>NC_138575.1:147336891-147936891 GCF_964289735.1 Phaethon aethereus
TCTGCCTGCTGGGCAACCAGCCGCACGGCTCCTGCCAAAGCCACCCCTACCAAACCCTGCCAGCCAGATGCCCGACAGCCCGGGGAGCGGACCAGCACACCCAGCGAGGACTTCCCTCTCTTGAGAAATGCTGTCAGCCTAGCAGGGGTCCAAAGTTCAGCCCAAACCAGGAGTAAACAAACAGGGGTTGGGCCAAGCTGCTGGGAGGGGAGGCCGTGGCTGCTGCCAGCCTTGCAGCACAAGCCGAGGCACGTCGAACATGCCTGCGACCCTGGGAGCACCCCACGGCCACACGTGCCCAGCGAGTCTCTCGGGCATTTCCCCAGCGGAACCGAAACCCGTGTCTCAGTGTACTGCTGGCAGCCAGCGGCGTGCACCGGCAACACGGCCCTGGGAGCAGGACATTTAAAGCCACTCCGAGTCATCCCAACGTGGTGCCCGTTTGCTTCTGCAGCTCCTTCTCCAGAAGGACACCGATTGCTGTGCAACTCTTTACATTCAGTACAGGTGGAATGAAAAGCCTGAAATTTCTCTTCCAAACCGCTCAAAAGCTGAAAAGGAGTCACACTTTCCTGCGTTTGGGAGCTGGAGGGCTGGTGTGCAGAGCTATCTCCTCCTATCCAGTTGTTGTCATGGGGCTGCAGAGGAAGAGTGTTGTGTGACATCCTGACCTATTGTCCAACAAAAGCAAAGTTCTCCTCAAATTAACTCACTGCCCCTCCATGAAAAGTCAGTGCCATCAGTGTAAACAAAGAAGAACTATGGTCTGAGTTTCTCAGCATTAAGTTTTCTCAGGGAGCAACCTGAGAAAACATTAAGGCTTTTATTCGGTAATCCTGATGGGCAGGTACTGATCAAAATAAGGGTGTAAAGCATGCTTCTCTATTGAAACCCACCCATGAAGGAGGTATTTATTCGTAAGAGGCTGCAGCTCATAAAAATTTGAAGGAAGAAGGGATTTGGTGCTTTACAACCAAATTGTTGTAAATGTTAGGGGACCTCAGAGCCCCAGGGACACCGATGATTTGACAGTGAGGATGAATGCAGAAATAATCCAAGTTGACGGAGCAAACTACAGACTTCCTGCATTAAGGCATCATCACTGGAGCTTCCTTTCCCAGGGAATTACTAAAACGTACTGAGTTGCATCCCACTTTCCTGCATCAGCTGAGATGCTTTTTCCCAGTGAATCGCAAGGTGAATTTCCTCTCCTCCTGAGAAAGACTGGACATCCTCCAAGGGCTGCCTTTGTCCTCACCACAGAGCAAACCACGCAAGCATAAGCAGTGCTTGGACTTACGGCTGCACTCCCAGAACACGCCATACAGTTTGGCCATGGCAAATCACTTTCTCCTAGGAGCAATGCCACTGCAGTGCTGAACAGGGACAGTAGGGAAGGCTTCAGTCCAACACAGCTGCTGCTGCTGAATGACAAGTCGCAGCTGAGCCAGGACTGCTACCTGGAGCAACTGGAGACATAGAAGTGGGAAGAATGATGGCATCAATTCCCTTTTTTCCCCTCCTGTCCCCGCATCCTGCCATTAATCTGTGCCTGGACATTGAGGTCCTCGATCTGCTGGGATTTTTTTTTTTTTTTTTTTTTTTTTTTTAAGAAATCTGGGGTTTGGACTTCTGCCCCTTTGCTGGCTTATGAACGTGGATGAAGAAGTATGGGATTCTTTGCAGCATGTCAGACAGTGCTGCAAGCCTTTGCTTGGACAGCCGTCACTTGAGGTTGACAATCTGGCAAGGACAGACTTGCACAACTTCCATATTGTGGTTAGGGCTGTGATGTATTAGAACATCTAGATGTTCTCATCTAGCTGGCTTCAGCTTTGCTTATGTCTCTGAGATTACACAGATGGCACTGACTTGCAATCTGCTCCAGGCTATATCTGTGAATGAGCTCCCAAAGTGGTATCTGTAGAGCTCCCTGATGACTTTGGCATCTTTGATCACCAGGTGCCATCACCTGTCCGCCTTCCCCTGAGCAGGGATGCCTTGCAAGGACAGTTGGGTTTGTTCCTTGGAGATCCCAAAAGGCCATCAGGGATACAACCAGGTTTAGAATTTTCAAAGCTGACTAAAATGCTCAGCTGAGCAAACACCGTTGATTTCAGCTGGGAGCTGCTATTAAATCCCCAATTCACACTGAACAGTCAGGGCTGTTTAAGTAACAAATTATTCAGAAATATACTTTAACCTACTAGGGTCCTAAAATCTTATGTTGCTGCTTTTTTACTGTAACAGGTCTCTGCATCTTCAGATAATTATGTTGGAGGAAATACTGAATCCACACTTGCAGTGCTCAGTTTATATTTCCACTCTTGGAAACTGATGGCTCTGTTTTAAATACACACACACATGCACACACACATATATATAGTACATTTTTTATATATATATACACACACACCCTGTCTAAAATGGGCTCATCTTGAATTGTACCAGAACCCACTCTAAAATGCTGCACCATAAAAAAGCAATCTTTAAGCTGACAGAGCTATAGAAATAACCCATACAGACACTTTGGAAATCAGGTGGCACCAATGTGCACAACCTAAAACTTTATGTAGTATGCAGCATTAGAAAAGTGGGAATAAAAACATGAACGACATCTGTAGTTTAAAGATAATGGTGCAGTTTAAAGATAATGTTATTCTTTGATTTTTAACGAAGTAAAGAACCAATGCCCATACAGGCAGAATGGCAAATGGATGCACTAAATTTTGTTTTCAAAAGTAGGTTTTTTTCTCAAAGAGTGCTGAAGATTTAGACATATAAGTACTGGTAGTACATGTATATATGTATATGCACCAGGAAGAATTAGTGGGCATTGTTTTTTACCACATGCATGATTAGAATCTATATGGCAAGTCTAGTCAAAACAAAAGGAAAAAAATTAAAACATTAATTCGGAGCGGGTTTGCTGCTTTGGTACTTTTTAAGGTAAGGAAAAGAGCATCAACTGAAAGCCAAGGCTCAATATAATTTAAAACACTCCGACCCTCTTTTCCAGAGCCGTGCTGGGCAGCTCAGTAATCCCCCTCCAGAAGCCTGTGAAATGGCACTGGCTATTTTACCCAGCGGCTGATGCCTGAATCCTTGTGGGGATTCAAGAGAGCTGCCAAAACTGCAGAGAAGGTGCCCCTTATTGCCTGGCTTTAAGAGACACTTCATTTCACGTGGTAGCTGTTTCGATCCCCAAGATTCATCCTGCACACTTCTGTAGGGAGCACAGGTACCCAACACAGGGAAACAGACCACGTCACTCACTTTGGCACTTTTCTGGATTCCCCCTTTTCCCGTGCAGGCACAGTAAACAATTATCGGAGGGCCGTATGTACCCAGTTTGCAGGAGCAATGCTGCTATGTGCAATAAGTAATATGCACCCTTTCCACTCCGTGTTCAAAGATGCTCATGTCTGACAGTGGAAGGATCTCACTCTGATCCCAGAGACTATGCTGTTGCCTTCAATTGCATGTTTGCTCAAGTCTCCATGTGGGACAGAGCTCAGTGCTGTGATGATGTTCCCAAAATTCCGGGCTAGAAGAGAACTCGGAATTATTTATCTTTTTTATTTTGTTTATTTTTATTTTATTTTATTTATTTTATTTTATTAAAAAAATGTGACTGAAACAGTAACGAAGTATTTTCTATAGTTTGGCTTCCCACTGCAGACCAACTCAGCAGCAACATTTGTTTCTCATTAAGTTTCTGGGTTTTTTTTTTTTTTTAGCTCAATGGAAAACCAGGCAGAGGAGGGTACAGAACAGAGCTATGGTCTCTGAATGAATCAGTCTCAGATATCAAATTTTTATCCCGTACTAAGTTTTCCTCCTACCTAAACGTCTGCTGTAACAAACTGAAGTCATCGTTTTCAATCTGCGATCCTCCACAGTCATTTGTGTGAAGGTGCCATCCCATTTAGAAATTTCCTAGATGGACTGTTGTAGAGATGATATATTAATTTCTTTTTCTTGTAACCAGGCCCCTCAGCAGTTAATCCATAAACAACAAGGACTGAGGTTTCCAAGCCGTGAACCAGAGCCAGGTGCTTCTGTGGCAGCCAGAGTAAGAGGGCAGTCGGCCCTCCTATCACCGAAGGCGGCGACAAGGCAGGAACCGTTTTTAGTGTTCATAAAAGACAACTCCTGAAGTTGATAAGCACGCAGGGAAAGCAGGCTGAACGACAGAAAATCTTCTCTTAGATGGTGTTTATTTTCAACACTGTTATTCCTTCAGTATACTAGCTGTGGAAAGCATCTTACATCAATGGGTATTTCCACTCTCCCTATTTCCAGAGTTTTTCTACATGCAATCTCCATACACTTACCTGGACATTAAAAGTTGTCTTCTTTTATCACCTGATATGGCCAACTGCATGGATCTGCAGATCTTGCCGTTAACAGTTTATTGTCAAACACATTGGAGTCTATTTGGCCCCAGCTAGTTTGATCTAGACTTTACTTCCAACCTACAAGTGCTAGCTTGGTCATCAATATCAGAAATTGCTCTAAGTCATGGAGACATGCCTTAAGGGAAGGCACAAACACAGTATTATATCACCTAGCTGAAATACTATTGAACTACTGACCTGGTTAAGCTTAGAAAGCCTAAGATCAGAGTTGAAAATTGTATTACTTCTTTCAGGCCCTGTTCTGGCTAAAATAACATTGTACTGAAGCACTTAACATTCCCTTCCATGCTGAAGGGAACCACCCTGTTCACTGCCTCCCTGTGTGGCTTCACTTCAAGCTACACAAATTTGCTCTTCCTTGTTTGCTTTGGAAACTCGTTGGCAGGAAGCCACCTCCAACTGCACATGGCATCTGGAGCTCGGGCTTTGATTCAGTGCGCTTGTCTTGCACTACTCTGGATGAAAAGGGTAGCCCAGTCAAGCAGGTGTTTTCTTCTTCAGTTCCCAATACCATGATGGCAGCCTCCTTCTGCTTTTGTTCATAACATATCCTTAAAAGATGTATCTTCAGATTTCTCTGAGGATCCCAAAGGGAGAGGCAGTTAAACTCAGTTTCTTTATCAAGAACAAACAACTTAAATGCAAAACACTCAAATTTGATGACACGCAGCAGCTGCATTCTTTTTAGGCGGTACTCTTAATTTTTCATTCAACCTCTAGTAATTGAATTAAAATGAAAAAGAAAAATGCCAAGAATCTAGAAATAATGTTCCTTCAGAGCCTGTTCCTATCTATTCTTTTTTCAGCCTGGTTTCTAAAGGACACAAGACTTCTGCAATCTTGTACTTGGTCCTGTGTATCCCCTCGTTCCTTACCAGCACCACCCCACTAATTCTTGAACCACTTAGTTAATTTCAATCAAATTTGATATGAAGATCAAAAATACAGTGATACTAGGACCCAACCAGTTTTATGGAAATAGGATACCAAGTAAAGGGAGAGACCATTAAAAACACACCCATTGAGCGGAGGTCCCAAGCATTAGCTCAAACCATCACAAGAAATTGCACATGGTAGAGAGACATTATGAACAGCCCACCTGAGAGAGAAAGAACTCAGATCACTGCTTCTACTAGACACCTGAGAATCCAGCCACAAGACACAAGTCTCTAGGCAAAGCACGCTTCACTGCTTGTTCTGCTGCTAGAGCTTGCTCGTTCGAAAACAAGCGTTAAGAGAATTTCTCATTCCTTTCATCCGTGTGACTCCTTTGACCTCGCTGGATTCCAGACTCTGCATCTATCCTTCACTCTTTCAGGCTCATTTCTTTACCTGATGCCAGCTGATAATGGTTAGGCGGGTAGCAAACCAGATAAGGCTCATTTCCTTCCCCAGTGCTTACCACTTAATGAGGGGCAAACCAGATGAAAAACATACAACATAAACTATGTTCAGAAATTCTGCACTCAGATATCTTATGTAAAGAAAAGGTGCTATATGTTTATTAAGGGTAGGTGGAGCCTTTCCCATTTAATTTCTTTTTGCAGGATTTTTCTGAAACAGACCCCTTTTTGAAGGAAAAACAATATTAAATGTTCAGGAAAATATTTCCTTTGCATTTAGCTTTTCCCCACACATTTTTATTTATTTCTGAGTAACCTACCCCCTTTTCAGCTAAGACTTGTTTTGTTACCATCTTCTGTTTTCTTCCACATTCTTTGGCTGCTTTTCGTGCCTGTTATTTACATCTTGACTTCAAACCAATGCATCTGTCCCACTCTTAATTTCTGGGAAGCTCCAGCAGTGGCACAGCTGAGCTTCCCATGTAAAGATTTAATTTCTGGGCAGCACCTTGCTCACTGGGCCTCAGAGGTGCACCTACATTAGCGCTTCAGATCCAACATGTGCTTGTGGAGGCCATCCCCACCAACCATGCTCTTGTCATACCACTATGGGCTCTAATGGCATTCAGACCACGGGACAAAGCTAGAACTAGTCCAAAGTAAAAATTCCCTGCAATGTGCCCTGTGTGGGTGCCACTTCCTCAGGGCCAACTGTTTTGCTCTACAAATGCACTTTAACACCACCTTTTCCAGTGACAGTAGACACCATTGAATGCAAGAGGAGAAATTGCCCCTGAATCTCTGAGAAGCATTTCTATAATTTCAATGCATCAGTGTTTATAACTAACCCAAGTGCACCCTCAGCATTTTTCCTCTGCTCATTTGACTTGTTTGCTGTACATGAGGGTGAGCTTGCTGCTGCCTGAGTCCATTTTGTGACTAAACTGCTTTCCAAGTTCAAGTTCATTAATAACAGTCAGATTTGAGATTAATCCAGCTGAATGGGATCCAGTCAGGCTGGGAGGGTTAAAGCTTCCTTGCCTCTGCGGGAATAAAATACAGAAAGCAAAATACCAGAGAAAGCGTTCAAAATTGAGGTTAGCTCTGCAGTTTGGGAATGTAAAAATGGCACCCTTGTTCTATACATTAAATTGACTGAGTGCATAAAAGTTCGGGCTGGGTTCTGTTGTCTGCTTGATCACGTGGCAACTTGGATGATCACACATGTGGCGAGTTACACAAAATAATTAAAAATGGACTGTCAGAAGGCCAAGCTACGATACTGGTACACTACTTTTCTGTTACACTTGGGATACATTAGGACCTAAATTCTCTTGACTTCACTATTACTGATTCTGACACTCATCAGACTACAGTGATACCTAAGAGAACAAAACCAATCTCAGTAATCTCTCTGGGTATTCTTAGTTTTGCTTTCTTTTTCATTTGTCAGTGCTGTGATATTTCTGCGTATGATATTAATGAAGTTACAAGGCTGAAGACAAGATATGAAGAGACATCAGTATTCTCCAGTGCTACTGCACAGCAGAAAAACAAACTCCTAAAAGCACTTACTGTGGTTCCTTCTCTGAGGTTTATTCTGGTTTAGATGCAACTGAGTCTGTAAATAACAATTCAGCAAATCAAATTAATGACATCGAAAGGCATTACAGAGGCATCTGGGTTACACATCCATCTAACCATATATGAGTTCTCCTTAAATGGCACTTTATGTTTTTGCAAATTGAATTAGACACAATCTCATAGTGTACATTAGCAGGAATTAAATACTGAACTAGTTCCAGAGATGCCCTACATGCCCCCAAAACCATTTCATTGATGAGTATGAAACAGTTGATGTAGGCTCAACAACAGTCCGTGCATCTTTATTGAGATGAGTGAATTTTACATGGGAAATAAATCACAATTGTAGCAAACATGAATGCTCATCATTCTCTGACCCCGCCAGCCTGACCTCCCCAGGGGGCCATGAGGTTAGTTCTGGGTTGCCACTGAGATTCACATAATGTAAAAACCAGACAGGAAAGAGATTTTTTTTCCTGGCTTCAATCACGGCAGCATACAGTTATGGAATGTGAGCCAGGGAAATAGAGGCGAGACAGAAATGCTCACCACAGGTCCTTCTCCCTGAAGCCGTGCCTGTTCACTGTGGGCCTTATGACAGTTTGGCCCAGAGCTGCTATAATTAGCTTGCACTGACTTGGAGAAGCTAGTTGCGGCTTTTTTTTTGGTCGGTTGGTCTGGGCGTGGGTTGCTTTTTGTTTCAGAAACCATCCATGTAGTCTATGTCTACAACCCTTAATATCCGCCAGCCAAGGAGCACAGAGGGGCAAGAAGAACACAGCAGCTGAGCTCCCCTCCTGCTTTCCACCCCTGTACGCGGGTGTCATGCTCGCTATCACCACGCTCCAATATTTTAAAAAATACAACTCAGTTTGATAGGACTGTGAACAAACTGAAGCGAGCGCCTGCCTCCCAGCAGGTGATGGCCACCAAGAGAAGGGAAGTGACCTTTTCTGTTCAGAAAGCCCCTTGGATATAAGTAACGTTCCTTTATATTGAAGCCCACTGTGCCTCCATGCTGGTTTATTCATTTTGCATTGGTCTGGATTACAAACAAGATGATCACTGCAAGGAAATACACTGGGAAAAGAAAGGGCACAAGGAAAAAGGTGCTTCAGTCGAGATGTGCTAGTCAAGGCATTAACTGAAGTGAACTGGAACTGGAAGGTAACAAGAAGCATCTGGCATTCAATGTAGCCATAGCGATTTTGTAATTGAAGGAAAATAGCTACTGTGCTGAGGCTGTAAATACCAAGGCACCTTGGCCTACTTATCGTTCTAAATCGCAGATTATTGCCAAGCTGGCAAAGCTATATGGACTTTAATGATAACAAAATAGCTTGTGTCAGCATCCACTGACTTTGGTAGAGGTGTCTGACAGAAGCGTAGGAGCGTCGCAGCACAGCCTCCATACCTTGGGCAGGAGGAATTACAGGCACAGTAGAAGACAAGGCAAAGGCTGATTTCTTTGCCCTAGGCATGCCCTCTGGGCACATGAGAGGAGACCTTGAGGGCTTCCTAAGTGCAGTGGTTTGTTCCGTGAATGGCACTTCTTCCTTCTGGTGTTTTAGGTGTGGACATAAAATACTTAAAGGAAGGGGGAATTCTAGTAATGTCCTGTTAGGCCTATTTTAAAACTGATGTGGTCAATATTCTGCTGTTCATATCAATCTAAAGGAACTCAAATCAACAAAAGGTTATAAGTAGTTATTAGCTGTCTGACAGCTTTTCCTCCCAAACCTCATTACGGGAATCTGCTCCAAATGAGGCCATTCATGCTACACAGCCTCTTACACAGACAGCCTTGAATTTTAAATATTTCATTCTCCTTTGTATGCCTCCACATCGCAGCCAACATCTTGCACAAAAAACGCTATATTCCTGCATTGTCAAAGCAGAACCTAGCTGATGGAGCAGAGGAATCCTTAGCTCCGTCCACTCTTGTCAGTGGATTAGATTCATATGTACCTGTCTCCTGGCACTTCTCTACTAACGTAGCTTTCTGAACTTTTTTTTCTCTATCTCTGTTTGGACCACCACTGCTGTACATTTCTCTGTTCTCATAGTTGTTCGCTAAATCACCACATCCATTACGTTATTACTAGTACTGCTTTGAAGCCAGTGGTCCATGTGCACACAAGAGGTGCAAAAGGGGGAAAAAAGCAGAACCTTTTTGCTTGAAGTATTTGAGGTGGTTTCCCTGGAGCACTGTGTGAGTTGTGATTCCCTCCAGACTGCTGCTGGGTGCTCAGCTGGCTTCTGTGCTCTCCTGCCTGTTTTCTCCTTATGTTTACAGGTGACAAACCACCGGTTTGTGTGCACCAGAAACCGATTTGCTGTTGTAGCTGCCTGAAGCTCTGAAGCTCTGGTGCTCCACATGCTGCCTCCAGACTAGATGGAGATGAAAACTATTTCATAGGGTTTAGGTAGCAGCTCATGTAGCAGCCAGATGTAGCTACCTGGTGCGTTCCCACCCCACTTTGTCCCCAGCGCTTGTCACCACTCCTCTGCTGAGGCTGATCAGCAGAATAAAGCACCAAGGGCTCCCCTGATGTATCAAGAGAAGGTGGCGGCTGGGTGGGGGGCTGAGCTGCGTGACCAGGCGTCGCACTGAAGCTCACACGCACTGCTCAGCCATCTCTGCTTTGGGGCAGGTGACCTACAGCAAAGGAACAGGGACAAGAGGCTGGGGAGGAAGGAGTGGCCCAAATGTCACAGACGAGTGCCATGTATGAGCACGAGCGCCTACGCGCTCTAGCAGTCACTGTGGTTTTGTTTGGTGTAATGTGGTACTGAAATACAAACTAGAGGTACTGAAGAAGATTAAGGACCCTTTGTGCAACGTGCTGTTACACTCACCCACAGCAAGAGGTGGTCCCCATGCCAGGCAACACCTGAGGAGCTAATTAAGAACCCAGATGAAGTGGAGAACTGAGTGAAGCAGGGAGAGGACCCCGCCCTGGGTAGACCCTGTCACTAGTGACAGAGCAAGG
Organism: Phaethon aethereus; assembly: GCF_964289735.1. Lineage (NCBI taxonomy): Eukaryota > Metazoa > Chordata > Aves > Phaethontiformes > Phaethontidae > Phaethon > Phaethon aethereus. Next base: position 147,347,233 of record NC_138575.1, read on the forward strand.
ACATACATCCTTAGAGTGATCCATGGTGAAAACAAGGAACAAAACTCTAGCAAATTGTTCTACAAAACACTGCGGTGTGTGGATGGCGTTCAGAGTCTGAAAGGCAGAGCCCCCGTTTGACCGACAGAGCGGGCACAGGTTAAAAGCAGACTTACTGGAAACTTCCTTGACTGGAATTATTCAACCATGACCCAGAAGACTCCTTTTCTTGGTGAAGGCCATTCTATACCCTGCTGTCCCTGAGACAGGCAAGTAGCTTGCAAAGCTTGCTCTTGAAAGTGAGGCAGCCTATGAATTGAGGAAGGATTTCATTTTTTTAATTCTGCGTGCATACAACTCAACTGGTCACTAAATTGATTTTTAAAAATTACCTGCATTTTTTCAAGTGAAGGAAATGTTGGAAAAGAAATCTCAGAAAATGAGGTATTTTTATTATGAGATCTGCCACAATGGATGCCAGAAAGATAAGGAAGCTGCACGTTCACTTCTTAGTCTAATGTCATTTGCACAATGCTAACACTTTTAGCCTTTGCCAGAAAACTGGAGCAAAACTTTAAATATTCGCTATAAATTATTATTCTCTACATTACTGGTTTTCAAAATAACATATATTATTTGTAGGAATTTATTTCTAGCAGCAAATTGAACTATAACAACAAATACATGCAAGCAGTCTTCCTTGTACTAAAATAAGCATGAGGTATGCAAGAGCTAATCCTCAGAAACCTATCAAAACTATGCTGAATTGTCCAAACTTGCAAACAATGGCTTATTAGTAGAAATGGAAACATTTTTTATTACTGAAATCTTTAAAAAGAACAGCCTGCCACAACAGACACAGGCAATGAGGACAAACAAACTGTGTGGCTGGATGAAGTGCACATCTTCTATGCTGGATAGTTATTTTAAATGGAAAACAGACAATTTAGACTAACTTTGTCCCTAGTATAAATCTATTAGCATTAATGGTGTTGTGACCGCTTGTAGCAAACTCAAATTTGCCCATACCTCTTATAGACAGAACCATTTGACAGTGGTTTTTAAGGCTGTTAGCTGAACTAGCTGCTTTAGGAAGAATAGGTGTATAGGTGCAAGCTGTCTGGGGCTTTTTCTTCAGGAGAGGGGGAACAAAGTGAGCTCACTGAGTTCAAGAGAAACAGGGACCATGAGAGAGAAAAGGAGGCCAGATCCTTGCAGCCCTTGGGGAGAATCAAACTGCCTCATGTGTTGGGTTGGAGTGATGAGGATGAGCAAAGCAACTGTGGTAGATGGAGCTGGGAGGAAGAAATGGGAGAGAAAAAAAGACATCCTGTGGAATGCCAAATGTGTTCAGAGCTAGTGGCCATGCCTGCAGCCCTTGGGGGCCAGGACACCAGTGCAGCTGGAGCTGGCTATCTAGGGAACAGGGAAAGGCCCTTCCGTTTTGGACCAAGGCCAAGCAGCTCTTAGACCAGCCTGTGCTGGCTGAAATACAGAAATGGATCTGTTCTCTATTGAACAAAATAGGGAGAAAAAAGTAAATTTAATACAAGCTCTTCCTTCTCCATGAAGAGAAAAAAACATCAACCCAAAGCCAATTAACCAGTTTCTGAAACTGAAATTTGCCAAGACTGCAGAATTGGTGCTGCTTTGGGGGTCTGCGCCCAGTTTCCTAAGAGCATAGGAGAGAGAGGAGGGAGGACTCTCAGAAAGAGGAATGACAGTTTTGAACAAGTATCTTTCAGCTTGACTACAGGTCCTTCAAGTTGTCATATTCTGCCTGGCTGGTTTGGACGTTAATGATTCAGACATTTCCAGGACTTTCTCCTAAGGTTTCAGGAGCTTTATCCAGCCTGTCACAAAATTAAGGATTTGGGTATATAGCAAAATTAAATGTTAGTATGGATGAATGTTTCATTTTTGATAATGGTAATGGAAGACCTTCAGTTAATGAACCCTTCTGGAATAGCTCTATAACGGTCCCCTCAGCCACATGGCTGTTACTGGGCAGTATTTCCTCCTTAGCAAAAGACTACAGGCTCTGCAGGAGTTCACTGGAGGCAACTATAAACTCCGAAGTTTCTCTTCAATATTATATGCCAATAATTCTGACAGATTTTCACAATTCACCAAAACCGTTTCAGGTAACCCAGTGTTAAATTCCCAGTTAGATAGCAGCAATACCAGATTTCTTGCATCTGCACATTTTTCTGGTGTTCTGAGGAAATAATGTCTGGAACAAGATAAGTGAATTACCCATCATGCTGCTTACACGTTTTTCCTATGACTTTTCCTATGTATGGCTTCTGTCATAGGTAGCATGACCAGCGATAAAGGACATTTATAGCACAGCACTTTTCCAAGGTAGCTTTTGGGTGCAGTTTTGCATCCAGCATTCGGACACTTTGCACTGTGTTGAAGCAGATGAAGTGGTTTGAGACTACGGGACTAGTAAATGGCAGTAGGCAGGTCTGAAGTGTATTGTTTTTAAGCGGCTCACTGCTCAGAATGAAAAATGACACGGGGTATTCAAGTGTGAGCCAAAATAAATCCATTTTTAACTGGTGATGTCTCTCACTGAATAAAAATTGAAGGACCATACTCTGACAACAGAGTACAGCCACCTACTTATGGCATATCAGGACAGCAATAAGTGACTCACCCACCCACCTACACTCCAAGGACACCAGGGCCTGATGCCTCTATCATGAAGCTGTTGCAACACTGAATTTAGACAAACAGTTTTTCCTACTGCCCACAGTCTGTACAGTACTCACCACTTGTTCACTTTTCCAGGTCATCAACCCCTAAAATATCTCAAGGTGAAATGAGTGGGAGTGACATTACATAAACACTTCCCTTTATTAGTAAGCTTGTATTAATATTTACTTTAAAATCTGTGTGTTGATAAATGCTAATTAAATACCAACTCAAGGCTATATTTTGACCCTCTCTTGGGGTCTTTTGGACTCCTTAATTTGCGAGGCAATCAACAAATCCCACCTAATGTTTTCTGTAAGGTGATTAAAACCACCACTAGGCGAAAGAAAAGGAAAGGATTTTATATAGTGGGAAGAAAGTGGAGGAAAACATCTGGAGCAGAGAGATTATGAGCGTTCCCAGCTGTGCCATCAATTTGTTGATGATGTGAAAATGAAGCACAGCAGTGGCTTTTTCATGTGATGGTCAATGAGCTGCAGAGAATATTCCATCTGCAAAGAGATTCAGGAACTGGACTGTCCGACAAGACATCAGCCAGTGCTTCCTTAGCTTTCTTTACCTTTTGAGGAGCAGCTAATTGCCAGGGGCTAGTGCACTACCTAATTTTGCTGTGTCTTGTATGGACATGGGAATTATGGTGAATGTTGCTGCAGGTAAGAAAAATTACTTTCTTGGTTCACTGTGGGGACAAAGAAAGGTAGTCAGGTGGAGAAGAGAATATAAAGGGAAGAGATAAAAACCATGGGTTAAATGGAAGTGTGAAAGGACAAAATTTCAGCCTCAGAGGCTGCTTGTATAAGAATAAATCAAATGGGCCACAGCCCGATCTCTGCAGGCTATTAGGACGGTACTGTTTGCATTTGAAAAGCTAAGCTGTCTCCTTCACAATCCCCACCCAAATACCTGGTACACAGTATGCTCCAAACCATTGACGAGACATTGCCTGAAAGGCTGGTAGGTGGCACAGACCAAAACAATACTGGGGACCAAAAAATGAGCTAAAAATTAAGTATTCCAGGCAATTATATACTGGTGCTTGTGCCCAAGGTTTGTTTCCGCTTTGCTTTTAAGCATGGAGGCTTAGATGACAAAAATGATGACAAAGATGACAGAGTTCTGCCCCAAGGATTGCATATGAGGCCCTTACCCACAGAGAAGCTTGGGGAGAGGGAACTCCGTACTATCTGCATAGTTGTGCCATCTGTTTAATCAGTCAAATTGAGTCACTTGATATTTAAATAACATATTCTCACATAAGTTCCCAGTCTTCCAGAAGAACCTCAAGGCTTCATGCACACTTGCTAAAAGGGTAGGATCTCAGCCCCTGCAATTGGTGACCACTGTGTCATGGCAATAACTGAACCCACTTCACGAAGCATCCTTTACTTTCTAGTTTCTTAGATATTTACTCAGGAGCGTTGTTAATTCCTCAGTATACCAGCACAAGTGTAACCCCTGCAGGGTTGCTCTGCATGCACAGCAGAATCAAAAGTTCTTCTATCCCTTTGACAGGGTGAAACATCTTTTCCTTCCCAAATTAGATGCCCTGTGGTGAATGGAGTCTTAGAACTGAAGCTGAAGGGTGACTACTCATGTCTGATGGCATTGCCTAAGTCGTTGAATATTTCGGTATAAACAGCCACTGGTGGCAGAACCACAGCTCAGGTCTGGGTGCTGCTTCTTGCCACCCTCTCCTCTCATGGACATAGGCTGAACTTTGGTAGCTGGGGAGGATTTAGGTGGTTTTCACTGGTTTTAGGCAGAGAACAAAGAAATGTTGTAGGATTTGAACAGCAAAAGGCAGGTGATAAAAAATAATTAATCTTTAAACACTCAGGTACTCAGATTGTGTTATTATTTGAGAATTTCAGTTTTCACATAGAAACTAAAGCAGGAATTTAGTCCTGATTGATTGCCTGAAAATGAGTCCCCACACTCCAAATACCAGATGGCAAATAAAAAAGACCCAAATGTACTATTTTTCTTCTGTACATTAGAGGGGCTTAGGAAACAAAAAGATTAATTTTTATATGCTTTGCATTAGCAGTCTGATACAGAAATGCTCATATTTAGGTAATAGGAAGACAATTTTCTGAGGGCAGGCAAGATGACAGTAAAGATCAGGCTACACAGAATAAATGGTGGTGAGGTGAAATACAGGGTCTTGGATATGTTTGAGAGGAATGGTACAGGGCAAAGCAGGACAATGAATGAGGAAGTGGGCAGAGAGAAGGCCAAGGCCATAGTGTGAGTTTAGGAGATATTCTTATTAATATTGACCTTTGGAGTACAAAAAGCCAAATTTATGCTGTGAGTGCTGTATGAGGCAGCTTGGTATTGATAGGTTCATACTCCAGTTTCAGGTTAGACTGGGAAAACTACTCCACTTCTGCTGATAGAGTTTGTTTCAGCCTTCTTGAAAAAAAAACAAAAAAAAAAGTAGTTATCCTGTAAAAGAGTACTTTTGCTGAGATGTCTTCATCCATACTAGGGGTTTCTGCTGGCACAGCTATGCTGGTTGCAGATCACACTTCAGCACTCCCCTGATTGATGTACATACCTCAAAACAGTTTGTCATGCTGATCTGGCCAAGATCTGTGCTAGGACAGAGGGAGTCAGAGGACCAGGAAAGGAGGGTCAGCGAGCAGAAGAGTAGAGAGGTTTTCGTGTTGCAACCAAGCAAAGAGTGAGTAATAGCGGAAAGAAAATCAACGTATTAAGAATAAACAGTACTCACCACAGTTTACTGGCTGGACTTCTAATTCCAGGCATATAAACTTGGAGATTATTTTTGTTTAAAAAAGAAGTCTCTGTTTTTCATTTCTGTGTTAGCTGTCTCATGTTTTGTTGAAAGAGAATTATAAGATATATCCTTTCTTAAAATGAAGATATATTAGCTTGTAAACTTGAAAGACAGCCTGTGGTTGTTGAATACATGGGTCTTCAAAAATCATGGGCTAGTGCTTTATTCTGGTCAAAACACTGTGTTGCCATTGCAGTTCTCCTCCACCCTTTAAATTTATTATGCTGGCTGCTCTTCAGATTTCTTCTAACTACTGTTGATACACCACTCTTTCACTGGCATTCCTTCTGGTTTCCCATGCATTATTTATTTAAAACATTAGTTATTTTAGGTCCAGTGCTGTTCTTGCACGGCATACAGGAGCTTAAGTTGCAATATGAAATTATTGCTGTGGCTTAATGAATGTAATTGATTTAATAAATGCAAGGAGTGCCCTACTAAAATCTCTCAGTGACAATATTATTAATACACACTGTACTACATCTCTATATACTATGCAGAGATAGATCCAGTGTGTGTATGCACAGACTATGTGTATACATACAATGGGTGCATGTATGCCTGTTTATATTGTGTACATATGGTGGCCGCTGTATAGTATATATAGCCTATTTATGGTCATTCCCAATATTACAGGGATTAGTAGCACTACCTGATAATATAAAAACACAGACAATAAAAACCTGTTTAAACTCAGGCCAGCAGGGAAGACTGAATAAGGAAAGAAACATGGATCACTGAAATTTCCCGAGCCAGTAAGCCAGCACAGCACCATGGAAGTACTGTTCATGAGGAACTGGTTGGAAGTTTCTGCTTCTGGACAACAGGGCGGGAAGAAATACCCATTTTTTTCCACCACTGAGAGCTACTTCCAGATCAGAAGAATGCCAGCACTCATCTTCTGTTTTTCCAAACACGGGAAAAACTAGTTGATTATAAAAAGCCTCCCCTCCTGTTTTAATATACAGTCTTTGATGTACAAGCTTCTATTTATTGCATTAGTGAATGCTGAAATCATCTTTCAGCTGTTTCTGTGATATACATTCCCCACTGATACCTAGCTGTATCTGATGCTTATATACACTCCACTGCCATACAGCCTTGACTAGCTATTGCTTGCTACACAATAGAGAGGTCTACAGAACAGTAAGACAAATTACTATGCCTAGAGAATACCAATTTCACTATTACACCAGAAAAAAAAAAACAAATAACGAGCATCTCTGAATCTTTATAGGTTTTTAACTGTTGGGAAATTCTAGGGAATTCATGAGATCTCTTGAACTGGCTTCTACTGAAGCCTATTTAGCATTGCAGAAACACTTGGTTAGATACTGTTATTAAAAGCAGGTCTCAACTGAAGTTCATTAACTTTAGTAGGCCAAAAGTATGACTTATTTCTTATGGTCAGTGGCATATAATATAAACACAGACAATAAGTTTGACATATACCACAGTGTTCTTAAAGTATGTGGTCTTCTAGCAGTCTGTGCTTCGAATTTTTAAAGGACTAGCAAACAACTAGTATGGCTGGAATCCAGCACTGAATTTGGGCATAGGTATAAAAAGCAGAAATAGTCAGAAGCTTGTGTTGCTCTATGACAAGGAATTTTCTCCTTTTTGTTGTATTATTTTGTAGATAGGCTGAATCGCTCCCAAACCACTCCTTTACTTGAAGTATTTTTCAGGATGCAAGTTACTAAAATACTGAATTTGACAGTTTCTCTGCTAATACAAGCAGACACTTTAAGAAGCCTGCAAGCTACCCGAGCAGCTAGGAGGCCCTCAGCTACGAGAGATGAGTGTTGCCAAGTCAGGGATGCCAGACCTTAGGGCACCCCTTGCCACCGGGGCAAGTAGAAGAGCAGACTGGGCAAACCTCCCCATAAGCAGTATCACGAGTCTCCTGACAAACCCAGCAGGTACCACAGAAAATGCTGCCTTAATTTCAGCAAAAGATCTTCAGGCTATTAGGCTTCAGACAAAGCAGTCGGGCTCAATGAACCAGAATTTTTTCCGATCAGTTCTACTTACAGATGAGTTCCCCAAAGGCGGGAAAGTCACCCTTTCACTCTCCTGCTGTTGAGGTTTTTTCTTCCTTTTCTTTTCAAATCTTGTTGTTTACAGCCCATTTACACCATTTTGTACCAAGCCTGGCTATTCTGAGTCAGCACTGGGCAGGAGACAATCAATCAGTGCTGCCCTAGACCTGCAGCAGACTGAAAGTGGCAGTCGCCTTCCCAGCAGGAGAAAGAGCCTGCAAGCACCTCTTTTCTTTGTGTACCCAGCATCCAAGCTGAATGGCAGTCTTGTTTTCACCCTGCAGAATCACAAAATCCAAAGGCAAATCTGACCATAGCGAAGAGCCAGCAAACGAACCACGTGGTAATATTGGTTTGCACAACTTTCTCTTCAAGAAATCCTGACTAATGACCAAACAGCAGAAGAGCCCCAACTTCCCTTTCTTAATTCTCCAGTGAAGGCATAGCTTCCCTCAGACAAATCCTTGTAAAAACTCATTCAAGCAGTTCTAATTAGCCTTTTGGGAGAAGTTTTTAAGAAACCTAGATATAGCAAAATGTAGGCATGACAGGTCATTAAATATCTCTTAATTTGAAGAGACACTCAATTTGGCATTCAGGAACAATATCCTGAGACAGTATTTTCTTTTTAGAGAGATATGAAACTGAGGTTTTGACTCCATGTGTACAGGAAACCCTACAGCAGCTTCTATATGAGTAGAATCATTGCCAAGTGCTTGGTGTTAAAAATTACCAGGATTAAAAAAACCTCACAGAATTGCTTTAAGAATCACAGTGTTTTCAAAAACATAAACTTCTGTCTTTTTATATTCTCCTATTTATTTTCTGATTCTGGGGTTCCCACTTTCAAGCTTTTTCCAAGCACGGTTTCTTGCCTTAGCAAGCTAAGATTGTTGCAAGATCCCATTATACAAGGATATGCAGTTTTAACAGCAACAAATATTGTGAGACTCACCATAAAATAGCAAGAGTTGGCAGCGTCGCAGTAAGGATATTAACTTTCATGTCCTCCCAAACTGCAGTTTCTATAAATAGCGTCTGTCTGCTTTTACTCCTTCTGCAGTTAATTACATAGATTTTCCCACATTTCCTCTTCCGCAGTGTCCCTGTGAATCGGTATGTTAGCTGATGGACTGAAGCAATGCTTATAGGTGTTCCCCAGTAAACACCTTTGACATTAAGCTGTTAATAAAAAAAGAAAAAGTATTTCTGCAAACAGGGAGATTAAATGGGTGAGGAGCTGTCTCTGCTTTCGCACTGCAGAAGGGGGCAACTCGCCACTGTGCATTATATTTTTTGGCAGGTGTGCCAGGCACAGGTGAGTGGACACAGGATCATGAGATGACTGGGGTTTCTCCTGCATGCATCTCCTGTTGTGTGTGCCCCACCCTGTTTAACCTTGTTTTTCACAGTGGAGAGCTAGTTGGTCTGTGTTCTGGACTGGCTTGAGCAAGACATTAAGGGGGAACCTTACTTCAGCCAGCTTTGTATACCACCAGGGAAACACCTTCCTCTGCACTAGTCACGACTTCTTCTACAGTCAGTGGAAAGTGGTAAGTGCTTTTAAGCATGGGCTTCACCTGACTTGTTTACCTACTGACCCACTTTAGGATGTTCTTGGTGCCCTAGAAGGCAGGCTCCCTACACCAATGGTGATGACACTTTTTCAGTTATTTGAGATCATTAGAGCAAAGCTCCAGGTTTGAAAGCTCTAAATGCTGATCAATGGCTCTATATGGTTAGTCCTTACAACTCAAATAGTACTGGTCATTAAGTATCTGCAGAGTGGTATTTTCCACAAGTATCATTCCTGTAAGCTAACTGCAGCTACTTTAGTAATTTATTTCTTTACTTTCCAGTCTTTGCTACACCTTGACTAGTTTCTTGTCTAGTTTATTATAGAGCGGTACAGATGTCCAAGTCCTTGCGGCTCCACAGGGGCCAGCTGGCTCATTTGCCAGGGATATTCATGCAAACAGGGTCATAGAGCGGACATGGCTATTCAGGTGGTGGAGGAAAGGACGTGGCACCCCTCTGCTTTCTGGGCAGGCTTCTTTCCACACAAGACATCAATCAAAGTTACGTATTCCGCAGTGCTGTAGCCTGCTTCCCACTCCAGTAGCCCACGTGCCAGATGCAGTCTGTTTGTGAATCACAGATCAGGCTGAACAGCTGGGTTCATGGCGTGGTGGAGCAGGAGATCCTGCAACACATAGCTGCAGGATTCCAGATGCAGCTGCCTTTGAGGCACGGTAGATGGGAAAAACATTTCAGTGAAGTGCATGCAGAATGTGAGAGACCTGCTAGGTCCCCGTAATACTGCTGTCACTTCCGAAGGGCAGAAGTGTTTCCTCAACCATGTCTTACCATTGCACTGAAAAAGTCTCACGGGGCTGCTCAGGCCCTGCAGAAGATCTGCTTCCCTTAATGCTGCAACACTGAACATCACTCTTTGTCTTTCACACATGGCTCCTGCTCATCTTGGGACTCAAATCCCCCCTCTCTGGCTGTTGAAAAACTAAGGAATGGAATTTGGAGGCTGTGTATTGCACATACGTATATATGCCTCTCTGCATGCACGCACGTGTCTGTGTGTATCTATGTATCTCCTGCAGAAAGGAAGGAAATGAGGAATTATGCCATTTTGGCTGTTGTCTCTCCTCATCCAATTCCGGCATTTTTAGCAGGCTGTTTGCACTGAAAGCCTCTTGCCTTCTTTCTGCTAGTTCAAAACATGTATGCCTGTCCCCTTTATGGAGAGCCAGATGGGATATGTCTCATCTGCAAAGGCCAGAACAGATTTTGTCTGATGTGTGGTACCATATCTTTACAGCTATTCTTATCACTCTCAAAGTCCTAGATTCTGACTGAGGCCTCTGGGTGGTTCCACAATATTAAGCATATTAATATTAAAATAGGTCCTTTGGAACAAAGGTGATTCTTTATAAGAACCAAGGGTAATTGGATAGATGTTTCTGGCAATATCCAACATGAGAAATATTTACTTCAGGATTATATAATTATTACAAAAGTGGCGTAGTAAATTAGACAATGCATTAAAATTACATTTGCTTCACCTTCTGATGATAGAAGTTAATTGTTAATATGAAATAATGGTAACTCCAAGTATTCAAAAACAATGACATGTCAAATCATTAGTTTTTATATCAGTAATACATTTGGGATCCTTTCTCCTTGCCTATAGGGTCTTCATCCTTACAGTTCAGGTGGATGCCATTTTCAAACTGTTGCATGCAATCACCAGGCATTTTTTGGTCAATGTTATGATTCTCACATACCCACATAACCCCAAACCATACAAAATACTTCAAATATAATCAGAGTTGATGACTCTGAGACGAGGGAAAAAATGGATATCTCATCTCCAAGCAACCAGCCTGCTCACATAATAAGAATGCGATAATGAGTTCAAGCTGTAGGGTGTGTGGCATCTAAAAGGCCAAGTTAATACAGTATCTTGGGCCAGACAATCCTGTAGTTCCTTCTAGCCTTAAAAGCAGTGTCAGACCTGAAGACTCAGCTTTTAATGGCCCAGGCTATCAAAAGACAAGATCATCAGGCATATTATCAGCAAAACTGCTGCTTAGAACCTCTCTCTTTTTCAAATTTAGTCCTTGACCTGAAGAAAATCTGTACAGTTGAAAAAGAGTCAGGCATTGGGAAAGAAAGGTTCTGGGGACAACTTGAAATTCAAGAGACCATTCAAGGGCATCAGAGGCTGAATTCAGGTTAATGGCAGCAGAAATCAGAGAGCAGATGCCCAGCAAAATGCAGAGAGGTTTGGCCAGTGAGATGGAGGATGGTCAGAAGCAGCAATGTGACAACGGATTATGAGCTCTGCACAGGAAAGAGAAGTCTATGGATGGCAGGGATTGCTCAATAGAAGCACAGAGTAATCCTCAGACACTACCCCGTTTTAGTGCTTTGCTCCAACGACCCTGAAAAACAGCAAAGGGCCCACATTTTAGTTTAGTAAATCTAGTCCTTGGCTCCTGGCTCCTCAGGCTTTTCCAGTTATCTCATGTTTCTCGAGGGTGATACCTTGTAAGGACTATGTACCATCTGGACTGATTTAAAGCCAAACTCCTTCTGCCTCCTTTCCTCCAGAAGACCCCATAAAAAGGAGATGTAAGTGCATGAACAACGTACTTGCCATTTTGCAAAGCAAAAGCTAGGGCCAGAATTGTGCATGTGTATTTTGTACAGGTTGAAGGCTGAATTTGTAGCCCTCCTCTTATTTGCAACCTCACATACTTGGACCATGTGGGCAAGGAGACCTTGAAAATGAGTTCAGATAAAAACTTCTATGCTTTCTCAAACCTTATGCGCACAGCTTTACTTAGAAAAGGAAAGGAGACACTAAATTCTTGGGAGTGTCTACATTGCCAAAGTCTTTGTCTAGCAAAGCCTGGTAAACACTGTATTTTATATGTATTTCAAAATAAGACTAACTCTTGTTTTTATTTATCATGGATTACATGTCCTCAGGTTTTAATACAAATATCCAGGACTTTGGATTCCTCATGTTACTGTGGCACTGTTATAGTCAATAGAAAAATCTTTACTGCCTAGTGAAAATCTAGCTTGCCAATAATAATACTACTAATACTAATAATAAGCATTTTACTAGCAACAAAGAGAGTTCCACTCAGTCATATGAGAACAAGAGTTTTTCAGCTCTTGACCGGTGGGGTGTTGCATATTTTCTACTCTTTTTTTTATAGTGAAGCTTTGCAAGGGTGACCCTTGACTGGCATGCTCAAATACAAAGGCTTTAAACTGTTATGAAATTAAGGATTTAGCAAACAAACACAGGAGTCTTCAGAGGCTCCCACCCAATTGTTTGTTATCTTTCTGCTGCTGTGTCTATTTGTGAAACTCAGCGATGTGAGCTGGGGATTACATAAGAACTTTCAACTTCTGTTTAATATCTTTAAAGTAAGTTTCTTTCCTGTTGCTCCTTTACTTGTGGAAAAAAAACTTGTTAATGTAAACCCTGAGTGCTCCAAAACAGAATGCAAGTAAAATGGGTTTTATAATATAGCCCACTGACTTATAGACCCTTTCTCATAGTTGTGGAGTTCCAACTGAAAATTTTGGGATATCTGGTGTTGAGGATTCAGCCAGTATCACTAAGTCTAAAAATAGTTAATCCCAGGTTAAGTTCTCCAAACTTGCCAATACACAGGTGTTTTCCCTAAACAAGTAGCTTAATGGACATGTCAGCATTTGTCTTTTCTTACCTTGATTTGAGCACTGTGACTGAAAGTTTAATGTTACTACATATCCAAGCTAGAGGGACATCTAGAGGAAAGATGAAGCCTGAATGGGGCTTGAGCTCTGGGAGGCTGCGGGGTGAGCCAGAGCCCCACAAAATGGTGCGTCGCAGAGGTCTGTGGGCAAGTAGCCAAAAGGTCCAGCAACTTGCTTTATAGAGTATCTGCAGCTGACAGCAAGGGGCTCTCGGATGGGTGAAGCTCAGTTTCTGAGATCATCGCAGAGTGATACTGTGACCTCCTTATTCCATTTTGGCATTTCTGAAGAACAGGAAAAGGATTTTTGTTCATTCCAGCTTAGCTGTGAAGTTAACCCCAAGCATAAGCAAGTTAGGAACTGGTTAACCAAGGCAAAAAATGGACACAAAAAATTAAAATTGGGAGGTTTTTTCATTGTCTCCTTTTTCTGTATGGTTTAAGTACTTTTTCCCTTATGAACAAAGTAACAGGTTTAGGAAAGAAAATCAGGCCGATTCTCCCTTTTCCCCTTGCACAAAGTAAAACCTTGTTGTTTCCATATTCCAAGAGCTGGGAAACCCAGCTAGGCTTGCAGTATCGTCGGAAAAGCTGACAGCAGGATTGATGAAGGGTTTCATACAGTACCACCATCAGGCCATGCGCTGAATTTGCACTCAAGAGATGCCCCAGTCCTGTCCTGACTTCATGTCAAGGAAAGATGTGTATACTTAATGTCTGTTTTCCACTATAACAAGACACCCGCTGACAAGTATTAGGGGCTTGCTATTGTACTCAGTATGATCCCACCTTGGGATATCACAGGATCAGGACCAAGGGTCACACCGCAAAATGTATCTGCCCTATGGTTTAGACATAGCCTGGAGTGACCTGTGGCAGTCTTTTCTGCTGCCTCAGGAATCCCATACTCAACAGGTGTGCTGTTAAATCCCAACCTAAAGTTAATCAAACAGCTGCAAAGTCTCATGTCATGTCCAGGGGCAATAATCTTCAGTATTCTCATGTTATTTGTACTATAAAGATCTGCATACATTTACATGCTCATAACTTGAGACTATGCCCTTCAATCTGGATTATTCTCTCTCTGACATTTTAAGTCCATCTATCAGGCTTTCCATCTTTGCCCACAACTGCATCTCCCTCCAGAAAGTGTGGAGCGCAAACCTCAGTGCAAGAGGTAGCATTTTCTTTCCCTGACTGGAAAGCTGAGTGGTGTAGTTGACACGCCTGAGGGATGGGATGCCATCCAGAGGGACCTGGACAAGCTCCAGGAATAGGCCTGTGTGAATCTCATGAGGTTCAGCAAGGCCAAGGGCAGGGTCCTGCACGTAGGTCGGGGCAACCACCAGTATCGGTACAGGCTGCGGGATGAAGGGATCGAGAGCAGCCCTGCTGACAAGGACTTGGCGGTACTGGTGGATGAAAAGCTCAACATGAGCCATCAATGTGCACTCATAGCCCAGAAGGCCAACCGCATCCTGGGCTGCATCCAAAGCAGCGTGGCCAGCAGGTCGAGGGAAGGGATTCTGCCCCTCTACTCCACTCTGGTGAGACCCCACCTGGAGTCCTGCATCCAGCTCTGGAGCTCTCAGCACAGGAAATACATGGACCTGTTGGAGCATGTCCAGAGGAGGGCCACCAAAATGGTCAAAGGAATGGAACACCTCTCCTGTGAGGACAGGCTGAGAGAGTTGGGGTTGCTCAGCCTGGAGAAGAGAAGGCCCTGGGGAGACCTTCTTGCTGCCTTCCAGTACTTAAAGGGGGCTTACAAGAAAGGTGGGGTCAGACTTTTTAGCAGGGCCTGTTGCAATAGGACAAGTGGTAATGGTTTTAAGCTAAAAGAAGGTAGATTTAGACTAGATATGAAGAAGAAATTTTTGACAATGAGGGTGGTGAAACACTGGCCCAGGTTGCCCAGAAAGGTGGTAGGTGCCCCATCCCTGGCAACATTCAACGTCAGGTTGGACGGGGCTCTGAGCAGCCTGGTCTAGTTGAAGATGTCCCTGCTTATTGCAGGGGGGTTGGACTAGATGACCTCTAAAGATCCCTTCCAACCCAAAGATCCTATGATTCAATGATTCTGTGAAAGACCTACCACAAGGGAATAGAAAAATCCACATAAAACTGAACATGGGTTACAGCACACCGCCTCCTGGACGGTTTTCCATCAGAAGCCTCCCTGTGGGTTGCCACCTTTGGGTTTGTCCCAAGTGCCGCGTCCTCCTCTGGCCGAACTGGCGCACCAGACAGAAGCAAGGAGTTGGGAGACGTCGCGCTGTATCGCCCGTGCTAAGCGCAGAGGCGGGAATAACCGTGGCACACGGTTCTAGTCAGAAAGTGGAGCATTTTGGAATGAGTCAGCCGATAAAACCTCCCGCCGGCCGCTGCTCGGGGTACTTGCACGAAGGCCGCTGCAGAGCTGCGAACGCTTCCATGGAAATTTTTCCTTTCTACACCCAAACCTCCTCCTCCTCCCCACACGCAACGGGACGCCAAAGCAGCCGATAAGGTGCCCCGGCGGCTCCGTGCCGCGGGGCGGGGGCCCGGTACCCCAGGGGCCGTTGAGGCGGGCTACGCGCGGCAGCGCCGCGCTCCGTTTCCCGCCGGCGGCCCCCGCCGCTCCCCCGCCCCCCCACCGCCCCGGCGGCGGCCGCGCCATGGCGTACGGGACGGCGGCCGCCGCATCCCCCGCGCCCTGGGCCGGCCCGGGGCCCGGCCCGCCAGCGGGACGGGGCGAGGCCCGCGGGAGGAGGGCTCGGCTCGCCGCCTGCCCACGTCCCCTCCCCGGCCGAGGAGGAGGAGGAGAAAGCGAGCGAGGTCCCGGCAGAGCGGGTAGGAGAGGGTTTGAGAGAGCCCTCCTCCCCCCCCGGAGGGGAAAAGGAAAGAAGAGTCGTGGCGGGCGGCGGAGGATGATAACTTAGGGCCCTGCCCAGCGGTGGGAGCTGGCGGCGCTGCCCCGGCGAGGGCGGCTAGGAGGGCGGCAGCGATGTCCCAGGGCACGGCAGGAGGAGAGGGAGCGCCCCAGGTGCTGCCGGAGGGGAAGGAGAGGCAGAGGAAGCGGAGGCGGAGGAAGAAGAAGGAGAGTAAGACACGGTTGGTGCGCTCCAACTTGCTGTCACCCGAGGCCGAGGCGGAGAAGTCCAAGAGGACAGTCCTGGCCAGCAACCGCCTCAAGACCACCAAGTACACAGCGCTCTCCTTCCTGCCCAAGAACCTCTTTGAGCAGTTCCACCGCCTGGCCAACGTCTACTTCGTGTTCATCGCGCTCCTCAACTTCGTGCCGGCCGTCAACGCCTTCCAGCCGGAGCTGGCCTTGGCCCCCGTGCTCTTCATCTTGGCAGTCACTGCCATCAAGGACCTGTGGGAGGATTACAGCCGCTACCGCTCCGACAAGGAGATCAACCACATGGAGTGCCTGGTGTACAGCAGGTGAGGCGACGTGGGGTGGGTGGGCGCCGGGATGGGGAGCACTGCCGGGCGTGGGAACTTGGGTAAGCAGAGGTGTGGAAGCGGGGCAGTGCGCAGGTCCGTTGTGGACGACTTTTGTTTCCACTCCAAGCGCGAAGAAACTCCCAGTTGCCCCTGGAGCTGGTGTCTCCCATCTCTTCACTGAGAAAAGAGTAGGAACTGTGGGAGTTCCTACAGTCCTGTACCTTCAAGTGAAAGCAAATGGCTCTGATCAGTGGGATCTTGCAGTAAATCACTGATTTATGAGTAAGCAGCTTTTTTTTTAATAGGGCTACACACATGCTCCAGGCTTGTTAGTGTTTTATGTTTTAAAGGAAGGACAGTGCATGGCAAAGTGAATGTAAGCATCACAAGCAGTTTGCAAGCCTTGATGCGAACACTTCCCAGTGTGAGCGGTCAGTTACTCCAGTGTATAATTTCAGGCATTAATTTGTTTTTAGCAATATGAGACCTCACTCAGATAATCTGCTATTAAGTCTTTTCTGAGTGAAGGAAGGGTAGAGGCTGGAGGCTTCTGCATTTGAGTTAGGACTGTGAGGTTTCATGACATGCGAATTAGCAAGCCTGAGCTATGTTTGCTTTTCGGATGAATGAGGCAATCTTTCCATTGAACTTTTTCCATTTACTTTTAAGCGAATGCTTTTTTTTTTTATCGTCTCAAGTGTCATCATTCCCTGTGACTTCACTGTTTCCCAAAGCTCATGGATGAAGCATTAGGTCATTTATCTCCTTCAGGTATTTTTTTTTTTTCAAATGATCTGGGCTATACTACAGCCTTGGTATCTGTAAATAAGACTGGAAGGACTTTTGCAGTAACATTTATGTGCTTACAGTCCAGCTTTACAGAATTTTTGTTTTGCTTTTCTCTCAGTGCCAGATAGTTATCTTGTAGTAGCTAAGGCTAAGGTTTCGTGGCAACTGAGAGAACATACTTTTACGAGAGAGAAGATTTTAGTTCTCTTTCCGATGCTTCTAAGTCTAACAGAAACGAAACACGTGCCAAGAAGCTTACTCTCTGATTCCACAGGCTGTCTGGGAGGGGTCCTCTAAGCTGACGTAAGCACCGAGGCAGCGAACGACTCTCCTATTGTAAGAAAGGCATGTGAAAAAAAAATGCTAAAAAGAACTCAGAATAGGCTGCGTTTTCAACATCAGCAGACTCAACTTGTTATTTCACAAACTCATATCGCACAAGAAATCTCACCCAGGGGTATTCCCCCACCAGTAGATATGCATGCATGGGAACACAAGTAAAATGGCCTTATTTCTGTAAACTAAACCAAAAATAACCTAGCCAAATCACACATGTAGACATAGCTAACCTAAGGCTGCACTTAGTGCCTTATTTACTTGTACTTGTCCTTAACTCTGAACACTTCTGCCATTGAGGGAGATGGGTGGCAGGAGGGGTAGTAAGGGACTATTCTTGTAGTTAAGTAAAATACTGCTGGTAAGGATGGTTAATCTAGACTTTACCAAACAAAATCAGTTTAGAAATAAGCTCTCATGTCTCCTAGGTTGAAAAGGAAGAAGAAGTACCCGTTGCAGAAACTATTCAAAATACTAACAAATACCAGTACTGGGATATTAATTCTGGAATGTTTCTCCCCACTGCAATTTTCCATTGTTGCCAAAAAAAGTAGATGTGACTATGAGAAAAGGTGTACCTTTGGTGTTAAGATCACTTGTGCTCTTTTGTGAGTCCCAGCAAAGCACACTGCCCTTCATACTCCTTATCAGTGCCAGAATAAAAGTCAGAATTGTTCCTTTTACTAGAGAGTTTGGATTACTGTTGAGTGACACTTGCACAGCATAACTTGGGAGTAGTTTGCCTGTGCATTTGCATCAAAGGTGCATGTCAGCCTAATCCCTGTGGGGCAGTGAACGCAGAAGCTTAGGAACTCTGTCACCTGCTCAGGCACAGTGTTCTGGCTGGGAGCAGAGCTGAACAATCGCTCCTTACAGCCCTCTGCAGAAGCCTAGGCCCTGGTAGCAGCTCACCTATTTCCACCTTCCAGCAGTCCCTAGGAAAAGCTCCCTTTCCACAGTTAAAAAAGTAAAAACAAAGCAGGAAGTTAAAATAATTTGCTGATATGTTTTTAATTTGCTTACTTTTTCTTCTTTTTTAGCCTTTTTTTAAACTTCACCAAGTCACTTTTTCCCCAGTGAGTGAGATAGGACTAGAAACTTGCTATTTTTGGAGATAAAAATAAGATTCTCACTAAGTCGAATGACAGGGAACCAGGATTGAGTGCTTTGTATCAAGATCATGGAAGTTGCTGGTCGAGAGTTCAGAAAAGCTGTTTTCTCAGAAAGGTGTCATACCAGGAGAAACACAAGTGATTGGATGTGACTTTTATGTTGTGTCCTTAGACTGTGTTTCTGGAAAAATGTTGTAGTATAAATGTTACCTAAGGAAGTAATAAATGACAGCTTTTCTCCCCACATCCGTTTTATGCTGATCACTTTATCAGTTTTACCACCTCTTGACCAAGCCAGACTCTTCCTCCTCCCTGCCTTGATCTGCCACTTCCTTGTGGTGTCGTGGAGGCCGAGTTTGATGCAAATGCTGTCCTCGATAGAAATGCTTCCCCGTAGGTAGGGCAGGTTAATGAACACATCTGTAGTCATGTGCCAGTCTAGTCCTGCCAGAGAGCAGCGACTCTTCCCTTGCTGGTGAGTACTTCGTAGCTCTCAAAGAAGCCTTCTGTGAGATGGGATGTATCTCAGTTCTAGGGTGGTCGTCTGTGCTGTGGTGGGCTCCCTTTCCTGCCAGCCTCCCACACAGCTGCAAGAGAGACACCTCACACACAGGCTAGAGCGTTCAAACACAGACTACAGCAAATGGCAGCGAATTACAAGTCAGCAGCTTCAGACAGGAACTTTTGCTTCACAGTAGCAGAGAAAAGCCCTGTATCGCACCTTATATACTGTTTAGTGACCAAGTAAAGATTCAAGGCGGATCTTGTGTGTTCTGTCATATATCCTCTGTGTGCTGCTTTTCTGGCTGCTGAAGTACCCATCCCCTGTTAGATACAAGCAGCAATTAATGATGCAAGATCTACAGGACAGAGAGAAAGCAGGGGTAGGCAGACTCTACTGCTACTGAGGCCAGCTCATCAACGAGGAGGTTCAACAACGTGCAGGCAGTGTCCACTGTGAGGTCCTCTGGAGCAGCCTACGCAGGCAGATCATGCTAGTAATCTGATGTGGGGGCAAATACTGTTCTCCTGCTACGCTGAGTGCTTGACAGCTGGTGTGCAGACAAGGCCTTCTTCCTCCTGCCTGCCCAGTGGTGTGGACTCAGATGACCCATTCTCTTACAGCCACTGCTGAATCAATGACTCAGGGCTCATAGTTGGCAACACTTACAGGACGATAGAACAGCAAAGGATGATGCAACCTAAAGTAAAAAGCTGAAGAGGGATGCAGCTTGTTTTCGCAGAAGGAAGACAGCTTTTGTTTAGAAATTCTGGATGTTTTGCAGAGTCCCTCAAAAGATACTGCTTTCTAGAGTCAGGAAGGGGAAAATCCCTGATTCTTAGAATCAATTGAAAGAAGCTGTGGCATTTGAATTGGCAGCATACGTCAAGGAATGAAACATGCTGGAGAATTACAAACTTGTGTTGCTCTGGGATAGAGTTTGCAGGTCCACCTGTAAGAGCAGTCAGGGTTGTGACAGGCAAAGAGGGAAGGTTTTTCTTAGCCAAGAGAAGTTAATAGGGCCTCTCTCTAGAGGCCTTTAAGGGCACCTCCTCCATTTGGCAATAAGGAGGAAATTAGGCACTTACTTTAGGAGGACAGTTTCACAGGTCACCTAGAATTTAGATTCCATGCAGGTGCTTAAGTTAGGAATGCTGGATCACAGCCAAAACTCTTCTTAGTTGGTTTAAATGGAGAGAAGTTACAAAAGCAGTAGAGCCCAGCCTGCAGAAAATTGTTTTGTGTGCATAACCTTTGCAAAGCTGTGATCATCTTAGTCTCCTATCTTTGTTCCTCTTCCTCATTTCCATCACCCAGGGATGGAGGTTGAAGACTGGAGATTACAAATTCACAATCTTAACAGTGAAATCTTGTTTGGCTAGTTACTTTTCTGTGTTATTATCTTGGACTTGGAGGATGGGAGGGTGATTTTTTCTTTGCAGAGCTCACTGCATTGAGCTCCAGTGCTTACCAGCTCTGGCTGGAGTTGTGGATCGCACATGTAAATGTTTACTCCAGATAATTCCAGGATGCACACATTGCTGCTGCTGTTAAATATTTGATAGAACGAAATTTGTCAGTGGAGCAGAAGTGTTAAAACTCTTCTGAGCTGGGGCTTTGTTTTCGGTGTGCTGTTACGAAGTATGGTATACATTTACATGGTATGTAAATAGAAGATGAATAGTGATAACTACAATCACAACAAATAATGGCACTCATCCAGCAGGGAATTACAGTTTGTTACTGACTCAGTGCTGTGTTGGTGAAATAATCTCTGCTGACATTTTTCTAGGAGCCTTATGTTCAAAACCAAAGGGCTTTGCTTTTTAAATCTACTCTCTAACTCTTGCTGTGTCCATTGAAGAGTATTGCTAAAGAGTATAATGGTCTCTGCATACTGATCAGAGAGTGGTAACTGCTTCTTCTGTCAAACTGTGACTTAGAAAATCCATGACAAATTGGAATTTACGACCAGATATTCGTCTCCCCTGAGGTGTGGGGCACTCAGGCAGCTATCAAAGCAGGCTCTTTTACATTAAATGTTAATTTCTTTCTGCAAAACTCAAGAGGAGGAGATAAGAGAGTTTGAGGTGGGCAGTGTGTTTCATACAATTTCCAAAATACACTCCCTTCTTCCTCTCTTCTGTCAACCCACCAGTGAAAGCAATTCCAGCCTTGGAGAAAAGAGATACAGCAGTGTTACCAAATCTTCTCAAGGGCACAGCAGATCCCACTCATGGCCTCTAAAAAAGCCACTCGATGACTTGCCCTGCAACCACTTCACCTCTGAGGTGCCTTATTTTGCTGGCAACACAGTCTCTGGGGAGTTGGGTTGTGATTATCTCCCACTGCTACCCCGACAGACAAGAGTACCATCTTGTCCCAAAACGTGCTGGCAGGGTAAGACATTTCTCACCAGAAGAAATAAGCTTGTGTCATTCCTTCCAGAACACAAATGTCACTATATGTGATTCAAAAGGAAACTACCTGGGATTACTCAGTTTCCTCTGTGAGGGAGCTTGATGCACAGAAGACTGAAAGCAGAAAGTATCAATCTGAATCTGTTGATGAAGTCAGTGTTCCCTCCTTGAGTTTCAGAGAGATGTGGCTCTGTTCATCTTATTGTGTGTTTGTCCTTCGCTTCAGTTTGGGCGAGACTGGCAGTGAGTAGAACTCACTGGGAGATATAGTAGAAGCTCTTCTGTTAGGCTGCTAGGGAGCAATTTCATTCTGCAGTAGAGTTTATCCTAGTAGCAAGGGATGTCTGTGCTAATCTTCTGAGATGTAGCCAGCTGCAATGCACAGGAGAACCCATCCATCTGTCCAACTATATGTATGCAGTTTATTTGCTATTCCGTGTAGGGCAAATTTTCTAAGTGCCTGAGCTTCACTACTGGAAAAGAAAAATGCTCGCCCCTTATTACTAAGCTCTTTCATTAGTATAGGATGTCATGAGACCAGTTGTAGGCTGTTTCACGCCTCTGGCTAACTGCCAAAGATGATGCTGTTAATCTCCACTGAAAGACCTAGTGATGTCCCCAAATTATTTTTTGCAGATACATGCTGCACTCTGGAGAGACACTAGCTTGTGCTAAGCAGACCACAGCCCAGAAGTATAGGTGGCCATCTTGTGTGCAGATCTACTTGCTCTTGAGCCCATGATTATTGCTAGAGGTGGCCGAAAGATGAATAACAGACCTACTTGATTCTGTCAAAGTACATTTCCAAAGAAACTGTACAAAAGGAAAGAATAGCATGTATTGTTCAACTCTTCCTGATACTGTGATTCCAGATTCCACCTTCCACATGTCATCTGGTCAGCAAAATTGAAAACTGGAGTTGAAAACCCTGACAACCATGCTATACATCAATGTTTTACGGAACTGCTCATTAGCTGGCATGGCATAACTTAGCCAGGGCATTCCTCCCGCTAGCAGGCCAGTCCTCCAGAAGTACTTGTTTAACTTCTCTCAAGCTCTGTCTGGGAGGCCTTAATTTTACTATGGAAGTGTTGGAGGACTCCAGGGAATGAAAAAGACTTAAAGGGCTTTTTGTGGTTTTCCCTCCTCCTTCTGTTCAATGTTGTCTGATAAGGAAGATGAAAATGGGGAATGAAGGAGGCTCCCTGCCACTGGGCAGGACTTCCTCAGATGCTTCATCCACGCTGGCACAACCCATATAGATGGACAGGCTGCCTACCTTGACACAGAAACAGGAGAAGTCTGAGTGACAGATGTCCCCTCACTATGTAATCCAGCATGTTCCCCATTTGCAGGGTAGTTTCTCTGCCCAGGAGCAGTCTAAGAGGTGTCTCTTCTCTCCACCTGCAACACTAGACCTTTGAGGTGTGTGGAGCTTTTGTGTATGTACACAGTAAGAGCAATGCAGCTGGCAAGCCAAATCCACAGCATCAGGGTTATGCCCATTTGCAGGATTTACGCTGTGCAGGCTTGGTTTTAGCAACCACATATACTGAGAACAATTAAGTACATGAAAAGCAGAAAAATGTGTTTCA
Organism: Phaethon aethereus; assembly: GCF_964289735.1. Lineage (NCBI taxonomy): Eukaryota > Metazoa > Chordata > Aves > Phaethontiformes > Phaethontidae > Phaethon > Phaethon aethereus. The sequence goes on from NC_138575.1 coordinate 147,370,237, forward strand.
CTTCACACAGTTGGGGAGATGAACCAGTTTCTACAGCTTACCTTCAGCCTCAGTGTTTTCACTTGGTAGTTGGCACTAATGCAACTATGTTAGTGGCCAGTCATGTTTGTTACCCAGAAGAGATCTGCAGCAGAAACGTGATCCGAACCCTGCTGCTACCCTGCAGCAATACACTCTACCCGACCTTGTCTCACCAGGATGTGGAAGCAAGACAGTGGGAGTCTCCACACACTGGGCCAGGGAGACTGCATTTCAGTGAATGGCATAATTGTAAAGTGAGGAGCTGACTCGATGCTAAAAGCCAGGACACTGACCTCCTACTGATAAATAGGTGTAGATACGGGCAGCAGCTTCCTCTCATGTATGTCAAGCACAAAAGTTGACCCATGCCCAAAATGCAGCCACAACGGAAATGTGTCAAAGATGCTAGCTTATAGCCTTTCCTAGGTAGGTGCTTGTGGTGGTGTGGAGGGGAGAGGAGCTGCAGGGGGCATGACAGTGACATCCTGTCCCAGGAGCTTGAGTGGCCCTAATATTGAGCGCAACTGAGGAAATGTACATATATATGTTTGATTCTGAAAGATTTGACAAAGCAAGCCTTAGATTTAATTTGAGGAAGATGACCTGCATGTTTCTGAATGAGCTGGTTTACTCTCTGCTGTGTGTCCAGGAAGTGGGAATGGGGGGGTTCAAATGAAGAGCTTACAGTGCCTGCAAGATGTGAGCTGAGAGGAACAACTTTCTGTCTTTTACTACTTCTAGAATATAGCTACACAACCTGTCCATAGAAAGCTGCTAGCCACCCGGCTAAATAGGGTGTTCTGTTCTGTGGACTGCAGAGGATATCTAAACCGTACGAGCTGGCAAACTGCCACCTAGTTCTTTGTTCCAACAGGAGCAATGTTTTATTCTGTTTCAGGGCTGTTACAGGTGAAATTCTCTGCCATGATCAGCCTACGCCCTTAAAGCCATGTTGGTCAAAGGACAGTCTTGAACTGGCAAGGCATGCATTTTAGGGGTGAAACATCAGCCATCTCCTCTGCTATTTTATTACAGTTTTATTCTTGTCTGATCACAATTTCTCTAGAGTGACAAATAGGCCAGTCTCTCCAGTGCAGCGACCAACATTTGTATCATGCCCAGTCATTTCATAAACCTAGACTCTGCTGGAGGTTTGTTATAATAGGCATGGAGGTCACTTGTTTTGTTTTTATGCACTGGTTGCCTGGAAATACTGACCTACTTCAAGGAAGAGTTTAAATGTTTGACTGGCAACTGCACTCCAGTTCTTCTGTATCTGTGCTATTATATTAACACTGAGGGTGTGAACACTATTGCAGAGTATTTGGTATTTCTGTAATTTTGATGGAGGTTTTAGTTTTGACTTTTGGAGAGAAAGTCCATTATGAAGTGGCAGCATTTGTAACTGTAGTTCTTTACCTTTGTGTGTTATCTTATGCTCACTAGGCTTTTTCTAGGTTGCACAGCCATATACCTGTATGCTTGCCCCTTGTCTGTTCACCTTCCTGCCTTCCAGTGACAACCTGAATATGCCTGTTTTGGCTATGTTAGCTGATTTTATTTGTTCATTATCAAGTTGTTGGGCAATTTTTTGTGAAATCTCCCAAAATATTGAGGCCAACACAGGAGTGCTGAATAGCAGTCACCTGAATACAACTGTGAGCATGTTCAAGATCTCTCAAAATCCAGGCATGGAGTACGATGCCTCAGAAGAGATGCCAATGGACAAATTTTAGCAGGCAGATTTAGCAGCGAAACCCTTAAAGATGCAGGAAGTTCAGTAAGTGCATTAGAAAGATGTAATCTGTTTTGGGCAAAAGTAGATTATAAGAAATCACATCTAATCCACCTAAGTCTGATCTTGCAGTTGTAGTGCATTATTTTTGTGTGGGCCCACACTTATATTTGGGGGTTCAGATGCTTTCTATATTTTTTTCTCCCTTTTTAGAATTCCCATGTTCTAATTGTCAGCTTCCCCTTGCTATACTTCCCTCTTTGGTGTACACCTGCAAAGCAGTGAAGCAAAAGCTTGATCTTACACAGTTTACCAGAATAAAGACATATATTGTTTTTATCTGCACACTTGAGAGCATTTTATTCTTCCTTCCTTCACTGTCATATGTTCATATTTTATCAGAGATGCTCAGGATAGCAGTGCCTGTCTCCTGATAGACAGGCTGATGTGCGTCTTAACTCTTCTGCATATGCCATCAGTTGTCTTCCCTGTAAACAGCAGTGAACCACTGATAGTAGCTGGCTGGCAGGAAACCCTCTCAAGTGCTAATTAGGTTCTCTCTGACCTGACAAGGATATTTCCTGAAGAAGTTTGCCAGGTTCTTTCTGGGACATGATGTGAGATTTTTTTCACATTGCTTTTAGCTAAAAGGTATGTGTCCAGTCTGACCAAGTCATCTACACTTGTGCCACAGTCAGTGGAGAGCATTGAACGGTTTGGAAGGGGAGAGGGAAATCCTTCCAGTTTATTTGAGACACTTACCTTAGGTTAGTTTGAAACCTCTCTCCAGTGATGATACAGGTGAAGCTAAACTAGATGACTGACTTACACAGCTAAGTTCAGGTAAGACAGATCTTGTCAGTAAACTCCGAGGGGATAGATTTTAATTCCTGTTAATGCTCCATATGATTTTTGGACTGTAGAAGAGTAGCCTGTCCCCCTCAGTATGTTTAATGGTTTATTTAAGAACTACACTTTGAGAATCACAGATGCAAGTATGTTCCCCTGTCAGATGAAGGGACTGACCCAGTATCCACTGTTACATCTCCTACCACATTCTGCCTTCAGCATTAGCCATCAACATCTTGTTCATACTAGTGAAATGTATTTTATCATTTATCTCAGTGCTGAGAAACAATGTAAGAGGTTAGTTGTTATCATTAAATAATTTTCCTCTTTGAATAACTGATTACATTTGCATTTCTGTGGGGTTTTTCAGACTGCCCACATAATGTGAGGAATCTTGGTATTTTTGGGATGTTATTTGTTCTTTAACCTCAGATGCAGCTTTTGGGGAGGAGCATTGAAACATAAGGTAGGATGTTCCTAATTCTGCTTTCTTCTGTTTGTCTGGATGTACCTAATTAGGTCAACTAAAACCACTTTGCAAGCTGTGTGTCTTAAAATGCAGAGGGCAATTGCGTGTTTGACATAATCATGGCTGTTACAAGTGAAAGTGGGGCTTCACTGTTAGGTGTCTGACAAATATCACAGATGGCTATTGGGCTTATGTTTTATGTCCAGTAGGATCAGATGTTAAAACCTGCATGGGATATTGCTAGGTGATCAGGGATTGAATCAGACGAATCAACAGTGGAATTATTCTGCTAATTTTGAGCACCAGTGATTTACCCTTGGTTGCCAATTTCTATGCTGAAATTTTAGTGCCTGTCCATATGGGAGCATAGGCACATGCAGATGTACCATGTAGCCACATAAGAGGTGCAGCACCGTAAGATGTCATACCACTGTTTGCTGTCTTGAAAGTCCTAAGTTCTGTTCATCTGATTGCAGCATTTGACACTCTGCTCTTCCTAATTGTTCAGGTTTAAATGTACTGTCTCCTATCGGGTTTTTCTTACATATGTCTCTCATTTATTTTCAGTGCAGTTCCCTGTGTCTGTCTGCTTTTTGTGACAAGATCATGGTTGTGTGTGGGGGCTCCTATTTCTGTCAGATCCTGTGGGAGCTTTCCAAAATGCAAGTGCAACAGAAATGCTGTACCACAGCTGAGCCAACCATCAGTCTAGTGGTGCAGATGTTTAATCTGCTGCACCGATTTTCCAGGAGTCCAGTTTAAAGTCCGTAACAGCCCTTGTCATGGACTGAACAATCTATGATACCCCCTCAATTTGAGGAATGTGGACTTCATTTAAGTCCTGCCATCTTATATAATGACTTATTAGCAGTGAAATAGCTTTTCTTCCTGGAGTGGGACATCTACCAGCTCATGCCAGAAAGCTGTGTGTAAAAACCTGTAAGACCTATCTACCAAAGAGTATTGGAGCATAAGATCCCCAGCCCCACAGTGTATTGCTATGCGTTAGAGCTAACAAAGGTAGCACTGAAATGTAGTCTAGGATAAAAAGTCAACAACCAGTGGATTTCGTGTATTTGCCAAGTGTTTGGTTGTTGATATGTTTTTTATTTTTTGCTTTTTTTGTGGTTTTTTTTCTGCCAGTTAATAAGACAAGTAGAAATTATCAGTTAGTACTCCAGTTTCAAAACTGTTAAAGAATCAATCTGATCATCACCAATCTCACTGAAGATAAAACTCATGAGAAAACCTAAGTCCAAAACATCCTTTTTCAGACAGAAGTACTGAAGAAGAATCTAGCATGATAAAGACAGAAGCGGTGTCTTTTAAGCACATACAGTGTCTCTACCTTTTAAAGCCTTTGTTCAGTGTTTTAGTTATGATTTCTCTAAAATTCCCCATGGTTATTCTAAATTCAATCCTCCTTGGAATGCAGAGAGCAGAAGAGGAGAGTTCCTGAGTTTATTTTCAGTGGCATTTGGTTTGGCTTAGATGATTTTTATAATGCTAATTTGGTCCTTGCATATTAATTCATGTTCTTCCTCTGCTGCTCCTAAATTGGAAACTTTCCATTTTACATCTGCCAATCTTGTCCTCAGTTGTTTAACCTTTATGCTTTAGCACTAGAAATAGCTGTTTTGTGCAGTGAATCCAGCCTCTTAGTCATAATAACATTCCCTTCAGCAACTTCTAGAAAGGTTTTTGGGTTTGGTTTTTTTGTTTTATTTTTTAACCACTATCCACATTTCCAGAAAGCATGCCTGAGTTGATGGTGCTATAACTTACCAAAATGTTTTAAGCAAGAAAAATACGTGTTCTTTACTCTCTACCACTGGAAGAAAGTTTAGAAACACAACCACATTGACAGAGGTGTTTAAGGCCAATGGTGCATTTCCCCAGTTAGTTGAGTAGTAGTCAAACTACATGCAAACTTGATTGCTGATGATTCAGGAGCAGAGTTCTTACTTTTCCAGTTATCGAATATACATCTAGATGTCCAGTGCTTCTGTGGGATGGCTCCTCATACATGTGTAACACTTTTCTGACCTGCTTTTGTAACTCATTAGTCCAGTTAGATTCCACAGCAGTTAGTTCCACAGAGGTCATACACAATATGAAAATATAATCTGCAAAGGAAGGGTCCCCAGCCTGTAACTTTTATTACTGTGCTGCACACCTGTACATATTTAGTGGGAGCTCTAAGGTAGTATGCAGTACACAGTGAGAAACTATTAGCACTGTATTTAGAAAGGTGAGTCTGTTCATCTTTTTGCCCAAGTATAACTCAAATAAGAGGCAAAGCCCAGAAAAAGATTTTTTCTTTCTAAGTGTGACTTCCTACCCAGTTGGTTACATGAATGCCAGTCCTTAAAACTCTCAGCTGTGAAAAGGGTGTCTGTATGTCACACATCCAGCACGAAGCAGGGCTGTCCCAGCTGACATACCTAAACACCTTCTGAGCACCATGCAGAGGTGCTTGCTGCTCTGGAAGCAATATGGGCCATTACTGTTGTGCTGCCTCTTAGCAGAGCTTGTTGGCCCAAACACAGCCAAGTTCACATGACTAACAGTTTTCTGTTTGTGGATGGGGCACAGCTGGTGGGAGTTTGGAACCCTGCACCCTGCTCTAATTTATTGTCCTCAGACTGAAAAAAGCCAGTAAGAATGTTCAGTAAATCCAGATGCAAACTGCATGACAACACTTAATTTTGGGGGGGTATTTCAGCTTGACTGTGACCAAAGGGATAGTAAACCATGATTCTCATTACTGGCAGTTAACGCAGCAGTGTCTCCTGAGTAACTTTGGATGAGGAAGTAAATTGTAAAAAATAGAACCCTGTCAAAACATGGGGGTTTTTTTGAGACATGTATGTAATAGGTGTGATTTAGGACATCAGCCCAGACCTAATTATCAGAAGACTCATGATTCAGGGTTGAAAAGCAAATTAAACAAGCTGAACATAGACTTAAGACACTCAAGTGAAGCAGATGTACACAAATGGTTCTGCAAGTTGTTAGGCTTAGCTGTGCTGTATATTAAGAAACCTCTGAATAAGAGATAGTAAACAGCCACTGAATGGGTGGCCATTACAAAAGCAGAGGTAGGTCTTTTTCTGCAGGCCTCTGAAGAGACCAGAAACTGATGGCCAAAATAACCACCGTGTTTTCATGGTACTGAAAGCAGGCAGCGCACAATAGCCAAGGAAGTGGAAATCCAGTCTTTTCACCATGACCTGGGATTATGCTTTGGCGAGCTCAAACTTTTGGTCCTGATTTTGCATTTCCAGGGGAGGTGCTTTACTTCAGAAGTTGTGCTTTGAACTCTCCTGGCACATAGAGGGCTGATGGTTGACAAAGAGATCAGGCTGCAGGGGTAGTACAGGCGGTCCTTAGTTCAGCCTGCTAGGAGAGGGAAGAACAGAGACAGACTTCCTGGATCAGTAGCACTGGCTCTGTCTCCTGTTTCAAGTTATTAAAATAACACTTCAGTGGTTTTTTAAAAGGCTTTTTCCTAAATGCTCTCTAATGCCCGTAATAATTTTAGATGCTGGGAAGTAAATATTTTTCTTCTACCAGTGAGTTTCAGGTTTTTTTCCCACTTGGCAAGCACTGGTATTTGGGGGTTTTATGTTTTGTTTTGGTTATTGTTCTACAATATTTAGGATGAAGTAGAAATTAGCTTTGCTAACAACACCTTGCAGATATACACACACAAAATACTTGAACTTGCCAAAACAAGTTATTTTTTGCATCAGCATTCTTGAGTTTATTTTCTGCATGCATGTTTTCAGAAAAAGAGTGCTTCTTACCAGCTGCTGTGGACAAAACATTGTGTCTGCAAGATTGTCAAACTGATGGCTTTTCAGTTAGTACTGTAGAGGTCAGCTATTGGAGAGACAGTTGGAGAAAAATAGGCAAAATTTTATTATTACAAGGCCACTTAAGATAAGACCAATGTTAAGATAAATTTTAAAATAGTGCAAAAGACAAATGTGGTTCTGACCTCTAATGCCAGAAAAATTAACTGTTAGTGTTTATAACTGGGCCTTGAAATGAGCTTTGGGAGGAGACTGTGTTTTGACTTACATTCAGCCCTTGATTTCTTTTTTTGATGGACAGTTTTATAGATCATGACAGACTGATTTTGCTTCACAAGCACATGAATTCTCCCTGCAGCAAGATGGGAACATCACCTGTAAGAGAAGGTCAGCAGTCCCAAGGCAAGCTATATCCTCCCAAAGTCAGGGCTTCAAGGGCATCAGTGAATGAAGATATGCTTACTGCATCCTTCCTGTTCATCCAGAGCACTGTTAAATATCCTGTCTAAGCGAGAGTCATGTTCCCTCCTCCCCCCTTTTTTCGTTTCTTGTTTGGTCAAGTGTCTTGTTGAATTGCTGAAAGGCCTTCAAGCGTTTTGGGGAAGAGGATGGCATTGAATCTCAAACACTTATGGTGAGTCAGCAGGTCTCCACTAGGGACTTCAACAGGATCTTGAACAAGTTGCATAACCCTTTCTGTGTATTAAAGTCATAGTCTACAAAATGGGAACAGCGTGATTTATCTCACAGGGTTTTTGAGGTTTCAACTGGGACTTTTAAAAGATGTCTTTGTTGTGACTTCCCCTTAAAATTGAATGGGAGTTCAGTGTCTTGATTTTCTCATTTCAGGGATTTTCCAAGCAGCTATCTTATGTGGAAAAGCTTGATTTTTTTTTTCCCTTGGATTTTTGGGTTATTAGTGATCTGATTTTAAGATCTCTTTAAATGGAGTGAAAAATAGGTTATGGAACAACTACAGTCCCAGTTATAAAGAAATCTGTATCTACCATCCATAAGGACCTGATGAATCCCAACATCACTGTGGTAAATGGATTATGATTACGCTACTTGTCCCACAATTCTCAGGGAAACTCTGAAATAAAAAAGATTTTAAAGGACCATTGTCAATCACCCTAGAAAAAGGTGGGCGTTTAGTTAAGACAAAGCAAAACGTTTGGAGGTGCCATGTGCAGAAATAACCATTTTCAGAAATGCCTCTTTACTGAAAAAATGTTACTGCACAGTAACAGTTGCCAACTGGTACAGGTGGAAGAATTTAGAAGGAAAGGAACAACACAGAATAAAAATGTATGTACAGTAACAAATTATGGACAGAAAGAGAGAATATTCCAAGTTCTCCATCGTGTTCCTTAGCTACAAATAATCCTGTGAAATATTTGTTCCAAAGGTCAAATAAAAAAAAGACTTCAAAGCAAAAAACAGTGGTACTGAAACTGTCTTTAGCAGGTTTATTCTGAAAATATTTCAGAAGGTGAGAAACTTCTCTTGTGCAACGGTCTCACAGGTTTTTACTGTAGGTGATGTTCTGCAAACACCTAGACCTTAGGATCACTTATGTCATCAGACTAAAATCAGGGTGTGTGGTTTTGGAAAACTTGTTTGGAGGAAGTGCTGATAAGCAAGGGAAACATTGGAAATGTTAAGCCAAATTCTGTGTTCACTGACCTTCCCTAGGACTGGACTGTGCAATGGTTTTAAACTGAAAGAGGACAGATTTAGATTGCACATTAAGAAGAATTTTTTTACAATAAGGGTGGTGGGAACAGGTTACCCAGAGAAGCTGTGAATGCTTCATCACTGGAAGTCTTCAAGGTCAGGTTGGACGGGACTTTGAGCAACCTGATCTAATGAAAGATGTCCCTGCCCATGGCAGGTGTGTTTCACTAGTTGATCTTTGAAAATCCCTCCCAGCCTAAAACATTTTGTGATTCTGTGCAGTAGAATAAAGGACTTCCACATGAATATCTGATCAGAGGGAAAGCTGGGATTCCCAAAAGGGATGAGAGTAAGGCATTAATTGTATCCACCAGCCAAACTTCCTTTAAACTGCTGAAGTTGCTGGGTATTCTCTGAAACCATCTAGAGCAACATGAGATTTGTCTTGCCTGGCTTCAGCTATTTGAATATTAGGCATTCAGTCCCATGAAACTCTTAAGACCTTCTCACTAGCCTGGGCAGAAAGATGGGCATCTCCAGAGAGCTGTTTGTCCCATCCATCTGCTGGGAAGAATCACCTGTCAGAAGGGCCCTCACCTCCCTTGCCATCTGCTGTGGAGACGTCTAGGCAGGTAGAGCTGATGAGATCTTCACATCTGCACAGATGAAATAAGGTGAGATGAAAATATTGTCTCACCAGGAGGGTGGATATGGATGTCCGTAAAGGTGGTCTTAACAGGGAAGTTTTACTTTTGTACTGATGGTAGGCAAATTGAATCATACTAACAGACTCGTCAGCTGCTTGTTTGACTTTGTTGTAAATATCAAAATTGATATTTTGTTGATGATAACTTTGCTATGAATTTTAGCCTAAATGTTATTGAGTTTTAGGGTTAATTAGTGCTATTCTGTTGCTTTATACAAGCCGGGGATGTGCTCTCTCAGAAGCAGCTCTTCTCATCATGCTGTGTGTATCAGTAAGCTGCTCATCAGTACCAAATCCCATACTGTGTTATAGGCCAAATTTTGTCAAAACTCCTGTAATTTTGTTAGTGTATCATCTGCTCTTTTTCTAACAATTGTAATGCTTCATTTCTTACCGGAGAGACTTTGCTTTTCCTGTCAAGTGTGAGTGAAGCTAGCAAACCCAGCAGCAAACCAGAAGTCCAGACCCAGGCTGTCCCCAGCCCTGTGCCAGCACAGTGTTGCCAGCGGATGGAGCCTTTCTGCCCATGTATCTCTGCCACCACTCTGACCCAAGAAACATAGGCCTTCAAAAGCTGTGGGCATATCTGAGTCCACTCAGATCTACTGCCAAAAGAAAGATGTTAGGTTAACCCATTATGGTATCCCTTTAAAAAATGCCTTCAGAGACCTTCTTACATTTCATGAATAGTACTCAGGTTTTCTTGTATAAACTGGGGTACCAAAATGCTATTTATGGTCATCTGTAATTAAGAAGATGAAATCTAGAAGTAGTCAGTGCTAAAGTCTTTCTGGCGAAGACTTTGATGATGCTACAGGAAGCATTCCCTTATCGGATATATAAATACTGAAAAAGCTGATCCATTTTCAATAGCATTGACATCTCTGCAGAATAGTATCCTCCATAAAATGGGGAAATGTGTGAAAATGTCACGTACTTCTAAGAGTTTGCCCATTGCCTATGCTGTATTCTGTACCGCTATAATAATTTTGTAAACATTAGGCCATTCTGAGCAATATAAATGTTTTACTTTATGTAGAAGGGAAGGAGATTGCTAGAGAGTTGATAGAGGTACATTGTTTTGTGAAGAAATACAGAAATGGAAAATTTACATCCACTGTGACTTTCTCTAGATTCTTTTGGTTGTAGTGGCACATTTTTTTGCCTCTTTCCAAGCCTTCGGTTTTCTCCTGTTTTGTTCTTTGGGGGGGAGTGGGGGGCGGGAAAGGAAGGCAAGTTTATAAATAGGATGGGAAAAGAAGGAGCAGTTTTATTTTTCAGAATGGAATATGCATGTTATTCACTGACCCAGAAAAATGAGCCACATGTACAAGATTTAAAATTTAAAAATTTAGGACATCTTTCCTCCCAGGCCTATAGAAGAGCTTTGGACTATATCAATTCATGTATCGGAGTGAATGCTGGGACTCAGCAGCGTTGGGGTCTGTTCCCTTCCCCAGCTGTGACAATCTGCCTGTGCGCTCTTGGACATTTTCTCCTGAAATGCACCCAGCAGTAGTTTTCCACCTGCATCTACAAATCCCAGGAGATGCGGGAGGCATTACGCATAGGTTTTGTGAAAGGTAAAAACAACCTTATTGTCAGTAGGCTTAAAATGCTGGATCTGTACTTCACTGTAAAAATGCTTGCATGTAAAAAATAAGACAAACCTCAAAAACCTCTGCTATCACTTACGGAACTTGGGACTGAAGCCTGCTTCAAACTGCAAAGACTATGAGACAGTCTGCTTATTTGAACTATCCACTTCAGCTATTTTGATCCATCCCAGCTGAGTTGTTGCCCCAGCACCTTTTTGTACAGTTTTGGAACATGGCAAATATTATATGTGGACAAAATCTAATTTAGTGCACTCTACTGAAAAAAAAACCAAAACTGTACTCAGTCATTTTGTTATCACACTTAACTGTTGTCACCTCATTGTTTATTTCCACACTGTGTGATGATGTACAAAAGAGGTTTTTGGTGTTTCTTCAGGGTAAGAAGCTGTAAGTTTATTCTCTAAATACAACCTGAGCAGACTTGTAGGAAGGGCTGAGGTGCATGTTTTCTTTAAGGAGGGCTGTGCAGCATGCGTCAAATAGAGAGAGCTTTACTCATCAGGTACAGATGATGAGTAAAGCCTCTCTCCTCCAAAGAGTACTTAATTGTTTTCTCTTGGGGGGAAAAAAAGATGCCAAACAGACAGAGGATGGAAGTGTTCCAAATATCTGTTAAAGTTTTGTTTTCACACTGTGCTTCGATCTCATTACAGCTTTTCAGTAGTAACAGTCATAGTCAGACATTCCTCAGATGGGAAGTGATTAGGGTGTGAATTGCTGTAGAAAAGCACTATTTCCAGTAATAACATGGCAGGTGTTTTGAAAGAAAGCTGTTCTAACCTTTCAAATTGCAGAGGCATCCCAGTAATTCTAAGAATCACAATCTACAAATGCCTAATTTTGCTACTGCATTTCTGATTAAGAGGGGAAAAAAGGTGTGAGGAAGCTGAATTTTGAAAGACATTCTCCTACAAATTAGCAGCTTCCTATTTCTGATCTGGCATTAAGAAATAAGGTCATTCACATGTAGTTTCAGGACCTCCATGCCTGGACGTAATATAACCCAGCTAGCACTGATCATCACTCCAGGTAAAAAACTTAAGTTTTGATCAAAGCCTAAAAATTGTAAAGGCATTGCACCGTGGAAAATAGATTACAGTTAGTGATACCAAGATAATTGTTGTCTGATAAATATGTTTTCTTCATGGCACAGGATGCAACTTCTTTAAAAGATTTCTGCATCAAGTTGCTGTTCGATGCACAAAATCTTGTCTTAAAGATTTCATCTGAGTGCAAATCCACCACATCCCTTTTGAAATTGTCCCAGTGCTACAATGAAAAACTTGCACATCATTTTCCATCTGAATTTTATTTATATTTAGTTCTTAGCTAGTGAATATTGTTCTTTCCTTGCCTGATCACCTCTCTCAGAAAGCCGTGCCCTGAGCAGCTGTTAACAAGTTGATCAGGTCACTTCTCATCCTTCTCTTTCTTAATTAATTAAATTGACCCATGGTATAGAAACACAGTATTATCCTCGTCTCAAGATTGGCTTAGTTTTTCCTCCTACATAGTTGTACCTTATCTATTCAGTTTATGAAGCAAAGTTGGTAAAAGTGTAAGAATCAGAAGTAATGTAGACAGAGTAAATCTGTTTGTCATATTTTCAGACCATAGATTACATATTGCTTTATTAGTTTAGCACAGTGTTCTGTTTTTCACTACTCGCTAAGCACTGTGTTTTGCCTTTAGTTTTCATGGAAATCAGCTCTTAATATAGGGGGAAATTTGCAGTGTCAAACATCGTGCAAGGTATTCTGAGCACAGTGAGAATGAAACCCATTCACACCCATCCTAGCATAGGAGTATAGGGGTTAGTTCAGAGCCTTTTGCCTTGGCAGAAATCTGAACGCAACAGAGACCTGTTCCAAAGCACACGGAAATCACTGCAAAAAACCTCAGTGACTTCAGTGAGTTTGGGATAAAGCACTGGGACTTTCCTGAAAGGTAAAAAAAGGGCAAATATTTCTAATTGGAAGTAATTTTAAAGCAGGCTGCTTTGTTCTCCAAAATCACTTTTAAGAAGCTGCTAGAGACCAAAAACATGTATAATTTCATTAGTTTGATGCCTAGGATTTTTTTTTTCCTGCTTAGTCTTTTTAGCTGATGGGAAAAAAAAGGTATTTTCTTACAAGCTTACCCCAGATTGATCACAGATAAATTAAAGAGCTTTGATGTGGCCACCAAAGCATACTTACTGATCTAATAACAAATACAGTGTTCTTGGAAAAAACCTCTCGGGCGTATACTGAAATTTCATGTTTGTTTTTCTCCCCTTTTTTGAATAATAAAAAATGAAACCCATTTATTTTTTTTTAGAAATGTTTCTTCAAGCTGATTGTTCTGCTTCAGCTAAGCACACACTCTATGGCAGAAAGGATAAACAAGTACAGCTTTGTACTTGGTCCAGAACAAGAGAACCTACATTCAAAACTCATCATAAAAGCCGCTGAGAACTTAACCTGAATTACGTTGCTGTTGCTTGGCTTTTGTTGCGTGTAAGGCTTACTGATACCAGGCCTATTTGCTCTTACAGTTGCCAACATTAAGAAAGAATATATAAAGATTAGAAAATTATCTTGTTTGTCCTAAAATTCAAGGGTAAAAGGTCAAATTTCCATTCCTCTGGATGGTGTTAGCCTTTCTTCTTTAGAGGGGAGAGCTGTGAATTACAGCAATGTCTGATGAGAAGCTCCTCTGTGCTCTTTTAGCTGGCCATGATGGCACATTTTCAAGTTGCTGGTGAAAATAAGGACACCTGCTTAGGCACTGGAAAGACATAGGTGTCAATGCCTTACTGAGCTCAGTGGGGACAGAAACTGGCCTGCCAGTAGAAGCACAGGGCTGCGTAGGCTTCACTGTAGCCTCAGGGTCTCCATTTTCAGAAACTACGTTACTGCGCGGCTGAGGTGGAGCTGCCTCATGATGCCCTGTCCCTGCTACCTGTGGAATTAGCCTGCTTCATGTGTGCATCACACCCTGCCTTGAAGTGCCTGTGCTGCTTGTCCAGACTACTGCTATGAGAGGCGTGCCCTACTGTACCTTTCTCCAGTCCTTAGAAATCCCATTCTTTCCAGCGTTGGTTTTTCAGACAGTTTTATACCTACTTGGTCTTGTCCAAGAATTTCTGTCGTGGTTAAATAGCCATTCTCATCCTCTAATGTTTGCTCTCATGGCAGCAATTGAGCCACTCTCTGGACTTTGTTTTGTACACCAAGAAAACCAGGCAGAGGTAGGCGAAAGGGAATTTTTCTTTGATTCATCATTAGATCATTTTAAAAGCTCAATATGAAATCAAAAGCTTTTTGATGGACACAAAATGATCTTTTTTCCCCCACAATTTTTTCACTGAAAACCTTGAAGCTGTTCTTCATTCTGGATAAAACACTTTTAAATTCTAAAATCATTACGGAAGAACAGCTTGAAACAAAAATTGTTTTAAACCAGAAAAACATCAAACTTCCTTTTGGAGCCCTGGGCTTTGGAAGGATAAGGACTCTATAATATTCAATTTCTAATAAATTATCTGTTGGTTTTGAAAATGCAAACTCCTGCCTTCCAGTGGTTAAGTTCCATTTGGAGACTCTCGTTTTTAGTTTGTTCCAGTGGTTATTTTTGTTGGGGAAATAACTTACCTTCAAATGTGTGCTGTGCCTAGCTGCTGAGTTGACAGAGGCTGGTTCTATTGAAAACTAGAAGCCCAAGGGTTTTTTTTTTTGTTCTTTTAGTGTTTCTTTTTTTTTTTTAATCCCCTGAAGCTATCTAGTAGATTACTGTCGTGGCTGACTCCAAAACTCCTAATGAAAACCAGAACAGAACAAATTTGTTGGGAGACACATAAACCTAATATTAGTTTGGAAGGAGTAAATATTTATCCAGGGAGAAGGAGATGACTTATTTAAAGACTGACCTAATTTATTATTTAGGAAAACCACCTTTCGGTATCCACCCTGCAGCCAAGAATTGTTCTTCTTTTTCCTAGGGAATTTTATAGTTTAAGAAATGAACCACACAACCCAGAATATACTGTCAGGGGCAGTGTCCCAGAATGGAACTACTCATTAAACTCATTTATCCTCCTAACAAACTGTTCTGAAGGTATTGCAGCACATTAGGGACAAAGCTGGATTGCTGAAAGGTCATGGCTCTCAGAGACAGGAGCTGTAGTGGGAGGCACGCCAGTCAGGTTTGGGTTTGTACCAGCAGTTTCACAGGATGCTTGTCCATGACAGACATCTTCACTCAGCAGTTCTGCTTAATACCTCATTTTTAAGCTATGTGCCAAGTAAAGCCCCAGAAAGATAAGTCTTAGGGAGTATGAAGGGGTCAGGGGAGGTGGTTGTTATTTTCCTCATTTCATACTTGGTTAAGGCAAAATACTGGATGAGGCAGGGGATCAGAATCACGGTAGAGTTTCTTACTTGAGGTTGATTGGGTTTTTTTTATTTTTTTTTTTTTTAATCCTGTGCAGACTAGTAACAATAAGAAATACAGCGTATTTGCTGGTAGCGATTGAAGTGTCAGATAGTTTGCAGTCCTAGCAAGGCTTGGAGAAAGAACTGCAGCAGATGTTTCTCCAGCAGAAACGTCCTCTCTGACACAGAGCAGGGGACAGCAGTGTGGTTACACATCCTGTTCTAGCTGCAGCTGGGCCCTGCAGATGTGGTTACCCCCAGGACCCTCTTCCACTCCCTCAGCTGCTCAGTTTAACTGCTTTTAGGGTCACTTCCTGGCTCAGTTCACTCAAAATGATCCAGATGAGCTTCCGCACTCCTAATAGTGGGATTCTTTTTTTTTTAACTGACTTGATCTAAGAAGCAGCTGCAGCAGCAGTTGTGCCAGCAGCTGGAGTGATCAGTCATATTACAGGACGGCAGTGGTGAGCAGTCTGTGGTGAGGTGCAGAGGGTAACCATTCAACTTGGCCCAGCAGTACTCGGAACAGGAGAAGCCATTGCAGTATCTACCTAGAGCAGTGTAGGGAAAACATGAAGTACCACTGCCTCTGCTAGTGCTCAGGATGAGCCACGGGGCTATCCAGCCTTTCCCTTCCCCAAATGCGAATAAAATACAAGTTTCCATCAACATGTGTGGATGCTGTGCTGCTTGGGCACAACAGTAGTCCCAGTCTAGTAGTAGACTATGTTAGTGTATTTGCTGCCCAGATGTAAAACACCTGATGGACTTACATTCTTTTGCTCTATCTGTGCCCCTTTGTACTACACTAAATATGCTTTCCCTCTCACGTAACAGCTCCCAGTATTTGTAAGGTTATCACAGCTCTGCAGATGATTTGAATGCACTGTATGACATACTTAGTTATTTTTATATTTCCTCATAAAGACCTTTCCATGTTTGTGTTCTCTGAACTCTGCCCAGATTCTCATCCCTTTCATTCCACTGTCGAGGTCCTTGGCAATATTTCAAACTGCAGAGCGGTAAGAGCAGTAGAAATCCCTGCTAGGTGATGGGATCATCTCTGTGTTTAGCTACAAATTGTGCCAACCTTCAGTTGTTGTGTTTCAAGATAGCATTGCCATGCACACCTTCATCTAGCAGGAGCAGGACTCGTGTGCTTCAGTGCGTTCTCACATCCTAATCTCTATGTCATCTAGGCCTGTGACTTGACCAGAGGATATCACAGCCCTCTTCCACCCACGTCCTACAAGCCCATGCTTATGTGTTTAGTAGCTCACTTCATTTCTTCATATGGATAATTTCCAGAGGGTGTTCAGGAGAGGGTTTCTTCAGTGATGCTTACAGTGATAAGAAGTCTTACACTTAACCTGAGTATTTTGTGTCTTTCCGCAA
Organism: Phaethon aethereus; assembly: GCF_964289735.1. Lineage (NCBI taxonomy): Eukaryota > Metazoa > Chordata > Aves > Phaethontiformes > Phaethontidae > Phaethon > Phaethon aethereus. The sequence goes on from NC_138575.1 coordinate 147,386,941, forward strand.
GCACTGAATTAGTCCTCTGTCTGAAATGAGGAGCTGTCTTAAAAACCAACTGATTACAGTCTAGTAGTAATAAAACCATCAGTTTAATTTAACATGGCTGTGCCTGTGTGATAAAGCAGATAGGAGATAACTTACCTCAGTAGCTCCTGTACTCTCTGTTCTTTGATGCGTCTGGTTTACCATGGTGCATACCACTGCCAACAGATCATTAGCTTTGAAGGTTACTAAAACTGGAGTTAATCAACCACTCCTCAGTGATGCTCTCTCACTATTCCATATGCTGTCATTTATTATTAACCTATGTCAACAACCCTTCCAGTAATTTATAAGCTATATTACCCTGCTCTTTACACTTGATACTATTAAAAGTAACATTTCCAGAAAGCTTTCATGAAATACTATATTGATGACAGCACTTACAGTCAGACTTTTATGTACTGTCTTTTCTTCTTGTACTTTTAGGCTTTTGGAAGTGCAATCACATTTAGAATTAAGTCCTTGTAGGTGTTTTTCTGCAGCTGTTTAGTGCCAGAGAGACCAGCCAAAAAGCTGCAATTGTCATCAGTGAGAATTTTGACACATAAGTCTTTGAGAAATCCCCGATTCTTTCATCATTGTTATTCATTCTGATGCTTAATGTATTTCTTCACATATTATACCATCACTCTAAAAATATGATTGCAAGTTTTGAAACTCATAGGACTCAATTCTTTTTTAAAGTTAAAAAAAAAGAAGAGGATTTTGACGATATCTGTAGAATCCCCTCTTACACTGGTGACAAAATCCAGACTCATGTCTCTCATCATTATGTCAGTTCAATTAAGAAACCACCAGAACAGTCCACATCTTTCCAGCATTTCTCACAGACTGCAACAGAATTTTTTTTTGTTAAAAATCGGCTAAATACTATCAAATAATAAGCAGTATAATACAATCAGTAGTTTAATTTACAGAGAATTATTCCTCCATACAAAGACATATATGGTGACCTTGGTAAGTGATCTACATTAGGCATAGAGTCGAATGAGGCACATTAGCAGTTAAAATAGTCATGGTCCCCAAGCAGTTATATCTTTTCTCATTTTTCCACTAAGCTATTTTAGAAAAATACAAAAGCACATGATTCTGCTTGAAGAATGGAGTACATGTCTTTATATAATTTTTACCATAAAGGAATCGGAGAATTCACCTCCATAGATTATAGACATTATTATTGGACTTTAACTGTGGCTAATTTCTTAGAATTGCTTAAAGTAATTGTTTAACCTTAGAAAAACACCTTTTTTGTATTTTCTGATCTGTATACATAGATTATGTTAGACCACAAATAATAGATTTAGTGATACTTAGAGATGGTATTGCATCTTCTATTGAAACACAGACATTCTGTCCATCCTTAGGCCTTAAGACAAGTTTCCATTGAAAGCAAAATGACAGCAACATCGTTAAAATGTCCCAGCTTTTCTGAGACAGGGAGATCTGAGACTTGGGGAGAGTATGCAAACCAATTACCTACTTCTGCAAATTCCTTAAAAGTGACATTGCATTATTTTAAAATACATTATTTCAGTGTTTTATGATCTGTCAACTGTGATGGCTTTCTACTATTTCATACTTTTTTTTCCTTTTAGAAAATAAGGAGTCATCTTTCTTTGTTTTCTCTGGATTTCAGGTGGTGTTGACCTCATGCCAAACACAACCTGCCTTGGTTTAGGCTGACCGGTCAGTTCTAACCAGCAGTCTATCAGTAGTTTGACACTCACCATTTGTGTAAATTTGTAGCTGCTAGATGCTGGAATTTGGCTCAGGCACTCTCAGTTTCAGTGCCTTGCTAGACAGATTCACAGTCTGTGGTAAACCTAGGATTCCCTGGCTCTCACACCCATATTTAAACCTTTCATTTTGAAGCTGTACTGTGCATGCTAGCTCAAATAAATAATCACTTGACATAATCAGTTTTTGAAGTCCAATCTGGGTAGCTTGAAATGTCTTGTAATGTTTTGCTTGGGAAATACTGAGTCCAGCCTGAGCCCCAAGCACCTGAGCCCAGCTAAATAATGGATAACTTTAGTGATAGCTGTCAGCAGACAGAGCTCTGCTGAGCTCAGTCTTGAGGTTTAAGGTCATTAAATTGAGTGCAGAATAGGCAGTCCACTGCACGATGAAATCATTTGAGACTTTCTGACTCGAAGATAACTATCGCTGTATGCATGTGAAAAGATAAAATACTTTCCGTGAAAATTGGGATCTTGCCGCATTCCTGCTTTCCCATCTGCTGCCATGTTTCATTTGCCTCTCTATTAAGGGTTGAAGGAGATGAAAAGAATACTGTATCTCAGTTGACCAGCTAGAATGGTACAGTCTGCTCTTTAGTTTCAATTGCTGGATTTCTTTGCATAAAATTCACTCTAATAAGAAATCGAAAGAGTCTATTGATAAACTGTACTACTAATAAAAACCCAATCTATGGATTATATCATTTTACCTTTATACTTCAGGAAGACTTTTCAGTCTCACCATCCTCAGTTTCCAGATTGATTACCAAAAAAATATGTTCACATGAATTCTAAATCAAAGCAGGAAAAATGGATCTATACAGTTTCTGTAATGTTTCCCAAATCACAGAATCACTAAGGTTGGAAAGGACCTTCAAGATCATCTAGTCCAACCATTAACCCAATGCCACCATGTCCCCTAAACCATGTCCTGAAGCACCACATCCACACGTTTTTTGAATGCTTCCAGAGATGGTGACTCCACCACCTCCCTGGGCAGCCAGTTCCAATGCTTGACCACCCTCTCGGTGAAGAAATTTTTCCTAATATCCAATCTAAACCTGCCCTGGCGCGACTTGAGGCCATTTCCTCTTGTCCTATCACTAGTTACTTGGGAGAAGAGACCAACACCCTCATCGCCACAACCCCCTTTCAGGTAGTTGTAGAGAGCGATAAGGTCTCCCCTCAGCCGCCTCTTCTCCAGACTGAACAACCCCAGTTCCCTCAGCCGCTCCTCATAAGACTTGTGCTCCAGACCCCTCACCAGCTTCGTTGCCCTTCTCTGGACACGCTCCAGCACCTCAACATCCTTCTTGTAGTGAGGGGCCCAAAACTGAACACAGGATTCAAGGTGCGGCCTCACCAGTGCTGAGTACAGGGGCACAATCACTTCCCTACTCCTGCTGGCCACACTATTCCTGATACAGGCCAGGACGCTGTTGGCCTTCTTGGCCACCTGGGCACACTGCTGGCTCATATTCAGCCGGCTGTCAACCAGCAGCCCCAGGTCCCTTTCCACCGGGCTGCTCTCCAGCCACTCCTCCCCAAGCCTGTAGCATTGCATGGGGTTGTTGTGGCCAAAGTGCAGGACCCTGCACTTGGCCTTATTAAACCTCATACAGTTGGCCTCTGCCCATCGATCCAGCCTGTCCAGATCCCTCTGCAGAGCCCTCCTACCCTCCAGCAGATCAACACTCCCACCCAGCTTGGTGTCATCTGCAAACTTACTGAGGGAGCACTCGATCCCCTCATCCAGGTCATCGATAAAGATATTGAACAAGACCGGCCCCAGAACCGAGCCCTGGGGAACACCGCTTGTGACCGGCCACCAGCCGGATTTAACGCCATTCACCACAACTCTCTGGGCAAAATGAACTGATATGGAAGCAATGTGTGACTGATAACAAAGTGTAATAGGATGTATTGTACTTATCATACATAAAAAATATTACTGGTTCATTTAGTTTTATGTGTCATTAAATGTACAGAACTCAAGATTATTTACCAAGTGAACTAAAGCTGTCTGAAAGCCACAAATAAGGAAATTTGTTTTCCCTCCCTATGTTTTTCAGGAGAAACTGAGCAAGTCTCACTGCTCTGAGGTGGATCTTTGCAACACTGGCAATAAAATACAACATTTTGCTGTAGCCTCTCTCTGAAAACTAGTATGCCCCATGTGTGAAACAGAATGTGAATAGTCCATTGAGATGCTTTTTAATGTCTCCTGTCTGCTTTGCTGAAAGTAACTCCAAGAGTGCAGCCCTCAACATATATTCAGCATGTGAATTTATTTCACAGTCTGCATCTCCAAAGACCATTGTGGCCCACAAACTGGTAGGGTCTCAAAGCTAATGTGGCAGATCCAGAAGACAAAGCTGCACAGTACTGCCCTGTTTTGCAGTCTTAGCAATAAAGCTTAGGAGTCCCCAGCAAAAGTAGAATCACAGAAGCAACAACCTTTTATTACTAGCCAGCCCTAGTTTCTCCCCATTTCAAACTTTTGACTGAATTTTTTCAGAAACAGAACTTCTGCTCTCTTGCGTAAGTTAAAGGAAGTGTTCTTTAACAGCCCTTGCTCTATGTTTTCAAATGGCCATTAGTTCCCTTTCTCTGCTTTTAGTTTTCTTTACAGGCTTTCCTCCATGTGTACCTCTACACTTTTCTCTTCTTCTCTTCCTCCTTTTCTCTATTTATGTATCTCAAGTACCTCTTCTCACCACTCTGTCCCCATCCAGCAGACTCTTCTGCTGTCTGTCTCTTCATCAGTGTCTGAGACATACGTGTAAAATCAGAGTTCTCCTAAAAGGATGTAAACCCAACCTGGAAGGGATCTGCATACTGATAAAAAGATGGTAAGAAAGGTGAGAAATTTTTCATATTCCTTACCAAAAATTAATTTCTAGGCTGGCAGATCCTTAGGGTTAGAAGCCCCCTTTTAGGCTGAATTGAAAATTATTTGCATTGTAACTGAGCTGGTTTGATTCCATGGGTACCATTCCCAAATGTAGCTCCACAAAGTGCCAAATGGAGTTTCTTGCAGGAGTCTCATTTGGTGCTGCCTTTAGTCTAAGGCAGATGAACCATGTGTTACAAAGAGTGGCCTGATCTTCTCCAGTGGTTGCCAGCTGCAGTGGAGTACCATATGGGCAGTAGCATGGCCTGTAGAAACCTGTTTGCTAGAGAATGCCACCCTTTCTCATGGTTCATTTGACACTCTCCAGAGACTAAATATTCACATCATTAATGTGTCATAGTAAAGTGTGTGTTAGAAATGAATAGGTATGTGACGGACACTTTTACCCTTGCAGAACACAGTGGTTTCCATTTATTTTTACAATTTATCAAGATGGATTTTTTGAAGGCATGCTCTGTAGTCACAGGAAGAATTTGGGGCTGCCTACAGCATTGCCTCTCAGATTAAGATCATGTCGCTGTTTCTGCTTTGTCCTGTTGTTTGAAAAGATGAAGGAAAATAATGCTCTGTACATAGAGTTCTCAACAAGGTTTTGGGCCAATAGCAATTTTTTTCCTCATCTTAAACAAAAAATGACTGAAGATGCCTTCCTGTCCTCTATAAAATATTGTGCTTATTTTTATGCAGAATAAATGAACATAAATCTAAAAATGTCAAGGAAATATATTTGTTTGGATTATGTTAAAAAAAAAACCTTACAATATTTAGTGAGATTTTATGCATCTTTCTCACACCACTCTCTTGCTCTAATACCACAGCTCAACTAGCAGCATAGGTCAGGGGTTTCTGAAAGTGCTAGTGGCGTATGGCTTTTGCCTCCATAGCCAAACCAAGCTGTAGGCAGCACACAAGCTGGCAGCATGCTGACAGAGTGACCTGCTGTATGTTGGGAGGTGTCGAGACTGAATTTCTGTCCTGGTGACACCAGTAACTCTCTTATATGTTTACAGAAAAAATGGATTGTTTTGAGGATAGTCTGGAAAGCATTTTCAGAATTTGTACCATGTGTTTACAAAGCAGCTTGGTCTAAATTAGTACCTGCAGATAAAAAATTATTTTCCTTTGAAGACCCACATCACAGCAACCATGACTTTCAGTTTTGGGAGTTTTACTGGTATGTCTTCCTTACAAAGAATTCTCCTTAGTTAAGCATGGAACTAAATGCAATCCATTGAATGTCTAGAAAAGTGTTTTATCCGTAAGAAGAGTCATAAAAAAGATACATAATCAATCGTTAGGTGCCAACAAAAAAGATCACCATCTACAGAGGTGTAGCAAAAGCTAGATAAGGAGGAGGAAGGTGCTTTGGAGAGGATTTAGCTTTCAACTGGACGTAGCAGAGAGAAGCCATTGGTTTCAAAGTCATTAATTGCTGGGGATAGAGAAGGAAAGTGATTGTAGCAAAACCAGTGTGGAAAAAGGATGGAGGCAAGACTGGAAATGAGTTTCTTCATAAGAGTTTGGCATTAGGGAGAGAAAGAAAGGCACACATTTAAGATGTGATCTTTTTTATGATGGGGAGACGAGTGAAAAATAACCCTCAGTTATGGGTTTGAGTAATAGAGATGACAGTGGTGATGTACAAGAGGAGAGAAAAGTCTGCAAAGGAAGTTTAAGAAATTGGACTTTGAATGTGTTAAAATTCAGCTAATTTGAAGACCTGTGTGCTCTCTAAAAAGCTGCGATTCAAATATTTTAATTTCTTTTGGAATTTCTTACAGACTTGTGAGAGAAGGGTTTAGGGAAAAAAAATCTTTTGTTAGGTCTGCAACTTCTATCTGCAGGACTGTATTGGTTTAATTTGGAGTAGCACATTGAGAGATCAGATTGAAGTTCAGTTTTAAAACCGATGTTCCTGACTTTCTAAGCTAACTTCTGCCTAGAGGTTGTGACACAAGGGTTTTGGTCTCAGAATATGCCAGGCTGCTGAGTGCTGCTTTTTCTGCCCACGACCAGGGTAGCCTGCCACCTGCTGAGGTGTTTCAGTTCTCACAAGCTCTTTTAGGCTGTTTGTTCCCTCTCCATGATTCGAACCCTTTCAATAAATAGTCTTTTTGTATTGCTTGCTCTAAGCTCAGTTTCTGTGCGTTTCAAAAGCGGAGTTGTTTGCAGCCAGTCACTTTGTTCTTTCAGCTGCAGTAAAGACCTTGAAATTTATTTTTTTCTTAAGATATTGAATGTCAATGTTTTATCATTTTTACCCCAAGGAAGGTATGAATGCGAAACACAGAGAAGTTTTCTTTCTAGAGTTTGGCCAGAAAAGAGTGCTTTTCCACCTGAGTTTAGATGTATATTTAGGTACCTTGCTGAATTTAGGCCAAGATTTGTAGCCCAAAATTGTTCAGTGAACAGTAAGTGAAAATCATGCATGACCATTTTTTTTTCAAATTGTGAGAATATTTGCAAATATATTTAGTCATTACAAAGAAAGATTGAGCTTGATGAGATAACTGTTTCATGTAAAAAGAGTCAAAGCACAATATCCACTCCTATTAGTTGGCCTGCTTAGATTTTAAGTTCTTCAAAATGAATTTAAAAAGAATTTCCATGAAACAGTGTTCACAAATTACACTATTTCTTTATAATAGGGCAATAGTGAAGGAGCATTTACATTTGTAAGTGTGCATGTTTTTGTTTAAATATCTACAAATATGTACACATCTGACAACAAGCTCATGAAAATACTCAGGTTATAACTGCTGCAATGATTTTCAAAAAGTGGATAATTATTATGGAAATTATTATGGAAAGTTATACATGGTTGTGAAAATGTATTGTCTAGTAAACTGGTGGAAACAGGCTATGAAAATTTATATTGATGATGTGTCATTCTTTATGAATTGCTCTTTTTATTGATGATAGTACAGTAGTTGTGGACAAGTGGCAAAGATAACTTGCTTCTCTGCAGAGTTCTTTAATTACAAAGTCTTTGTATAACTGTGTTAACAGGTTGAGATGTACTGTCTGCGTTAGCTGACTGTATCTCATAATTCCATTGACTATAATTCATAGTAATTTTGACTGTAAATCAGTGGGACAGGAAAGGAGTGCATTTATCTCTGTGGAAACAAAAGTATTATTCTAGCTTCATATTTTATATTCCACTATACTCATTGACTGGCTCCTGTAAGTTTGGAATATTAATGAGATGAAAACTGACATCTTTAATTCAGGGGAAGCAACAGCTAATGTGAAAACAGGGGCTCTCAGTATCGTCAAATTGACATTAAAAACATTAAATGAATTTTTATCCTGAATTTTTTATGTGTAGGTACCAACAGTAGTCAAGTTGTTGAATCCGAACTACTCAAACGTTACTAAAGACATCTTACATTTCCTTTAAATAGTAGAATTTTGCATTTTATGGTTCTCACTGCTTCAATATGGATCTCTATTATTGACTTTCACCAAGAATTTTGAATATAAAAATTGCATCTGCAGACATACTTGTTTTGACTCAAACCTTCAGAAGATTCATATCACTGCTTCTAGTTCTTCTCTGATGGAAGTGAGGAACATTTTCATCTTTTGTGAATTTCTGTAAAACAGCCTTATATAAGGCTGAATTCAAACTGCAACAGGACCTAGAGCATAGCAAATGGAGCATTATGCACACACTGCTTTCAGTCTAATGCAGGATCCAACCCAGTGTGTGTACACAGTAACAAATATTGGGAAGTGCTCCCAGGTCCCAGTTTAGATGTGGCCTTATTGATCTTCATTAAGAAAACACTCTTGGGAAACACCTTGTTATTATTTTATACGAGAATTTGAAAGATCTTAAGATTTTTATTTCATTTTGAGAACAATATGGTAATTTAAACATCTCTTAGTACTAAGGTATAGCCTGAGGCTGTTTGCTTTTCCTCACATTAGTATTCTTGTCTTGTTGGGGCAAGCAGTGATCCGGAAATGTAAAAGACAGGCTACATAACCTGTAAGAGCAACTAAATATAGAGAAATTGGCTGCATATAGCCTAAGATAAGTCACTATGTTTAAAACTTCAACTGTGCTTTTCAGATCAGCCCGAAGTACAAGTTAAAGCCTATTCTCCTTGCCAGCTACATGGAAGAATTAGGATTCTTCTGAGTTGTAATACCTTTTACTACTCCTTCACTCTTGGGGATGTACTGATGCTGGAGATAAATGTTTATGCTTCAGATCAGGGGCTCCCCAGGGATTTATACTGATACTGCTTCTCACAAAGTGACTTTGTAAATCTACATTAAAAATGTCAGGCAGTTCTCTCACTCTGGCTACCAGCACAAGCACTACTGAGAGCACTGCAGCAACCTCCAGCTCTTCCATGTTTGCTTCAGTTAGTCACCACTATAGAGTTGTCTCTTCTGAGAAGTTTCACAGCTCTTGTGTTTAAGAAATAACATAAATACTAAAAAAAGGTGTTAAATAAAAGATCTTCATATTCATAGTTCAGGTCCTTAGCTGACCCTTTTGTTCCTGCAGATTATCAAGAAACTTCTGAGAACCAGTTACTCCGAAATTGCTGACCTCCTTTCTGCTGAGACATAGCCGGTTAGGAAGACATAAGTGTGGTGGGGCATGAGCAGTTGCTCACAAGACAAGCGTTATTTCACCCCTCTGGGAATTTGTATTGGTGTGTAGGGCAGGCAGTCATACCAGTGACAGGGCTTGAAAAGCAGCGAGCAGTGTACAGCATCTGATCAACTAAAGTTTGCCATATGCTATGGAGATACACATTTTGGATGACTTTTGAATATTCTGGGGCCTCTTTTATTTGCAAGTTGGCATTCAAGATAAGGTCAATGTTTGCGTACAAATTCTGCCAAACCTTTCTTCCATCACCATCACAAAAGCACACAGGCGTGTCAGTTTGCTTTGCCTGCTAGCCAGTAGGCATCCACAACTGCCAGGTAAAATTGCTCACTTTGCTGTACCTGCCTGGGGTGTTTGGTGCAGGCATCTAACTGAATAGATGTGTAGATAGACCACAGTTTTATCCAGGATAGCACCTTAAATCTCACATTGTACCTCTCAGTGTCAACAGTGGTGTGCCCGAGTGTGCTTGAGTTTGACATTTCCCTGTTTATGCAGTCTCCATTGAATGCATGTCCTCAGACAGAGAGCAAAGTAATTCTTTAGTAACTCCAGAATTAAATAAAACTGATAAGAATTGACAAACGAGTACAACAAAACATGCTTCCAATATCCTTGCAAATCAGTAACCCACATACTACACAGTTTCGCACCTTAGTTTCCGAGTAGAAAGACTGTTAACATGTACTGCAAATATATAGTAGCATCCAACTTTGTTTTCTTCTGCAAGATTCTCCCAATAATATTACAGCCAAAAGGGTTTTTTTCCTACTTTTTTTTTAAATCATTACCAGTTCCTTAAGCAGTTTAGTTTTGTGTGGCACTGAAAGTAGCAAAGCGTGGTGTATAGGCTAAAGCTATTTCTGGAATTGCAGCCAGAAGAAATTTAGAGGCAACAACATGCAAGGCATCATCTGGGTTGTTCTAAACGCAAGCATTACACCCTGAGACCCACTGAGATCTCAGCTGGTATTCAGATAGGTAAATATTTTTCCTGTCCTCAACCTGAACGTTAGATTGTCCAGATGAGAACAGATGAGAACATCCAGATGAGATGTGTGTCCTGGATGGATGTTACCGGACAAGAACAGAAATGGGCGGAAAGGAACTGGAGAAGATTGAACACTTATACTTCAGTCTGAGATGTTGATTTTGCCTTTTAAATGTGAAAGTGGTGAGTTATTAACATTCTTTTCACTAATTGTCTTGTTAATATAAAATAGATGAACTATGTTAACTTCTAGAGTGCTTTTGTGCAGTGATTAGATAACATGTGAGCTTTAGAGCTTTAAAGGAGATGTGTTTGTATGGCACAGTTACATGGAGAAAAATAGTCTTCCAAACTTGAGTATCAGTGAACAACTTCATCAGGGCTGTGCACATAATTAGCAGTAAATACCGCTCCTGATAAAAATTCTTTCAACTTTTACATGTTTAGCTGAAAGAACTGGAATGGTTTTTCAAATAAAAACTGTTGCACTTAGGAAGCACCTTTCTTTAGTCGTTCTTTACAAATGGCTTTTTGTGTCTACGTAGTGAATATACTAATGCATTTTTATGGCCTGGGTCAGGTAGTCCTGAGATCAAATGAGGCAGGTGTGTAGAATCAGAGGAATGAGAAGGAAGAAATTTCCATTGAAGTGTCTGACTCTGTTAAAGAATGGGATTTTCCTCATTAACTCTGCAGAGCCATGCTAAATTTACTTTTAAGATGTACCATTGAGATATGAAGAGCTCCCTTGGAATGGTCACCTGATTGCACTGGCTTAAATGTAGTGGGAGAGCACCAAATGGAAGATTTAGTCCACTGGATTTATGCGTGTAGCTTGCACCTGAATTTTAGGCACTCAGGTTTCCTAAGTGTCCTTAATTATTCATTTAGAGGATATGGACCCTGAAAGGCTTCTACGCAGAGCTCATGTCTTACCAAAATTTGCCACCTAAGGTTTCCCTTCAAAGAGTTCCTGCTTTTTCTTTAATTGTTTAGGGAGCAGGAACAGATAGAGGAGATTTGTGTCATTAGGTATCTATTATTTGAGTGCGTTCCCTTCAGGCAGGGGATTGTCTCTCCTTCCATGTTTGCAGAGCACCAAGTTTAGCTGAATCTTTTCATGGTGTAATGCAAGTGTTCAATCTTAATATCTGTGATGGCTCTGAAATTCAGGATGAGAGCCTTACCTGGCTGTGGGCCCTCTGCTGAGGTAGCTGTCTCCTTTGTACCTGTGGTTTTTTTGCTCTAGGTACAGGTAAGCAGTGTTGTGAAGTACAAGGGTTGTGTTTGGTGATGCTCAGAAGAGGACATCTGAAGCACTTGTTGTATTGTTCAGAAGAGAAGTTCTTGTATCTCAAATTATCAGAAGCTTTGTGGCTTTAGTATGGAGGTGACTGGCTTGTGGGTTTTAATGTCTGTAGGACTGGATGCAAATTACATCCAGGCCATTCTTCCACTTCTTCCACCTCCTTGTGTGATACCCATTTAGGAAGCCTTCTACTAACCATTACCGATCCATCCTGCTAAGTATAAGCAACCCCTTGGTCTTCTCTCCCAATATATATGTGTTTACTGGAAGAGTGATAGTTTATTAGCATTTTTGGCAGTAAACACAGGAGTGTCGAGAATCATACAACTTTAAAATTAATACTAGATGTATCTCTGAAACAGCCTTAGCATTTTAAAATCAAGTTCTGGAAGACAATTTTTTCTTTCTTCAGTTTGTGTGAAGTTTCATTACATGTTCTACTTTTATGTTTCATGTTGTTATCGCAACAACAAGTTTCTTGGCTGAAAAATCATTTATTCCGGGTAGCAAATGTTTCATTATAGTGAACAATAGTGAGGTTTCTTTCAACATGAGATATAATGGAGATAACACTGCCAAGAGAAGTTAAATTATTACTTCCACATTATAAACCTGAATCACTGAGGTTTCCTGAGTACTTTTTTTTAATAGCAACTTTGACTTGTAACAGAAAAATTAGCACTTTTGAGAAAGTGTGAATGTAATAAAAGGCACCTTTATGCCTCATCATTGCTATATACACACATTTGCTTCTAGCAACTGTAACATACATTTGCACTTGTTAATTCTCCAAAAAAGAAAAAAAGAATATTTGCAGTCCATGAAAACAAGAAAACTTTTACGTGCCCTGAAAATAATGTGAAGATTAACTGGTCTATTCAGAAACTTTGGTCATGGAGAGATTTTCTTCTCTCCAACGTTTCTCAAGAACACACTCTGTTAAATCTGTTTTGTCTGATTAATAATCAGATTCAGAGCCTCTTCATGATTTATTTTCACAGAAACAGATGTTATCATTTGTGGTGGAATGGAGACATATTCTGGGCGTTATGTAACCTGCTTTGGCATTAACTTACGCTACATGTTTTTCCTTCATTCTGCCACAACATTGTAATTGTACCCAAATGGTTCTCAACACGTTTCCATAGATACTTAATGTGTTCAGACTTTGTGTAATATATGACTTGGTCTCATAGAAAGCTCTTGTTTTTAACCTCTGAGATCTGCTACACCTGTAGTTTTCAAATCATAATTGGTACTGGTTATAACACAGTAGTTTTGTGCGCATATTTCAGTGCTGTCACTACCTCTGCTTTTGTAGTCTGTGATGAGTTATGCAAAATCTCTGCTTGCCAGCAAAATGTTAATAGAGTGCTATGGGCTCGGTTAGTGTGAACCCCCTCCACATCTGTAGGAGTGTTGGGAGGAGGGGTGGAGGATTGAAGGCAAGGGCTCCAGCCCAGGCGAGGGAAAGAACGGACAATTTGTGAAAACTGTATGAGCATGAAGGACCAGTTGAGAAACAGCTAGATGCTGAAGCCTCCCTAAAGATAGTGTGGCCTCATGTGACACTCCTGTGTTTGCATTACAGTTTGAGGTTCTCCTTCAGGAGTTGCTGCTTTGCTTGGGCTCTGCCAATTAGCCTCAAGGTTTTTTAGCTAGCTTGGTCCTAACTAGAAGACTTATCACAGCACTTGTGGCCAACTGAACTGAATGTGTTTTAAGTCACTGGAAGCAGAGACATACCTGATATGTACTTTTGTATTATCCCACTCTATTTCTGCCTCCTGAGTTGGAAAGGAAGGACCTGGCTGACATCAAGAACACCTTCAAAGTATGCCTTGTACACACACAACAACTGTTGGACCTGTCTTTTGTGGAGGGCTTTACTCCTTCCACAGACTTAATTTCTTGTTGTGTTTCTTTTAAAGCCTACTGGTTCAATGACCAATCTCAGCTGGCAGAGAAGGCAAAGGAGTCTGATTTCTTTTGAAGTGAAGACAATTGTTACTTCAAAAGCAGGTCAGCGGATGGGCTTGGACTGGAAAACAGCATTTCATCTGGATGTTTTGAGAGGCTTAAAAACCTCTGGGTTGCAGCCACAACCTGTGTAGGAAGTCATATGCTGTGTAAGCCAGACTGAACAGGCTGAGCACCTCAAAAGGTACAAAAGAACATCCTCTGCCTTTTGCTAAATGGATTTTACAAGTTCTGGGGAGATTAATATAGGAGCTTATATGGGGACTAAGTTAGGGCAGTGTTACATAGAAGCACAGGTGCCCAAACCACTCACTGGAATTGGTGGAGCAAATCTGTGTCAGCCATTCCCACTCATTAACTGTAATTTTTGTCAGTGGAGAAGCATAGGAAGTAAGAAATGATTACCTAGTAGTCCCATCTTCTCGATTTAACAGGTAAAATTTCTAATATCCAGGCCTTCCACAAGTGGAACAGATTACAGCTGCATGGCCTTCACATTCCCTTACCAGGTATTGCTTGTGATATTTTCCCCAGGCTTTAAAAAAGGAAAAAGAGAGAGAAGAGGGAAGATTCCTCTTGAATTTTATGTTTATGTAGTTTTGTTATCTCCTTTTAAGTAAATTTGAATCATTCCTTATTATAATAGTTAAAAAGCTATTCAGAAGAAGGAAACAATTATTTTTATAATGTCTAATCAATTTTGAAATCGTCAGCCTTTTGTAGATATAAACTGATGTCTACATGGCCAGAAAAGCAAAATTGTGGGCATGATCTTTATCAGCTCATGCTGCAAAGGAGACCAGAAGGGGGAAAAGCATGGTTAATAGGAAAAGAAAATGTAATTTCAGAGTTTCTGTGTAATTTCAGAGTTTCTAAATGTAAAACTGACATTTAAAGAAAAAAAATATTTTTCATTTTGTTTCGGTTTTGGTGTTAACCAAAGCCCGTCTCAAATTTGGCACAAACCTGCAAGCTATTCTGCTTCAAAACAGAGTATAGGCCAAATATATACAGTACGTAGACTAATACAAATTTTTAATATCAATTAAAGTAATTTTCTCTATGTTCATACACTTGAAAGGATGTTGCAGACTTTCCCTTGTATGTTTGAAAGTGGATATGCTGGGATAATCGCACTTCACTGTTGTAAAAGAACATTAACCTCTAGAGGAGTTTGACTCTTGCGTGGGCCCCATTTGCTGTTGGCTAACAACAGTGTTGATGTCAATGCAGCTGCACTGGCTGACTTTTTAGCCATCCATCTTTAGATTTCAGTCAATGTCCACTTGTAAAGATACGGTCCGAAAAGTAAAAGCACTGGCAAGTTCTGCTTCTGATTGTGGCAGAGAGGAGCATGAAGATTTACATGACTATGGGTTTAAACCACAGCTGACAGATATATTCTTTGCATGCAGATGTGTTGATAAAGATTAGGTTGGATGGTCATTTTCAACATGTGAGCCCAACACAACACATTACAGTAGCTGGGCATAGCTTTCTGAAATTAATAGTTCATCATGATGATTTAACTAGAGAGTAACAACAATATCTATGTATTCCTTTTGCAGAATGGCAGTAGTTCATGACAGCATATTGATTTGGAAGACTTTTCTCTAACTCTCCAGATTTGAAAGATAAGAATTAGTATCTCTGACCTCTTCCTGTGGTTCATCATGGTTTGCAGCTTTGGTTTCTTGCAGCATCAACCTTAAGTGTATTATGGGTCCTAAAAATCATAGAATCATAAAATAGTTTTGGTTGGAATGTATCTTCAGGCTTGTGATCTCTGTGGGTGGGTAGAACTAGAGTTTTGGGGTGTTAGCTTCTGGGCTAAATATCCATGTCAGAGTTTCCTGCAACTGTGGGAAGGGGCTATACTCACTAACTGAGATGCTGCCTCCCAGTCCTGTGTTATTGCTAGAATTCTATAAGCCCTTCAGCAAAGGGCTCCAGGAGGCTAGATGATGTTTACATAAACTTGGTGAAAGCTTTTTTTGAAGAGTCCCTTGCAAGCAGTGCCTGAAGCCCTGTGCTGAGACTGCAGAGGGCTGTCATTGACCACACTGTAGTGATGGACTCTGGACAAAGCAAGAATAAATTGCAAGGTCTCACAGAAATACACCAAGGCATCTGCATCCACAACATTAATTTCTCAGCTGGGTTATCATGAAAGGAAAGACAGCAAAATTTGCAGATGATTTTAGGACATTAAGGACCAAGAGACAGGAAGGCCTCTCAGAAGCACCTACAAGGTAAATGGACAGACAGGACCCTGCTAGGAAAAGTTGTGCTGCCTGTGGGATGAGTATCATAGGATCACAGAATGGTTTGGATTGGAAGGGACTTTTAAAGGTCATCCAGTCCAACCCCCTGCAATGAGCAGGGAAAGCTTCAACTAGATCAGGTTGCTCAGAGCCCCGTCCATCCTGACCCTGAATGTTTCCAGGGATGGGGCATCTACCACCTCTCTGAGCAACCTGGGCCAGTGTTTCACCACCCTCATTGTGAAAAATTTCTTCTTTATATCTAATCTAAATCTACCCTCTTTTAGTTTAAAAACATTACCATTTGTCCTATCGCAACAGGCCCTGCTAAAACGTTTGTCCCCATCTTTCTTATAAGCCCCCTAATTTAAGTACTGGAATGCTGCAAGAAGGTCTCCCCAGGGCCTTCTCTTCTCCAGGCTGAACAACCCAACTCTCTCAGCCTGTCCTCACAGGAGAGGTGTTCCATCCCTCTGATCAATTTGGTGGCCCTCCTCTGGACCTGCTCCAACAGGTCCATGTCTCTCCTGTGCTGAGGGCTCCAGAGTTGGACGCAGGACTCCATGTGGGGTCTCACCAGAGCGGAGTAGAGGGGCAGAATCACCTCCCTGGACCTGCTGGCCACGCTGCTTTGGATGCAGCCCAGGGTACAGTTGGCTGTCTGGGCTGTGAGCGCACATTGCCGCCTCATGTCCAGCATTTCATCCACCATGTGAGTAACAAGTAGCCACATTGCTGCATTTTGTTATGTTCTGTAAGAGTGCATAGGGTGTGGTCTCCATTACCTAAATGCCTGCTGGTGGGAGGAGGTGGTCCCTGGAATCTGGTATTCATTCCAGTCCTGTATGTCCAACTGTTGGTATCCTCTAAGCCTGGCCATTACTGTGAAGAGCTCAGCTGAAGCATCTGCTTAAATGTTATGTTTGCTCTGAAGTTGAAAAGTGTACTGAGCTATTTGAAAACACCACCAAACATGTAATGATGCATATATGCCCACCCATGGATATACTGTGTTTAATTCAGGTTTTCTGTCACAGCAGGCCAATGTAATGTACATCACTGGAGCTGTGGAAGGGGCCCCTTCTGAAGAGGGACTGGAAAAATAATGTTTGTGAGGACACAGTGAGGCAAAACTACTCAAATCCTTGAACTTCAAATAAAATTTAAATCAAGCGTTCTTGTGTGGCCACACCTTACAAATACAAAGGAGAGCTTAAATTTTAAACACAACCTTTCTCTTACAAGAAGTTGGCAATCCTAACTCTCTATATCATGTAATTCTGCAATTTACTGGCACAAAATAACAGCAGGAATAAACATTTAGTCGGTGATCTAAAACTCAGATGACAAAGTCTTGTTTCTGCAGAAGTCAATGGCAAATTGTATTTACATCAATGGGGTCACCTGGTGTGTTTGTACTGGCTAGAGGTATGACAGTTGTCTCCATGTGAGCTAACCTGTGTGTTCAGAAGAGTAGGCTGAGCATGTTAAAGGAATGCTCCTAAAGGACTGATGTATTTATAGTGCACCTAGTATCTGAACCGCCCCACGTGAAGACAGTATCGTGCCATACTCTGCAGAGAATACTTGCAGTGACCACTCACTGGCTGCAATGAGACAAGTCTGAGTTCAGAGCTGTGCTAGAGGACACAGAGAACCCTGACTGAAGAAAATTAGGAAGTAATTTTCTGTGTAGACAGTAATTTTCCATACACTACTGGCCCTTGTTAGCAGACAGCTGATCAAGTGGAATACTGAGCCAAACTACTCCCGTGTGTCTGATGAAGGGGGGTCTGCCCCCGGGCCCTGGTATGTGTGCAGGAGGTCTCGCATTCGTAGATTCACTGAATCTATGGGCATAGCTTTCTGAAATTAATAGTTCATCATGATGATTTAACTAGAGAGTAACAACAGTATCTATGTATTCCTTTTGCAGAATGGCAGTAGTTCATGACAGCATATTGATTTGGAAGACTTTTCTTTTTTTGGAAGACAGAATGCTTTGAGTTGGAAGGAACCTTTAAAGATCACCGTGTCCAATCCCCCCGCCATGGGTGGGGACAGCCTTCACTACATCAAGTTGCTCAGAGCTGTGTCCAGCCTGACCTTGAACACTTTCCAATGATGGGGCATCCACAACTTCTCTGAGCAACCTGTTCCAGTGTCCCACCACCCTCATCATAAAAGCTTTCTTCCTTATGTCTCATCTAAACCGCCCCTCTTTCTGTTTAAAATCATTACCCCTTGTCCTGTCACTACAGGCCCTGGTAAAAAGTCTCTCTCTGTCTTTCTTATAAGCCCCCTTTATATATCAAAAGGCCGCAATGAGGTCTTTCCACAGCTTTCTCTTCTCCAGGCTGAACAACTCCATTTATTCCAGCAGAGCCATTTGGCCTTGTGTTGCTTGATACCCACCCTTCCTGCCACAGTGTATATAGTTATGTCAGTTGCTAAGCATGTGAGAGATGAGGAAATGCTAAAATAGCAATGCTTTTTAAACAATAGAAGTTAAATAAAAAATTGTAGTGCTTATACCATAGTATGGGACTCCTCGCTATTTTTAGCCTGATCATACTTCTATACTGCTACTCATTCCACATGCATTTGAACATCACTCATTTTCACAGCTAAATTAAAAAGGATGAAGAGCAACGGCCACGTGTGAAGGGATTTGGAGTTACAAATTGTATGGTTAATAAACCCTTCAGATCTCCGGTGCAGTGATTTGTACTATGTTATGGCACACAGGGTTTCAAAGCAATTCATACTCATTAGCAGGAAAAGTTAAATGTTGGTTTCGGCCTGAGTGTGAAGGGAATGGGTAATTTCCGCACCTAGTATGTACATTACCTGCTCTTGTTAGAGTATCATGTTTTACACTTGGCTCTTATTAATCCTTTTCAGGCTTTATGAAAATAGAAATCACAGCCATAATTTTCATTCCTCTCTTTATAAACTGGATGCTAGGAAGAAATTCTGGGAGGTGAAACCCAATCGGATACATCCTTGTTGTGCTATCTGACTCATTATTGTTCAGGATTTAGGCTAAATACATGAATAAAAGCCAATTAAGTTACTAATCCCTGTAACACCAGTGAAGGCATGACAAGGGTGAATTAGGCATGGCATGACTATCAGTAACTCCAAAGTAAAAACACTGGCAGGACTTGGGTGTTTCCACTTGGTTACAAATCTATTCCTGTTACTACTGAAAGTGATGTATTTTAAAATAACCAGAACATAAAATTAGCCGCCACCACTCCCCACCCCCCATCAGAATCCCATTCTGCCAGTTAAAGTGCTATCAGAGGAGGCTGTCTCTGGTGACGGTGACAGTGCTAGCGCTGACAGCCATCTCAGTGCTCACACGCCAAAAGGACTTCTGACAGCTTGGAAAAGTGTCAGAACAGCAGCTTCCCATTTTCAGGAGGTATTTTACCAAGTTAATGTTGTGGCTGTTTTGAAATGAATCTCTCTCAAAAACACAACAGAAGAAAGCAATTTACACAAATGCTGAGAGAGCACATGAGTCTGTGTATGTCATGAAACTAAAACCTTGAATTTTAGCTAGAATTAATGAAGCAATCACCTGTTCCTTTTTCCTCTTGCTCTCAAAAAAAAGTTAAAAAATAAAAAGTAGCAAACTAGTAAGACTTTTAAAAGTAGAGAGGTTTAGTGTCTGTATCCAAATGAACAACATCCACATCAGTGTTTCAAGTGGGTAAGTCTTTGAACTGACTAAGAACTTGCACTCCAAAATAAAAGGTTCAGTGTAACTAAGCAGAAATTAGGTATGTAAAAGACGGCGCTATGGCCAGAATGCAAATGCTGCAGAAATATTTAAAAGAAATTACAGTGTCCTTTCCCAGCAGAGCAGTTGGGACCGCATTTTTCTGCATGACATGTCCTTGTAATTCTAGGTTTAGTGATGAATAGTGAAAATTCCTGTCAGTTAAGGGTTTTTGGCTCCTTCATCCTAGTATCACCTGCAGCACTGTACAAAGTTTGTCCCTGTTGGAAAAGAGGGAACAAGGGGAAGCTATTCCTTTTCACCCGGAACAGACAGCGGCCCCCTCCCCTTCATGGGATCAGACAGATGGCTCAGAGCATGGAGGGAGAGAAAGGAGAGTGTGTGAAGCTCCTGCTTACCCTGCTTAGCCAGTCTAAGCCAGGTCTAAGAAAGGTCTTAAGCCAGATCTAACATCAACATGTTCTCTGTTCACTCTGGGCCTTAAAAGAGTGTCTTGGGAACTCAGACGTGGTTCTGAGTCAGTGGGAAGTGGCCTGGCACTCTGCATTGCCTTTTCCCAGTATAACTTCAGAAGTACCTGAGGAGCTTCCAAAGGCACTGTACTCCTGTTACAAATCAAACCAGATCTTATCGGAAGCACCACAGTCTGTGCATTTTTTTATATATATGTCCTGTAAATGTCCTTTTTTTTTTCCCAGAAATGAGAAGAAATATATAAGCAGATACTGGAAAGAAGTGAAAGTTGGAGACTTTGTGCAGCTTCGCTGCAATGAAATTATACCTGCTGACATATTGCTGCTCTCCTCGAGTGATCCCGATGGGCTGTGCCATATAGAAACAGCTAACCTGGATGGCGAAACTAACTTAAAACAAAGACAGGTGGTGAGGAGGTTCTTAGAGCTGGTAAGTCACCATTCCTAACTCTCATTTAAGATAAGAATTTGTTTCAGGTAAGTGAACTGTTCACTAATCCACTCCACACCAGCTAAATCTGCTTGTTCTAGTAGAGCTAATGAATTACTGTTATGGTTGTCATTAAAATACTAGCACTTGCCAACAGCTGACCTCATCATAGTATCAGAAGTTTTACCATAATTTTTCCCTGAATTTGAATAGGAATTATTTGGGGCAATTGTGTGTGGCTGGAAAATGTTGGGGTTTTTTAATGGCTTCTATTGTAGCTTGATTTTTGAAAACACATTTTAACTGCTCAGTGAGAAGATATTTAAATATAAACAACTACTTTTCCTGCCTGCAAACCAAATTAGTTTCAATTAGGAATTTTGCCTGAAACTCCATGTTGCAGAATATCTCTCCAGCACTTGGAGTACTAAAGCGTGTAGAATTTAAAGGGACAGCATGCATGCATTCTGGAGGTGTCTGTGCTGAAAAACTGTTTTACTGCTCTCTCACTGTGCTTATCTCTCCCCAACAGCACTATTTTGAAACAAAACAAAATCCAGATCAGTAACTATCCAGGAGAATTAGAGGAAATTACCTGAAGTTTTACTTGGTTTAATAATCTTATTGAAATAGTACTTAATTGTATGCCCTCTCACATCCGTCTTGCCAGCTAACCCCATTTTCCTGTATTTTGGCAGGAAAAAAAAAAATATTTTCTATAACTCAACTACCTCTTTTTTCCTAGTAGCTTTAATCATTTGAGAGGTTTTGCAAACAGTGGGAGCTGCTGCCCTTACCAGTGTCATCAAAGGTGACTACAGAAGCCTCTAGTTGTACTGAGGTAGATCAGCATTAATGAAGCTGCAATCCAGCCAATAGGATAAAAATCAATGTGCCTTCCAAATAATTCTATATGGTAGATAGAGCCTTTCTCCAAATAGCTTGTAAAAACATGAGATGAAGACTTGTTTAACCATCAGTGATTTCCACATAGAATTTATACGTGACACAGCAGCTACTGCCACGGCAAGAAGCTTAATCAGCTACAGGCCAAATGTTTCAAAAACTGATTGTTTCAAAGAAGCTAATTGAATTGCTTCTCAAACATCCTATCCTGTTCCCACTGAGAGGAAATTTCTCTCAGTGGGTAGGGCTCCAGGGAGGTACTCAGATGATGTATCCCAGTTCTCTGCCAGCGTACACTTCTTACGTGACTTCAGGCATGTTATGCAGCACAAAAACTATGGATTGCATATAGGCTACTGAATACAGGGACGCTTTCATGTTTGTGCATACAGTTATAAGCTAAGGGCACATCAACAGCTCTATCTCAAAGGAAGACCCGGGAAGGCACACATCCACAGCAGATGGTTGGATTTCTGTGACCCAAGACCCAAGACCATCTGACACACAGAAGGAGGTGTTGGTAAACACAGTGAAAGGAACTGTCCAAGTACAGATCATCACAAGACAGCTTTCAAGAGCCTCAGCTTCCTGGTGGCAGAGTCGCAATTCAGAATTATGAGTGTGGTTGCTAGAAGCTGGTGGGCTGACAAGGGACCTGCCGACCCTACAGACTTCCCTGCTCCTGGGAGCCATGATGCCTAGACGTGTGCCTGAGCCATCCAGTTGTGGAGTCACTCCTCTGTCTTCAACCAGCGAATACATGCATGGATTAATACACCAGGAAAACTGGGAGGGAGTATCCCTGCAATCTTGTGTTTGGCATACTCTCTGAGGTTTAAATTGCTGATCCATAGCAGGCAGTAAAGACTCCAAGTCTGGGTTATTACAGTTTGGCAAGACCTGTAACCTTTGGACTGTTTCGTGGAAGTGAGTGGCAATGCCATTTCCTCCTCAAACAGGTTATCAGAGGCTGAATTGGGCCCTGTTAGGGAAGAAGGCTGAGGAAACAGTGCCTACCTAGGGAAGCAAAGTTAGGTTTATGTGCCAAGCAGCTCAGCACATCAGGGTGTATGTGGTATGGCTTGCTCAGCATACCCTGCTTTACTGGCGAAATCCGTTGTCATATAGAGACTTACAGTCAGCTTTGTAGACATGTAATGCACTTTGCATTCAAGCCCATCCTCCTTCTGTATCCTAGTTCTCTGTATTGTAAGATCATTATGGAACTTTTCTATCTTAGAAGTGTGCTCCAAAATATGTGGATAAATATTTTTTTAAATAAATTTTAGATCACAAGATGCCTAGCTACAATAGCAGTGAAGTCGTAATAAATTGTCAGAGGTTAAACTGGGGTCAATGACAGAAGGCTCATTCATTTCAATGAAAACAGGACTGGGCCCCAAGGAGTCAAGTACTGAAAGAGACCTTGTGAGAAAACCACATGTGACTACCTCCCCTCTCTTAAAATAGCTGAGAAAGCAGGAAAAATCCAAGCCCAGGTTCCTCCGTCAACTAAGTTGTAGGCAAAGCGCACACCTGCAATACCAAGTCCTCAGCAGCTGCAGCATCACAGAGCCTCTCTGTAACAGCATCCTGTAAGTGATCCAGCAGAATACTTGTCATCCTCATTAAATTCCTGGCCAAAACCTGTCTGAGCACACTGCTAATTCATGCAGCAGCATTAGAGTCCTCATCCCGTACAAGTAAGGATAGGCTCTTACTGGTTCTTGAAGGTGTTGCCGTGCTGAGAGACACTCAGCAGTGGGATAGAGGGAGCTGCTTGGGAAATGTTGGATGGATAGTAAGTACGCTGTCCTGGTTTCAGCTGGGCTAGAGATAATTTTCTTCATAGAAGCTAGTGTGAGGCTGTGTTTTGGATTTGAAATGAGAAAATGTTGATAATGTGCTGATGCTTTGAGTTGTTGCTAAACAGTCAAGGACAGTCCAGCTTCTCATGCTGGCCTGCCAGCGAGAAGGCTGGGGTGCACGGGAAGCTGGGAGGGGACACAGCCAGGAGAGCTGACCCAGGCTGGCCAAAGGGATATTCCATACCATATGGCATCATGCTCAGTATATAGAGCTGGGGGAAGAAGAAGGAAGTGGAGGGGTATGTTCGGAGTTACAGCATTTGTCTTCTGTTACGCATGATGGAGCCCTGCTTTCCTGGAGATGGCTGAACACCTGCCTGCTGATGGGAAGTGTTGAATGAATTCCTTGTTCTGCTCTGCTTGCGTGCGCGGCTTTGCTTTGCCTATTAAACTGTCTTTATCTCAACCCATGAGTTTTCTCACTTTTACCCTTCCAGTTCTCCCCCCCCATCCCACAGCAGGGAGTGAGCGAGTGGCTTCATAGTTCTTAGTTGCCAGCTGGGGTTAAACGACATAGGCCCACACCCAAGTAGCCTGGAATAGCAAGGTGATGCCCATTTTTTGGAGTGAAGTTCAGTTCCTATCTGGATATGTCTAAATTTTCACAACTGGAGAGGGCTTATTATTAGATCTCATAAAATACTTTGGAAGGCAAAAATTTTCTTGCACCAAATGCTGACCATCCTTCTACCAAACCTCACAGAAGTTCGTTCTCAAATCTCTTACAAGACCTTCATCCCAACCTGTTCATGCATTAGACAAGCATGCTTTTACATTTTTATAGTAGCATTGTACTCAGCAGAACAACTCTCAGTTTTGTTTACAGCTGTTTGGTTCTGTGTCATTCTGTAGCCGTGTTGTTCATGCAGGAAAACAAACAAATAGATTATGTAGTCCTGACTCTCTCTTTCCCACACTACTAAACTCTTCCCCCCCTTACAGAATGACGTGCCTGGTCATGTTTCTTATCACAGGACAAGAAACACAGATTTTTTGGAAGCTGCTTCTTAAAATATCAGCTGCCCATAGCTGTCTTTGAATAATGTCTCTGTAGCAATATCTCAAGAATTTAAAAGAATCTGTGTTACAAAGCTTGGTCTTTCTGTGTCTCTTACACAAACTGGTAACTTCCAAGCATGTGCCTGTGAAGCAGGCCGATGAAGGATAGCTATTTCTATACCTGTCACTCTGCTGGGCATGGGAAAGGAGCGGATGTGGGGGTAGGAACAGTTGGTTTAAGCCACTTCTATGCTTTCCTTATTCTGTCCCTGCCCTGTGCCCGCCCATGCAATTTACAGTCCCACAGGTCTCCACCGAGCTGCCTGCCATAGAGAGCCTGGCTGCCAATTTGGAGTCGCTGCAGCGGGGTGTGTGCTGGGCAGTCCTCTTGCAACCGCAGCGCTCTCTCCAAATGCCCTCTCCAGAGGCCAGCAAGCCCAGCGCTGTTGCGTTGGGTACAGCTGTCCTCTGGAAAGGCCAGGTTCTGCCCTTTATGTCTGCCAGCATGCTCTGAAGGATCTTTGTGTTTCTCTCTTCAGCATTAACAGCATATAAGGTGCACAGTCTCAGAGAGTAAAAGGTCCTACAGTATCCACCCTTCCAAACCTCTATTCAGAAAAGTACCATTCTGATCTCTTTTTAGCCTGACTCTTGAAGCAGCAATAAGCAATTATAAGAGCTGTTCGGTATCCTTGTCTCCAGTGCGTTGCAGGCATTATTTTACTCTAACCATATGCTCAGAAGATCCAAGATCAGCATTTGTGGGCTTGGATTTGACCTCTCCTCTTGTGAATTCCAAGAAACTGTTTTCCTTTATAGTGCAAGTGACCAGAAATATTGCTTATTTTAGTGCTGCTTTGATTTGTCTGAGTAGTTCATAGTAGACTGGGAACATACTGCTTGTTTGCTTTGCATGTTTGTTAACGAATATGATCTGTCTGACACAAACCTGTACTTTCTGTACTCAATTCTACACTGTCGATACACAGGCTGTGAGAAGAGTCACTGATACGTACCTCTGTGGTTTGTATGTCAGAAGATACCAGTTTGAATGTATACGTTGTTGTACACTCAAAATAGTCAAGAAAAAAGAAAATCACTCAATGAGTAGGTTAAAAACAAAAAAAGGAAACAGGAGATTTTTCAAAGGCCTTGACATTTTTTCCTCCAAGACTTTAAATACTGTGGTCTTGTTATCCAGCTACTACAGTGACAGGATGTGCTAGAAATGTTTAAAATAGTCAGAAATGTACTTCTGCATGCTTTGTCTTTAAAGACAAAAGGGTACTGGACTGTCTTCACACTGAAATCCATGTGTGCAGCATGACACACTGGCGAGTGCAGCTGGGAGAAAGCACTGTGCTAAATCCCACTGTGAGTGATCTGAGGGTGTTAGCAATGACCAGTAAGCATCTCTTGGGAAAAAATGAGTGTTTCTTGGTATTCCACCAGTTTCCTTCTAATTTTTAACCCACCCTTGCTGCTGCCGAGTCACAGCAGCCATTTCTGGTGCACTGGATCTAACAGGAGACGCAGTAGGCAGGAGGAATCAATGTGTTTTCTGTGCTACTCTGCAGGCTGCTGTGCCACCACACCCTCCTCAGTTGCTTATGGAATGTTTTCCATCCATCTGAGACGTTGTGTCAGCTGCTCTTCAGAGAGCGGATAAGCAGATACAGCTTGGGCTGTGAAAGCTCAAAACTCCCTTTCAGGTTTCATAAACTTGATTTAGGATATTTTGATAGTATGAATCTAGACTCATGAAAAACATTTACATTTTCTTGCTGCCTTGTAGTACGAAACAAACAAAATACTCCACTGTTTTTACTCAGTATGCCTTTTAATGAAATCCACAAAGACTCACTGTGGATTCTGGAGCAGCTTACAGTTTATTAACCACTGGCCATGTCCTGGATGTTTATGTGGAAAGCTTCAGTTCAGCTGAAAGCTAAGCTAAATCTAGCAGCTGCCATCCTCTATGAGAAGGTGCATGTATCCTTCTGAGAACTGGTGGGGGTAGGGGATGGGGTTTTTTTCCCTCTCATTTTCTCCTGAGTGTAGATCTTTGTTCAAAACAAGCTTGTACTAGCATGATTAAACAGGTTTAGATAAGTCTTGCAAATGACTTTGTGTCTGCTTATTTACTTTGTCTAAAAAGCACATCTGAATTTGGTGTCTGTCTGTTTGGGAGGGTTCATTTGCATGCAGACTAGCACCAAAATAACTCATCAGTCTGATTTCCTCACAAGTCAGTATATGAACCCTTCTGGAATATGTATAAACTCAGAGCCTATGCTTACTGCAGGCACGTTTGCTCATCAGTGCCAGCCTGGAAGCTGGGCTGAATTGACAGATCCAGCTTTCATTCCAGCCCTACCTGTTCTTGCACAGTGCTGGAAGCATACTGGGTACAGCTGTACTTAGAGCAACAGTCCCACAGCTCCCTGTTTCAAGCCTTAAGCCATTTGTACCATCTCTTTCTTTCCGTGTGAGTCCTAGGCAGAAGCTGGTCCAGAAGAGAAAATGAGATTGCTTTCTAGAAGGTCTGCGCTGTAAGCCTGACTTGGTGGCTGCAGGCTGCTCTATGTATGAGGTACCTTGGGAAGGGCAACTCATGCTAATTGCATGAAAACAACTCACAACGTGACCTTTGTATCTCAGTGTGGATGTTCCTTGTGCATGCAGTTTTTCTCCCTCAAAAAAAAAAGAAAAAAGAGGAAAGAAGGCAATTTTTGAATTTTGGTTTAGCCTAAACTGAGCTAAGATTTCTTGTGCAGCCATCTGCATTGGTCAAACTAGCCCAGTTTGAGAGAGCAGCTGAAGTTAAACCAGCACAACTCCCAGGTGGACTAGTTTTCAACTCACCTCCTGCTAGGAGATTCTTATCCCGAAAAGTCTGAGTCTTCTAAATCAACACAAGAATGGGCATAGCTATACTCTCCCTGTCGCTCCTTGTCTCACTAATACCCTCATCCACCTGAAATTAGTGGGAATAGTACATTATTGTAACCAGGTAGGTGTGAACTAGTCAGCATACTCAGTGTTGTTTAGGCTGTAAGTACTTTAAAAGGGTGGAATCGGGCCACAAGAACAGTGAGTGTCTCTCGAGCATCTTTTGGTCATTATCCCTTGTGCCTTTCTTTTTTGTAGTATTTTGAGAATGTTCACAAGGCTAGGAAAAGTGCCTTGAAAATTCCAGATATGCACATGTTAAAACAGCAGATTAGTGCTCCATCCCACACACGTTGCCAAAATTAGATTTCCCCGAGGGAAAAGAGGGTTAAAAAAAATAACCAAACAAGTGAAAGAAAACAATGTTTTTCCCTATGCACTACCGGAATATTAAATTAGAAAATATTTTTTTAGTTTTACAGTTTAGCTGAAGATTTTAGTGAAACAAGTCTTGTAAGAAGACTTGTGTTTGTCAGTGCAAAATGCGAGCATGTCACACCCAGAGAAGACCTTTGTCTGAGGTCATACCTTGAAAGTTCAGTAGATCTCTTTGATGAGAGTTGAATTGCTATGTATTGCTATACACCTATATTGTATCTTTTTTTGAATAGTTCCATGTTCAGAGATGACTTTTTGGAAGCTGTGGACATGTGTATTTAAAGAGGAAGCAAATACTGTGTCTCTAATAGAGAAACATGTAGTAATTGCATGGAGAACAGCCTTGGTGCAGAGCAGGACCCGGGTCAGTGCTGAGGCAAACTCCGCTAAAAGTACTGAAGTGTGAGCTAGAAGTACTAAAGGAAGGCTGAGAGGCTGAGAACAGTTTTTCACTCAGCCATTTCGCCACGGCTTTTGGTCAGCAGTCTCACACCAGGAGGTATAGGGAAATAAAAAACTCAAGAATGATGGTTCAGTTCCTTCTTGGTCAGCTTTGAGCAAGGTTATCGTCTCTTTCCAGTTTCCATTGCACAGGTGTCCAGGCCGCAAGTTTGACTGTCGAGAGAGCTTCATCAGAGGGACAAAGAATTTAAATAACTGTAAGAGAAAATTTTTGATATCTTAATCTAAGCATTGGGGGGCGGGAGAGAGGGGGAGGAGTCCCGTTCTTGAGAGTGCTGAGTACTTGACTTTTACCATTGGCATTGGCTGTTTATTTTTGTGTTTAAAGGGGGTAAATTGATTAATCTAAGTTTGAATGTCTTGTCTGTGAAGGTCCTCCCATCCCTGGGGTAATCCTTCCAGCACTGGTGGAACAGTGGTAAAACTGTGTAAGGAAATGTGTTATGACAGTGCTGGTGCTGCGTCTGACCTCTAGAAAGGTGGGACATTTTGTTCTCTGTATCGATAGTCCAGCATCTCTCCGTTCTGCTGTTTCTCTGAAAAAACATTAGAAAACAGGAGAGCATTTCAGGTCTGTAGAGAAAATAAAATGCTGTACTGCTTTCCTGTTATAGAGAAGTAAACATTTACTTTTACAGCAAGTTAAGAAGAGATTTTCCAATTTTTTTTTTTTCCATGACTTTTCTGATCTCCTAGCCTAATTCAGTTTTACTGAGCAAAAGTTTATTTCTGGAACTGTTTATTCCTTAGCGATACTGTGGCCTGTCAGCTGGGAACAGCAAATATCTGTAATATCTGTTCTCAGAAATGAGATTTTGTAATATAATACTGAGAACTCCTGATTTTAGGGCCAGGATTTTTGAGCTGGAAACACATCATGCCACACTTGTCTCTGGTACCACAACCCCAGTTGCCAGTATCAGTGGTCAGGAAAAGGTAGAAGGGCCTTCTTTTCCAGAGCAGAAGGGTTCACAGTATTAAGCCACAGATAACCCCAGCAATGATGTTATGGTCTCATTTTCATTTGGAAGCACTGAGGTGAAGAAGGGGTCTGCTTTTCTGCCAGAAGAGGCAGAGCAACAGAATGAGGAACTCCTGTATTTATCTCAGCATCCAGGGTGTGAAGCCTCATCCCACTTCTCTTTTCTCCACCTGCTACCCTCCAAGTCTTTTATACATTTTAGTACTGTTAAGGCCACAGAGGCCAGTAGAAATTTGCATTAAAATGTTACTTGCATGGGAAGTGGCTGACCATATATCTCAAAACTATTATTTCAATAAACTCATGAAAATTTCCATTAATTGGTTATAATCAGTTTCCTACTTTCAAGCTCTGCTATGACTCTGTGGTGGTCAGACACTTTACATATGTGTATGTGCTTGTGAGAGAGAAAGCTATGATTCTCCTGTAGGTACGTGACTGGAGAAGATACTGTTCACACAGAACTATAGTGCTTATACTTCCATTTGGTTTTGAATTAAAAACATCAATAGTGCATGGAGATTTTTAGACAGCAGTGCTAATACACTAATTCAGCTTTCTTAATGACACAGTAATGAACTGTTTTACATCAAAGCAGGGAACACTTAGCCTTTTGGCTTCTAAGAGGAAGAGAATTTGATGTTTAACATTCAACATGGTTAGAAAGTGTGTATAAGTTGTCATGAGCATTTACCAGCCTCTACTTAATTTTTCCAAGCTTGTTTGCTTATATTTTTAGCTTGACTTAATTAAATACCAGATTCAAAAACATGTCCCAGATGGCTAAATATACTCATATACCTGTATAGCAATGTGGCCTGTATTGCTAAGATCACAGGGATCTGACTTACAGGCTGCTGCAGTGTAACAGGATGAGATAAAAATGGCTTTGTCCTGCTATTAACTACACGGAGGTGGGTCCTGTCAGCTCTTGAGCAATAAAAAGCAAATGAAGTATCTTCTGCTGCTCCAGAAGAAACTGTTGCAGCATTCTTTGATTAAAGTTGCAGAATAGATAACTGATAATGACATGGAAGAAAAATTACAGAAACTATTTTATTCAGTGATGTTCTTATCAGGTCTTATTCCTGACATTTGCTCTCATTGGTTGCATGTTCACATCTCACATTTATTGAATGCTCATAATAATGAGTATTTGCATAAGAATCACAGAGTTGTTTGGATTGGAAGGAACCTTTAAAGATCACCTAGTCCAACACTCCTGCCTTGGGCAGGGACATCTTTACATCAGCTTGCTCAAAGCCCCATCCATCCTCACTTTGAACACCTCAGTGACTACTTCTGTGGCCAACCTGTTCCTGTGTCTTACCACCCTCATAGTAAAAAATGAATCTTTACATCCAGTCTAAATCTATCCTCTTTTGCTTTAAAAGTGTTGCCCCTTGTCCGGTCACTGCAGACCTTGGTAAAAATTCTCCCTCCATCTTACGAGCCCGCTTTATATATTGAAAGGATGCAATAAGGTCTCCCCAGAGCCTTCTCTTCTCCAGGCTGAACCCCACTTCTCTCAACCTTTCTTCACAGGAGAGGTGTTCCAGCCCTTGGATCATTTTTGTGGCCCTCCTCTGGACCTACTCCAACAGGTCCATGTTAGAGGTCCCCTTGTAGCAGGAACCTCAGAGCTGGACACAGTACTCCACGTGGGGTCTCACCAGAGCAGAGTAGAGGGGCAGAATCACCTCCCCTGACCCACTGGTCATGCTTCTTATTATGTAGCCCAGGATATGATTGGCTTTCTGGGCTACAAGGGCACATTGCTGGCCCATATTCATTTTTTCATCCACCAATATCCCCAAGTCCTTCTCTGCAGGGCTGCTTGCAATCCGTCCCACAGTCTGTACTGATATTGGGGATTGCCTCAATCCATGTGCAGGACCTTGCACTTGGCCTTGTTGAACCTCATGAGGTTCACATAGGTCCGCTCCTCAAGCCTGTCAAGGTCCCTCTGGATAGCATCCCATCCCTCAAGCGTATCAGCTGCACCACTCAGCTTGGTGTTGTCTGCAAACTTGCTGAGGGTGCGCTAGATCCCACTGTCTGTGTCATTGGTGAAGATATTAAACAGCACTGGTCCCAATATGGACCCCTGAGGGACACCACTCATTACTTGGACATTGAGCCATTGACTGTAACTCCTTGGACACAGCCATCCAGCCAATTCCTTATCTGTCTAACAGTCCATCCATCAAATCTGTATCTCTCCTATTTAGTGGCAAGAATGTTGTGAAGAAATCTATTAAAGGCCTTGCAGAAGTACAGCTAGATAACATCTGCCCAGAGGAGAAGCTAGCTGGTGAGGGAAGCCTGCACAAGAGTTACAGACTCTGCAGTTCTGCTGTGCTGTCCAACAGGTCATATTCATGTATGTTTTAACTCCACACTTTACTGAGCAAGGCATACAGATTACTGAAGGCAACACCATGCAGGAACTTTGCAACCATTGTGCATGCCTAAAGCATGAGGCTGGCTAGCGTGTTGAATAGGGAAGCAAACCTCAGTCCCTACCCCAGCAATACATGTTCATCCCCCTCAGCTCATTTCCCAGATCTGCTGTCCAGTTTTGGAACTGGCAAGGCCCTCATGAGTTTCTTTTCATAAGATCTATGCAGTCAGTTGGTGTTTGAAAAAAATCACTTTTGAATACCTTGAGTTTTTGAAAAGGTGTTTTTCACTTTACTACTGGAGGCTTTAGCATGTTGATTGAAAAGGAACTTGTTCAGTAAAATAGGTAGTAGATAAAAATAGAGAGACCAGAGAGCAAAGCTTTTACCCAAAGTGTTCTGCAGCCATCCCAACTTCCCCCATGTACCGTGCACGCCAACCAGAGCCCTGCTGCTCTCAAGGTGAGTGTTAATCTTCACAGCCACCCCTCCACCATCTCTGCAGGGCTATGAGGGATGTACAGAAACAGCTGGGATTAAGGAGAGACGGTGCACTCTGAGTGCCTTGTTTGCCTTTGGAGCATTTAGTAGGGCAGGCATGTGATGGTGAGTACTGGTACAAGATATAATTCCAAGCAAAGATGATGTGCCAGTGTCCAGCTTGGCAAGTTTCTACTTGGTTATATAGCCTTCTCGTGCTGGAGACGCTTGTGGGAAGGCTGACAAACCTGTGTTAGTGCTGATATGAATGCTGTATTTGGAGTAAAAGGCGTCTTTTCATTAGGACTGCTTCTTTCCCTCTGTGCTTTCCTGCAGCTGGCAGTCTCTCAATTCCTTGGGCGGTTGCTGTATGATACAGGTTTCCCTTGCATCCTAGAAATGTTTCTTAAACATAATGCCTTGCAAAGTGAAGCTGCTTTTATCCAGATGCCCTGTCTTCAGGTTGAGATGAGCTTATCAAGCTTGGTGTGTTTAACTGTGTCCTGACACTACAGCCGCTGCTGTTAGGTTTTACCATTCATAAGGAAAGGCCTTCAGTCCCAGCCACTCTCTCTCCTGTCAGGACTCTGGTGTTCTGCTTTTTATTTATGAAATTAGGTAAGAGAGGTGCTTGGCATTTCCCTCTTCTTGTTGAAGGGTCTTAGTCCCTCCCATTCCTGTTTCTTCTGGCAGAACTTAAACCCACGTGAAGTCAGACTGGCCAGCAGCCTGGACTAGAACAAGAGTAGGCCAAGGTATATTCAGAAACTGACCTGAGATGTGCTGCTAAATTAAAAGGACTGTGCAGTGCTTCTGCCACTAATCAAGTGAAATTTTCTTCCAGGAGTTACGAAATGCAGTAGAAAGACTGCAAGAAATCTCTCCAGAAAGGGGAAAACACTGGAGAGCGGGGAGGGTTGCATCTTACCCAGTCTGTGAGCATGAAGTGAAAAGGCCCTTTGCAGAGTTTTGTGAGCTCTTGAGAAGCTTGGTCTGTGGTTTAGTTGAAGTGCTGAGCTAATGCAGAGGTTGATTCTCACAGACTATGAACCTGTTCATTTGTTTCAGTGGCTGGCTTTTGGGACAGGCATATACCATTTTCTTAATTGTCCAGGACTGGGTCCATATTTCAGCCTTGACATACTCTGTTCCCTTACCGCTCACCAGCGCTACTATAGTTGGTGAGCTGATCCATTCACACAACTGTAATTTTCAGTGTGTTGCTAATGATGGCCATCATCTCAGGGGATGTTAGAACTTGCACGTGTGTATTTTCAGCATTGTTGATATTTTTTTGGTACTTTTGTCCCATGATTGACTAACAGCAGTTTCTTCAGCTAGCTGTCATAAAATTATTGAGGTCTTCCTAGGCCTTGCAAACAATGCATTTCTTTTTCTGCAGGCTGTATATTGCACTGTTCCCTCATATTATTTTCTACAAAGGGGAAAACTTTTACTTAGGTCATCCAGAGGAGGATCGGTCTGCTAACATGTATTTGGCTTTCTCAGCTGTTCCAGTCTTTCTGAATACTGAACATCTCTGTTCCATTTAAACAAATAGTACTGAAAAAACTCCAATTATAGTAGTAGTTGTCAGTGTGGAAAACAAAGCTATTAAATTCTGATGTACAGCTGGATCTGTTTAGTTCTAAATAGCATAGATCAAACTGTTTCTTCCTTTTCTTATGAATTAGGGGCACAGATAAATTCTGCCAGAGAGACTAATGCAGTTTAGACATTAAAACATTTCACCCTTTTAGTATATAAAAAGTCTGCATGCTTTGAATGCGTAAAATCAATATATAATTCCAGTTGCACATTAATAAAAGGTCAGATTAATTTTATACGGTAAATGCGGAGTACTGCTTTATAAAGCAATAATAGGGGGGACCAAGGCATTAGGGGGATGCGTTCTTATTGCACTTAAAAGTTCTTAAACTGGAAAGCTCTTTTTCTGGCTGAGGCAGGTTTTTGTCAATTAAATATTTCCTTTGAATTGTCCCCATGACTCCATTTCTTCCTTTTTGTTTCCTCCAGACATACATGCCAAAACAAATCCCAGAGCCCTCATCTAGCGATTGTACTGCATGGAGAAGTCTGGATAAGATCCCCAGCATAGCCAGTAAACACAGCGTCATAAGCGCATAACTGTCCCTGTCACTCAAGGGCATCCTGAGGAACTCACGCTGTCCTATTGGAAGGAAGGACTGAACATTAACCTGTGGTTTCTGTAACAGTAAAGTAGGGCAGATGAATAAGGGAAAACATTTTAATAACTATGCATTATTAACGTCACTAGTAGGCCATTAAATCACCCATACAACATGCATTTAATGAAGGGGAATATGTTGTTTGAACACTGTGTAATTGTCAAACTAACTCATTTGGCAGAGCAGCATGTTTTGCTTCTTGAGCTATGACGGTTTCTTGAGGTCGCCAGCAGAGTCAGAAAGGTTGTCATTTCACTGTAGAGATTCAGAATAATATTACAGCTGAAGCTCCAAAGACGTGTTGGAGAGCACTAAATTCAGTCTTGTTTTATGACAGATCTCTATATAGTTCCTTCAGCCATCTATCTGTTGGTTTCCCACTTTCTAAAAGAG
Source organism: Phaethon aethereus (assembly GCF_964289735.1). NCBI lineage: Eukaryota > Metazoa > Chordata > Aves > Phaethontiformes > Phaethontidae > Phaethon > Phaethon aethereus. The sequence goes on from NC_138575.1 coordinate 147,421,496, forward strand.
GCATTGCAACATTTTCTTCTTCTCAACATTTTGCCTTTTTAGGATACAAGTTTTTCAGAGGGTGATACATCAATAGTCACCTGAGAGATAAAGGACACGGGGTTATTTTAAAGAAAACACCTTTCCGTTATGTTTTCTTCTCCTGTGTACGTTTGTGCTTCCCCCAGAGACAACTGCAGACCTAAGTTATTGTTTTAAATTGAATTCTTTAACAGGTTTAATAGGTAGACCGTTGTTAAAGCCTAGTCACAAACCCCTCTACGTCTGCAATTTAACTTTAATTTGAAATCCAGCTTTGAAGGAATAAATGTTTAGCAGATTTTTGCAATCTGACTAAGTTTGCTTCCATAAGGAAAATAAGCCTTTCTCAGAGTAAGAGTGAATTTCCCTAAGTTTTAAGAAATTGGAAGAAGTAGGATTTATGGGTAGGGTGCTAAACATTTTCCTAGCAAGGCAACTCCTGAAGAACTTAAATATATTCAGTGGAGTCCCTGAGTACATTAACTACCTAATGTAAGTATCACTATGTGTCCTTTTGACAAATTTCAACCTTTCAGAAATACTTATACAAGTTCCTAAAAAGTCAGCACTTTTTTAAAGGAAAGCAGTGAATAAACGCTGTTTTGGCAAAATCAGAATGTGAAGTCAGGTATTTGAGGAAAGTCAGATTCTTATTATTGAATTAATTCCCTTCTTTTTTTTCTCTCTATTTTTTCTTTTTTTCATTTTGATATGACATAATATGGCAGAAGAGTGAAGCAAGAAGTGGTCTTCACTCCTCTGATGTATCCTGTGCATCATTTCATCATTTCATCAGACACTTTCAAGACCTGTTTTTAAAATTTTATTGGTGAGAAAAAATTCTTACCAATAGAGTGGAGTGGTAACATTTAGTCACTGAAGGTTTCTGAATGCAGGGTATGAGCAACCACAATATGGGGATATCCCTGAATGTTTCTATGCATTCGTGGTTGACAAAAGGATGTATGTATTTATTTCTGTGTTTCTGAAACACTCAAACTGTATGAGAAGAAATGATTGAAACCTCTGTTTCACATCTTTCAAGACCTTGTTAGGACTTAGTCACAGAAAAAGAATTGCATCGTGCCATGGTGGTCACAGCAACAGGTTCCTGGTGTTTACCTAGGCCATGCAGCATTGGAAAAGGCATGCCGCCAGTTTTACCTTCTCATCCTCTGTGTGCAGGCCTGTGGTCATTTGGTTTTTTACACAGCATTTACCAACCATCCAGCCATTCCCTACATTCTACAGAGCAAAGGCAACCACACATATTTTGTGGTTTTACTCTTTGAAGCAACTTGCATCCTATTGCCAGTGTGCAGGCCGTACAGCTTGGGAGCCCTGTTGTACAGTGTCACTGCTGTGATACCATGATGGTGATGAGAAATTCAAACCCAACACAAGGAAGAGCATTCGTCTGAAAGATGGACAGAGAAGCACATCGGACCCCGTATGGGTGATGCTTATATCCATGCTTACTGTGTCAAAAAAGCGGGGGCAATACCTAACACTTGGAAAGGAATTAAGGTATTCATTATTTAGAGCTTGCAAGTGCTAAGATAGTGTGAATGGAATCATAGAATTATAGAATCGTTTGGGTTGGAAAAGACCTTTAAGATCATCAAGTCCAACTGTTAACCTAGCACTGCCAAGTCCACCACTAAACCATGTCCCTAAGCACCACATCTGCACGTCTTTTAAATACGTCCAGGAGCGGTGACTCAACTGCCTCCCTGGGCAGCCTGTGCCAATGCTTGACCACCCTCTCGGTGAAGAAATTTTTCCTAATATCCAATCTAAACCTCCCCTGGCATAACTTGAGGCCATTTCCTCTCATCTTATCACTTGTTACTTGGGAGAATCGCTACCACCTCCTTTCAGGTAGTTGTAGAGAGCGATAAGGTCTCCCCTCAGCCGCCTCTTCTCCAGACTGAACAACCCCAGTTCCCTCAGCTGCTCCTCATAGGACTTGAGGGCTAGAAGGTCTACAAGGGTCTAGACCCTTCACCAGCTTTGTTGCCCTTCTCTGGACATGGTCCAGCACCTCAATGTCCTTCTTGTAGGGAGGGGCCAAAAACTGAACACAGGATTCGAGGTGTGGCCTCACCAGTGCCGAGTACAGGGGCACAATCACTTCCCTACTCCTGCTGGCCAGGATGCTGTCGGCCTTCTTGACCACCTGGGCACACTGCTGGGCACACTAGCATGGGCAGAGGAGTTTACACTGGTCCCATTTGCTCAAAACAAAATGAAACAAATATTCAGTTTCTTTTTCAGCTTTGTGGAAGCCAAATCTGTGTTTCTAGACTCCTAAATATCAACCATCTCTCATAGTGTGGCTCTTTCAAAGAGAATTTGAGATCAATTGGCCTGAAGAGAGAGAGGAAAAGTGGGAATATGATAGTATGCAACCTTAGAGTGTTAATGCAGGAGTCAAAACTTTTGACTTCTGGTGACTTTTTCTAGTTTTTTGTCTTAAAGTAATTGGATGTGCTTGATTTTGCTTAGACTTTGACATACGTAGTGCTCATATTGGCTTTTTTCAAAGTCAGCACTCACTGAACTAGTATAATAATTTCTGGCCCTTCTTTTAGATTTCTTGTTTCTCCAAGTGATTTTCATGTATCCTTTCGAGCACAGTTTTTCTGTAATGTCTTAACAATGACCAGTCTGTGCTCCAAATTAAGCACTACCTAGTGGTAAGAACTTTGCCTTAAGCATAAGCGCAGTTATTTTGCCTTATCTAGGTTTTAGAGGACTCTAATTAGTGATGGCAATTAAAATTTACTTTGTAGCAAAGGGAGAACAGGTTGTTTAACAGAAAAATCTGACTGACCTGAAGAGAATTTAGCTCTGGCCTTTGCCATCCAACAGTTTTGTGAAATACTCTAGGGAACTTACTTGCATTCAGTGAGTCTCTGTCAGGCTTGTATCAACCAGAAAGTGAGTTGTTCAAATCAGCAGTGCACAGGGCACAAGTCTGGGCGACATGCAGAGGCACCGTGTAATAAATATGACACCGTTACATACCTTCAGAAAAGAAAAAATGCCTCCAGCTGCTATTTGTGAGTGACCTGGTCTTGTTGATGTGCACTGGGAGGCCAAGAAAACACAAAATAAGTCAAGTTTGTAGGGAAGTTAGGCACTGGAAAGCCTCAATTCAGATTGTAATCAGTCTAGGCATGGAGCTTTTCTTTTTTTTTTTTCCCCCAGCCCTGTTGAGGCTGGGACAGCTTTAATGCCCAGCAGTTCTATAAGCGGGAAGTAAGACACTGAAAATCAGGCACATCAGATAACTGCTGCACAAAAATCTGGGGAAGTTCTATTTTTGACCATATTTTAATTTTGTTTTCTGTGTTGTGACAGTGATGCAGAAATTCATTGTGAGAGAAAAATTAAAGTTATAGGTGGAGAATTTAATTTTTCATGGACTTTTTACCCAGAGAACTGCACAAATCATGACCTGTGCACTGTAAAAGCAACACTTTCTGCTTTAACTTCTGTCTAGCTCTCCTTCTGTTATCTCTTAACACATGAGAACATCACAGTTTATGTTTCATTGGCTGCTGAACTGTAGGTATCAGCATAAAAAGGAACAAAACTTTGCTCATTGTGAAATCTTATGTTAACTTTGTGCTTCTTTATAATCACTGAAAGCAGTCACACACACGCAGTGTTTAACATATTTGTTCATTCATTTACCAAAAGACATTTTCACATCAAAACAGTGTCATCCGTGTATACCTGCCTTTCCATTTCATGGGGAAGAGATGGAACTATTTGCTTTATTAATAGACCAAAGAGCTTTTGCCATAAATCAGAATTCATCAGCTTTGTTTCCTTACGTAAACTACTATTCTAATTGGATTTTCTCTCCTCACAGATATTATCTGGTTAAAGACCATAATCACATATTTCAAGTTAATTGTAACAGAGCACAAATACACAGACGGTTAGATTTAACGATAAAGGACTTTTAGTTCCACAACTGAGTCATAAATTAAAAGAATCCAACAAACAGAGGAGGGAGAAAGATTGTGTTGCATGGTAGTGATGGGGAAGTCAGGCAGGTTCTTCTCTGATCTTTACAAGATCTTTCTTTTTTATGAAGACTTTAGATTTTAAGTAGATTTTTTTCTTCTTATTTGTAAAGTTGTTGGCTTTTCTGGCAGGCTTTCTTAGCAGAAAGGGAATTCAATCTGCAAACATCCAATTGCTCTGGAAGTTATTGTGTCTGTACAGCACTGAAACCATTTTCTCTCTGCCAAGTTCAGCAGCCATAGATATCCTGCATTTCATTATATTGGGTTTTGTTATTAGGTGTCTCTAGGATTCCCTCGGGGCATTCATCAAAGATGTTAAGATTTCTGGTTTTTTAAAACCACTGAATGAAAATTTGTGCAAAATTAACTATATTATATATAGTATGTGATAATAAAAAGACAAAAAATGTTTCCCTTTCCAGTCTGTTCTTTTCCTTCAGATTTACAAATGCAGTTTAAGCTACAGTGATGACTTTTCTTTAACACAGTGCTTAGGCAGACAGACAGAATATTATTGAAACACCTTGAGCAATGTTTGTAGATTTTTTTTCGTGTACTATTTTTTTTTTTCCTGCCAAGGAGCATACTGGGGCAAGGAAGGAAAAGATCATGTTCTGGGGTAGCAGAGCAGGTCTTACATAGACAACACAGGCTTCCCCAGAACAACAAGCTTTGGTGTGACTTGGGAGAACTTCACCTTCTCCAACAAGCTCAAGTAAAGCCAGCTGCCAGGTAGCACTGGCTGCTGGTACAGTGTCTCTGTAACAGGAACCTTTGACTGCTGGAGGTAAGGACACAGGCTGTAGTAACACATTTCAGATGTCAAGGCCTGAAAGCTTCGTGATGTCTGTTCTAGTCAGTGATTCCTTCTTTGTGACTGCTGGTGTCTGGGCCTGTGTGAAGTGAGCAGCTGAGGAACGACGGTTAAAGGGGGTGAACATGTGGCTTTACAATATCTGCCCCATTCTACAGCCTAATGGTGTCTTAGGTGCCTCTGTAGAACTAGGTACTTCCGAGCATTCCCAGCATCAAATTTCAGTCACCTAGAGAAATTTAAGGATGACGAGGAAAAATATCTAATGAGATTAAATACCAACAGTATTTGTTGCTGAGAAGGTCATCTGGATGTCTAGCTAAAGCTCAGGTACCTGACTGCCAAATTTGACGTAATTTAGAGAGTCTGATTCTTAGCATAGAAATCTCCTTCTTTGCTCAGAGCCATCCTTTGTTTTTACTCTTTTTTTTTCACCCTTGTTTACAAGCTGAGTTCTGCATATAAAAGTGATTATTTCCTCCAGTGGGCTGTGGCTGTCTCTAAGTGACAGCCGATCTTCACGATTCTCTTTATGATCTCTTGTTTCTTGAAAATACAGGAAAGGTTTCCGAAAGTGTCAGGTGTGGGTGGTTTGAATCGTCTCCTATATACTGTCAGTCTGTCTGACAGAATATTCGACTGGTAGCAAAATGAAGGAGGGCGTTGATGGTGATGCTGACATATCCTTTAGTTTCTTTTATGTCATATTTAAAATCTAGTTTCTTTCACCTCTTCAATGTAGAGTCAATATCAAAAAACAGAGACACCTGTGTGTTTCAGAGAAGCTGGCTGTCCCTTGGTTACTGATTCTCAGTCAGCTGTTCCCATAGTGTGTTCTAGAAAACAGTGGTTGGACTCTACAGCTGCTGAGCAGGACCATTATAAAACATAACATTTGCAGCGTTATCAGTGTTGAAAGCTTAATAATATGATAATTCACAATTGGTTCTTTCATTCAAGTGGTGTGCAAAGCAGTTTTCTAAAGGTAATCCTCATTGATGGAGACAGTCTTTTCAGCAACACCAGGACCGGGTATCTCTGATTTCACTGCATAGTTTGTTTGGCCTGTGAAAGAAGGGAGAACTTTGATTTTTATTTAACAAAATCAAGTAATTATGCTGTGATAGGATGTTTTTCCTCAGACACAACAAGGTGCTAACTACAGGTAAACATATACAGTCAGCAAAAATACCAGCTTCAGACTAATGAGCTAGAGAATCAAGAACGTTTTTAACTGTTAATTAGGAAAAAGTTATTCTGCTATGTGTGTGATTTCCTGTAGTATATTAATTTATCTGTGTTGCCATAAAGCAATTAAGAAATCTTGCTAGTATTTCAAAAGCTTACGTTAGCTTTTTCATAATTGGCAGTATATTTACTTATGTTGTCCTAGATTTTCAGTAGCTTCACTGAACGTGAAGTATAGTGATACTATTGAATATTTTGAGCCTTCCCAGATAAATTTCATTTTTCCATGAATTTTTCCAAATTCATTTGACTTCTGGGCTTGGTATCTTTTATCTAATGCTTTTAGGAACTCACATTCTTCCACCTGCAGAACAAAAAAGTCATCCTTGTAAGGGAGATTTTGGAAGTCATCTAAGGAATTTTGGTGCCCAGGTCCCTTTGATTTTCACTGCCAGTGGTCAGTGTCATTCATCTGATTGCCTTTGAAAAAAACAGACTTTAATATATTATGAAAACTAGAAAAGAAGGTGGTTTTGGCTATAATTTGCAAGTCTTTGCCCTAAGTAATTAACACTTTTATTATTCCAGGACTCGGAATTTGACCCCTTGAAGTTCACCAGTGTCATTGAATGTGAGAAGCCAAACAATGACTTAAGTAGGTTTCGAGGTTACATGTGAGTATTTCATATAATATCCTTCAGCATACACTCCCTTTCTCTAATATAGAATAAAATAAATGCTGGTTTGTTTCAGGCTGTGTTCTGTAAGTTGTATCATCATCACATCTAAATAGGGATGCATATTTAAGGCTCTTTTAGAGGATTCTCACTTTAGGGTGAGATGGGAGCCTCATGTTTGCATTCCTTAGTATAGATTTAGTTATTAGCTTTGATCAGTTTACACTCCATAAATGAATGCATGAAGCAGTGCAGTTACAGACACTCTTCTCCCTTTCCTTCCCTCCATGGATCAAAAAAGTCCATCTGGAAATGGGAGGAAATAGAAAACTGGTCCAAGAGAGCCAACAAACAAACACAATCTGTTGTACACTGCTTTTATGAAGATGAGTCTGTTTGATGTTTCTTTTAATGTAAGTATCATTGAGGAAAATCAGAAGGCAAAACTGATAGTTCTCTAGCTATGGCAGTATTCCTGTCCTCTCCTTCAGACAAAATAAAACAATTGGCTCACGCGATGGCTGTACTTGTACATTACCACCAGAATCACCTATGGCCACTTGACTTAATTCTAAAAAAACAGAACTGCATTAACAGGGTGCTCATCTCTGGCCAGTCAGTCCTGCTCAGAAGCAAATGTTTTAGTATGTGCAAAGCACTTTGCTTCTAACATAGCCAGGACAGTAGTGCGTAGGCATGCCAACAGTGGTGACTTAGGAGATGCACTCCTGCATATTTTTCTACACTCTGTAGCCACATGGAGAGTGAGAGCCAAGGATATTTAGTTTTTGTCTAAATTTTAATGAAGAGAGTTAAACAGACACTAATTCTTTTTAGAATACAATGTATTCTTTTAGAATACAATTGTATCAACCCATATTGATTAGAAATGATAAGCAGTCTTGAATTGCGTAAATGGCACAAGGTAAATTGCTGGAACTTGGGGATTTTCTTTTAGTGATGCTATTTACCACTTCAGTTACCACTTCAGTTACTGTTCTCTTAGATATTACAGACTGTGTAGGATGTACTGTAAACGGTGTAAATCAGGATAGCTTTTTTGAAACTGCATCAAGTTGTAGTGTGGGAAAATGTGTTCCTCTGTTTAGAAGCACAAAGTCCTACAGTTCATTTAAAGATAAAACTTTAGTATTAGTCGTTACTGCATGAGGGTGTGTAACTGTCTACATTAATAGAGAGCTTGATCTGCTGCAGAAAACACATTTCCAGATATGGAAATGAAAAGTTTGGCAGCTTTTCTAGCACCCTTCATGTGTGTGAATCTTAGTCCCCAAAATATTGAGCAGAGGTTGAATACTGTAGAAGACATGCATACATTTGTCTTTAGTTATATATTTACTTATGTACTCAATGTAGGAAATGTCTGTAGCATGTAAGTTACAGAACCATTTTAATTATGTAGCCGAAAACATGGTAGTACATTTTGGAAGACTGTTTTTCAATATTAATTCTGTTTAATCTTCTTTACATTTTAATGTTTCACGAATGATGCGAATGTATTTTGACCCAGCAAAAACCTAAGACATCAGTTTTGAATCTGGCAGAAAGCATCAGGTAGTTTCCAGGTTTTGTCAGTTCTGCTGCAAGAGATTTACAATTAAAGAACTATGGGGCATTTGAAGTAAAGAGCAGGGACCAACCCCTCAACAAATAAACTCTTGGTCTCCTAATTTATCAAAGGAAAAACCTTTCTTTACCATCTTTTTAGATTTCCTTCATTAGTATCATGAAGTCATGGGCCTATTCAAATCATACATTAGCAAGATGAATAGTAATTAGCACATCTGAATTGAAACGTCATTGCCGTGTCAAACTCAAATCTTAACTCTTGTTCACTTACCAGTGAACTTACCAGTGGTCAGTGCTTGAAAGAAAGGTTCAGATAGCTCCCAGCTAATAATAGCTCAACTGAAAAGAAATATTACTGAGATATTTAAATGGGGATGCTACAAAATAGTGGACTTTCAAGAGATCCATATGTAAAAGCTATGCTGAGACATTACTGTCAAAGTTTACTTGAAGTTTTGACCACTTAGTAGGTTTCCAGTTTTGATTAAGGCTATTTTTTTCTGTTTGAAATATGAAGAGCTCCTTTTGTTCTAATGTCTGTCCTGACATATCTTTTGGCGAATAGAAATATTTGTGTGTTTGTGTGTTGTAGACATAAAAATTTTGTTCCCCCCAGTTACTCAGAAATGTGATCGCTATAAGTAACCAATGTAGCACAGGCAGGCCAGAGTAAAAGGAGACATGATAATAACAAATCACAAAAATATTGCAAAATGCACTGAGACAGGCCTAGCCCTATCCTATATCTGCAAAAGTGTAGTGTACACATTACTACATATGACTTCTTCAGTTACATTGGCACAATATGCATTGAACACACCCTGGGTGTGCAGACAGACAGGCAGACTATTGGTTCTACTCAAGTGCTTGCTTTAATATTGTTTTGCAGTTTCTGCATCCTCAGATATCCCAAGCATGTTTCCTTATTTTTATTTCCCCTATAAGAAGTCTTCTGTGTAAGAAGAATAGAATAAAACCTAACATGCCCCCTGCCTCTATGGATCTAGCCAGATTACGTACAGTATGCATGGCAAGCATTCAAAAATCTTGTGCCAGGTTCCAAAAATAACAAAGCTGGCTTGAAAATCTTGTTTCTAGCTTTTTGTGTGTATATGGGCAAGGGAAAAGGAAAAGTAGCATTATGGCTTTTCAGCTTTTCTCTGAAAGCAAAAATTTTGTTATTAAACAAGAATAGAAAATGTCATCTGATCATACCAAAGTAAGTATAGCAAGGAATTATAATAATAAAAATATGAATACATATGTGCATTTCTATTTCAAAGCTTGTCATAAAATAACAAAACCAAATTAATACAAAATCATGTTAGAATTTTTTTTAAGAAAAAAAAATTATAACTCTATACAGTGACGTTTCTTTAATGCGCTATAGTGACACCACCTCTCCTGGAAAAAACACCCTACATTTCGTCAGAGTTGAGAGTCAGGAAGATTCTGACTGATGATGTGCAGTGAGACTATGTTTAAGATGATTGCTGAATATTTTCTTTGGGAGTGTCAAGCCTTGGAAAGTAATGCCAGGTCTATCATTTTCTTTGGAAGACATTTGAGGAACCAGAAAGTGAAAGAAAATACTCCCTTTTGAATACAGTTTTGATATGTCACCTTGTTATTTAATGCTGGTAAACACGTAACAAGGAAACATATAATAGAAGGCTGAAGTGAGCTGCCGCCAGACTTATTTTTGCGTTGCTGTATTAAACCAGGAGGCTCATTTCTACACAGACACTTTCAGAGTGCTGTAGCAAAGTAGTAGCTAACTGCATCTGGTCTGCCCATTTCTCCTAATTCGTGGTGCATGTGTATTTTAGATGTTTAGATACTGCATATTTGTGGTGTCATCCGTGTGAGAAATTGCAGAGAAAAAGAGCATTGCACCTGCACTCGCCAGCGCGTTTCCTCACAGGCTAGCCTTTGCGTTCCAGGCGTCTGAGCAGCTTCAGCCAGCCACTGTTTTAAATACTGACAGAGAAAAGTTTCCTTCTTTGCCTCCAAAGTTATGCTGGCCTGAATCTGGAAAGGGGAAAAACAGACTGTTCAGCCTTGGTAACAAGCTTCAGGTTTATAACTCTGCCAGGCTAGAAATGAGATCTAAGCCATCTCTCCACCAGGACAAAAGTTATAGCCTTGGCAGGTTAGTTACCAAAGTGAGCAGTTGTATCTAACTCTAGTTTTCATTACTTTTTAATCCAGACATTTATGTCTGTAATTTTTAACTCCTTTTATCATCAGTGCCCAATTACCTTATATGTATGTTCCGTTAGTGAGTCACTGGGAGTGAGTGCAGACAATGAGTTTCCTCCAGCCCCTGCCAACTTCTTTCTCCCAGATTTTTATTTCATCCATGTTTTCTAAAGGTCTAGTGAGCAACAGGGGAGCCTGACCTCCATACTGGGGAAGATCATGGAGTGGTTCATCTTGAGAGTGCTCACGGGGCATATGAAGGACAACCAAGGGATCAGACCCAGCCAGCATGGGTTCATGAAAGGCAGGTCCTGCTTGACCAACCTGATTTCCTTCTATGACCAGGTGACCGCCTAGTGGATGAGGGAAAGGCTGTGGATGTTGTCTACCTGGACTTTAGTAAAGCCTTTGACAGTGTCTCCCACAGCATTCTCCTGGAGAAACTGGCGGCTCGTGGCTTAGACAGGTTTACTCTTCACTGGGTGAGGAACTGGCTGGATGGCCGAGCCCAGAGAGTTGTGGTGAATGGCGTTAAATCCAGCTGGTGGCCGGTCACAAGCGGTGTTCCGCCGGGCTCGGTTCTGGGGCCGGTCTTGTTCAATATCTTTATTGATGACCTGGATGAGGGGATCGAGTGCTCCCTCAGTAAGTTTGCAGATGACACCAAGCTGGGTGGGAGTGTTGATCTGCTTGAGGATAGGAGGGCTCTGCAGAGGGATCTGGACAGGCTGGATCAATAGGCCGAGGTTAACTGTATGAGGTTTAATAAGGCCAAGTGCCAGGTCCTGCACTTCGGTCACAACAACCCCATGCAACGCTACAGGCTTGGGGAGGAGTGGCTGGAGAGCTGCCCGTTGGAAAGGGACCTGGGGCTGCTGGTTGACAGCCGGCAGTGTGCCCAAGTGGCCCATGAAGGCCAACAGTGTCCTGGCCTGTATCAGAAATAGCGTGGCCAGCAGGAGTAGGGAAGTGATCGTGCCCCTGTACTCCGCACTGGTGAGGCCACACCTTAAATCCTGTGTTCAGTTTTGGGCCTCTCACTACAAGAAGGATGCTGAGGTGCTGGAGTGTGTCCAGAGAAGGGCAATAAAGCTGGTGAGGGGTCTGGAGGACAAGTCTTATGGGGAGTGGCTGAGGGAACTGGGGTTGTTCAGTCTGGAGAAGAGGAGGCTGAGGGGAGACCTTATCACTCTCTACAACTACCTGAAAGGGGGTTGTGGTGAGGTGGGTGTTGGTCTCTTCTCCCAAGTAACTAGCGATAGGACGAGAGGAAATGGCCTCAAGTCACACCAGGGGAGGGTTAGATTGGATATTAGGAAAAATTTCTTCACCGAGAGGGTGGTCAGGCATTGGCACAGGCTGCCTAGGGAGGTGGTGGAGTCACCATCTCTGGAAGCATTCAAAAAACGTGTGGATGTGGCACTTCAGGACATGGTTTAAGGGACAGGGTGGCATTGGGTTAATGGTTGGACTTGATCTTGAAGGTTCTTTCCAACCTTAGTGATTCTGTGATTCTGTGATTGACTTCATTTGGATATGGAAAAGAGCAGTGCCAAATGCTTGTAAGCATAAGACGAGTTGTGGTGGGAAGGCTCAGTGTGTGGGTCAGGGCATTGGATTGGGGTCTTGGCACCTACAGGTTAACTTCAGATGTTGCACGATTGCTATGGAGCAGGTTCAGACGTTGTATGAGCTAAGATAGTAAACACAAATACATAATTGTGTAGAACACATACACGAGTAATTGTTTATAAAGATTGCCATGTACAATATACCTGTCACAGTCCACTGTTACTGTAAAGTGTAAAGCATTGCTGAAAGCTATAAAATCATAAGCCAGAGCAATTACTTCTTAAGTAGATTTATCTTTTAAAAATCCCATTTATTAACAGGACTCATAACTATCATTTGGAGACTTTATTGGAAATTCAGACTAACATCCTCATGATTTATGAGAAAGACTAATGTAGAATTCAGCCTTAAAAAGCAGAGGAATGGCAGAATCCTGATAGTAGTGTAATTTCTACAGTATGGAATCATTAAGAAATTATTTCCCATAGTTTAAGCCCAGCCAAATTTGTGTAATTCTGCAGCTGGCAATCAGTGCTTACACCTGTTGGCATACTGCAAGAGGGCTGTTGGGCAGCCCCCAGTTTTTGAAGCTCCTTTGGCCGAAGGTGAGACAGAGGGTTAAGGAAGTTTGCTGAGGACAGAAGTGAAGCATCTGTTCTTGTATCTGAGGCCAGCAGGGAGGATAGCTGGGCTGAGCAGGGGAAGTTCTCTTCTGATGAAAAAAAAACCCAAAACCCACCCTTCATTTTTGTATCAGAATTGCAAACTTAATGTTATCTACTTCTTTCCTTCTCCATTTGTGTCTGGTCTCTAAGTCAGATATTACCACTGCTGCAGCTACCTCGGCTGTCAAATGCACCACTTTTTCTCCATTCCTACAGTGAAAAGCTAAGCATACCTGTTGAAACACCCTTGCTTTTAATTTATATTTTTGAGCAGGGAGTGGGTATAATATATTATACTGAACTGTGTATAGGACTGTGTACATGTGTCTGTGTATATATAGAGATGTATGAAAGTATATGTATACATTATTTATGGGTATATTCTACTCACTAAGAGCACTGACTAGAGGCTGCATAGCATAACGAGCAGTAACAGCATAATCTGCATGTAGTCCTACTAGGCTGGGGAAGAGTACAAAGGATTCACCCATGTGAACCTTTTTGTCTTGCAGACCTCAGGATATTTGATATAGTTCTTCAGGCCTGAGATCCTAGAAGCATGTGCTACAGTTAGAATTTTGGTCCTCATTTAGAAAAACAAAAGATTCTAACAATCAGATCATGAAGATTTAACCCAGATGTGAAGGCTTAGAAAATAGGAAGCAAACAAAAAGAACTCCCACTTTTTATAAAAGGAACAGTTTTAAGCCAGTTTGCAGATTTCGGGGGCACAGGATTTGAACTGCTCCAATCCAGGTAGCCATAAAATTAGACGTTGCAACAGCACAATGTTAATTTTGGTATAGCATATGAGCTTTTCCAGGATTTCTCTTGAACTCCCATCTTTTACTAGTGTTTTTTTATTGCAGTGCCTTTTTTAGCCTTTAGAAGAATGATGGTTTTGATGCTCTGTAAGGGAAAGCAGAATATTTAAACATTTCAGACTGTGCTTTAATATTCTCTGAGGCATCGGGATACTGTAGTTGATTAAATTAAATTTTATTCATTTAGAAAAGGTTTGAAATTATTATTTGGTTTGTCTTTTTTACCTAATAAAACATTCTAATGCTGTTTTTTAATTGTTGTTATTATTGTTTAGCATTTCCCTGGTGACTGTTAATTTTCACAAGGCTATTTTCTGTATTTCTCTGTCAGCTGAAATTTGAGTCAGTCCATACACAAGAGACAATAAGTTGTAGTGGAAACGTTACTTTGTCCCATTTTTCTCATGTGTTTCAGTGCTAGTCAGCAAGAGTCATCATGGCACATGCCATTTCATCTTTCTTAGAGAGTCAGTGAGACACTTCTGAAAGGAATTTCTCTTGTTCTCGCTCATGAACACATGGATTTTTTTTTCCTTTCTTTTTCACTGAACTGACATGTATAATCCCTAGCGCATCTTCTTTCTTTCTAGGAGTTCTTTGCTAACACCGTGTGAATAGTGGGTTAATCATATGCAGTACACAGCTGCTCTTAGGTGGACTGGATTACCTGAGACTGCGCAGTCAGTTTGCACATGGACAGAAAGCCCAATGCATTTGCAAAGCCCAAGATAAGCTGCACACATGCTGTAGATTTGGCCTGCGTGTCTCTAGTGAGCATTTGCCCCGTACCTTTGTATATCCAATAGCAACTGGTACTGCTCCAGCCGGGCTGCTGCATGTCTGGGATTCCTGGGTAGGTATTCTCAGTTTTCAAAGTCTGCCAGAGAATCTTTCCAGGAGGAAAATCTAAGGAAGTATTTCACCATCAGGTTGGCAAAACTTCTTAAAATTTGAAGATGTTTCCTGGGCTTGTTATATTAGAGTAGTATGATTTGACAAGCTTAATGTTTTCACATGCTGTGCTTTGTCCTGTTTTTAAATTTTCTGCAGTGTACATAGAAGTGGAAAAAAGGATGGACTGTTCAAAGAAAATCTTTTGTTACGTGGATGTACCATTAGAAATACAGAAGAGGTTGCAGGAATAGTAATCTATGCAGGTAAAAGCTGTTTTTCTGTCTGACAAGGTATACCACATTTTTATACCTTCCTTAAAATAATAACAAAAATCCATATGACATCATTTGATGTAATTGCTTCTGCAGGGCATGAGACCAAAGCTTTGTTAAATAATAATGGACCCCGTTACAAACGCAGTAAGCTTGAAAGACAGATGAATGCCGATGTCCTTTGGTGTGTCCTCATACTTCTAGTCATGTGTCTATTTTCTGCCATCGGTAAGTGCTCTTTAAAAGTAGAAACTTAAGTATCAGACTCTCTTGGGATACATGCACTTAGCTTTATCAAAAACATAGTATCTGCCAAAACATAAAATCCATAAAGCTTTCTCCATACTGTCTAATTTTTTGTTCTGTTTTCTTCTTTGAAATCAAGATGTCCTGATAAGCTCATCTAAATAGCTTCTCAGCATCAATCAAATATATGCTATTAGTACCAGAGATCTGAAGGCTTAGGTTCTACTACCCTTGATAGCATCCAAAAAATGTTAAGTCCAAAAGAAGCCACTTTATATGTAGTCCCCTCAAAATTATAGGTGGTAGAGTGTAACATGGCATTAATCAGTCAACAAAGTAATTTATGAGCAGAGAATAAACATAATTAGCACAGTGCTATTCCCCAGTACTGTTGATTAAATCAAGTGCACAATGTACAACATTGCCACACTGTCCCTAAGGCTGCAGCTTTAACATAGAAGAAATAAATAAAAGTCTAAGTCTGCATAAATCCAGGTAGAAGACTCTCTAGACTTCATGAAGTGTTTAAGGAAATGCTGAGGTTCAGGATAATACTCTTCAGGCCATTTTTCTATTCCCTTATGAGAAAGAATTGAGTTTTACATTTGGCATCCAAAATGATTCTTTGTATATGGCACATGAATTCTATATCCTTCATGTTTGTGCGTTCTGTAATGTTTGTGTGTGAGTCACACGGCATAAACACCAGAATGTTTCCTAACAACCATGATGTAGTTTAAGAACAATCTTATGCCGTGTTAATACGTCTCTGTGTGCCTTTTTCCAGGTATTGTTAAGTGCTGCTTAAAGATGAGTTTTTCCAGCTGTGAATCAGCCAGCATATTTGTTTCCACTGAGTTCATTACACTCTTTTGTAGTGCCTCGGTGCTGGGGAGCCCAGTCCTCAGGACTGAAGTGCCATGGTAGGCTTAATTGCAGGGAGTCGCTGCCTGCAGCTGTCCCCTCTGCCACCGCATCCGCGGTGATGCCCCCCGAGCAGCGGCAGCGGGCTGTGCAGCTGCAGTGGCTTCAGTGCAGCTGCAACTCCTGAGATGCATGAATGCGAGCAGGAGGAGGTGGCACACAGTGGGTGGCACACACGCCTTCCCTTCTGTCACTTCTGCTACAAGGACAGAAGCCACCAGCAGAGGGCCAGAGCAAACTGCTGGAGGTGGTAGCAACCAAAACCAGCTGGAAAGACATTTGTTTGAGCCCTTGGAAACCAGAGGTGCCTGGTGCTGAGCTCTGTACGAGCCAGCAATTTTTGTACCTTCTGTTGAGCAAGTATAAGTAGTGGAGGTACGACACTTAACCCATTCTTTTGAAAATCTGAGTCAGGATATTTATAAAACAAGTTTTGATGTAGGTCATTCTCAGTGTGGGGCTTCCAATTTTTGCTCTCGAGAATAAAAATACAGACATAGATAAAGACATCAGTATGATATGCTCATATTGGTAATATAGAGACAAAATAATTTGCTCACTTAAATATTTTTATTTTTCAAGAGTTCGGCACAGGTTTTATGTATGAAGTTGTAAAGGACCTTGTCAGATGTAGCTTACAAAAGTTTACTTTTAAAGTAGGCTTTTGTCCTTTTTTTCTGATTTCTGACATCTAGGGAAGGCAGTTTGAGTACTTCTTATTGTGAGGGAATTCTTCCTTTTTTTTAACCTTAAAAACATCAGGCATACCATTTTAGGTCTTTTAGAAGAACAAATCCTAGTGCTCTACTTAAAAAGGCAACTTTCTGTCTCTTTAACAGGAATGTCATTTTCCCAAAATAACAATAATAACCTTTATCTTTATTTAGTTATTGGCACAATCAGTTAAAAAAAGGGTTTGAGCAAGGCTTGGAATTTCTTCTGTTCTTAGTTCCTCAGCTTCTGCACTCTTGACTCTGTTATTTCATTAGTTCTGTAGACATGGTGGGTGAGATTCACACAGTAATATTAAAGTCTTTTCTGACTTTATGCAGCTGAAACTACTTTAGTGATAGCTGGCTAGTGATACACCTAGTGCAGTCAATGGAGTTCTTTCATTTTAACACATCAAATATCACTGAAATTAATCACTTTTTTAAGAAGCCTGGTTTTCTCTGCTGATTACAGAAAGAGCATAAACGACTAATTTAGACTAACCAGCTCACTTTATTTGGATAATGTTATGTGTAATGATTCTTGCATGCTGTCCTTAAGGCCAGACAAACCCCTTTCTTAAACTCCAAATCCCAAGGCAGAAAAAGACATGGTTTTGGGGCCTTTTTCAAAAGCCATGCAGACTATTTAGGAAAAAATATCACTTTTCCTTGTAACTCAAATCGAAGAACAGATTCGTACCATAAGCATTTTTCCTTGGAGGTAATTTGCATTTTTCTCTCTTTCAACTCTTCTGCAGGTCATGGCCTATGGGTATGGCAATATGGTGAGAAGAGGAAGCCAATTTTTGATGTTCCAGGGCCTGATGGCAAATATTTGTCTCCTGTTTTAGCTTCAGTATATTTATTTCTGACAGTGATCATAGTTTTCCAGGTAACCAAGTTGTACATGCTGTCACCTCTGTTCATAGTTTGCTGTAATAAAGCTATAAATGTGCAGTATGTGTAGTACCCCTTCTACCACTTAGACGTGTAAGAAGCTAATCAAGAACTTTTTAAAAAGAAGTACATTTAGTCACTTTAAAATTAAATTTTAACTATAGGGAATGTGATAATATATAACCAGAAAGCCAAATTAAATGAAAGAAGTGGTCTATGCAGTGGTAAAAAGATAACTTCTCTGAAAAGTAAACAAACTGATGCACACAGGAGGCTGTCAGAGCTCCCTTGGCACTGGAGAAGAAAATAATCTCAGAACCTTTCGCAAAAGACTCAAGTATTTTATTTTAAACAAGTAGGAAGAGATAGGGTGCAATGGGCCCTGCTGGGAGAAAACAAGCTTTATGCTTCACATCTACTCACTGTGGAACAACACCTCAAAGACTGTGGGTGCCACTTCAGGTACAATGTCCTGGTATGAACATAAGTTGTATACTTTTTAAACTGCTTTCCAAAGATATGGCTCTTAACAACTCCATATCTCAGCTAGATAACAAACGCTGATAAAAGTTTTTTGGTCATGGAGAGATTGAATGGTGAAGGTGATGGTAAGTTAAGAGAAGTAACAGAGACTCATGTCACTTGTCACCATCCCTGTAAGCGTTCAAAAAACACGTAGATGTGGCACTTCAGGATATGGTTTAGTGGGCTTGGTGGTGTTGGGTTGATGGTTGGACTTGATGATCTTAAAGGTCTTTTCCAACCTTAATGATTCTGTGATTCTGTGTGGGACATTAGAAAGTATGCCCAGTGGGACACTAGAGGAGGTTTTGTTACTGGAGGTAGCAACTACTTTATAAAAAGGAATGCAAAAGGATGAGTTAAATTACTTTTTATTCTGAGGTATTGGGTTCTGATATGGGGTAAAAAAATTCACCACAGAATTCTTTAAACACCAACGTTTAATTGTAGTTTCTGTTTAAATGACACACTTATATATGTGGATAATTTATCCCTCATGCCTAATTCAGTAAGCTAAATAATTTATGCAGTCAGGAATTTCTGTCCTGAAAAACATCTGCAGGGGAGAACTCAGGTATAAATTAGGTATTTCATGGAGTTTTGACAATTCTCAAGAAACAGTTGAAAATCTTTTCTGGAGAAACAACTTCTCACATCTCTTTCTTCAGCAATTATAAAATGTGTTCTTCATTCAAATAATCTGCAGTGCAAAAGCCAAAGCCAAAAAGATTGTTCCTGTGGAGAGGTTTACACTTCTCATTTTGTTTCTCCTATTCCTGCAAAGTGAATTTGTAAACAGTTTATTATTTATGGAGAATAAATTTATCCCATTCTTTCCCATTTACAGGATCCTGACTGTACTGTCTGTTTGAGTTTTGGGGTTTTTTTCTTTTTCTTTCCCAGCTAGTTTCAAGCTCACCTTAATAGCCAAAAAAAAAGATTTGCTTCCGTCCAAGTTTTGATAATCACCCTTCTAGACATAATAATGCATTTCAGCTCTGCAATTCACCATAGGTTTTCTTCATCTGACACAGTAAATAAATTATTTTCAAATGTGCTAATAACTTTACAGTACATGTTTAAAGTACATAGCCACTTTACATTCTGGTGTAGTAACAAGTTAACTAGGTTTTACTAATTCAGTGTATCCTTGCTTCTGGTTTCTCCTAATTCTCTTTCTTTTTGTGTATTCTAGGTTATGATTCCAATTTCTCTGTATGTATCTATTGAAATAGTTAAAATCTGTCAAGTATACTTTATTCATCAAGATAAAGATTTATATGATGAAGAAACAGACTCTCAGCTGCAGTGCCGAGCTTTAAATATCACAGAAGACTTGGGTCAGGTGCAGTTTATCTTTTCAGACAAGACTGGGACACTTACTGAAAACAAGATGGTTTTCCGAAGATGCACTGTTTCTGGAATAGAGTATTCCCATGATGATAACGGTGAGCTCACGATCTTGTTTTCTATCTAACAGTTGTACTTTGGGCAATCTGAAGTAGATAGATGAGTTACTGTAATCTTAAATCAAAAAGGAAAACTAAAGAAATTGCATGTATCCACTCAGCGAACTCCATAATAGCTATTTTCAGATCAGTATAATTTGATGTCTGTGTTCAGCTGGCAACGACAGTCTTATCAAAGGGTTCTGTAACATCTGCACTGTGTTGTCAAAAGAGTTAAAGCATCTGCCTTTCACTCCTGATCCAGTAAAGCACTTGAGCACATGGCTAATTTAAGCAATTTGAATAGTACCACTGGTAGCGCAATTGTTTGGTGTGTTTGAAGTATACTGTCTAAAATACCAGTTTTACACGGACAGCCAGATTAGTGTCTCATTGAATACATGGAATGAGATTATCCTTTTGTGATGAGAAAGAAATCTAAACAAAGCTGCTGGTTTTAATATTAACAAGAAACATAATCTGATCTAAGAGCATATTTGGTGTTAACCTTAGTTAGATTCTTTTCAGTGCTCCTGTGTGACAGGTGTCTGCATTAAGGTATCTATCGTCACTGCCGTATCAACACCGCAGTTGAGAGAATGTCCCCAGGTATCAGGTTCTTGAAACACTAAAAAGTCACTCCTTGTCACAAGGGAATGTGAGGGTTATCATCCCTGTGTCATCTCATCACCTTTTTAAAATTATGAAGTGATTTCCTGTTTTGTCATTTGTTTGTAATTTGTGTTATTTTCCTCAAACATTTTGTTGTTATCATTCTTGGCATAACATATCTTAACTCTTCAGATCATACTCTGTATGCAGGAAAATATTGATAGCTACAGTATTGTATTCCTATTTGCAAAAAATAAGTTTCTTAAGCTACGTAACATATAAAGATCACTGATTAGAGAGTTTCCTTGAAGACCGTTACAGCAGTTCGGCTTAGAAATAAGATACAGAATAAGAGAAATAATCAAAATACACAGGAAAATCTAAAACATGCTTTAGAGAGTTCATAAGATTCCAAATTGGAAAAGGATATTTTGAAACTTTGGATTATGCAAGGTTTGTTCTTTTTTCTCCTACTTTAAAGTAGTACTGAGACCTTCCATTTAAGGCACGCTTTTTCAAGAAACTAGGTGTTTGGGTAGTGTTACTACCCCAGTGTTACAGAAAGAAGAACTTAAACAGGGAGAAGCTGTGACTTCCTACCTCTGTACTATAGGTAAGAAAGAGAGAGGAATTAGAATTAAGAATATGTTTCTGGACTCCTAATTCTGCTTGTGAGACTCTGATTATTCATTCTTTTTTTCTTCTTCCTTGCCATTCATCGTTTGCTTGATTATACTGATTTCAGAGTGTACTCTATTCTCTGCAGGAATGGTGGTGGTACTGCCAACTAAAACAGGGCAGAAAGGGTATTTTTATGAGCGTGGTATAATCAGCTAATATGTAGGCTGAACTCAGGCTCCTGAATTTGAGTACAAAATTTCAGATTTTTTTTCTCTAAATGTAGTGTATTTAACAGAAATCTAAGTTTGTGCATGCTTTCCTCTTATGATTTCAGATTACCATATAAAAGTTAATGAAAGCAGAGTGAATTTCACTACAAACAGAAGTATCAAATAAATACTTTTATCAGTAAACTGATCCTTTTTTTGGTCATTCTTTTTACATATCGCTATGCTTGGGCTTTCTTGTAACTCCAGTCAGTATAAAATTTCTGACAAATACAATTTTTAAATTGACACCTAACTTATACACAATATTTTATACACAGTATTTTATTCTTTTTTTTTCTCCTCTACAGAAAATAGGTCTTTCTGTCATTTTGTATGTAAATGGTGATAATTTCTATCGATTCTGTTACCTATAATCAGGATTAATAATACAATAGAAACTATTCTTCATTCAAGTCTTTTGTTAGCTCTATTCTCTAGTCTGTTTTTCTAACCGTCTCTTATCTTTTCTGATGCTGAAACCTTCTTGTTTAGATATAGTAAAATGTCTATCGCAGCTCTTTCTGGTTTTAGGGAGTGCATCAAGAACATTTAATTACTGTGTGCTTACTTGCAAATGATTTGTCAGCCGCTTTTCTATGTCTATACCAGAATATCCGATTTCCTCTCAGAGGTTTTGGGACATATGTTATAACTGTTGCCATCCTTCTCTGCACTTCAGGTTTTGCTGAAGATTTCATGAATTAGAAAATTCTAAAATCTTTCACTTGACAAGTGATCTGAGGCTGCCATATATGCAAGAAAACCAAGTAAAATGCATCTGCTTTTTCTTATCTCTTTCAAAAATGATCTGTGTCTTTGTTCACTTATCTAGGTAATTTTTGAGGCATACTGGTTTGTTACTTGGAATAAAATTGAGTAGCGCTTTAGATGAAGTAATTATTTTAACATTGTTGTACACAGGTCAAGATTGAAAAGCTGAAGATAGCAGGTCATTTTCTACTGTAAAAGCAGATAGCTCAGGATAGAAACACCGTTGTTCTGAGCTCTTTGGCCTAAGTTTGTCATTCTGCTGTCATTTGTGGCTGGGTAGCTGTGCCTGTTATTCCAGTTGCTTGACCCTTCTCATGATAAGATCCTGTTTTCAGCTATGGATAGTTTTACAAAACTTTAACTATTTGGTTCAAGTTTTCCATGCCAGGTGTTTGCCTCAGGCGTGAATTCTGGGGGAGAAATTCCAATCAGAACAGCTCTATTCAGCCATATCCACAATCAAGGCTAAGATGTAACACACTTTTTCCCCGTACTAAGAAGTTCTGGCAAGTTTTCCTCTAAAGTCATCTAGAGTCCCTATATTCTGGGGTTCAGCCATGCATGCACACAGAGGGGGAAAGTCATGCCTACAGTGCTAGATTGAGGTCTGAATTTCCCACTTTGGAACGTTAATTTTCTGTTGAAGTATTTTTTCTGCATAATCAAGGGCTGCTGCATATCTGTTAATTACTCGATCAACAGATTGTGCATAGCTTTTACAAATTTTTTTTTATTATGAGCTTTTCTCCCTAAATTTTTTTTGCAGTTATCCTGTTCTTTTCTGTTCTACAGGGGTGGTTATACTACATTTGTCATCATTGCATCAGAGTTCCTTCCACTAGTGCATTAAGCAACGTATGTCACTTTCCTGATGTGTAGCTTGGTCTTTCCCCTTCTTTCTCTCCCTATGCATGCAGTGCACAATTTGTTTAGGTGTGGGGGCTACTGAAAAGGCATACACTACGCTGTGTTAGATTTGGCATATTTGAAATGGCATGTCTTTTTCTTGAGTGGTGGGAGTGTCCTTACTTTCTTTGGAAATTTGTTCCACAAAGCCATGTAAGTTCCCCATGTGAAAGGTGAGCTTTATGATCATGAGAGAGAGTTCTGTTTTGCATCAGACGTGGACATCTTAATCATGGATTTCATTGCAGAAGCTTATGTGGACCTTATGCAGAGTTGAAGCAATTAAATGCTTCTAAAATAAAAACTGAAACCCTGAACAAGACTTAATACTGTTTTTAAGGTAGTATAGGGAATAAGGGGCAATTTTCATGAATTTGCTCCAGAATCCTCTATTAGCTCTAAGTTTCTTATGAGGCTGATGGCGCTATGCCCAGGAGGATTGCATTGTTTTAGTTGCGACAAGAGGTGACAAAAACATGAATAATAGAGCCAATAAATTGCACCAGTATGGGACAGAATCTCTTGGCCAACTGGAGGTAGTACAAAGTATTATTCATGGGTACTGCTATGTGAAAGCTTAGCACCAAAGAGGAATCCAGGAACGCTTGTGAAGGCTGAGGGAGAGTGTGAGTATACTCAGCAACAGTTCCATGATGCAAGCTTCATCATTGTTGAGGTCACCTATAACATGTTGGTGGTGGATTATGCACTGATCGGGATCAAACTATGGGAATTGACACTGACCATTTGGGCCCTGTGGAGACTGTGTTGATAGGAATCGAACTTTAGAAGTTAGTAGATAATAGGAAGATAGTAATCTAGTGACTTTACAGTTACTGGAGAAAATTAAGCATTTGTGGGATGTAATTCATCAGACCTGTTTTTGGACATCTACCTTTGTTGTGTAATATGTGCCTATTTCTCTGTGGTTTAGAATTCTAAATACAGGTGAAGAGAATTCCCACCTTATGTCTGTGGGACCTGCATTCTTAAATCTGTTCTGTTGTCTCCTTCAAAGGTCTTCTTTATTCGCAGATTGTTAATTCAGGAGCAGGGTATGTCAGGGACCACTCCAAGTGGAAGAATGATTGTCCCATTCATAAATGTCGTGGGCTTTTATGGAATACCCATTGTCACTATACTCTGGTTAAATCCCAGAATTATTCTTCCAGTCAGTACTTCCTCCTAGCCCAAAAGAATGTTAACACCAAGAAAAAAAAAAAAGGAATTGTTGCCCTATATGTAAAATGATGTTGCCATACCATAGCTCTTCTCTTCAGGCTAGTAGCCAGCTTCTAACAATTCTTGGAACTGGCCATGCTCCAAATCTGTGTGCTAATCCCAGAGACAGTAGGTGCCCAAAAGCTGACTGTGCTTCTGAAAGTCGTTATATGATTTAGCTACAAACAGATGCTCTTGGCCTGACATTTGTCCTAGCTGTTTTCCAAATGCTGAATTAATCGCACTCTTGCCTATGGGGTGTGATCTCTGTTTTTTTCTAGTTTTAGCCACCCATTGTGTGGAACTATTGACAAAACAGGAGTTGAATCTCCATGAAAGCAACCACACAAATCTGAAAAATCTGAACTTTTCATTCTTTGCATTCCTCCCCCTTCCTTCCAATGACTGTGAAAAAAACTCTAGGCAACATAAGAGTAAGAGATGTTTATGGGGGTGAAGGTAGATGATGAAAACCTCAGTGATTTTCTCTTGCCTAGCAAAGTTTCTTAATCACTAAATCTGAGAAAGGAGGAGTTTCTTTCTGCTCTCTATTTTTTTATTGCTGAAGATGAGCCAGCAACTACTTTTCATAGGAAAGTGCATTATATTAAAAAAATCTCTTTCTTAGTCTGGGGGGCAGTTTTGTAGTGGAACTTTCTAACTCTTTTTGTATGTATTCAAGAGAACATAGACTTCACATTCCAGACACATTGGAGAATTGGCTTTACTAAAAAAAAAAAAGGCATAAAAGTTAATAAAACCTTTTCCATACCTCCAGCTGTTGCTTGCAAAGGGACTTCTCATCTGCTGCCTTTACAATCTGACAGTCTTCAGAAATCAGGATAGTCAATTTAGGCCGTTCCCAGAAATATCAAAACTTTTAGCAGAACTTCAGGCACTCTGTGTAGCTTTTTTGTAGTTTCTCTTTACATTTGTTATTGCTTTTTGAAAAATTTTCATTGGTAACTGAGGAGAGAACCACTGCCAGCAGATGTAGTACTCAGTACATTGGGAATGCCCCATTTTAAATCCTACAGAAGACAGAATAACATATTTAGAGACAGGTAATACTTTTTTCTAAGCATATGCCTACACTCACAATTGCTCTGGAAAACTCCAGAAAAGTAGCAATAATCTCTGTTTCTAAGTGGGGTAAAGAGTTCTTAATGAGGGACTTAAGGTTATTCATTGTAAGCTCCTGGGGATGCCAAAAGGGGAGAGGAAGGAAAATCTTGGTGTTCTCTAATCTCAAGACGTGTCCTTGCGGGCAAGTTCTTGCAAAATAAATTAAGTTAGATTACGTTAGCACACTAGTACAAATTTATAGCATGCTAGCTGCTCGACTGACTCTATGTAGACACTAGAGTGCACTTCCAAATGAAGTAAGCTTGCACTCATAGAATAATAAGGAAATACGGTGGTGTGGTTGTGTGAGTACTGCACATCTAGATTTACTTCATGGTAGTTCAGTAATAGCCTTATTCAGTGGCTTGGGGCGAAATGGAATTATCCCATGGTGAAGTCAGGGTCCACACACTGACAGCTGAATTATTCTGGTTTAGGGGGTCTGCATTTTTATTCTGCTTGAAGGGAAGTCCTTTAGACTAGTTTCCTGATCCCACTTCTCTAGTTAGTGGAACTTCTGGTTGAGTGGCAACAGTGTCTCCATCAGCCTGTGAAGTGGATGCGTCATCACAGAACATAGATAGAGTAGAAGGTAAAACAAAAACAAGCAAAACCAAAAAATAATTAAATAAAGGGGTTTTTAAAATAAAAAAATAAAAGAATGACTCTTCAAATACTTAGCAGCTACTACAGGAGTTTTATTTATAGCTGACTGTTGTCTTCTGAAAGATGGAAAGGAGTTCATGGAAGAAGTGTTAATTATTGTTTCTTCTTTGTGCCATAAATATAAAATGAATAGGAGGATAGTGAAATTTGACTTTCATGAATTGCACTGCTGTGTTTCTCTAAGTTGTTTGTGTCTTCCCCCTTAATAAAAAAATCTCTTATCAGACAAAAGATCAGGGCCATGAATTTTCAGTGCTGAAACTGAAAAGCATCCTGCAACAATGTCTTTCAGGTTATAATGTTTACAGGAAAAGGTTCTGAATTGGAGAGGACTGAGTGGGTGGAGAGAACAACGTGTTCCTGAAGAATCACGCTTTGCACAGCTGAAGCATTATGAACCTTAGCCATAACATAACAGTTGAACTGGCTTTAATTGTTTCTTGAAACTTCTTAATTCTTGCTTCATAATATGTAAGACTGCACTTGAGAAAAAGTTGAAAGATGCTAAGGCCTGTTTTTTATTATGAAGCTTACGATGGTATAAAACTGAAATAACACCATTTGTATCAAAAGAATTACATTTGACTTGGTTAAATGAGATTCCAGTCTTGTATCTACTTTCCCTTTTTCTCTTCTTTCTCAGCAGCAGGAACAATTAAATGAGTTGTTACAATGAAAGCCTGTATTGAGAGTGAAAGATACCAAATACTACGTAGACTAGAAACGACTGTGCTTTTGGTATAACACCAATAAATAACCTGAGTTCTGCATTAGGAACAGCTTTTGCTATGTTGAAAAAACAAAATTTTTTTAGATGTAGTGTAAAAAGGAGCAATGAAGAATACAGAGATAAGGTGTGCAAGCATAACCATGTATTGTGCATGAAATGCATTCTCTGCTTAACCGTAGAGTTTTTTACATGGAATAAAATGATAATCAGTTCAGGTCTTTGCAGTCATGTATTTAAAGATGTATTTTCTGAGCAGAAGCTTAAATTAGGTATGATTATTAAAGAAACCATGTGTCCTTTTTTAAAAAACTCTGCTAGGAAGGGAGTTGGACCAGCTGGGTAGAACCTTTTGCAAAGCTGAAAAGAATGCTTGTAGCCAGTCCTTTCCCTGTCAAGGAATATTACCTGTTACGAGAAGTGCAGCATTCTGTCAGTCTACCATTCAAATACCCAGCATCCACAGTGAGGAAAATTATCCCTATGGCAAATACAAGCTTTTCTTATGCTTTTCCTGAGAGAGGCTGAGTGTCCACATGTTGCGCCAACTCTCTTTGAGAGTGTGTTTGCAGCTAGGAGCTTTAGTGAAGATGAGGCATAAAAATGTACTTCTTATGACTGATATAATTCCTAAATATTGGTGAAGTGCAGAAAACCTTACTGATGTGACATCTTGGGCAATGGTTTTTCAGCCTCGGGTTTGCAGCATGTAACTAGGAGCCTGCAGAGAAGATAATTAAGGCAGACTTGCACTGTCAGGCTGGGCATTGCCCTCCACAGGCCTCATCCCAGAGTGTGTACTCCATCATACCTCCCCAGTGCAGGGAAGGACAGAAGTCCTTCAGTGTGCCACTCCATTCTGGTACTTGAAGCATCCTCTTGAAGTGACACACTACGATGTCCACATGGCTGCTTCCTTCCTCGCATGCCTCATTTTCCTTTGGAAGGAAACTGGCATGCTGGAGGGGGGGAACAGTGACCAGCCTGGCTCATATCTTTGCTGAGGGCCTGGATCAGTGCTTATGACACACTGCAGATCACTTTGGGCCCTCAGTCCAGACTCCTTCTGATACAGACAAATGTGAACCTCATGAGGTTCAACAAGGCCAAGCGCAGGGTCCTGCAGCTGGCTGAGGGCAACCCCCGGTATCAGTACAGGCTGGCAATGAAGGGATTGAGAGCAGCCCTGCCAAGAAGGACTTGGGGGTACTGGTGGATGAAAAGCTCAACATGAGCCGGCAATGTGTACTTGCAGCCCAGAAGGCCAACCACATCCTGGGCTGCATCCAAAGCAGCGTGGCCAGCAGGTCAAGAGAGGGGATTCTGCTCCTCTACTCCACCCTGGTGAGACCCCTCCTGGAGTCCTGCGTCCAGCTCTGGAGCCATCAGCACAGGAAAGACATGGACCTGTGGAGCGTGTCCAGAGAAGGGCCACCAAAATGATCAGAGGGATGGTACGCCTCTCCTGTGAGGACAGGCTGAGAGAGTTGGGGTTGCTCAGCCTGGAGAAGAGAAGGCTGCGGGGAGACCTTATTGCAGCCTTCCAGTGCTATAAGGGGGCTTATAAGATAGGGACAGACATCTTATCAGGGCCTGTTGTAATAGGACAATGGGTAACGGTTTTAAAATGACAGAGGGTAGGTTTAGGCTAAACATAAAGAAGAAATTTTTGACAACAAGGGTGGTGAAACACTGGCCCAGGTTGCCCAGAGAGGTGGTAGATGCCCCATCGCTGGCAACATTCAAGGTCAGGTTGGATGGGACTCTGAGCAACCTGATCTAGTTGAAGCTGTCCCTGCTCATTGCAGGGGAGCTGGACTAGATGACCTTTAAAAGTCCCTTCCAATCCAAACCATTCTGTGATCCTATGATACTCATCCCACAGGCAGCACAACTTTTCCTAGCAGGGTCCCTTCCAACCCAAAATATTCTCTGATGATGATTCTATGATGATGATGACCAACTGAATTAAATTCACAGTATAGGTATCTGCCCTTCTACTGGGAAAATGCACAGGAGCTTACAGAGCAGAAGAAAGTGGGATTTAGTGAGCAAGAATGATGGGACAGGTTAGAACTGTTCTGTCCCAAAGCACATGCAACAAGTTGCAGGAACCAGCTTGTGCAGGTGAAGTGAACTTTATTTCCTTGCAACTCATTACCATGCAACAGAAGGGCCAAGGAGACCCATGATCTCCCTAATTCTTTGAGCTGTGTTCTGTCACATGATTCAAAGGACAAGGCTGGAGCTGAAAGGAGAAGGCAACGGTGCTGTGTACAGCTTGTGTTTGCAACTGTGTGGCTCGATGAGTGCTGAACGTGCGGTTGCTCAACCTCTTTCCCACCACATAACACGGAGGAGCATGAATCACCAAATAACGCTAATGAAGGAAACTCCTCAGTCACCCAGTTAGTCTGCATTAGCCTCAGGGCCTGGGCTGCAGGGCTGTGGAGCTATGGGGCAGAATTGATGTGCAGTGTGCCCTGCAATCTCTTCTCCGTGTCTCCAAATGCACTATGGCCCTTTCTACCTTCATGGCCTAAATTTTCTTCCAGCAGGAGCCAAAGTGCAGCACGGGATGCTGCAACCCTGGGCATGCAGTTAGAGCAACGCCCGGGTGTGCGTTCGTAGCCAGGACCGGAAGCTCACCCAGCTCCCAGCTTTCAGACAGAGCCTATACATGTTCCAAATGGAGTTGAAAAAAACCCTGATGTACAATACTGTACTGATAGAGCTATCACCATGTGCTGTGTGTGGTCTGATTTCAACTCCTCTGACTGCTTTCTGACAGCTAAAACATGTTTGAAAATTGCAGCGGATGGCAAGGATGGGTTTTTCTTTGATTGTAAAGCTTGCTACATTAAAAGTGATCCCATGCCAAACTCACTATATGTAATGCATGATTTTTCTCACAAAGTATTTTGGAAGAAAAATGTTCATGGTTTGTTTTTGTTATTGTTAAATACCTGAATAATTAACTTACATACTAGTGATTTATCATTTGGCATTATGAAAACCTAATTTGTTACACCAGAGAACCAAAATAAAGCTGAGCCACAAGTATGTAACTTGTACTGTATATCTGGGTAGTGTGGATTATTTTGAGAGTATGATGAAAAGCCTTTCAATGAATACCTAATGAAGGAATAAATAGATACCTGTTAAAGTGGCATGTGCCTGCCTAATTAATAACTCAGATTATTAAATGTCCATGGTCTTTAGGAATGGGAAAATATGCTATACATCAGTCAGAGCTAAACAGAGCCTGTCATTAGAGTGGCTGGATTCCATGGCTGTTTCACGCCTCTTCTTTCTGTTTCCTTCTTAACTTCTGCATATTGCTGCCAGGACTGGTTTCTAACGTTAATTATTGTAGTTGGATTCTTGACTGAGGCAGCATTTGCCTAAAATGTATCCTTTGGAAAAACTCTTTGGTTCTGTGTACACTAGGTATTGCCCACTGCAGCCAATTGTGGTAGAAACAAGTGTTGCAGCAGGTGAGGGTACCCTGATTTTGATACTGCATGCTGCATTGTCCTGCCTATCATGCTGTTCAGAGAGGAAGGAACGGACTTCATGGTGGTTTTAGCACTAGGCTGGGAGTCAAGAATCTAGGTACATGTCCCTACTCTGCAGCAGATGGCCCTGACCTTCAGCGAGGCTAGTACACTGTCTGTACCTCATCTCTCTATATGAAATAAGGGTAGCAGTGCTCTGTAGGTGTGTTGTTCTGAGGACAATTCAGATGCCACTTAGTTGGTACTGGGTAGGTGTGACATTTTTGCTGGAAAATACTTCCTGTGACATTTCCATATTCTGTTGGAAAGGTCAAGAAAGTTTTCTGGATTGCTTCTTTCCTTCTCAGACTGCAAATGAAGACCATATTATTTGCTTGATTCAGGCTGAGCTGTGGAATAGTCTTCAGGAATGCAGTGAGTTATCACAGAGTCTAGCTGCCTTTCAGAGAGAGTGCGGTGATGAGGGAGGCAGTGTATTGCATTACATTTCTAATTACGTTATCTCCGTTCTCAGTTAGATACTACCATTCAATTAAGACTAGACTTTTTTATCCCCTGATAGTGGATTCTTCTTCATTCATTCTTACCGTGAAAGCACAGTATAATATTAAAACCGGATCACTTGAACAAAGTCACTGTGTCCAACTCCCTCTTTCTCAGCCACATTTAACATATGCAACATTTCGCCCTCTGTATTTTTGCTGATAGCCAAACGCTTAGCGATGTACCAAGAACCTGAGTCTGAGGAAGACGAGGCAGCCCCAAAAGGAGGAAATCTATCCCAGCGTGATAGTATCTGCAGCCATCAGAGCATCAAAGTAATCCACAGAAGCCAGAGCACCAAAACCCACCGGCGCACAGGTAGCAGAGCTGAAGCAAAAAGAGCAAGCATACTCTCGAAGCACACCGCATTCAGTAGCCCAATGGTAAGTCATGAGAACTAAATGCACAGTGTCCTGTATCTTTTAGTAGAGCAATGCCCTGAAAAGGGAAAGGTAAAGAACTCTGTAGCACATTGTGTACCTCTTATAGACTTCATCTTGGCATTTTTTTCTCCTGTAGTCACAGTTGTTTGTACAAAATAATCAAGTGTTGGCATAGATCTTATCTAAATATCTTCTCTGTGGGAACAAGCTAAAGGTAAAGACAATCTTGATTTTGAAAAGGAAATGTATGCCTTCCTTTTATCTACAGAAGCTGAGAGTAGCATAAGGTTTGAGGTCAAGGATTCTAATTGCTCTCTGAAAGCCTCTTCTTTTCTCTTTTGTCAGAGGATTTTAAAACTAACAAGTGCTGGGCTGGACACTGTATTCCAATACTTGGACACTGATGACATACACTATAGCATAATTTTTAGTGTGATTGAAGGTTATCAGTGGATTGCATGTGCTGTTTTTCTAAAGAAGGAAAAACCTTTACATTTCAAGATGTTGATGAATTTATGTTCTTACAACTTTGGTTAATTGATTTTACGCTGTTGTAACTTCATGGAAATTTTACATGAGATGAATGGTAGTAAGACAGCAGAGAAGCCAAGTCTTGTCTCTCTAGGGATTTTGCATTGTTGCACTGTGGACAAAAATTCACCCTCAAAACTGATTAAAAATATTGACACAGAAAGATGCTGTTTGCACTGGTGGAACTTCTTGATTTCACTCAAGACTAAGCTTTTTTGGCACAATTCAAAGTTGCACTTTTTACACACGGGGTTCAGATTCATCAGCTGCTGAGTATCAGCAGATAAAATTCTACTGAAGTGCAAGCCTTAGGTTGGTTTATCTTTTAATCTTGTATATCACTGCATTCTGCTATCTTAAGAAATACCAAGGTTTGCTCTATTAAGAAATAGATGAAATAAGTGGAAAGTGCCGGTGAAATAGAGTGGAAAATGCTCTGTGTTTCAGTGTAAAAAAAACACATGAATTGCTCTCAAATGTGTGGATGGTTGTTGTTCTCTAACAAACAATCCAAGATGGTTTCATTTTATTGTGCTGATGTAAGACAGAACTTTGAATGTCATTACTGTCTAATTTTTCCACTCTTTTGGTCTGTGTAGTATACCACCCTTTAGTAATACATAATAAATGTATTGAATTAGGCAGGAGGGAGAAATATTAGTATGTAGCTCTTCTCCTATCTACTACCCCCAAAGTAGGTGAATATTGCGGCTATATTATCTGTAGTGAAAAAGTTGACAACACAGTTGCTGACATTACCATTTCTATTGGAAGGCTCATTGTTAACTGTTTATTGTCTAGAGAGGGCATCTTACAGTCCACCTCCACTCTGTGGTGTAACGCCACCATAAAACTCTTGACATTGACACTGCTTTCGATTCTTTGATTGCTTGTTGCTGCTTTGGAAATTTGTAGAATCACAGCTATTCATCACTGCTGTTTATTGCTAGGAGAAGGACATCACACCTGACCCGAGCTTGTTAGAAAAGGTGAATGAATGTGCAAAGCATCTGGAGGTCATGAGGAGCCACGAACAACCATTATCCCATCTGAGTCCAGAACTATGTGACATTTTTGACTTCTTCATTGCTTTGACTATATGTAATACAGTTGTGGTTACTGCACCAAATCAGCCCCGACAGAAGGTGGGTTAAAGCAGCAGCGAAAAAGAGTTTAAGCTTCTTTTGCTTTGATGCTAATTTATCTTGTAAATTGAGGAAATGAAAACTTCCTGTTCTAGCGAGAAACAGCTAGAACTAGTTGTGAGACAACTCTTAGAACCGCTATGTGAATGAGCAGGTTTAGTTAAGCATTAGTTAAATGGAGTATGTCAGCTTACCTTCAAGGTAAGATATGCTTTCATGTACAATTTCAAGATACTACTGAAACTTACCCATTTTCTTGTACTGTAACTTATTCATTTAATAAATGTAAGTATGTGTGTAAGTATGTGTGGAAACCCATTTGTAAATGTGCAAGACTTCCCAGAAGAGAATATAAGCTGTCTGTGAATATTTTGTACATATGGATCAAATTAAGAAAAGGCTGAGACTTTTTTAAAAAGTTTAAAAAGAGAATATACTTGAAAAAATCACTAAAAACTTTCAAATTATGCAAAAGATGCATCTTAAGGTCATTGTGAGAAATAATGATCATTACTGCTTAAATTGGCTTAAGCCAGTTCCATTGATGAATGAGAATTTCAAAATTGCACTCCCAAGACGATCTATAAGACAAAAATATAATAGAATGTAGTATTAAAGCTAGCCAGCAACTGGAATTTCCACTCTGGAGAAAACGTTGAGAGCTGTTTCTGTTCCAGATTGGAATAAAAACTGAACTAGTCTGCAAAATGACATGTTTTTGTGCCCGGGAAACATTGGGAGAATGCTCAATTCTGCTGTTTCAGGAATGCTACACTGTTACACAATAATTTAATGTATATGACTATCAATATGCTATTACTATTAATAACATTGTATCTGTAAAAAAGATTTAAGTAAACAGAGATGAGTGGTAACACTGAAGCTAAATGCTTTGGTGCGGAAAGAGAAGACAACGGAAATTGTTTTTTTCAACATGTTCCTATTGAGAACGTTGTCAACATGAGTATATTCTAATAAAACTTTTCTGATACCATGCTTCTTAATAGAAAACTCTTTCAATAACTTTTTTTTTACTACCTTCACTGAATATGCACAAAGAATGCCAGTGTTTCCTACCAACGATATGTTTTAGTATGCAATGCTGGTGGTGGTGCAACATTGATAGTCTATCTATTAGTCATATCTGAGGAGGTGAAAGAACTAAAAATGTTTTTAATACAAACATACGTGCTTTTACACAGAGGCACAATTCTGAAGTTCTGGTAAGACTTTTGCTGTTGAGTCAGTTTTGTCCATTTACTTTCCTTTCTCAAAATACAAATGTCATTACTTTTTGTTCTCAGAGTTATTCTCCTCTTTAGTTGGAGCTGCTTAGGCTGAATACCAATGTAGGAATTCTTGTACAGCTTTTCTTTGTTTTTTGTTCATTGGTTTGTTTTTTACTTCTCAAGGTTAGAGATCGATTTGAACTAAAATCTCCAGTAAAAACCATAGAAGACTTCATACGAAGGTTCACTCCAAGTCGCTTGACCTCTGGATCTAACAGCAGCAGTTCATCTAGTCTAGCTACAAGCAAATCAATGCACAGATTTGGTTTAAGTGTGCTTTCATCTACATCTACGGATAGCACTTTATTAAAACTGGAAGAGAAGCTGGCATACTCTGCGCAGATGAATAACAATGGCTACAGCTCCCAGCAAGGCCAGACAGCTGTGGGGAGTGGACCTGAGGAAGGAGAACTCCGTTACGAAGCAGAGAGTCCAGATGAAGCTGCTCTCGTCTATGCAGCAAGGGCATATAACTGTTCTCTGGTTGGAAGGCTGTCTGACCAGGTATCAGTGGAGCTACCTCACCTGGGAACATTAAGCTTCGAAGTATTACATACATTGGGCTTTGATTCCGTCAGGAAGAGGATGTCAGTAGTGGTCAGACATCCTCTCACAGATGAAATATATGTTTACACTAAAGGAGCAGATTCAGTTATTATGGATCTTCTTCTACCCTGCTCTTCAGGTACACCTCTTACTTACCTTTGTGGGAGTAGGGGTGGGAGGGAGGCAGTTCTGCTTAACTGCTGAAGAACTCATTGTACCTTATTGCCTTCTCTAGCAAGCAGACCTGCCTGCTTTTGTCATGAATGTAGGGAATTGTAGAATGGGAGCCATCTCTCTTCCTGTATAATACTTTGTTATTATAGCAAATTTTCTGTAACAAATTACTGGTTCCTTACCTTACAAGTATGAGTTAAATTAATTTCTGTACAAGATCTACTAGCAAACTTTATTTTGAAGGAATTACGTGAAACTCTGCCAAAGCAATTCACATTTTTTCAGGAAAACCTGCCTGGCAGTGCTTGGCTATTTGAGTATTTTATATGAAACCCAAGCACTTCCTGTTGCAGCTCTCCTCTCTGTTTCATTTGTGAATCTTTATGTCCTTTTGCTGCAATATGTTTGCATAAATCAACACATTTATGCTCGTTTGATGCTAAAGGGCACTGTGAATCAATCAGCCATCAAAACAGAAAGGTTGTGGCAAAAGGAGAGACGCTGTTCAGATGAGAAATCTTGGCTTCAAATATGTAGTTGACTAGCAGGGAATAGGCATGTAGCTGTGAACATGGAGTACTTCCCTAAAGCATAGAGAACTTCTCTAGCACCCAGGTGTCACATGAAACAGGGACAACTTTAAATAGCTGCTAATTGTAATCAGTTGGATTCAAGAAGAACCCTATAAGCTTTCAGAAGTTAGAGGAGACACATGGGTTTCAGTCTGTGTGAATCAGTTTGCATCTAATTTACTGTATTTTCAACACTGAATTTAATCCAGTGTTTAAAGGTTACCCCAGTATGAATGGACAGAGCCTGAAAGTGCTAGAGGTACTTCCCATGTTTCACTATGCATTGACTTTGTGGTTACTTTGACATTAGTTGGAGTAAACAATTGTGAAAGGCTTATACTGTGTAATTTTAGTTTAATGAAATACAGAAAAATGTTGGCATTAGTTTTCTGTTTACAGCCATATAAATCAAAGCTGAGCCAAAAAAATTAAGAACAACTTGTCCTTAACTAACAACAAAGTATTCATGAATAATTTTCTAGTAAAGATCTGATATCACAGAAGGTACATAGAGCATCTGTGGAAACTTGTTTCCCTCCAGAGTACTAACAGAGAATTTGTAGTGCTGAGAATTTCTAATAACATACCTAGAAAATAATGTTTGGAAATGAGTTCTCAGAATGGGAACTGAGCGTTAAAAAGAAAAGAAAAGATTATTTTATGCCAAGTCTCAAATATTTTGTCACCATATAACAGACCGTGTTTGCAATTGCTGTGTCTGTTCACAGTAGACTCAATGGATCCAGGAATTTTCAGGCGAATTTCAGGCAGACCTAGGACCCACCTGGGTAAAATCAACAAAGCCAGTTAGAAAACAAATAACAACATTACCAAAGGTGGTGTATATCAGAGAAGGGGGAGTGAAATTCCTGAAGATCAGCACTGGCAGTGAGCAGATTCTGTAGCTGGGCAAATATAGCCATTCTACCATCCTTACAGGCAAGCAAATTGAATGTGGCTTTAGAATTGTGCCTTTTTTTTTTCTTAATTTTTTTACCCCAAATTGAACTGTGAGCTTTAGTATATTTTGCTTTTGCAAGCAATATAAAGTGCAGCCACTAGAACCTCATAAGCAGTTTCCCTTGTTCTCTAGCCCTCTAAGCCACTGCTGGCTTCAGTAATTCTGTACATTTCAGCGGATCTGTCTGAAAAATGTTTGACATTTCTCTTGAGCAGCTTCACTCCTGGAACTGAATTCGCAGTCCCTGCCTGCAGTATCCTAATGTCAGTGGATATGTGGTCAATTCCTGAGAGAACGCCATCTTGTTCCTGTTACAGGGAGGTGTTCTCCAGGTAGAGGGAGCCTCAGGTGATTTATGCTGTGCGTATTACCTATATTGCAGGATAAGTTGATGATTTCATCCTGTTTTCTGGTAATGGTGGAACGTAAGTGTGAGAGGAGATGTGATGCTACAAGAATTCAAGCATTTATCATTTCAACGAATTGACCAATAAGTGAATCAACATGACAGCTAATCCCAGTGCTCACTCTTTGCTATCTTAGTGCCTCAGGGACGTGAAAATTGTACACCAGTCAGGCGTGCATCTTGAGACTTTGTGGTACTTGCGCCCTTAGACTGAAAGACCAAAGCAACACTGTGTCCCTAATCTCCCAGCTCTAACATCACGTTGCATGACTGGATCCTATCAGACACAAAGGTCCTGTTTGTTTGAAAGGAAGAGCATTTTAAAATATGACATGAGGAACAGCCAGAAGCAAATGTATTATGTTGTAGCTTCAGTTGTGTCTTACAGAAAATCAGAAATCACCATAAGCTTCAAAACTTAAAAAGTTTTTAAATTGACTCCATTTGTTCTGCCTGTATATCTAGTTGAGACTGTGAAACCTGACATTTTCTGATAGCATACAGATATTTCCAAAAGCCTTGAAATGATTCCCAAGAGTGTATTGTTTTTACTTTATCACAAGAGTCACCATGTTCATAAATAAGAAGGTTAGTGTTTGAGTCAATAGCCAACTTGCACAGGAACTGTGAACATAAGTCATTGAGGAAACAAAGACTGGGCTGGCTTTCTGCAGCTTGCGATTATGGAAGGAAATGAAGCAAGCAGAATGCCACTAGCGCGCTCTCATTCTTCTGGAGAAGACTTACTTGCTGGTTTTCACTTCCATAGTGCATGTGGTCACACTGCTCAGTACAGACACTGCATCCCAGATAAAAAGAATCTCCACAACTCCAAGAGATTTTTGTCTGCAAGAGATTCCTTCCCCGCTTTTAACTTCTGAGCACAAGATGAATCTCAAGGCAAGACTGATGAGGCACGTGCAGAGGCTAGAAGGGATTTAGCTCTCACTGATATGCTGGTGGAGGAGGGAGATGCAGTATTCCACGCTGGAATTGCGAATTTGCATGGAAACTAATGTGCACATCTCTACTTGTAGAGGATTACACTGAAGTTATTATAAGCATTTGACATTGTGATCACAGCATTAGTGCCCATGGTACTCAGACACCTGAAAGAGTTAACACCACTTAAAGTTACAGGAACAACTTTTGGTGTGTTTAGCACCTATTCAACTTTGCACCTTTTGAAATCAGTGAGTGACTGAAATAGCCACTCCCATAAGACAGTTTTGTGTGGGACATGCAAGAAATATGGCATTTATCTCTAGAATAGTAATGTATCACAATAAATTAGGAAGAGTGCTTGCCTACTTTACTCTTCTAAAGTTAAAAAAGCTGACTCACTAGTACAAGAAGCCTTACAAGAAGGTTTGCTGCAGTACTTCTCCTGGAAAAAAATGTCTTATATTACATAGCCACGTCACATATGTCAAAAAGATTATCATGCACAAATAGGAAATAAGCTAAAAGAAGCTGTGTTAGATTGCCAGTTTAGCATATGCACATTTGCAGTTCATGTTGCAGCTGAATCTAGTTATGAGCTGATTTAACAGCTTCTGAAGGAACCTCGTGGCATGTGTGTCAGAGCCACAAGCTATAGTGTAAGAAGGGGCTTTCCAGTTGCAAATAATATTTGTAGGGATGTTCTTCTGGAATAATACATCTGTACTGACACTTTGAGAAAATCTATAGTGGTAGCATAGGTAGCATTAGTAGGCAGATGGACAGGCCCACCAGAATATCCCTACCAATATTCATGACCTTAATCAGAGATGATAGAACTAAAATGAAGGAATGCTTGAAATACCACAGTCTTTATTGAGTCCCTTAGGAGCAGCTGTACACTCCCAGCTTTTTTCTTCCCACCTAGAGAGGATAGGACAGTCTTTAAAGGTGAGAAAATAGCTATAATGTGAGTAAAATGTGCTGATAAGTGATTGAGATAACAGGAACAAAAACCAGAATGGGATTCCAAGCTCCCAGCTCCTTCCTGCAATATCAAAACTTGTACATGTTTGTGCTGGAGCCTCTGAAAGCCTGGTTAGACACCGTGCTGCTATATAAACATGAAGGTGCTGAATGCTGTGTAAGTTTATGGACAGACAGATAGGTGTGTGTATATACATGGTCACACAAAGCAAGTTCAAATTGGGTATGTAGGCACACTGGGAAAGTGGGCACCGAAAAGTATAAACAGTAAGATGTATCATCTAATTTAGATACCTGTATTAAGTGCTTAATATAAGGGTATAGTGCCCATAGGTTCTCAGTATGGTCAGTTGAGAGAGGTGAGCACATCCAATTGTGAACTGAGATCATATGTAGTAGGTCACTTCAGGTGCTCGGACTTCTGGTGATGAGTGGCATTTACCCGACTGTGACTGGTCACTGTGCAAGCACCAGTAACACAAATACTGCATTACGGAACAGCTCCAATGACAAAATTATAATCCTGAAATGATTCTACACCCCCAAAAGACATGCAGACTTTAGAAAGACATGCAGACATTACTTTAGTATGACAAAATTATATGACATCAGGGAATAGGAAAAACTGCCATAAGGTACCGGTCATTCTCACTCAATGGTTTCAATCCAAAAACTTACCAGCTTGTACA
Source organism: Phaethon aethereus (assembly GCF_964289735.1). Classification (NCBI taxonomy): domain Eukaryota; kingdom Metazoa; phylum Chordata; class Aves; order Phaethontiformes; family Phaethontidae; genus Phaethon; species Phaethon aethereus. The sequence goes on from NC_138575.1 coordinate 147,460,612, forward strand.
TTTACTTTAGTACTAACCCTGCAATTCATGTTATTTAAGATTGCTACTACAGTACATTGTACATGAATCTGTCTTGATCCTAGATGATAAAAAAGATGCATATCACTTGCTTTTAACTTTTGAAGACATCATTTCAGGTAATGAGATGGAACAAAATGTGTTATCATATTCATTACTCTTTTTGATCACAATGTGAGCACATTGAAACAATCCCAGCTAAAGAGAGAAAAGAAACAGATGCTCAGTCCAGATTTTGAGTTCTTACACATGGCTTTAAGTGAAGAGTTGAGCTAAGTGGAAGTTGTGCTGCTGCATTCAAGGTAGAAGCTAGCTGTGAGATCTGCACAAGTGTAAATTCTCTTCTAAATGAAATCAGTCATGACCAGAACTTCTTGCATTAACTCAGGCTGATAGGTAGTATCAGTAAGGCAGTAACAGAAGTACCTTCATACACTTAGATGTACAAAACAGAACACTGTTTCTGGTTCTTTTGACATATTAACCTCGGTGGAAAACTAAGTGCTCTTTTTAAGTAAGTGTCATTTTTCCGCACATGATGAGATGTAGAAAAGCATTTGCTAGTAGTGTATTTGAAATCATACTTCTCTTTCTGACATTATTGTTTTCTGTGAAGATTATCATGATTTCTTAAAGTATTCAGGCCAAGCAAATAATTAAGGAGTAAGAAAAACAAGGTCTTTCTAACATACATTCACAATGACTTTTGAAGAGAGAAGACAGAAGAGAGAACAAAAAGACAAGAGGGGTTTTTTTTTCTAAATGGAATGTTTTACTTGAGTTTCCCAGGGACATCAACAGCTCCTTAAAGTATCAGTTATAAAGTGTCGGTACAATGAGTACTATAGGCTAGTTTTTATTCTCTGAGGCCATTTAGCTGCTGTTATTTTTCAATCACTAATTTCTTTTTTTATTCTTGTCTAGATGACCCTCGGGGCAAACATCAAAAAAAAATCCAAAGCAAAACCCAGAATTACCTTAATCTGTATGCTGTAGATGGGCTGCGGACCCTCTGTATTGCAAAAAGAGTAAGTAAATTAAGAATCTTGGCTTGCTTTTAAGGAGAGTCTTGACAAAGGTTTCTGCAGGCATTTATTAATTTATTGCTCTTGATTCATAACTTCTTTTTCATTTTATTCAGTAAAGTATGAATGCCTCTGCATCACACTGACTGTGCCCTCACATACTCTTTTTAATAGGTTCTCAGCAAGGAAGAGTATGCCTGTTGGTTAAAAAGTCATTTAGAAGCAGAATCCTCTATTGAAAATCGTGAAGAACTTCTGTTTCAGTCAGCACTGCGGATAGAGAAAAATCTGCATCTGCTAGGTAATGAAAGGAGAGCTGGACGTGAAATTAAAACGTGTTAAAAATTCTGAAAGCTTGGCTATGAAATTCGTTATTTCCCTTAAATGGTTTCTGACAGTACCAAAATTGGCTTCTTTTGGACTTTGTCATGGGCAGCACCACAAAGGAATGGGCTATAATTAACATAACAGACATGCCCTGTTTTCCTTGCTTCTGCCATCATTTTATCACTAGTGAAATGAGTGGAGTAATACCAGAGATGAATTTGACACAATATCATAAATGGGAACTGCTGCTCTAAACAGGAGAAGGACTTGGCCCAAACTGTCTACAGAATTTCATTAGCGTAGTGCCACTTCAACATGTCAGAGACTTCCATGACTCCAGAGACACTCATCAAGCAAAGCTCATAAACTGCATTTGTGAGAGGCATCAACTCTCATATACATCTGGTTCAGCAGATGCACTCAGGGCCTGTGTATTCTGTGGCAGGGGATTGCAGTACTTCATAATGATGCAGTTAAAATCAGTGTATGTAAAACGTAATCCAAGCACTAAGTCATACTTTTCATCTGATGAGTTGAGATGTTGAAAGCACTGAGGATCTAAAATGGATATATATTCACTACTACTCCATGCATCCAATTGCTTTCTCTGGCAAAGAAAGTGGGACAGCCATAACACTGTTGGCAATAACAACCTTTATTAATTGCCAACATGTCTGTCTCTGGGAGATGAGATCCCCTCACCCAGCTTCTGATGTATCTACTACAGATCTCTAAAGCTCCCCATATAACCAATGGAGACAAAAAAAGAAAGTGCAGTTCATTTGGTCTGTCTTGGATACCCACTTTAGGGTTAGATGAATCACACCCTTGAAGTGTCTGTTTCTCTCCTCTGACTTAAAGGGGAACATGAGGTGACTAATTCAGACTACATTAATCAGGAGGATCCCACCATGGTTGTGCCTGTTGGCTCTGCCTGCACTCTGGGAAGGGAAAAAAAAAAGTGCAATTGAACTGCCATACAAATAATTGAGCTCTAGCCAGAGGTAAACTACCCATTCAGTCATTCCCCAAGAACCTCATACTGTGGTTTGTGTCTTGCAGTGATCAGTCATGATTAGGCTGTGGGAATAAAAAAGTGAGTCTGGAAAAGGAATCTCTTTTCCTTTGTACACTGTTTGGATAATAATAGCTTTCCTGACATTGCCCTAAGAATGTGTTTCCACCTACATGACTGGTGCTCAGACTTCAGGTGGACTTCTCTTGCTATTTTTTTTCTTTCCAAGGAACAACCATAGGAATAATAAATAGCTGAGAAAAGTTTACTTTGCTTTTCTGTTTTTCCAGGTAACTTGCATGTCTGTCACCTCCCCATTCTCCAGTAGTGAGGGCTTACATTTCCTCACATTGAAGCCTCTCTGAAACTCAGTGGAGCACTGATGTATCAGTGGTGACACTGAGCTTGGTCCTGAGCAGCTTTTGCTACAGTAGTTAAAAATCTTGTCTCTGTCAATCTATTTATAAAAGCATAGGAAAGATACTCAGTCTTTTATAAACAAGTAGAAAGATGCATTGAAAGCGTGAAAAAGCCACATTTTACTTTCACATCATTTATGATTTATTCTCTGCTATATCTCATTTGGTAGCCAGTGTCTTTCTGCAAGAGCAAAGAGCAGCAACAAGGCAGGAAAAGGTTTATGTCTGCAGCCTAATGTGCTGTTGCCAAGCTGCAGTCCTGCTGTCATTCCCTTTCAAAATGGAGAAATCTCTAGTCACCCAGCCGCTTCTAGTTGAGGAAAGGCAGTTAAGATCCTTAAGAACTGAAAAGATCTAGAAGGAACAATAGCTTCTCTAGCAACATTCAGAAGAAATGGTGAAGATACAGAGCAGAGAGACAATAAGCAAAGGTGAACCAGCCTTGTGAACCTGTGAGACTAGAAGTGGCATCAGATTGCTTTTGAAGTTTTAAATTCTGGATTTGTTGTTGACTCCTGATGCAGATGTTTACCCCAGCTACTTTCTGCTCCTCTTTCTCGATACCCCAAAAAAGCTGCCCAAATCTTGCAACCATTGGTAGCTTAGTTATTTCCCAATAGAAGTCACTGCTGGGTTTTTTTTGAAAAATCCAAGCTCACGATTTCTGGTGAACCCAAAGTGTTCATTTAATGTAGAATATTTTGCTTTTTCTATGTGCTTAGGTGCAACTGGCATTGAAGACCGTTTACAGGATGGTGTTCCTGAAACCATTGCAAACTTGCGCAAAGCTGGGTTGCAGATTTGGGTTCTTACTGGAGACAAGCAAGAAACAGCTGTTAATATTGCATATGCCTGCAAGCTACTAGATCACGATGAAGAAATCATCACTTTGAATGCTGAATCACCAGTAAGCAGATCCAATACACAAGTTGACTTGTGAACTAGCTTTGCTTTATTTTCAACTTGTACAATTAAAAGTTTGATGGCTTTTTTTTTCCTTTCCCTCTTTTTTTTCTTCTTTTCCTGCTTCATCTGTAATTTTCAGGTAGGACATGTCTTTGAATACTTTTCAGTGAATGTATTTTCAGTTTCATGCTTCTAAGTCATACTGTCATGTATCATAAACTTACTGAAGATATGTAACTGTGTGTAGTGGGCTCCACCATGAATGAAAATATATCATAGCAGCATAAATGCCTTCCTTTGGTATGCATTCTCAAAACACCCCTAGTTTTGCTTATTGGCATTAATGAGTCTCCAGAAGCAACCCTTCCAGCCCAAAGATTCTATGATTCTATGAGGAAGAAAACAACTACCTATTGAGAATTTGTGCTTTATTTTACACCACTGAAATGTAGTATTTAGATAACTCAGTCATTCATGTTTTCTCAGGTGGCTTTTTCTCTGGAGATAGAAGCAACACTTAAATTTCGATGCTAACACTGAGAGTCAGAAAACCACATCTACAGTAATGCCTTGCTTCCTAACAGACCTTTTCTAATTCTTCTGAATTACTGATCTTTCCTGTGCTCAACTTGTTGCAAGCAGACAGTCACAAAGAGTTTACTGATATGGTCTTAACATACAAGGAACCAGACTGATAGTGCTATAGTCCTTTAATGGGTTGATAAAATTGGACTTCAGATCAGCAGAGGAGAGGTAGGCCAGCAGTATCCAGCTCCAATTTCTTTTCAAAAGGAAGAAAAGATAACAGCATTTTCCGTTCTTGAGTGTATCAACTGAACTGGTAAATTGATTTTCCATGATCTTTCTATTTTGTCGTACTTTGCTGTAAGACCAATAGCATTTCATTTTAAATGTTTATGTATTGTGAATAACATCTTTTAGTTGAGTATGGCTAGGAGAGAGAATTCAGCTTAAACAACCTCTAATTAGTCTTTAACAATGCATAACTATTTGATCTGAGTTGTAGGTGTATATATGGTGTTCATCACCATACTTAACTTGGTACTGATGCTGATTCTATCATTTCCCAGCACTGTTATTCTGAGAAGGAGCTAAAAGAAATTCATTTAGCATACAATACTGCATGTTAAAGAGGAATTAGATTTTAAGCCTTTTGAGTCCTCATTGCTGTCATAGATTCTGCAAGAATTAAGTGTGTTTAGAGTGAATAGAAAAGAAGATTATTAGAAATTAAAACTTTAATAGTGCAGCAAATATAGCACATTCCCCATATTCCTTATGCCTAAATATACTAGCAAACACAAACGTTTGAATACATGTTCTTTTCTCTCAAGCGTATTTATTTTGAATTTTTTTTCAGGAGACATGTGCTGTCTTGCTGGAACAGTGTCTGCAATGCGTAGAGTCTAAATTTTCAAACAACACAATAGACGAAGCTACTGGAAACATGACTGTTGGGTTCACCCCTTTCTATCCACCCTCTTCCTCTATGCTTTCCAGCTTGGGCCTAGTGATTGACGGAAGGACTCTAGCTTATGCCCTGGAACCTATACTAGAAGATAAATTTCTTGCACTAGCCAAGCGATGCCATTCAGTACTGTGTTGTCGCTCTACCCCACTCCAAAAGAGCATGGTAGTGAAACTAGTCAGAGACAAACTCAAAGCAATGACCTTGGCAATAGGTAAATATCTCAGTTTAAACTAGCCTGCCTTGATGTATACTGTGCCTTGAGAATTTTGGTATTTTGATTCCTTGCAGTAGGACCCTTCCAGCTGCCTCACAACTCAAATAGCTTTCCAGTTTTGTCTGAAAATGGTTTGGACAACTCTAACATATGTATTCAACACCGAGATAGAACTCTGGAGTAGTATTTGGGATTTTTTCCTACAGAAGTTAGGTAATTGGGACCCAGATATGCTATGAGGTTTTGGCATGTCCAAACACAAGCTGTGAAGAATTGGGTTAGCTGATGCTGTGCAGAACGCCATTTTGCAATCACCGTGTCACACAGGACAAAATTGCGCTCCGTGTTGTTTCATCCAATCATGTTTAAACTCAATGATCTGCGTTTTTCATCACAAGTCGGACATACAGCATAGGATATGACTTTGCCTTGTCAGTATAGAGAATGGATTTATAACTGGCATTGGGCCAGCACTTACACTCCTTCCCAGCTAATTGCTCAGTTGGCAAAGAGGAGATTTTGTCAATCACCCTGTCTTAAATCTGGCAGTGTCTTAAATGTTTCCATGATTTTTGCATAAGAAAAGTCAACGAGCTCTTCTTTCCCCATGGCAAGTTTAGGCTCGTATTGCATTAGAAGATATGATTGCAGCATATATCGTCACAAACACATTAGCTTTCATCTGCCTGTCTTATTTATTCACAGCAGGAACACATGTGGGTTAGACCTACCCATGAGAAACCCCAAGTACATATATAATTGCCAGACTCCTGTGACATCCACATCACCAAATGTGTGCTAATTGTAACAATCATCGTGCTCACTATATCTAGCTCAAATATACCTCCCTCGTACTGAATGTAGATCTTTGGCTGACTGGCTATGGACATAATCATTTGTATATGTTGTCAGAAATGTTTGGCAGGTTAACTTGGATTATCCAGAATGCTTAAAAATACTGGTGGAGACTGCGCAGCTTACGTTTTCATTGTTTCTGAGCATCTTGAGCCTGTGATTTGAACTCAAGCCCCTGCTCTGGCTAGCTCTGCTCCTAGCCTAGCTGTGCACATCCTCCCTTTTAACCAACACGAGCTAAGTTGGGGTTGTGTTGCACAGTCACAAAGACATCAGCTTTGTCAGGTCAGCACTCTTGGTGAGGATACTCTGGCATCCTTTCTATGGCACCTAGCACTTGTGGCATCATGACTGGAAGCAGAGCAAGACTGTGCAACCATTGCAGTTAAACCTATCTGTGATGGGCATATTAAAGATCTGAGACCGGTCAACCCAAGTCAAGAATTCATGTACTTTTTAACTTTATTGTATTTTTTACTGTGTAGACATTCTCACTGGCATTAGGCCTTCTTGCACATTTCATTCTTAGTCATACCTGATTTCAGACAGACAGTTATCAGGAAGCAGAAGTATTGAGAAGCTCATTCTCAGCCTTCCCGTGTTGTAGTATTTGTACAGTCCAGGCCAGATACTTGTATTTTAGGTCTTAATAATAAGAGAGGGATTTGTTTTGTTTTTACTTTTCCGTGATAAGAAAAGTCTACAAAGATCAGAATGTCTTGGCAGCTTTGCCAAGTTTTGAACCTTATATTCCAAAGATGTATCCTTTCCTACCCCACATCTCTCTTACCATACTTATCCAACACTCAGTAACAGCTGGTTTTCCTTTGCTTTGCTGCTCTGCTAACTGTTGCTGGTCTACTAGTGACAACAAAACTGTTTCTTGTCATCTTTAGGTGATGGTGCTAATGATGTCAGCATGATCCAAGTAGCAGATGTTGGCGTGGGGATTTCTGGTCAAGAAGGCATGCAGGTAATATTGCTTGTTCACTGAAAAGCACTCCCATGAAAGGGTGAAATAGGCACTTCCCATATGTCAGCTTGACCAAGCTGCCTTTGGATAGCCAGCACAAATAAAGGAGAAGAGGCAAGTTGTGCTCGGGAGTGCCAGTTGCATGTCATAAGGATGATTTCAGCTTCAGTTTGAGCTTGTGTTTGTTCTCAGATCTGTGCTGAGTTTGAACATGCTACCTTCTCAGAAAATTCAACTTATCGGATCCCTCTAAGCAATATGTTTAAAGAAATAATTTTTTAAATACTGGTTTAAAGGAGGAAAAAAGCTCAGCTATGCATTATTTAGGAAATACAGGAACACCTTATTCTGGCTTTTACTCTGCTCTCTCCTGTATGGTTGGGTATACTTCTCCTGTGGAGTGGCTGCGCAAGCCTATCCAGCTGTGCAGCTTATTTGCACAGTGTGGGGGTGACCCTTAGCCCAACCACCCACACATTTCACTCAGCCTATTCACACAGCAGAACAGTGAAGAAAGAGAAAATAGCAGCCCTTTGCAGAAGCTGCTCCCTACACGCTATTCCCAGTCTTGGTTTTCTCCACATTTTCTGCCACAGGGAGCAGCAAGGTAAGGGGACTTGCCCTGTAGTCTTTTGGATGTGTTCAGCCTGTGATCACTGTATTTGCCACTGTATAAGAGGCACTTCTCCCATCCCGAGAAGAGAGGATGTGTATGTATAGGATGTCTTACCTACTGTTTTACCTCTTACCTCTGCCTCCTCTATTGCTAGTGCCGTTCAGTTGCCTTGTTAGCACCAGATGTAGCAGTATGACACAGAGAATGAGGAAAATACCTCATTTCCACAACTGACCTTGTATTTGGGCTGGGTGCAGACTGACTGCATGAGAAAATAAAGTAGCTGAGTGTATCACAAAGAGCTCTTCAGAGAAGATGGGAAGTGTTTCCATCCTGAGGACCTGAGCAGATGAGCATGCTCCTTAACTTAGTTACCAGTGGGTGTTTCTCTGACCCACATTTCATTTTTTGCAACACTGGCTGGATGTTGTGCTTGAAAGGGAAGAAAGGCCTCCTTCATACAGTGTGCAAGTTGGCTATAGAACTTTATTCCATGGGATTTCTGTAACTTAATTGGGTCAACACACAAATTTATGAAACAAAAATTTAACTGAGCTATGAACTTGGATGTCAGCTTTGTTCATTTTCTGACATTGTAGATCACCAGAAGCTAGGACAGTACTCTGGAGAAAAGTCAGTAGATGTTTTTCTTATTTATTCATACACTCTTCTGAAGGAATCCTCTGTTGCCCATTGTTGGAGGATGGATACTAGGAAAGATGGGCTTCAGCCTGACCCAGCAGAGCTATTACACTTGTTCTCCTTCTTGTAATCATCCAGTGGGTTCAGTCGAAGTGATCTCCAGGGCAAATAGATGTCCGTCAGTGCTCTTCAAACAACAGATTTCAGGCCTGCAATCCATTAAAAATGCTTCTCCAAACATGTTAGCAGCAGTAAATTAGAGTGGAAAGAAGCTACCACAAAAATATTCAGACATTCACTGTGCATATGGCACCCCAGCCATAGACCCTGCAAGTCTGACTTTCATGGCCAGAGAGGGCAGGAAAAAAGGAAGTCTTGGCTTAAGCTGATACCAAGTGTATTTGTTACTCCACAGCCTTCACCAGGCTCTGAGAGATTTGCATAACTTCTGCAATGTCACTGCACGCAGTCCAGGCTCCAGAGAGCCCAGAGGAGACTCTTTTTGTGGGGTCCCCTCCAAGCTTATAAATTCAAATAAGTCTGCCCCAAACTCCTTGTGTCTTATAATCTCTTATGAACTTATCAGCTCCTATCATCTATGTATTTATTCAAATCACTTTTTTCCTAATGCAGACATACAGTGCTCATAGCATTTATTTTTACTCCTCTCCCCATTATGCCACTTTCAGTTGAGCTCATACAGTTACAATAACCAGTCCTCAGATGCCCCTGGCTTTTGCAGTATATTCAAATCTGAAAGCTATTTGCTCATTAACCATTAAACTACCTGTTTTTTTCTAAATGAAAGCTCAACGGAGTGGAAAATGTTTATAAATCCCTTCCTTTGCTGCAAGTTCCTAAGGAACTATGCAGGCCTCTTTACTGTAAACAACTGTCAGAATCTTACACATGCAGGTACTCAGAAGGCGTTGAGCATTTAGATGTCTAAACCAGCAATACTCTCTGATTTATTTTCTTTCCACATTCTATGGAAGCGTGTGGAGTATGAATCACTTTTTCCTGTGAAAAAGCTGGAAGAAAAAATAAAAATATGAAAATCAAGGGGATATTTTGAGACAAAATAAACATGCAAATGTAATTGGATAACACTGTCTTCCTCACTATGTTCCTCACTGTAATCAAAATGGAATAAAAAAGAAAAAAAACCTGACACTTCTAACAATGTGTTGTGAAGTACTGTGTTAGAAGCACAAATGAAAAGAAGCTAGCGGTTTTGTTTTAACATTGGAATAGGCTGAGATGAGGTGGAGGACAAGGAAGCAGACATAGCACAGCTCTCTTCTCCTCAAACTGCAAGACAGCGGTATGTCTGCAACACAAATCAGACTGTTATGTGCAGGGAGGTTATAACAGGTGTATCTCAGTACCTGAGGAATCCTGGGATGTGTCAACATATTAAAAAATGTCCCAGTGCTTATATACATCTACTGCTTAAATTGCAATGCATTGTTACACCTTCTCTTGCATACTGTTTTCGACTTTATTTTAATAGCCTCTACAAGCACTTACTAGGGAAGACTAAGCTCTTTTGATGATTTATCAAGAAAGGGAATTAGGAAAAATTAAAAGGAAAGATGTCTGTCATTTAAGAATACAGACAAAATATACCTTATAGAGCGTGAGGAAGACATTGCTCCTTTGGAGGTTTTCACCTTTCCTCAAGTTTTTGCTGAACTGTGAGAAGAAAGGTGATACCAAAATAGAAAATTAAATGTAAAATAATATTAAATGAAATCTTAATGTGATCCTAGGGATATGGAAGATCATGAAACCACCGTGGTAACACCATCATTTACAAGAAGGTGTCATCTAGATGTACAGTACCCTATACTTTAGTCAGAAGTAGAGAGAAACTGGGTGATTCATTTTGTCAATGTGATTTGGCAGTCTGCACAGTCCCAGAGGAGTCTCATCTCGTGTGATATTTTTTCACAGACAGTTTTAGAAAACATGCAATTTTAAAAATCCCTCAAACTACTGATATCTCAGGACAGCCAAGTAAACTTTATAAGCCAGGACTGCAAATGTTAATTAAAACTAGTATTTTTATTGTTTTGTCTTTTAAAGACCAGTAATTACGATGCAATCACTTAATTCTGCTTTCCTTATTTTATTCTCTGGAAATTCATTTTGCCCTGTAAGTACCCTGCAGTTTTTACAGAGAAAGATGTTACAGCCACCAAGATGTTCACACGTGGGCCCTCAGCCTTCGTGCTCATGCAACTGCAATTGCCAGCCATTCTCCCACTTCTCGCTTTTTGCTGCTGGTTGTCACCATCTGGAACAAAGACTGTAATCTCCTTTGGGCAAGGACCGGGTCGCCTTGCATGTCCTGCCAAGCCGCCGGGTTTGCTCGCAGGTATTCCAAATCAATGCAGCAATAGCTGCATTTCAGATGCAATGTAATGGATTTAATTCTTCATCATTCCATTGACTGTATGAGTTAAGAAGATGACTAGGTTCACTGTTGGTATTGGAAATGATGCTTTAGAATAATGACTCCAACTCTTCTTTCATTAAAGGCGGTGATGGCAAGCGACTTCGCAATCCCAAGGTTCCGGCATTTGGAGAAGCTCTTGCTTGTTCATGGCCACTGGTGTTATTCCCGACTTGCCAACATGGTGCTGTATTTCTTCTACAAAAATGCAGTAAGTGTTTGACTTGGCAGCTTTATGGCACCACGTGTTTCCAGGGTTTATTTTGTGCTAAGTGAGCATTAGGTCAGCCTTCTAATGGTTTATAAATAAGTTGCAAAGAAATTTGCAGAGTTGAAAGACAGCTGGCTGCCATTTGCAGAAATACAGGACACACTCCGTAACAGCTACAGTGTGCTGCTGAATGTGCAAATTAGGTAACAGAAATAACAAGCACTGCTTAAGAAGTTTCTTTATAAAACAGTTTTGCAGAATTTAGCTGGCTAGACACAGGAGTCTTTAATGCCAAAGCCATCCAGCATTGGTCCAAAGTAGCAATTGAGTGTGTTTTCTCTTCCTGACCCTATCTTCTTGTTGCTTATGAATCACTGTACATATTCCCTAGTGACCTGAGATAATTTGAGTCCTCTTTGTGTCTCAGATGCAAAGATTGGGAAGGTTTTTTTCTTGATTTGTCTTACTCCCAACTATTGAAAAGAGTTCATTAGAAAGGAAGCAAACCATGGTAAAGAACAGACTATGCGTCTGCGTTCCCCCCCTAGCGTATGAAACGGGAGTTATTCCGGTACTGGGCACTGAGCCAGCAGCAGCTTGACTCGTTGGCCCTAACAAAGGCCTTTTGCATTGATCTTGGAGTGCAAAGATGACTGATTGAAAACTGCCTAACAAGACAACCAAGAATTCCATTAGCTGTGTGGGAGTCACTGGCAGGCACACAAATCTGCTCACTTGCAACACCTACAAATCAATCATCTTGGGAGCAAGCAATATGAAGAAGCAGGAAAAAGAGAGCCAGAGTTCTTAGATCTCTGTTTGCTCCAGGGTGAATTGTGAAGGGGAGAATGGGGTTTATCCTCAATACCAGAAAAAAAGTAACTCTCAATTTTGTAAAAGTTGCTTTCCAAATTTAATCTAATCCTCAGTTTTTTAAATCAGTGACAACTTTTTAGTGCAAATTCCTTGGCCTGACTGATCTCAAGCTGAAGGTGGGTATTTTATCAGGAGAAGACCATAACTTGCTCAGAATTTTGAACACCATAGGAATACCTCAGGGAGCTAAAGAATTAATAAAGTGTCTTTGTGTTAACACAAGCGTGTTAAAATACGTTCTGTGGTCTGATCAGAAACTGCATGCAAGCACCCTTCCAGACACAAAAGAAAGAAGGGACCTGGATGGTCTGAACTGCTGCCTGAGTCTGAAATAGCAAGCAGATTTAAATAATGCTACACTGAGTGGAGAGCCACCTGTTGAAGCACAACAGTGAAATATGTGCTGGTGTTCAAATGCCTGAGTTTTAAGGCTTGATCCTGAGTGATGCGAAATGTCTGTACTCCCACCCCCAGTGCTCTATGTTTCCAGAATACCCTTTGGCTTGACAGTGTGAAATCTGAACTTCCAAGAAGTGTATGCAGAGCTAGCTTACATTAAATTAAAATTAAAAAAGAATACACATAAGACGTTCCAGCAATCTGCAGCCAGAGATGTTGTTTATACATCTACATTTTTGTTCAGCTCTTCTAAAATCTTCCATTTCCTTTGGTACAACTCCCCTTGATTACAAGTATTCTCTCTCATGCCATTTTTAGTAAGACATTTTCAGAAGCTGCTGCCTCAAGGCTAGAATATAACTGAAGAATATCTCTTTGTGTTGGCTCTGCTTTGGCAGCCTTGAGAGCTTTCTGAGCAATACTTGTTGCTACTGACTCTAAAACTGTGGTGGGGTATCCAGCATATAGACATGAATACATCTGACACATTGCCTGCCTTTAAGGAAAGAATATTCGAAAATGAAAGATGTGAGCGCCTGATCCTTTTGCAAGGACACTATTTTGGGTGATTCTCCGCAGACAGTCAGGATAGCTACGCTGCAAACGTTCTGCAAGTTTTCTGTTTCCTCAAGTGTTTTTTTCCCCATTTGCTCATATTATGAAATTTTCCATTCTCCACTAGAACCTATCTAACTCAAAGTGTAAACTCCAGATTGCTGCAAAAGCCATTTGGAAATTCAGACGACTTATCCAAGAAGATGTTTGGTTTGTGGAGATAATAAAAATACAAGTAAAATAGAAACTAAAACATAACATGACTGGAAATATCTGAGCTTGATGAAAAGGGATTTCATGTAAACAAAATTCTACCTGCACAAGCATGCACTGCTTCTTCCCCTTTATGTATTATCTCTGCAAGACTGCACTGGACATTTTTTGACATATACTTCATTCACTGATAAACTCTGTCAGGAGCCACGTTCATACAACAGTCTCATCCAGGGGACAAAAAGGAAACCTTTTCTATTTAAAATCTAATTCAATTTTTATGTCAGTTTGTTTTGACTTTTTCAGGGAGGTCATGCACTGAAGCAAGAGGGTACATTGTATTTGAAATTAAACTAAACACTTGTTTAGTCCAAAATGAAATTTCTGGGGGAAAAAAATCTGATTTGAGCTTGGTTACTGAAATGTCATTTATTTGTACAGCTTACTTTGACAGCACTGCTGAGACCTATACTAGAGGTGGTAGGAAAATTTTCAGCTGACTGTATTTTCATCAAACTACCCATTTTTGTCAGAGACAAACTCTTTCCAAGACAGGTTAATTTTAGCAAGGCTCTAGAGAGGAAAATTTCTTTGGTCCTGGATTTTGTTTATTTCAAGTGAGTGAGAGAAAAGTATCTAAATCCACATATTTATTGCAATTCCGTTTTGAGAAAAGACTCAGGAAGTTTTGTTTAATTTTTTGGGTATGGAAAGGAAATAAATTCCAAAATCTGTTCAATTTTGAAATGAAATTGCCATCTCCCAACCAACTGTACTGAAGAAGGTAAGCTGTGGTAACTCAGTCTTGTTTTGGCCAGAGGAAGATATTTTTCATGAAATGTATTTACAGAAACATTTCTAGAGGTGATCTTTAAAAAAACACTACCATTTAACTTTTAATAAGTTAGTTTATAGTATGGGCTCACAAACAGTGAAGGGTATGTTACTGCTGATATACAAGCCACTTCAACGTAGTATGCAAACATTGCCTGAACATATGTGTACAATATATCTATATATACAGAAATATATACATTTACGTACAGCAGGAATTGCCTCTCATTCTATGGCAATTCCCCTTCAAAAGATAGGCTTACTCTCCTTATAGCAGTTTTCACTGACTAAGCAGACCACAGCTTTTTTTCATCTCCTACATTTAAATTTCAACCACATTTTGGCGCACAGATAGAACAGATCTATATTTTCCTCTGTATATCTAAAAATGAAGGGTTAATATATTCCAGCAGGCTGAAAGCTTTTGAGAACAGAATACAAAAAGAAAAGGAAGTGAAAGGAGAGGTCATGTCATTTCCTTTCTTCATGTTTAAAATGGGGAAAACCCTTGCAGGACAGTTACCAAGGTTTTTCTGGTTGCCTTCCATTTAGTGTTAATCACTTTAGAAATAATAATAAAAATAGCAGTTTTAAGAGGACCAACCCTGGGAATTTATTTCCTTCTGTAGGAAACTACCTATCTTTTTCTAGGCCTCAGATCCCCCCTCACAGGTGAGATCAGCACCTCTCCCGAGTCCTAAAAAACTCTGGATTCTCCATGCTGCAGAGATTGTAGAAGAAACAAGTTGCATGGTTTGTCCCTTTTTGGATGATTCTAACCCAACTACATGAACAATCCTACTGCAGTTGTGTATGCAGCTGATTTCTTTATACAGCTGAAGAGTAAGGGAGACTGAGGACTCTACAGCACTGCTATCTTGCTGAATTTCAAAGCACAGAGATAGAATAGTTAACATGGCTTTACTAGATCTTACAGTTCCACCTCCCCTGCTAGGGATCTAGATTTCTTCTGTTCCCTTGCTAGTCTCATGCTGGTCTTGGAAAAAAGCTCTGCGTTTAGCTGTTGTAGACCAGCTGAGCCTTCCAAAACATCTCAAGCCAGCAGAGGATATTATTATGGAAATGCTTATTCTTACAACAGTAATGTAAGTGCTATGAGGTCAGTACTCATATATCTAGAGCTCAGCGATGATTGGGAGAGCTTTATACGGTTAGTTAAATTACCTCTCAGAGTTTCACTTGAACTGAAAGTTAATTTTGTGTGAAGTCATCCCTGATATCTGAGATCTGAGGTTCCAGCAGCACAAAGACTTGCAGGTGTGCCAAATGTTTGTAGCTTAGCGAAGTGGTCCAGGCACCAGGAACAGCAAGTTAAAGACTAGGTATCCTTAGAAGGATTGCTCATGTGTTTAGCATTCATAGACAAGGCCTTGCAGAACTGGAATCAGAATGGTTTCAGAACACAATGGGATGATGATCCTGCTTATCTTGTCATATTTACAGCATTGTTCATTCTGTTTCAGATGTTTGTGGCCCTTCTCTTCTGGTACCAGTTCTACTGCGGGTTCTCTGGCTCATCAATGGTTGATCAGTGGTATCTCATCTTCTTTAATTTACTCTTCTCTTCTCTTCCACAACTGATTACTGGTGTGCTGGATAAGGACGTGCCAGCTGAAGTGTTAATTGCTGTACCTCAGCTTTATAAAAGTGGCCAGAATATGGAGGTAAAAACTTCTTGCTGTTTGTCATTTTTTTCCTAGATGTCTTTAGTTTCAACTGAAAACCAACCCTGCTCCCAGAGAGTGGATGACTGATAAAAACAGTCTGAAAAGACACTATTATTGTTTTGTGATATTTCATAGAATGGTTTGGGTTGGAAGTGACCTTAAAGATCATCTAGTTTCAACCCTCCTGCCATGGGCAGGGACATCTTCCACTAGACCAGGTTGCTCAAAGCCCCATCCAACCTGGCCTTGAACACTTCCAGGGATGGGGCACCCTGGAACACCTGGCACACCTGTTCCAGTGTCTCACCACCCTCATCTGATCTAAATGCCAAAAGTACATTTAAAAGAAACAAACAAAAAAACCCAGCTATATTTTGAAAAATGTAACAGGAAAGAAGGCTGAATGCTTTAAATCAACCTAAGCTGAACACCTCCCTCATGGTCCAGGTTCACAAATAACCACAAAAGTAAAGCAGATTATATCTTCTGTGGACTTTCACAGAATAACCTCACAGTACTTACTCAAAACTTCACGCCCTAGCCCTTTACAGTCAGAAGGGAAAAATGACTTTAGGAGTAAGCACAGAAGTCAATAGACTTAGACTCTGAGGGAGGTGGTCATCAGCAGATGACAAATTCAGCTGAAATGTCTGGTTAAAACACCTTGTCCCCATCTGCTTGAATTGTACAATGAAAACAGAAGGAATTGCAGGAGGGATTTGAGCCAAACCATTTCTGGTAATTACAGCTACAGTGTACTGTGGGAAAATCTGCTTGGCAAAAATTTCCATATTGAGACATTGCTTCCAAGGCAAAAGCCTTTCTTAAAAGTATCTGACATCATGCCCTCTGAGAGGAGACAGTGAGTGTCTTTTGCCTCTAACTGTACACCTCCATTTGGTACCCTACACATCTAGTGACATTGCCAGACACTGTCCTGGAAAGATAAAAGGAGAATCTTAGTGTAACTTATATTTAATGCTTTGGTCCAAATTCTCTCTTTGTCACCAAGCTGTTGTTTTTCATTTTCTAGATTTCTTCTGTTCCAGTGCTTTGCACTTCAAAGATTATAACTTTAATACCTTCCTTTGTTGCACATTTTTAAGGTGATAGAAATCGTGTAATGGCTCAAGCTTGTTGAGAAGTTGTGTCTTCGTGTCTTCAGCTGGCAACCTGAGAAGTCTCCCAGGTTCACAGTACAATTACTTCTCATAGGCAGGCCCAGGGACAATTCTAAGTTTGAAGTCTAGTGAGCATTTTCTCTGAATAGTTACCTAAAAAGGCATTTTTAAAACTTGCCAAAAATCCTGCTTTAGGTAGGATCTCTTTCAAGAAGGTATCATCTATTCAAAGCCTGTAGAACTGTAGAATAATTTAGGTTGAAAGGGACCTCTGGAGGCCATCTGATCCAGCACCCTGCTCAAAATAGTTTCAAAGCTTGGTAAGGTTTCTTCAATCTTTATCTAGTCCAGTTTTGAAGGTCTCCAAGAATGGAAATTTCGTGGTCTTTTTGAGCAGCCTGTTCCTGTGCTTAACCACATGTTATTTCAATAGGCCAAAGAACACTAGAATTGTTTCTAAGCATCTCTCAATTCTGATTTTTAGTCTGCAATTATATTCTCCATAGAGTTAAAGGGCCCTGATGAGCCCAGTGGTTGCAGAAGTAACCTATATCCCAAAATTAAATAAATAAATAGTCATTTACAAACTATTTTTCTTTATATCCAGGTCTTCTACGTGACAATCCATATCCCTGCAACTGTGTATTTCCTTAAAACAAAATGTTTGTTTAATATCTTTTCTTAGTGAGCAATTTTATGCCCAGACATACAGAAATATGTGTGTGTGTGTATATATATTTGTTTACATATTTATAACATAGCGTACATTGCTGCATTGCTTGATAAAGATCATTGTTGTGGATATTCTTTTCTAACTATGTGTGCATTTTCTGTTTTGTCTCTTGTGGATAAATACTCTGTACTTGTTATGTACGTGATGTAAAATGCATTTAGTCCCGTGCTTACACCTCAGAGAGCTCCTCCTGAAATCAGTGGTCTAACTGTAGTGCATTAAAGTTGGGCACCTTCATAAATGTTTGCTGGCCTGAGTGTCAGATTAAAATTACACCCTTTGCCAGGGGGTGGGGGGGAAGGCAGAAGAGCGACTTGCCAGTAGACTCCTCATACTTCGTCTCCAAGGGTATCTAACTGATTGGCAAAGTTGTGAAGCTTTAAAGTGCTCATTGGAATATCACCCTCAAAATACCTGTCCCAGCAAACAGCATTTTCCTTAGGGTCTGATTTTCTTAACTTCTTTTGTGCCACAGGAGTACCAACCACACATGTTTTGGATGAACATGATTGATGCTATGTATCAAAGCCTGGTTTGCTTCTTCATCCCCTATTTCGTAAGTGTTTTGTTTGAGCCATTCAAGCATTTTGAGGAGACCTGGCAACACAGCTTGGGCTAAATTCTGTCTCCTTCTTTACAGACTTACTATGATTCAGAGGTGGATATCTTCACCTGGGGAACTCCCATCACCACAGTAGCTCTTTTCACCATCATACTACATTTGGCTATTGAAACCAAAACTTGGGTAAGGTACCCACAGCCTTCATAGAAACGTGCTGGCATATATGTAATTCTTTTCGTAGTGACATTCTTCAAAAACAGATGATGGTTGTTTCATTCCCTCAGCACATCCTATTTTTAGCAAGCATTTAAAGCAAAGATGAAAAAGGTTTTAAACTGTGATCTGCAAACAGCTTTGCAGTGTTGTATCTCTAATAAGAGTTTTTGAGAATACAAGGCTCTAAACTCTGTGCTGTGCATAGAGTTGGCTCCAGAAATTAAGAAGTATTAATTCAGAATCACAGCAAATTTCTCAGAATATAAAGAGTCATTATTCTTTTGTTGGTTTTTTTGTTCTAGACTTTTCTCCACTGGTCATCCTGCATCTTCAGTATCCTTTTATTTTTCTTTGTGGCCCTGGTTTACAATGCTTCCTGCCCAGTATGCCATCCTCCATCCAATCCCTACTGGACTATGGAAAGGCTGATGGGAGACCCTATGTTCTATTTAACCTGCATTATATCACCAGTCGTTGCGTTGCTGCCCAGGTATTCTATCTTCTCTCATATCTTTTCTCACATATCAAAGCACTTTATGCATGTGCTTGGGAGGGCAAGAAATACTGCTTTTTCCACTCCCTCTCTTTCTTTTTGCCTTACCAGCCAAGTCAATTTTTATCAGCTGCTGATTTTATGAAGTCAGGTTTTCTAACCTCTTCTGTGCTCCTGACCACAGGAACAGACCACAGCTCCTGGCCATAGACCACAGGAATGGGATAACTGTAGACAGTTGGTCAAACCTCCTGGCCATCCAGAGATTTGCTGCCCTGTGAGGTTTTCCACGATGCTTCCAGATTCAACCCATCCTCCCATAACTTGCACAGTCCAGAAATTCTGATAGTGTGTTGTGGACTTACTTGCCTACTTATGCATGTAGGAGGCCTGCTCTGCCGACTGATCCCCATTGCCTTTGATTCCTCACCAGGAAAGATGAAAGACAGTGTGTAATCACAAGGTGGATCACTGGCTAAAGGCGCAGATTTATTACACTGCTTGTTATTAATCAAAATATTAGCACAGCATTTAGAGATTTTCATCTGCAAGCTTTCTCGTGACAAACATAAGAAAGGCACATAAAACTCTTCTTTTTCTGTGTTGTACTTTTGTCTTGGATATTTCCTCTTAATAGTATCTTGGGTGCTTCCTTCTTTCAGTTCTTTTCATGCGCATATTCTCCTCTTGCAGATTTCTATACAGAACCCTTCAGGGAACATTATTCCCAACCCAGCTTCAGCTTGGACGCCAGTTGAGTAAACTATCCCCAGAGATTCGCACCCAGCTTCTGACCAAGTTGAATGTAAAGGAGACAATATGTCAGACACAACCCTTAGCAGACAACTTCTCACCAAGCCTTGGCTCAAATGCTAGTGATTGTTATAAGGCTTTTAACCAAAGCACACCTTTGCCAACATCTCCTCAAACAAGCGAGTCACTTTTCCAAGAGCACACAAAGGCAGAGCGTACAACAGATCGGACTGTGGCTGCCTCTCCCCAGGGTGCTCTGTTGTATGGGGAAAACAAACTCCCCTCATCAGCCAGTAGTCTGGAAAGGTCCATGGGATTTCATGAAGTTAGACACGGCACTTCAGAGATGGAGTCGTCGCCTGTGGGAGCAACATTCCCATGGAGCTCAGCAGTCAACCAAGCAGACTTCAGTTTGTTGAAGTGGATCACATCGACTCCGCTGTTCAGTCGCATTGGGACTGTTTTACAGGTGTCATCAAGCAGTTTACAAAATGAAAGACAAGACAATATGTGTGTGCTTGGCTCTTCTTTGCATGTGGACTTCAAAGGCTTAAAAGAACAGAGCTCAAATAACATGCAGGATAAAATGAAAGGGACCCCAGCTGATTATTGTAAAAGTGACAATTCTGAGACCACCTTTTTATGACATGGGCCTTAAATATATTTATATATTTTCTATTTGCACACATTTATAGTTAGATTACTCTATTTGTTTCCAAAGATGAAACAGAAAATCAAAGGTACAGAATTATTATTTAAGAATGTTTAAATACAGTATATTGAAATAAGAGCTTTAAATATAAAAAGAAACACTTGAAAGTTCCATTTATATTGTTTTATTTTTTCATCTCATTTTGTAAGGAAATGCCGTCTCTTTATTTTTCAGATGCTTCTCTTTTATTCTGACACATACTGTAAAAGCAAAGGACTGTCTACCATGTTAAAAAGGATTAGATTCAGCAACAATTATTGATAGGCCATCCAGTAATCAAGGAGGAAAAACCATGATAATAAATAGGCACTGTATTCCACCCATCATCTGCTTGCCAGGGTGTTTTGTCACTGGAGCAAACCATTAGGCAATACTATCGAATTATTATACACCTCTCTGTAAATGTTAACAGTATCTTACCACCGCATTAATAGTACTGGTATTTTATAAGTGACACCATATTTTGATATTGCAGGCATAGCATTTTATGTGTCATGATAAAGCAATAAATAAATGACCATCCATATTGCAAAGTGACTTCCCAGTCTGGCATTAATAGTAACTCAGCCCTTCACTCGGAGTAGCTAGCATTCGGCCGGTCATGGCCTTGTATCAGACTGTTCAACTTCTGAAGAAAAGCTGCTGCTTGTTTGTGAGGAGCGATTTGGGGGCAGAGAGCTGGTGCATTGTGTCCTCTGTAGAGTTTGACCTGAAGGGTCTGTGATCTTCTGTGCTGGAGCTGGTTTTGCTGAGTTTGACCTGGAGGGTCTGTGATCTTCTGTGCTGGAGCACTACCACGAGTAGGCTGGTTTTGATGAAGAAGTCGATCCTGCTTGCTAGTGGGTGGGTGGAGGACAGGCTGGGTGGAGTTTTGTTAGGTACCTTCACTGTTGCTTCAGCCAGGCTAAATCCAGTCCTTGGTTTTTGCAGGAAGGGGCCTGACCAGCTGCGAGGGTGCAGTGCTGTGCAGAGGTACATGAGCCTGTGCTGACCTGATGGATCCCAGCGGGGGTTAACCTCGGCGGGCTGTGTGGTTCTTACCTATCTAGCCATCATGACCACATCTGAACTAGCTGCTGCATTTCATTTCCTCGTCGCAGGCTTTCGGATGGCCTTTGCCTTGTTTGCCACCAGTTGTGTAAGGCCAGAACTTGTTCATGGTCTGTGCCAGGCATGGATTGCCTCAACCCGTAAAGCCACACTGTGTCACTTCCTAATCTACTCAGGATCTTTTGTTTCAAAGGGTTATACACTGACCTCTTCTCCAAAGACAGAATTGGTAACACGAAACTGTAAAATGCCAATGAAAGGAAGAGATGAAAGCAATCTAAATAAGAGCTGTCAGCCTGTAAATAACGTTACCCTGATAAAACATGACACATCCACATGTAGCTAAACTACATTTTGGGATTAGAATTGACTAGGACAGGGCAAAGAGCTAAGGGACTCACTCTTTCAGTCTCCTGTGAACAGCTTTAAGCATGCAATTAATTTAAAAAAAAAAAAAAAAAAAGGTACCTGAAGCACAACTTCCTCCTTTTAGTCCAGTTATAAGAGGAACATGGGTTTATGTATGTAGATTTT
Organism: Phaethon aethereus; assembly: GCF_964289735.1. Classification (NCBI taxonomy): domain Eukaryota; kingdom Metazoa; phylum Chordata; class Aves; order Phaethontiformes; family Phaethontidae; genus Phaethon; species Phaethon aethereus. Next base: position 147,482,522 of record NC_138575.1, read on the forward strand.
AGCAGAGGAAAAGACACCTACTGACTCATTGGTTACTGGCTGAAAAAGTCTTGACCCTTCTCTGCTTTATATTAATTATGATAGAAATGTGGCAGTAAGGGTCGGCACGCTGCTTCCATGAAGGTAGGTGGGCATCTGCCCCGTCGGTGCCAGCGCGAGCCGGGAGCCGCTGAGGTGCGCGTCCGGACACACACCTCCACAGCAGGGCAGAGCCCCGTGCCCTCAGAGCCCTTGTCTCTCTCCGCTCTGTGGAAAGGGAGCCTGCAGGTCCCTGCTGAGGTGCAGAAACCTCCTTCGCAAGTGTCTCTCGCTGGGTGAGACAGCTCTGAGTTTAGACATCTCTACTTGATCTACCGGCCTCCTTGGTCTTGATACTGACTCTGTTGGGATGACTTTGCAGGTAATTTTTTGCAAGATTAGCTGGCTGGATTTAACACAAACTGTTCAGTGATTGCCATTGTAAATAACTCACCTGTGTGTAGGCGCAGTATCTTGTAACGCCAGAGGGGAAATCACATGACACTTTGAAATGTGTAAATGTTGCCATCTGGTTAGAAACGTTCCTCTGCTTGTAAAACAGGATCTCACAGAAGGGCACAGGATCAGATACCAGGTAGGCACAGTTCAAGATGTTAAATTTGGTCTAAGAGTGTCGTGGGGTTGTAGCAGGAGCTTCCTGTGGATGTTATGCGTGTGTGCCCTCTCAGTTTCTGCAGCAGCCCCAGCAGGAGGGCGAGGATCTCTTGAGCTTCTTGACTCATCCGCATCTTTCCACAGCATGTTTGGTGTCCTGCAGGCCTTCATGGGACATGCCCGGTGCTGGCAGCAGAAAGGGCTGGAACATCACCAGGCTTTTGCTCAGAGATGGATTTGATGATCTTCTCATCAAAAAGAACGTAAATCCCTCGCTAACCATGCCTTTGTGATACAAGATTTGGTTTAGTTGTTGTGCTTTCAGTGTTTCAAAGACTGCTTGTGCAGGTAAGGTATAAACAGGTTCCTTTGGGACTGAGAGATGCTCATGCACTGCCAGACAGTTGTGTTCAGCTGCCACTGTGAGTGTGAGTAGTACGTTTGTGTCACATGTTTAGGGAAACTCAACATGACTGTAGATCTAGATCCTCAGCTGCTACAACTATCATGGCTCCTTCAATGTCTGCAAGCTGACTTACCCCAGCTGGGAATCAGGCCTCAAAAACTGCTGTATTTTGTCACAAAAAAAAATCCTTAGAGATAGTTTTTGAAATGCATGAAGTGTAAATGCTCCCTTCATACTAAAAGGTAAAATATCTTACTATGGCGGCAGTCCTGCAAACGTGTGTGAGTTTAATCTTAAATAAACCAAATAAGCCTGCTGACCTTAACGGTGCAGTGACCTAAGCAGGACTGCTTGCGTGCTTACAGGTAGGAAGATGTGCCGCACTGAGGCCTCCATGTGCCAAAACTGCGAGATACCTAGAGGCAGAGAACCAGGTCAGAAAGATGTCAACAAGTGAGATGTCTCCATTTTCTTATGGGAGATAAATTGCAAAATAATACAAATAAAATGTAACTTAAACCACAGTTTGGAGAGAAAAAAACAAACAGGTTTCACATTTGGAAAGAAAATACTAAGCAAACTAATTCTTTTCATTTCAAATCAGAAGTTCTCTCTTCAGCTGCCAGAAGACAAACACATCAAAGCATGTTACTTGCTGGGCTTTAGGGCTTGTCAACATTTTGAAGCTGCTATTAATACGTGAAACATTTTAACTAAACAAATACTAACGGCTTTTTGAAGCTGTATACATTGATTTTAATAAAATAGAAATAAACTTCTAAAGTTATTCCTGTCGGTGCAGTTGAGCAGTTGTCATATCAGACAAAACAAAGCTTTAAATTCCTGAGACCAATCCTCAAAAAGCATGCAACTGTTTACTAAAAGATTCCACGAGGCAATTAAAACCAGTTTCAGTCTATTGCCAAGGAGAGCCCCTGTACACTCTTCCAAATATTTGCGCTGAACTCCGCAAGGACTTCTACAGCTGCTCCACGTTGCCGGCTGGAGCCGTCTGGCTGAAATTAGTGACCGAGAAGAAGAGAGTTGTGAATTAAGCATCGCAGCGTTCTGTATTTCTTACTCTTATTTATGTGAACTAGTTTCCAGTGATTTATCCATTTTATAAATTTCTCTTGGATTTGTAAAGGTCTTGGAGAAACAACCAGAACCTTCTATCAGGTTAGCAGTCTAATCTCAGAAATTATATCTCCCACATATGCCCGTGCACTGGAACGGAGCGTGCAAATTTCAAAACAGGATCAAAACAACACTCTGCTATTTTTTCCAAGATTTTCCAGCTATACATCACTGCCCTGTGCACCCGGACAGTCATGCACCCGTTTGCCATCCTCCTGCATCGGCTGTGGAACCACAGCCCTACCCCCTGATGGCCGTTAAATGATCTCTTATGCTTTTCATAAACTGGAAAGCTGATAATAGTGCTGCCTTCTCACTGTGGCCACATCCAGTGGCACCCTGTATTAAGTGCTTCGTTGATGGGGAGAGCTCATCCTTTAGCTAGTAAAATTTCTTCAGACCCTTTCAAACCAGAGACTGCTCTTGCCTCCAAGATGTGACTTTCCCATCTACCCTGCAATGAATTTTGACTTGTCGTTTATTCATACCCGATTCTGCTTAGGGCCACAGTCTGTCCTTGCTCCTAGTACTTCTCCTGCAGGTTCTACCCACTTAATTAACGAGTGCCGCTTCATTATGTCCTGGCCCAGTTCTCTAGTGTCATGCTGACGTTTGGCTCCACTCCAGGCTTTTACATCCCAAATCCTGTAGGCTGATCACCCGATCCCTGTACAGCAGCTATGGAGGATTTGAGGAGGTCTATCCATTACAGGTGCTACCTCAAATGTTTTTGCATGGATACTGGTTGCAGTAGATGGAGATGTTAAGCTTAAAATAAACTTCATCAGAACTGTATGTGGTTGAATCATCTGGGAGTGACAATTCCTGCCCTAATCATAAAATCTGAACTAAAAAAAATAGCTTCAAGTTTTTGCAGCAGCTAGTTCTTATAGAATCATAGAATCATTAAGGTTGGAAAAGACCTCTAAGATCATCAAGTCCAACCACCAACCCAACACCACCATGCCCACTAAACCATGTCCTGAAATGCCACGTCTACATGTTTTTTGAACACCTCCAGTGATGGTGACTCCACCACCGCCCTGGGCAGCCTGTTCCAATGCTTGACCACTCTCTCAGTCAAGAAATTTTTCCTAATATCCAGTCTAAACCTCTCCTGGCGCAACTTGAGGCCATTTCCTCTTGTCCTATCACTAGTTACTTGGGAGAAGAGACCAACACCCTCGTCGCGACAACCCCCTTTCAGGTAGTTGTAGAGAGTGATAAGGTCTCCCTCTCAGCCTCCTCTTCTCCAGACTGAACAACCCCAGTTCCCTCAGCCGCTCCTCGTAAGACTTGAGCTCCAGACCCAAACCACTTGCCTCAAACTGCTCAGTGCCTCAGGCATTATTCCATCCAGCATTAAATTCAGCAGTGTGCTTTTGTAACCAAGTGCATGTGGCAGTTCAGAAAAATGATGCTGATACAAGAGGCCATGCGCTGTGATGGGGTGGTAGCAGATACATGTCAAAGATGCTGCAGAAGCCACCAGGTTATGCAGTTGTAAGGAAGCCGGGAAAGAAAAGCACTGCTAGATGCTATTTGGAAGTCCCAGGGTAGGTAGAGAGAGAAGGGGACCTTCAGAAGTTTCGAACTGCATCAGTTTTGCAAAGTGGTTCTGCACATCTCCCTCTCCACCCACTGGTGGGCTTATTCCTACCAACCTTAAAGATCACTAGAGCTACACCACAAGTGAATTTGGCTCGTTCTCTGCAGCTGAGCATGGACAACAGCTGATGTCAAGCAACGCAGCTGTACTTAATGACATGGAGTTCGTGTTTGTTTTGCAAACAGGAACATGCTGGCTGTGCCCTGGTCAGGAGTGCTCCCTAGCCAGTACCTGTGACCAGGGCAGGTCCCAGCACCAGTCCCAGGGATCTTCTCTCTGTCGAAAACCAGAGCAGGGGGCAGAACAAGGGGGACCCCGGTGCCCTCCCACGCACACAGGGCACAAGCAGCCCTCCACTGCTCACTAGACTGAGATAACGCATTTGTTTGCAGTGTCCAGGGCAACTTTAGGTGATTAATGACCTGGAAGAGAAGCAGCAGATAATGTGGTGCAGAAGTCCTTCCTGCTCCATCAGGAACTCCTGTGCCACTGCCTCTAGTTTTTCTCCCATGCTTTCCAATAGTAATCCTGGCTATCGGAAAGCCTCTGGGATGACTGTACTTCCTATTGTCAAGGATGCTATGGGAAGTCCTCTGCTGCCACCAGGAGCAGCCCCTTGAAGCACCCACGCCTGGGACCGCCGCGCTGGGCGTGACGGGCAGCTTTGCTTTTAGCAATAGCTCCAGCGTCACTGCGTGCGCCGCTCACTGAGGCTCCTTCATGATAAGGAGATGCTGCATGGTCACAGCCCATGTATCTTCAGTTAAAAACAAACAACAGCAAAGTACTTTCACGCTGACTTAAGAAGTTCATAATAGGGAAAGACTTACAAACGTCTCTAGTTCTGGACACCCAGACTGAGACGAGTGTTTTCCAGCTGTACTGGGCTGTGAAACCCTGTAGTGCATCACACATTCAGAGGGATCTCTGGTCCTTTATTTCTTCAAGGTTTCCGGGGGGGTGGCCACCTCCAAATCCCAAGATCCAGAAATAGAAGCCACTATTGAAAATGGTAACTGTGCCACGAGAATTGTGTTTTATTTACACGGAAAAAGAGCAGTTAAAAGAAAGGAATCGCTTTTAAGGAATTATCCTTGAGGATTATGAGGAATTATCTCTGTTTTGAGCAGCAGCTTCCACGTGGTTTGAAGGATGGCTGTTTGCTCTGTGCAGTAATGCCTCCCTTGCTACATGAAATGCAGCACTACATAAATCCTTCCGAGAGGAGGTTTAGCACATCCTAGCCAGGGCGGGCAAAGACAGCCAGGTCCTGCAGCCAGCTCTGCTGCTGGAAAGACTTTAGCTAGGTCGGCTCTCGAAGTCCCGTTTCATCAGCTTGTCTTGCGTAACGCCTGCCCGCAACGTGAGCGGTGTGACTAAACAAGAACCTTGTTAAAAGTGGATTAAAGACTTCAACCCTTAGCGTGGTCATTGGTGTTGCTGCAGCACGTATAGCGCATGCGTGGAAATAGTCTCTTAGTGAAGACAGAGCGTTTGAAAGAGTCTTTTGAGAGACTGGAAAAAGGTGTCAGCGAAGAGCTGGCACCAGGCAAAGAAAAGCCGCTCAGACCAGGTGGAGCACCTGCAGGGAGATGTCCTGGGACTTGAACTCCTGTTTATTACCTGGGCAGATGCCCCAAGCCAGGGCAGGCCGCGGGTTTCCAGACGCAGCGTTGAGTCAGACTGGAGCAAGGGGCCTCTGACCGCAGCCCCGCAGCCTTTTGGGTGCTAAAACCCGACACCGCGCTGCTGTAGCTGAGGTTGGTGGTTCCTGGCCTGAAATTCCCAGTGGTATATTGCTTGTGCTTGGTCATCGCATTTTCCAAAAGCTGTAGGTCTTAAAGTCTCCAGTTTGTTCCCAGATGGCCCATTTTACGTGCATGAAGTCGCCGAACCGTCCCTGCGGTCGGGCTTGCGTGGATGCGGTTCCCGCTTTTCCACCCTTCCCTGCTTTTCTCCCCAAAACATGGAGGCCACAAAGAGCCTTTTGCACCTTCAGAAACCCAAACCATGACAGAGATATTGCTCGCTATTTACACGCCCAGAAACAAAAGATGAGTGTGGCCTCCGGGGCCCTTTTGTTAATGAAAACAGCAGAGGCCTCTGGTTTTAGTAGCATCTCGGTGGATACGTCCGTCACATCCTGCACGGCTGCCCGCTGAAGGGGCTCAGCGGCAGCTGATGCTGCTCTTGTCCTATTCTTTACATGCGAATGCTCCAAACTTTGGGAGCAAGAAGGGGGATATTGAGCTTTTCACCACAAAAACATGAAAATGCAAAGTGCTTTTTTTTTTTTTAATCAAATTGCTGATGAAAATGTGGGGGTTATATTTACTGAAAACCCGTATTTACGACAAACTGTTTCAGCATGTACTGTTAGAGCTGCATGAACCAATTTTATCCCGAGTGGGCTGGGTGCTTGCAGTTTGTAAGATCCCTGTCATTTTGCAGACACAATTAACTTTGTAGCTGGTTTGTTTTGCTAAACCCCCAAGAACTCAATAAAACTGTTACAGCTGAAAAAGATTCAATCTTCAGCTCCACATAAGGTGATGGAAATTGAAAGTTTGGGTTGGCGTCATCTGGAAACCGAGGGCAAACGATGACACCACGGGAGGCGTTGCAGGCTCCTCGCCCCCGGATGCCTATGGAAATGATCATGATCAACAAAGATACCGAGAGCTGCAATTCATCTGAAGTTGTCTGAATTTTGAAGCTTAAAAGTGGATTAATTCATTTATATCTGATTGTACGGGTGGGGTGTGCAACCATCAAATCCAGGCAGCGGTATTTTCTTCCCACTGCGTGTTGCTTTAAGCGGCAGTCGAAGGCCCACGGCACAAGGAAGCTGGGCTCTTGGGTTATTCGGTGCTAAGGAGAGAAAGACAGACGCCGGCTTTTCTAAAGCCTGTGTGGTTTCATTGCACTCATTTGGCTGCTGTTGTAGCCCACCAGCGACCACGTTGCTGGATGGGTCCTGCTCACCCGAAGTCAAGCAGTGTTTCCTGCCATGAGGTTTTGGGGACACGTCGAATACTGAGAGGTTTCAGTGGACACCTCTGCCCCACGGAAAAGGTCGCAGCCCTCTTCCAGCCTCTGGCAAATCTGCACCTTCTCCATTGCACGGGGCACCTCCAGCCCCTGCACATCCCCCTCCAAGGGCGGCAGTGCCAGCGGAGGAAAAGCATTTCCGTACGCATTTCCAGACAAGTACCCATGGACCCTCCTCTGCCCCCCAGCTCCCTGGTCCCCACTCAGTCTGATATAACCATTCGCTGGGACCTTGCTCCAGCCAATTTTACTTCTCTGCATAGTACTGACACAGTTTTCTCTCATGTACTGCAGCCAGGGTTCATTCTTTGTCCCAGAGGTCCATTATAAAAATAAAATACAAAATAGCATATTTTTGTGAGCAGGAGGGTGGCTGACAAGGCACAGCTCTGGGACACCAGACCTCCAAAAGGTCTGTGTGCACCAGGAGGTGCTTTACCATATAAATAATTTTACAGGCATAGGTGCACCACCAGTACTTTCCATCCCCTGGGACCACTGCTTAAAAAAAAATTAAAATTCAGCCAGTCCCCTTTCCTCTTCCACCGCTGCTCTCGGACTGCAGAGTTTCTCCTGCCCGGCAGCTCTATGCTGGGGACAGCTATTCAGCTCACCATCCTCTGCCACACAGCGAGGACAGGTCTGCAGTCGGCACCTTCAGCGCAGCACAGAGGTCACTGCCTCCATCTGGGCAAGACCAGCGGCAGCTCTACTCTGCTCTCAGGAGCCATCGGAGCCCACCGACTGGTTTTTGAAGGGCAGAAAGCTTTTATTTTTCAAAGCAAGCAGAAGGAATCATGCAGACTTCTTCAGGTTTAAATAATAGGCTCTTGAACTCTTCTTAGAGGTAATTTAGTGTTGTCTGAGGAGAGAAGCAATTTACATTTTCTGTTGTTTGTTGGGAGCAGGAAAAAAAATCAAGGACAAATATAAGTGGCTCTATTACCACAGTGTGGATTTTTTTTTTTAATCAACTACTTGAAGTCCACCAAAGCCCTCATATCCCTCTATTGCCGCAGCTTGAAGAAGCCCGTTGTGTTTTAACTCTGCATGCCTTTACCTGTCTATTGCCCCATGACTGACTCCAGAGAAACAGCTGAGGAGGTGCAGGAAATGGAATAGAAAAGAAGAAAATAAGGGGAAAAAAAAAAGAAAATTACTTTAAATGCCTTTCACCATCCTCCATCCCACTGGCAGCATTCGGTTGATGGATGTCAGCATTGGAGCTGCTTTCCTATTCTTAACCGCTTGGCCATGCACCAACATTTGTACGTCTTAATATACACATTCAGGTACTTTGTACTGCAGCAGCCACAGGGTGCCTGGGGCCATGGAGCAATTGCTATGGCATGAGCAGCGCCAGGAACGCAGCCAATGCTTGAAATCCCCTCCACTCACTGGCGCCGGCCTTCGTTTTCAGCCACTTGTTATCAAGGCTGGCTACAAATAGAAAGTGCTTCTACACAGAGGGGAAAAAAAAACTTAATTAAAAGCACAATCTGTATCATTTATTTAGGATAGGGGAGGGGAGGGGAGGGGAGGGGAGGGGAGGGGAGGAGAAGAGAGGAGAGGAGAGGAGAGGAGAGGAGAGGAGAGGAGAGGAGAGGAGAGGAGAGGAGAGGAGAGGAGAGGAGAGGAGAGGAGAGGAGAGGAGAGGAGAGGAGAGGAGAGGAGAGGAGAGGAGAGGAGAGGAGAGGAGAGGAGAGGAGAGGAGAGGAGAGGAGAGGAGAGGAGAGGAGAGGAGAGGAGAGGAGAGAATATTTCAGTTGGAAGGGACCTACAATGATCATTCAGTCCAACTGCCTGACCACTTCAGGGCTGACCAGAAGTTAAAGCATGGTATTAGGGCATTGTCCAAATGCCTCTTAAACACTGACAGGCTTGGGGCATTGACCACCTCTCAAGGAAGCCTGTTGCAGGATTTGACCACCCTCCTGGTAAAGAAATGCTTCCTAATGTCAAGTGTAAACCTCTCCCGATGCATCTTTGAGCCATTCCCATGTGTCCTATCACTGGATAGCAGGGAGAAGAGATCGGCACCTCCCTCTCCACTCCCCTTCCTCAGGAAGCTGTGGAGAGCAATGAGGTTGCCCCTCAGCCTCCTTTTCTCCAAACTAGCCAAGCCCCAAGTCCTTAGCCACTCCTCATAGGACATTCCTTCCAGCCCTTTCACCAGCTTTGTTGTCTTCCTCTGAATGCACTCAAGGACTTTCACATCATTCTTAAACTGTGGGGCCCAGAACCGCACACAAGACTCAAGGTGAGGCTGCACCAACGCTGAATACAGCGGGATGATCACCTCTCTTGACTGGCTGGTGCCTTGAGATGAAAGCTCAGCTTCAACAGTGTCCAAGCGAGAGAACCACATTTTGCTCCTTGTAAAACTGAAAAAGAAAGTGTGAATGAAAATCTGGAATATTTTCAATTATATTTGCTTCAGATTTATGTGAGGCTTACCCTTAAGAAACCCATTTGAGACAGGTTTATGAAGACATTCTAAAAGGTCAGGATATTTTTAAACTGCTGTTAATCTGGAAAAACACCCCTACCATATTGAAAATTGTTTTTCATGCCTCCCCAAAGAAGGATGCACACTGCTAACTAACCCTATACCTAATTACTGCTTTCCCTGCCCTGGTTTTCAAGGGAGTGGGTTTCTGGGAAAGCTGTCCGAAGGCACCGAGGGTCCCCACGGGGTACACGAGTGCAACGGGGGACGGGTGGTGCCGGGACAAGGCGGGTGCTCAAGTGTGTCAGGCTGTGACAAACCTCCAAAACAAACCATTAAACAAGGCAAACGTGTCCGCTCCCTCCCTCCTGTGATTAAGAGTTTCCCATGCAGGGCTGGTCTTTTCCAGAGCTTTCCCTAGGCAGTGCAGGGTAAGCAGCCGGGCTTTAGAGCCAGTAAAGAAACCAAGCATAATCTGGCACAGAAAGAATAATAGTGGGAGGAATTAGTTTTGTTCTGTACTTCAGAGGTGTTCACCCTGGGAGCTCCAGGAGCAGGTGAGCAAGACCACAAGGACCAAGCAGTCGCCATAAGAGGGCACAGCAAAAAAACCACAGGCTGGGACCAGGTTAATTAACTAATAATTAACTAATAACCCAGTCTAACGCAGCGCGGCGAGCCTGGCAGGGAAACAGCCTGGCTGATGAAGCGGTTTTGCAGGAGCAGAGTAAGGAAACTGGCAACTCCGTGACCTGCTTGCCACGGCGTGGGGGGCAGCCAGAGGAGGGGGTGTCCATCGGCGCAGGGCTGCCGTGGGGTCCTGCCGGGCCCATCCCCAAAGCCCCGCCGGGCTGCAGACGTTGCTGGTTGGGTGGTGGGAGTGGCACCTTGCTCCGTCTGCCACGGTGCTGCTTAGTTTTAGCAAGGTGTTTTCTGTCTTTTCCCCTCCCTGATAACACGTGTGGCTCCATAAATGTTGGCATTCAGCAATCCCTCTCTCCGGTCCTTTGCAGCCAAAATGGGAGCAAGCTGGGGAGCAAGCCACCTCCCTGGCCTAAATTACCTCAATGACCTGTATTCGGTCAAAGGGCATAAACTGAATAAACTGCACGGCTCACATGTAGATGCCGTCTCTATTCGAGCCAGGGAAGGCTGGTCAGGAAGGCCCTATATTTTCCTTGGACCAGCTCAGCTGAAAAGAGTAAATGAGCTCTCCTCGGGTGACAGGGCAGTGGGATGCAGAGGGACATGGTGGGATGCAGCAGGACGCTGCAGGATGCTGTGGGATGCCATGGGATGCCGCAGGACCCGGCGAGGGACAGGATGTGCTTGTGCACAAGAGGCTGCCATGGGCTCGCCAGGCTGCTGGCAGGGGTGGGAGGTCACCTGTGTGGAGGCAGCCGCCAGCTTCCCCGGGCAAATTCCTGGTGCACGGATAAAAGCCCAGCATATGTGCAGAGGAGCTGTGTCTGAGAGCCTGCTCAATGCACAGCCATCAGGTTTATTCCCTCACAGGAAAACCCGAGGGATTTGCAGGCAGGCCTCCGAGATGAATGCGACCGTGTCTGAGGCGTATTTCTCATCTCGCTCAGAAGGGCAGAGCAACTTGACATCTCATTTTGGCACCAAGCGTGGCTGTATCTTGTGTCCGCAGGCTGGAGCAAATTGCCTCGAGGGCTGTGTAGGAATTACGGACTGAACTGATGATCTATCAGACTGCCAGGACAGAGGCTCCCTGCTTGTTTCGGCCACTGGCCCAGGAGCAGAATCAACTGGCGACTCCCATTCAATCTGTGAAATGAAAACCCAGTGGGCATGAGCAGCTCTCCTGGCTCTCATACCACTTCCCACCCCACCACCAAAAAGCCACAGCCACCTCTGCAGCCAGAAGTTCCCCCCGGGAAGCACCTGTTGCCGGTCCCTTCTTGTTTCTTCCACATGTGCTTGCTCCTAGAAGGTGACAAGCTTGGTATCAAAGCAGATCCTGGACCTGCTGCTCACTGTCATTTTGAGATTTGGCACAAATGAAAAAAAAAGAAAGGCTGAACTAGACACACAGGCTGAGACTACCCTAAAATTGAAGTTTTTAGGCTCAGCATCCATCCTCTGTATCTGTGGAGACACTCACCCCACCTCTTTTTACACCCCTGTTTTCACAACCATCCATCTCTTCCCACCAACCTGAGAAGGGATATTTCTCAAACGACACAGCTAAGGCTAAAGCCAGGGAAAAACTCAGCCCTTCATTTTCCTGTTACTCTGCAGGCTGCCTTCACTTGGGGACACTCCACAATTTTATTCCACAAATCATAAAAAGTCATCTGACTTTCATTATTAAACTACCAGCACTTGAATTTGCTTCTCCTCGAGTGTGTTGGTTAATTCAGGAACACAGTCTGTTTGTCTAGGAACAAGCCAAGTTTCTTTTTTATTTATTCATCTACTTAGTAAAAGACCATCAAGCTTTTAAAGCATTTGCTTCCCTAAAGAATGTGAAAAAGCAGTTAAGGCAAAATCGAGTTCTTTTTTCTTTCCCAGAATTTGGAATTTGGTTGCTGTCACCTGTATTGATTTAGGAAGGTGCTAGCTAGTATTATTATTGTTGTTGTTGTTGTTATTATTATTATTATTATTATTATTATCTTCTAGCTGAGGCAATTCTAGAGTTACCAGCCATAAAACACCCAAGATGTCGATAAAGAACCCAGAATATGGCTGTGCATGACAGCAAGGCAGCCCATCCTGAATATTGCTTTTAAGCCTGGCCACTTTTTTCCTTTTTTTATTTTGTTTTGGGTCTGTTCTCAGACTCAGTTATTGAAGGAAAACCTCTGTCTGAGGAGTGGGTCCTTCCTCATGCTCTCAAAGAATTAGGGCCCTGTTTTATTCTCTCCTCTCACGTAGGAAGCTGTAGTCCAAGCCTTGCTCAACAGCGAAATTCCTGTCCCCCTTGGCAGCACTCTGCATCTCCGGGAAAGTCTTTACCAAAACTTGGGATGTTTTTGCATTTTCCCTCACCAGATCTGCCATTACTCTTATGCACCTCACATCCTCCTGGGCACTGTCACTATTTGGGGATGCCCTGGCAGCATGCTGAAGGCCAGCGTCGCCTGATGCCCAGTAGGTGAAAGAGGTATTTTGCTATCAGTAATTTTGACAAGAAGGGTTTGTGGCAGGTGAATCATCCGAGTGACAAAGGATTTAGGAGGCTTAAGCTGAAGCGCTGCTGCTCCTGATGTCTGGGTTTGTCGTATTTTTTTCAGCCACCGCCAGAGGAGTGCCCTTTGTGCCAAGAAAAATCCTTTAATTAGCTCACAGGCTTGCTGGAAGCTCTGAAAACGCTGCCTTGGGTATTTTGATCACAACTACGTCATGCAGCTGGGGAAATCTGTGGGAAGCACTGCTGCTTTGCTTTTTTTTTTTTTTTTTTTTTTTTTTGCAGTATGCTGGTGACACAATACAGTCAGGAATTCCCCTTGTCGGGAAGGTGGGATACCAGGATGGGCTGAGAAGTGCTCTCCTCCCGCAGGGAGCCGGACATGGCTGTGGGAGGGAGGGAAAGCCCCTTGTCTTTGCCCCCTGCAAAGCCACCATGGGCTGTAAGAACAGAGGCAGCATGTCTTGGGGCTGCACAGCCCTGGAGAAACCTCACCAAGAAAAATCTCCTTCCTGGGGAAAGGGCAGGGTTTCACCTGCCCTGGGCAGCTGTGGGATGAGGACAGGCAATGCGCACCAGGACGCCCACATACAGGCTGAGAAGCCTCTTTTCTCCTCTTCTCCTGAGACTAAAATGCCTCAAAAAAACAACTACACCAGCTGAGTATCACGTGTATTATTTTTTCCATGCAAGTAGCAGCCTGAGGATGCATCAGGACTTTGGGGAGCCTGAAAGGGCAGGGGATGCACCAGGTTGTCCCAGTGCAAAAGCATGGCCCACATTAGGTGAACTGGGAGAGCATCCGCTCTGCACTCCAGTAAAGTCCTGCAGTGACCAGCAATGTCCGAAGGCCTGGACTCGTGCCTGCTTATACTACTACAAACTTGTCACAAAGGCCTGGCTGTCAGCAGAAGTTTGCGATCTCATTTTTCTGTGCTCTTGCAAGGTGGAGAACTGGTTGGTTTGGATGAAGGTAAAGATGATGGCGGCGGACCTGGTGGTCCCCTGGACTTCAGCCAGGTTAGACCTGCCCTGGAGGCTTGGGTCGCGCCTTAGCAGAGAGCCGGCTGCTGAGGAGACCAATGATGGCACAGGAAATTTTTCCATATACTTGTCCAGAAACAGAATACAGCCATTTCCCTCTTCACCTCCCTTCACCCCTGCACCCTCCCAATCTCACCTTCGAAAAAGACCTTCAGCAACAGGGCTTCAATGTATTTTCTTTCCTGAATGGCAGAATCATAAAATCATAGAATGGTTTGGATTGGAAGGGACCTTTAAATGGCATCTAAGTCCAACCCCCCTGCAATGAGCAGGGACATCTTCAACTAGACCAGGTTGCTCAGAGCCCCGTCCCACCTGACCTTGAATGTTTCCAGGGATGGGGCATCTACCACCTCTTGGGGCAACCTGGGCCAGTGTTTCACCATGTTCACTGTCAAAAATTTCTTCCTTATATCTAGTCTGGATCTACCCTCTCTCAGTTTAAAACCATTATCCCTTGTCCTATCACAACAGGCCCTGATAAAAAGTCTGTCCCCATCTTTCTTTCTTATCTTTTCTTATTTCTTACATTCCCTTAAGTACTGGCAGGCTGCAATAAGGTCTCCCCGGAGCCCTCTCTTCTCTAGGCTGAACAACCCCAATTCCATCATCCTTTATTTAATGTATTTTCTTTTTGTGTCCAGACTTCATTCGTCTTTGTCCAGCTACAAAGATTACTGGAGGAATTAAGTGCATCTAGAGACAGCAATCAGATACGTCCTTGGTATCAATATGGAATGTGAGAAATTTTACACTCTGCCTCCAGAAAAAATCTGGTGGAAAGCATGGGGAGGAGAATGAGGAAGATTAACACTGTCTGTTTCTTATGGTATTTCTGATGCTTTCCAAGGGATTTGGCTGCCCTGCAGCATCTACCTGGCTGGCTGTGCCACAGCCCGCACCCACCACCCTCCAGCCAGACCAGGGACCCTGCTGCTGCCAGGCAGGGCTGCCTCTGCACCAGGATCGTTTGGGGTCCCATGGAAGCTGTTCTGGGAATCGCTGTCTTTTTGCTGGCAAAAGGTAGGAAAATGGAGCTGCCCTTCCTGACAGCAAGGGGTTTTTAAACTGCAAAACACGTTTGCAATACTGGAATGCTGCGATGTTTCAGCAGCTATGCCTGAACGCCGGGCTGAGGGTGCTCCTCAGAACGCTGTGCAGATGCAGTGGTCTCTCTTTAGCCCCTGGGAGAAGTGCAGGATGAAGCCAGAAGCCGTATGCCCCGCAGAAAGCCTGCTGCTGAACCAAGAAAGGAAGTCGTGCTTTCTGTAGGCCAGCACCTCACTCCCAAAACTACTCTCTTTTGATGGCAGAAACTACCCTGGATTCCTTTTCTCAAAGCGGTACAGAAAGGGCTTATTGAGTCATTTACTCTGCAGGTAGATTAGGAATAGAAACAATCCTGCCCTGAAAAGTTTGGGCTAAAAAAAAGAAAATTTTTTCCAAGTTGCGGAACTTTCTGGTTGAGGGTTTGGACTGAGCCCATCACTCGGGTGTGAGGAGACCCAGCTCTGCCTGAACTGCTGCTATCAGTGGTACAAGACAGCAGTTTCTTTTAATTTTATTGCCATACACCAAAACGGCTGGAGTGAAACGCCAAAAAGGTTGACCCCTTTGCTGCTTGTGTTAACTGGCAGCACAAATTCCCCTTCCCGGTGTGGAGCTGGGCAGAGCTCATCAGCTCCTCACCTTCGCGTTCCATCCTTGCTTGTCCCAAGTGCATCCCCTTTTGCCATCTCTACCGCAGTAGCAACACTGTGTCCCTTGCTTTCGCATCTCAACCATCCTCAAAAAGCTGCTAAGGAGCAGACAGTAGAAAACCTCTGCATTTCCCTTTTTCCATTTTTTTCCCTTTTGCGTTAAATTGTACACCAACAAGAAAACAGATTCAATAACATGCCTTTTATGGCATATGTTTCATAATACCGTAGAGAGTACAAGCTTTTAAAGCAATTCTCTCTGCTAAAATTAAAGCAAACTGCTCTGAATAGCATTTGCTAGGCTCAGCGGGAGCAGGGGCATAGAAAACCAATAAATCCAGGTCTTTCAGGGAATTGTCCCAGCTCCCAGCACCTGGCCCTGGGCCCAATGTACAGATGGGGAGGTTGGTCCAGAAGCTGCACTTTTGTGGTACAAATAGTTATTCATCAGTGGGGCTTGCTTTCATCCCTGCAGGGGCAATAATACAGAAAGCCACATCAAGGTTGGGATGAGATAAGAAACTGCAGAGGGTCTGCAGTGTTAGGGGTGCAGATGGGACACTAACAGTCGGAAATGGCGTGGTTTCTTTTTCAGTATCCACATGTTCCTACTAGGTTTTTGCAAACAATGCACATCTGTCAGAAGAACCCTTCCCCCAAAAAAACTAAAAAATCTTAAAAGTTTACAGTTTTAGAACACTGCTAAACACTTCCTTCCACTTTTTTCTTTTTGAAAAGTAGGTGCTGTGGTACCACAAATCCAAGTGCAAGTATCCCAAGGAGAGAAAAAAATCATAATTAATAAATGTTATTTTCAAAAACAACCTGCTTTTAGGGCTCAATAACATCCTGAGTTTATAATCCTGTGTCTCGAGACTTAGCAGGACCTGAAGAAAATGCTGTGCCCGATTTCCATTGCCTTATATCCCTGGGCCAGCAAACACCAAAGAAAAGCTGAAGGCCTTTCAGAGGTAGCCCAGTACCCTCAGCATCAGCATTTCTCTAACCTCTCTCTCAGTTAGAGAGCAAACAAAGCCCAATGTGAAATCTTAGACAGAGTAATTTTCATTACAACCCTCTTCCAGCAGAGACCCCGTGTGATTTCAAAGAGCAATATTGATCTAGATATATTTTGATAACAAAAGTATGCATTACGTTTGCCCAACTAAAGCACTTTTGAAACCCGCTTGCTTTAAATTGTATTTTGACTGCATGGAGAAACCCACATTTTCTGCATTTAACTACTGTATTTTCACCCAGGGGGCATATTGCTCTATAGCAATCCTTTAACACTGTTAGTAACATTTAACTCAGCATGGGGCATAATCATAACAGCCGTCTATTTATTTGATGGAGCTGGTAAACTGGAGGAAACACACACACAAAAGAAAGGAGAAGAAAGGGGCTGAGCCCTGAGAAGTACAGGGGCTACCAGCTGTGGTCTGAAATCACGGACTTCTGCTTGTAAAAGGTAAAAAGCAGGATACTGGATTTCAGTAATTTCAGATTTTCAGATTTCCTCTTTCAGGGACAAAAATATGACTAAGGGATTTGGGGGTTTTTTTGAGCTTTGAGGTTACAAGTCCTGCAAAGCCAGAGAGATGATTGCCTTTAGCAATGAGCAGCAGAAAGCTTTTGTGTAAAAGCCCAGCAGGAATCCTTTTTGGTACCTATTCAGTTTGTACACGTAATTCAGAGGCTTTTTACATGGTTTAACTAGAGACACTTATTCTTGCAGATTAAAACCTAATTAAAATTGGACCTAAATATCATGTGATGCTCTGGGGACCAGCCAGACCTCCCCAGACTGCCCTGTTTGTAGAGCAACCTCTGTTAGATAGATTTTAATTCACTGCAACATTTGTTGTGCCATATTCTGTAAGACGGACGAGAGGAGACATGAGAAAGCAGCCCGCTGTTGAGGGGCGAGCGTGGGTGGTCAGGACATAGGTTCTCAGCCCTGAGAATTTCCTGAAGGGCTGCAAATGTCCAACCTCCAGTACTCTGCTGGCTGGACCTCCTAGCTGAGCAACCAAAAGCAGACCTAAGGTACTCGCTTAATAGGACTAGGGTTTCTTATTACAAGTGCACTCACCCCAGTCCCATACAGAGTTCTTCATCCTTTGTGGAGCAAGGTCTATATGATGAGTATTGCTCCATACAGTGAGATCATTTTTAAAAAGGGAAAAAAGGAAGACCCAGGGAACTACAGGCCAGTCAGTCTCACCTCTGTGTCTGCAAAGATCATGGAGGAGATCCTCCTGGAAACTATGCTAGGGCATATGGAAAATAAGGAGGTGACTGGTGACAGCCAACATGGCTTCACTAAGGGCAAATTGTGCCTGACAAATTTGGTGGTCTTCTACGACAGGGTTACAACGTTGATGGATATGGGAAGAATGACTGATGTCATCTACCCGTACTTGTGCAAAGCATTTGACACTGTCCCACATGACATCCTTGTCTCTAAATTGGAGAGACACAGATTTGATGGACGGACCACTTGGTGGATAAGGAATTGGCTGGGAGGCTGCCAAAGAGTTGTGGTCAGTGCCTCAACGTCCAAGTGGACACCAGTGACAGGTGGCATTCCTCAGGGGTCAGTATTGGGACCAGCACTGTTTAACACCTTTGTCAGTGACATGGACAGTAAGATCGAGTACACCCTCAGAAAGTTTGCTGACGACACCAAGCTGAGTGGTGCGGTCAACATGCTGGAGGGAAGGGATGCCATCCAGAGGGACGTTGACAGGCTTGAGATGTGGGCCCATGAAAACCTCATGAAGTTCAATAAAGCCAAGTGCAAGGTCCTGCACGTGGGTCAGGGCAATCCCAAGCACAAATACAGGCTGGGCAGAGAATGGACTGAAAGCAGCCCTGCCAAGGAGGACTTAGGGGTACTGGTGGATGAAAAGCTGGACATGAGATGGCGATGTGTGGTCACAGCCCAGAAAACCAACCGTATCCTGCGCTGCATCAAAAGAAGCACGGCCAGCAAGGGAGGTGATTCTGCCCCTCTATCCCACTCTGGTGAGACCCCACCTGGAGTACTGCATTCAGCTCTGGACCCCCCAACTTAAGAAGGACATGGACCTGTTGGAATGGGTCCAGAGGAGGGCCACGAAGATGATCAGAGGGCTGGAGCACGTCTCCTGTGAGGACAGGATGTGAGAGTTGGGGTTGTTCAGCTTGAAGAAAAGGCGGCTCTGGGGAGACCTTATAAGCAACCTTCCAGTACTTGAAGGGGGCCTACAAGAAAGCTGGAGAGGGACTTTTTACAAGGGCATGTAGTGATAGGACAAGGTGTAATGATTTTAAACTGAAAGAGGGCAAATTTAGATTAGATATAAGGAAGAAATTCTTCACTGTGAGGGTGGTGAGACAATGGAACAGATTGACCAGAGAAGTTGTGGATGCCCCATTCCTCATTCCTGGGAGTGTTCAAGGCCAGGCTGGATGGGGCTTTGAGCAACCTGGTCTAGTGGAAGGTGTCCCTGCCCATGTCCAACCCAATCATTCTATGATTCTTTTCTATTCTATGATTCTATCAGAGGTTTTTCTGGAGGGGGTTTCCTCATTAGGGAAACAAGATCGTCACAGGCTTTGCCCTGAGGCTGGAGGATATCCCTTGGGCTGGCTGTGAGATGTTTTCAGACTCTGCCTCAGAGGTCTACCAAGAGTCCTTGAAGGGCTCTCATGGAAAATGCTGCACTCCCAGGAGACAAGCACAGCAGCGTTTTGGCTCCCACCTGCTCTTGGATGTGCAAATTGCTCCATGCAACTATTTCCAACACAGTTGTCTTTGGCTGTTTTCAGGCAGTATAGATGTTGGAAAGTGGTAGACGTTTCTCCCTTCATTACAGAGGAAATCTCCACCGGTCTTTGTAGAAGGATGAAGTGAGGCTTTGAGGAAAACTTTGTATTTTCTAAAGATTTTTCCCTTCATTTGAGAAACTGATAACATGACGGTCAACAGCCCAGAGCAATTTGGCCATGCTCAGGAGTTGTAGAGGTCAGCAGGTCTATACTGGGGCATCTGAACTTGTATATATCACACACCTGCGGCAGGCTTGGAAAAAAGACAGTCAAAAATGCCTGGGTTTTTCTGAGGTAGCCACATGTACTCCAGTGTAATAGCTGCCATACTTTACCCTGGTCCTGCTTGGCTGGAGTTAATACCAGCAAGAACACAGCTCTCTGGCAAGAAACCACAATGTGGGTTTTGACCCCGCAACTTACGCTCTTGGGAATTGTTTCACTGACTTGTAAAACACAACAGCAAGAATATTACTGCTGTGGGAAATATTCTGTGGCACCACGCTCGCTGTCACCGCACAAGTGGCAGGAGCAGTTCCTCCCTCTTGCAGAGCGTGCACTTAGCTGCAACACCCTCAGAGCAAGGACCTTGGCCTGCAGCCTTGGGCATTTTAGTGTTTTTTTTGCATTCATGCTGCGGAACTGTTCTGAGAGCAAAGGATGGATTTTTTAGGTTCATTCATTTTGCTTATTGTGTCCACCTTTTTTTTTTTCTTTTTCTTTTTTTTTTGCCTGTCAACAAGAGGAGGGCAACAAATGCTGAAAAGAGAACTGAAGTGCCCCCTCTTTCTTCACAGGGCTAGTTTCAAAATGTAATCAGCTTATCAGCTACACTTCCAACAGTATGTGCATGAGAGTCTCTAATCAACATCTGAATGCGATGGCTGCAGCCATCTTGCCGTGGCGACAGGTAGCAGGCTGCGGAGCTCATGCAGCCGTGAGTGGTGGCAGCAGCTCTTCCCTCACGGCTTTGCTTGGCCCCAGCCCAGGCAATGCAAGCACACGGTGACCATGTGAGGGCTCTGCAATTAGCGGCCTTCACAGCTTTCCCCCAGTGCCTGGCACGTGAAAGCTTTGCCAGTGCAACTCATGATTGCACGGGAGATGTGATGTACTTTTCCCGTGGCCAGCACAGTTAAACCAGAGCAGCAGTATAGCTGTGCTGCTGCTGTACATCCCTCCATCCAACACCAGCTTAGGGATTTTTTACACCAAACAAAAATAAACTCCAGCACGAGGACTTTCCTACCGGCACTGCTACATCACCACGGGAGGAGCTCTCCTGCTTTACCCATGCAGAGTTCATTAGCAAATTACATAGCTGTCAATACAGCCTCTGTGGTCATCCACACACAAGGAACATTTGTAGGCAGAGGCAGCCCCAGCGCAGGAGGAAGGGAGCAGCTGCCCCGGGTGAGTAGGTGAGCAGCAGCTTCCTTAGGGGGTGATGGCTCCCACAGCTCAGTTACATGGCCCGTGGCTACAGACATAAGGACTTGAGCTGTGCCAATGACCTCCAGGGACATGTTTTAAGTTTCCTTGAACTCATTCTTGTTTTCTGCCTGCTGCGGGCTTTGCCAAGAGATGATACTCTGCCACTGCTGTTGATGTTGCTGCTGTCACCAGACCCAGGCTGTCCATCCATCCGTCCATACTGTCATGCAAGCCCCTGTTTGCTGGATCTAATATAGATTTTCAAAGTAGTGAAGAGGGTTATTACTATATAATGCACTCAGCCTAATTATAGGATCATGGTAGAACTGAAGAGGGGTTGACGAGCTTCCCCAGGGGAAAGTCACCTACTTGGACTTGGCCTTACAAGCGAGGAGTGCTATTTATACACTCCATTACAAGCCAAGAATAAGCTGTCTGGAGCAGATCCAAGATGACCTGCTTCACTACTAAAGAAAATGCATCAAATGAAACTGATGTTTGTGCCTCTGCTTTTGACCATTAGAGGGAATTAGTATTTCTCATCCCGGCATTTTATCTTCATACATTGGCACTGGCTGGTGAGCTGAGGTTGCGTACCCTGGTTTGTTTTGCGCTGGGGGAGTGCTCTGGTGCAAATGTGGGAAGCAGGGACTGCTTCCTAACGGCAGAGTGAACTAGCCGAAGCAGGGAGGTGGAAAGTGCATGGCAACACCTGCTCTTCGCCTTTCCTTCACTTTTCGTAACCACCATTGCAACACTTTCCCTCCCCAAACATCCCGTGCTGCATCCAGCTGAGCAGCCCAGAGGGGAGTCCCACATGTTGGAGGAAAGCAGGCGGTACGCTTTGTGACTTGCACCTCTGACTTTACTACAGGTGAGAAAAGTGCTTTCATTGCCCTCAGTAGTCTGGCACCTGGCCTTCGTGTCTTTTGTTTTCACCAAACCATTCATTCGGTGTGCTGGATCTCATGCACATCAAAGCATAAAGAGAGTTAAAGTGTGTTTCACGCAATGTGCTTTCCTTACCGCTCGCAAAAAATGGGAAGGGGTTAGTGTTGTCCTGGGACGTAATAAAAATGTCAATTTTTTCCCCCAGATGTTTTCTGGTCAGCCCTCCTTTCTGAAGATTAAAAGCCTTCCTCTTCCCAAAACAAATTCGAGGCCACTAAACCCTAGTATATTTTAATCTGGAAATAACGTTTCCCATAAGGACTGGAAAGCTAGTCACAAGGCATACACCCCTTCTTCCTTCTGGGGTGCTTACAGAACTATGTACAACATATATTTTAGGTACAGGTAGCCAGAAGGCTGTACACTTTCATGGACATGTCTATGACAATGGGGATAGACTGGGCACGCAGCCTTCCTCTGAGCATTTCTAAGTTGCAGAAGGCTTGAGTCTATGTAAAGGTGCCTGAGGGGAAGATCCCACCACTGCACTGCATGGGTGAAGCAGAGCCCTCGATACGTGATTTAATCTCAAATCCAGGAATAAACATTGAGGGTTTTTTCCTTTCACATAAGTATATTTCTATTTTTCTCTGTGTGTGGAGATATATATGTGTATAAACCCACAAGGTTACCTTTTTTTAGAATAAGATACACTACTCTACTTAGGGCATATATAAATGCGTCCAAGGATGCCTGTCTATACCAACCTCCAGAGAAATACATGTATTCACACATAAACACACACTCACACATGTCGGCTATATGTAATATTATAGGAAGCTCAGTTTCAGACTTCCTCTGGTTGTTTCATAACTGCCTTAGCAGAATTGCATAAACAAGCATGAAGAAGGATATAAAGGGTGGGGGAGTAATTTTTTATAACATACAGTAGTACAAGTAGCTGATAACAGCAAAAAATAAGTGATTGCCTCAGAAACTGGAAATCTCTATAGCTGAATGGTGCATTTTCTCCCTTTTGACCTCAAGAGCATTCAGGAGTAAAAGGTGATTGTCCTACTTTGCTGTCTCATTCAAATCTGGTGCTGCAGATGAATTTGAGCACTGAACGTGCACTCAAGGATGCGTTTTTCTCCAATTTCTGCTCTTGTTGCAGACTTTGCAGAGTATGAAATATTAACAAAAAAAGGATGCCAAAATTAAATTACCAGAGTAAGGCATTTTTCAAAGTTTTCTCATCATTGACAAAATTTTGCCTAGCAATATTCAGGGAGAAAAAAATTCTGAAGCCTTTCAGCTGGTACCTGATTGCCATGAATGCTCAAATTAAGGAAGCTTGGAACTGAAGTGTACATTATCAATAGTAATCATGTCAATAGATACAATTGCTGAGGCATGTGGCTGATAGCCTTGCAAATATTGAGTACAATCCCCTCCTTTTTTTTTTTTTTTGTGCTTTATTTGGCACAGCTATGACTCTCATTTTTCCAAACAGATTTCAGAGCAGAGTGGTTTCTGTGACATTGGTGTGGTATAATAAGGCCAATGTAGCTTCAACAGACCAAGCTGCCTCTCACTTAAGCACCTACCACAGCACATCTTGCTGTCCGGCACCTAATACCCCTTAGTAATGTCTGATCCACCACAAGAGAGCTGCCCACCAGATGATACCCGTTATAAATGCTGCTTATAGCCCGTGCTAAGCCTGATACAGGATTTGGGTCTGTCCTCCCACTTCACATCACAGCAAGGTAGGCAATGAATGTGGCGGGGACGGGACAGTGCCCCTTGGCCTGCTGAAGGGGCAACACAAACAGCAGCACTCCGATGACTAGAAATGAAAAGCAAGGTGAGCTTCATATTTTGGTAGATGTGCAATGAGCTGAGTCTGTTCGTTAGCCTCTAAAGGGACTAGAGGCTACCTAGATGACTCTGCAAGATCTGAACTTAATGAGAGAAATCCCACCCTTAGGAAGTCCAAAGCTTTTTCTGGATTGTCATCAAGTTAGGCTTATGACTCAGGGGTTTTGTGCTGCAAGTGTAGCATACTCTTCTCTAGCACCTGGTTCCCCATGTTCTGCTCTGGGTTCTCCACCTGCAAACAGTATATCCCCTCCAAATCTGTCTTGTTCAAATATTTTGTTTTATAGTGCATAAAAGTGCCATTTACAAACAACCTATCAGTTCTACTATTGATGGATCTTATCCTAAAGCATCATTTTAAGATATAACTAAATATATTTTTTCACTTTCCCGGACAACATACACTCAAGAAAATAATCATTCCTCCCCAGCTCTGAAGTGCGATAACACAAATTGTAACGATGCAAACTGAACTGATTTCATTAGGAAGATGAGGCATACCCATCTCTCTTTTTCAGCACTCTGAATTCCTTTAGCACAGCAAAGAGGTGCTTTTCTCCTTCCTTCCTCCACTCCAGTCACCAAGTATTCAACAGACTTGAAGCTAGATCAAAGGAAGCCAGACGATTCAAAGATTTATAGTATTACTTAGTAAGGGCAAGTGCGAAAGTCAAATGGTAACTTCCCAAGAGAGACTGATTACTCTGAACTGCAGCTAATACAATTCACTGACAGAGAGTTATGAAGACATTAGTTCACACCAGGGCAAAAGAATACTACCATGTAGACTCTGGTGTTCCTACCAAACCCCTTCAGCACACTGCTGGCAAGTTACTGCTCAGAAATATTGCTGTTTCAGGCACCCATGGACCCCAGTACAGTCCCCCTAAAGTTTCTATGAACCTCCATTTTCCACTGTATTTTGTTCAATGTCATTGTGTTTTCTCAAGTGGCGAACTCTGTTTGGCATCACACGGCCATTTTACCCCCTCCAAAGTCCTTATGCATTTTCACTGCTCACACATCCAGCTAAGTCTCCATGGAGGCAAACTCACTCCATGTTTCCATGAAGCCGACATATCTCCATGGCGTTTCTCTTCATCGCATCACAGCTGGAGCCAACATAAGTGCATCTATTGTCAGTAAATAGCCAACTCGAGCCTTTCCTCAAACTGCTGGTGGACACACTGCCCACACACAGGCCTGCACCCAGAGGTGGCCTGGGACTGTGCTCCAAAGAGAAGACACATGCCCCCTTCCCCATTGTCCACCAGTTATCCCTGCGGCTCAGCATTTCTGCACCGACTTTCAAGACTGCTTCTCCCTTCTCAGTCAGTTCCAGTTGAAGGACGGATGGTCCCACTCCTTGCACCAGGGCTCAGCTTGGCCCTTCTCTTTAGTTAGCAAAACAGGAAACTCCTACCTTTTTCTATTTCAGTTTTATGATTTTTTTTAACAGGCCAACTGGGGAAGGAAATAACGGGGAAGGGTTGAACATTTGTTTTCATTTAATGAGTTTTGCACTTGCCCTGAGAGGCTGCTCAGTAGAAAAATCCTTGCAAGCTTTAATTTATAGAGCAGTGATGAAGGAAGTTATGGGGGCCAGAGGGAGGGTGAATAATTCTGTTAGAGCCTTTCTTCCACTTATGGAGATAAAATGTATTGAGGCTGTGGGAATGGCCGTTGTCTTCTGGGAGCTTTAATTCTCTGCAGTATCACTCAGTCCCAGGAAGACTAATAGCTGAAGGAGTCCTCCACAGATCACCTCATTACCCTCCAAAGACCATCAAGGGAATAACAACCTCTGGAGGAGTGTGAGCCACCATTTCTGGGGAGACTTGGGGAGTTTCACTTCCCTGACATGTGGGTTTTCTATTTCCTTACAACAAAAAAATAAAAAGCTGGATTTGCAGACCTCCCTGTAGTTTTACTCCCCAAGAACTGCAAGTGCTCCTTTCAGTGCAAACCCACTTTGGTCCATGTACATGTGTCCTCATTTATTCTCACCAAATCCCACCAGCAGACTTCTCGCTGTGTGGCAAATCTTGCATGCTTGAATTTAGAGCAGTAATTTTTACACCCAGCAATGAGGCAAAAAAGGAGACTTGTCACTGAATATGTTTGCTCTAGCCCTGCCTCTGGATAACAGCTATGCAAAGCAGATAGCTATTCCCTGTTGATTCTATACAATCTTTACCCTACTTTGCATTTTGCCTGAAAGACTGAGTCACAAAGATGGCATCTCCCATTTATTCCCAAATTCTCCCACAAATCGTACCCCATTTTCTGAAGCAGAAGCAGATTTCCACCTTAACAAACCAGACAACTTAGTGTCCTCAGGTGACAGTTTGCACCCAGGAAGGGAGGCAGCACAAGAACAAAGGGGCCCCTTAAGCCTTCAGAAGTGACTTGAGAAAGACTTGAACTGTTGGAGGAAAAAGCTGTTGGAGATAAGCACTGGGACTTTTTCCCCACATCTGAGACATCAAGCTTGAATCCCCTCTCACAAGTCCTTTTGACAGAGGAAAGGAATTAGCCCTGAGGAGTTTGGTTAAGGAAACCCTTACATTTAATCCTGACCTTACTGAGCAGGGTTAGGCCATAAGTGAAGACTTTTCAATTAGGCAGTCGTTAATAGATTGGATGATGCTGATAAAGGGAGGACTAAGGATTTTTTGTGTGTTCTTCCAAGGTTAGATGGGTTGTTTTACAGACAGGAAGAGAGACAAAGTAAGACAAAGCTCCATGTCTGTGACAGTAACACTGAAAGACAGCAGCATGTCACAGGGACATTCATACAGTAGGGATAACCTTGCAGAAGGAAAGACAGCAAATAGGAAAAATATGATAATGTTCAAAGCACAAGCAAAAATTTAGGATTAGTTTATAAGCACCAGGTTGTATACCATTTTTTATCTTAAACACTCAGCAGTGACTTCCCAATGTCAATTCCCAACTTCTCCGCCAAAGACATACATTGCAAAACACAGGCAGGATTACTAATTTTTTGGAGGCTACTCTTCATGACAGGTTAAGCCATAATTTTGCTGTAACTCATTCCACCACTGAAGTTGCTGACATTTATGACTGTGCTTTGAAATGTTGATATACCCAAGAACTTCACAACATTAGCTTTGACATGCCAAATTAGCCCATCAGCTCCTTCCAAAGCAAATCCACGATGCTGTGGATGAGGACATGGCATCGGAGGGCTCTGTGGTGTCAACATAAGACCTGCCCTCAGAATAAGCCACCTGAAGTCACATATTCTGTTAGCAGGTGCATTGGGAGCCCCCCGTTAGCAGTGCCCCATGCATTAAAGGAGGAAAAACATTGTGGGGTGCTCATCAAAAATGACATCTAACTGCAAGGCAACAGAGATTTGGCAAGTGAAAGACATCAGCATTGCCCTTTCATTTTTTTCCTAGTAGCTGGTGTAGTGCTGTGTTTTGGATTTAGTATGAGAATAATGTTGATAATACGCTGATGTTTTAGTTGTTGTTAAATAGTGCTTACACTAGTCAAGGACTTTTCAGCTTCTCATGCCCTGCCAGCTAGAAGCTAGGAAGGGGTACAGCCAGGACAGCTGACCCAAACTGGCCAAAGGGATATTCCGTACCATATGACATCATGCTCAATACATCAGCTAAGTGAGCTAATTGGTGATGTCAAGGTTGGAGGCAGCCTGGGGTGCACTGGTCATACACTGGTGGAGTTCACAGTCGCAAGAGAGATGGGGCAAGCGAAGAGTAAAGTCAGGACCCTGAATTTTAGGAAAGCAAACTTCCAGCTCTTCAAGGAGTTAGTCAGTAGGACCCCCTGGGAAACTGCCCTCTGGGGACAAGGGAGCAGAACAGCTGGCAGATCTTTAAGGAGGCTTTCCATAGAGTGCAAGAACTCTCAATCCCCAGGTGCAAGAAATCAGGAAAGGAAGGCAAGAGGCCAGCATGGCTGAGGCCAGCATTTAGCTGCTGGTCAAACTAAAGGGCAAGAAGGAAATGCACAGGCAGTGGAAGCAGGGACAGGTATCCTGGGAAGAGTACAGGGACACTGCCCGGTTGTGTAGGGATGGGGTCAGGAAGGCCAAGGCACAGCTGGAGCTGAACTTGGCAAGGGATGCAAAGAATAATAAGAAGGGCTTCTACAGGTATGTGAGACAGAAAAGGAAGGTCAAAGAAAGTGCATGCCCCTCAATGAGCAAGACTGGCAGGCTGCTAACAAGAGTTGAGGAGAAGGCTGAAGTACTGAACAACTTCTTTGCCTCAGCCTTCACTGGCAGTCTCTCTTCCCACACCTCTCAAGTGGATGCACTGCAAGATGGTGACTGGAGGAGCAAAGTGCCTCCCACTGTCAGAGAAGATCAGGTTCGAGACCACCTGAGGAACCTGAACAAGCACAAGTCTATGGGACCTGACCAGAGGCATCCCAGAGTCCTGAGGGAATTGGCTGATGCAGTTGCCAAGCCACTCTCCATGATACTGGAAAAGTCCTGGCAAGTCAGAGTGAAGACCCTGGAGACTGGAAAAAGGGAAACATTGCACCCATTTTTACAAAGGAGGACCCTGGGAACTACTGACCTGTCAACCTCACCTCTGTGCCTGGGAGGATCATCGAACAGACCCTCCTAGAAGCTATGCTAAGGCACATGGAGGCCAGGGAGGTGATTCAAGACAGCCAGCATGGCTACACCAAGGGCAAGTCCTGCCTGACCAACAAGGCTCTGTAAGGCCTTTGACACAGTCCCCCACAAATCCGTCTCTTGGGGGGGAGAAATTGGGGAGAAATGAATTTGACTAGTGGACTATTCAGTGGATGAGAAATTGGTTGGATGGTTGCATCCAGAGGGTAGTGGTCAATGGCTCAATGTCCAGATGGAGATTGGTGACAAGTGGTGTCCCTCAGAGGTCAGTATTGGGACCAGTACTCTTTAATATGTCATCAATGACATAGTGGGATTGAGTGCACCCTCAGCAAGTTTGCAGATGACACCAAGCTGAGTGGTGCAGTTGACATGCCTCTGAGGGATGGGATGCTATGCAGATGGACCTGGACAAGCTTGAGAAGTGGGCCCATGTGAACCTCATGAGGTTCAAGACCAAGTGCAGGGTCCTGCACCTGGGTCAGGGCAACCCCCAGTATTGGTACAGACTGGGGGATGAAGGGATCAATAGCAGCCCTGCCAAGAATGACTTGGGGGTACTGGTGGATGAAACGCTGGACATGAGCCAGCAATGTGTGCTCGCAGCCCAGAAGGCCAGCCACCTCCTGGGCTGCATCCAAAACAGCGTGGCCAGCAGGTCGAGGGAGGGGATTCTGCCCCTCTACTCCACACTGGTGAGACCCCTCCTGGAGTCCTGTGTCCAGCTCTGGATCCCTCAGCACAGGAAAGACATGGACCTGTTGGAACATCTCCGGAGGAGGGCACCAAAATGATCAGAGGGCTGGAACACCTCTCCTGTGAGGACAGGCTGGGAGAATTGGGGTTGTTCAGCCTGGAGAAGAGAAGGCTCCGGGGAGACATTATCGCTGCCTTTCCAGTACTTAAAGGGGACTTATAAGAAAGATGGGGACAAACTTTTTAGCAGGGCCTGTTGTAGTAGGACAAGGGGTAATGGTTTTAAACTAAAAGAGGGTGAGTTTAGACTGGATATAAGGAAGAAATTTTTCGCAATGAGGGTGGTGAAACAGTGGCACAGGTTGCCCAGAGAGGTGGTAGATGCCCCATGCCTGGCAACATTCAAGGTCAGGCTGGACAGGGCTCTGAGCAACCTGATCAATTTGAAGATGTTCCTGCTTATTGCAGGGGGGTTGGACTAGATGACCTTTAAAGGTCCCTTCCAACCCAAACCATTCTATGATTCTATGATTTTGTGATAAAAAGCGGGGGGAGCTGGCTGGGGGTGCTGCGGCTTGGGAACTGGCTGGGCATTGGTCAGTGAGTGGTGAGCAGTTGTATTGTGCGTCACTTCTTTTATATATTCTTTTATCATTATTATCAATATTACTATCATTAATTTTTTAATTAATTGTTTGTTAGTATTCGTATTCATATTCGTATTCATATCATTTTCTCTTCCCTTGATGTCCTGTTAAACTGTCTTTATCTCAACCTACAAGTTTTACCTTTTTTTTCAATTCTCTTCCCGATCCCATCGGGGCCGGGAGGGGGAGTGAGCAAGTGGCTCTGTGGTGCTTAGTTGCCAGCTGGGGTTAAACCACGACAAGCATTAATACTACTGTGGGTGTGCATCATAAGAGGAGAGACATCAAGCAATTCCCACCTGTGTAGATGATGATCTGTACCATCCCTGGGGGAGATAAGCACCCAAAGAAAGAAAAATAAAAGGCCATGGACTGAGCAGACAGTAGTTTCTGTGAGAAAACATGGAACAGAAGAGGCACAGCCTGCCCTTTGCAGGGCCTCACAGGGAGCTCAGCGGAGACCCTTAGGTGCCTGTCAGGTCATGGTCAGGGAAACCAGCTTCCACCTGCCTACCCCCGACCTGCTCCCGAAGGGAAGAGAGGCTGAAAAATACGGTGAGGGTCACCCCTGCTGGCCTGAGACGAAAGAGCAGTCCCACGTATGCTTAATACAGGTGCAACATCAATGTCTTACCGGGTAGCAGATCATGAATATTGGTGGCATGCAAGCGTTGAGTCCAGGTGACTTGGGAATTTACCCTGACATGCCCCTGCTGAATGAGAAGGCAATAAACTACAGGCCATGCTGCAAACTCTTTGTGTACTTTCACTATGCCTTTAGGAGGATATTTTAAAACATGACTGGTGGTTTATTTGCCCTGAATCTGGTTTTGCGTTTCTTAATCAGCAGCTAAGATCCTATGTTTCTCCGCCAAGCCCGGCATGCAGGCGAATGGTAACGCTGCCAGGTAATGTCATGGTGTGGATGCAGTCCTTTATCGGACCTGCAATTAGCCCTCAGGTGAAAAAGAAGCTTTCCCAGTGCTCCCCCAATATAAATTACAAAGCTGCATTTTATTCAGGGCAGAAGAAAACTCAGAGAATTATCTGGGTAAACTCATCTGGTTTTATCAGCAGTAAATTTGTTGTTCAAGCCACCTAGGTCTAGTTACTGTAAAATCCTGTTTAATTATAATCCAGATGTTCTCAAGGCCCTCTTACCCAACAGCATGCCTTGACAAGCACTGCACAGAGGAAACGCAGCTCTGCAGTTTTCAGGGTTAAGATGCTCTTTGGAGAATACACCAGGAGGCTGCTCCAGCAATGGCACCTGGTTCATTGCAACTCAACCCATCCCCCCGGAGATGTCGACATGGCTTTTGTTTTGTTTGCACTCATACCGCCCTGTTTGCTTTCTCTTTTACTTTTTTTTTGAATAGCCTATATATATAACACCTATATAGTCTGTGGCTGAGATAGTGACTCAAAGTATATTTCAGTTCCTATCAGTCTAAATGCTATTTTGGTTTTTTTTAAGCCAAAATCACTTCAACAAAAAGGTGTAGCTTAAACATTCATAAATGACCTGCAAAGGGGGTAAAAATAACATGAACAAAGATTTCTAAAGACATACTCTGTACAAAGTGTATAATGAAGTAATTGAACTCTTTGCCACAGGATGCTGCAGAACTCAAAGACATGAAGAAGTGGACGTTTCATGTGCTGAACAACTTCGTTTATGTCACACTTTGGTTTGTGTCCTTTCTGATCTATCTGCAGACTTCTTGTTTTCCATATAAAAGCTAACTATTCGGGGAAAGTTTTTCATTTAAACATTTTAAAAAAATGTGCTTTTAAACTAATGATTGCCAAATGCTACGAGATTTGCTTCATTTTGTTTGTTATTCAAACCTCCGTGAAAACATTCAGCAAGACTTCATATGGATATACAGCCCCATTGAAGTAGGTCTCAGGAAAGAATTGGTGTTTTGGATTCTTAAGACTAATCAGAATTACTTCATGGTTTCTGCTAACAGAAACTAATAGTCTCTTCTTGATAGCAACTAATACCAAACCCTCTGAGGATACGGACAGTTTGTCTTCCTGCTTGGCAGTGGTGAAGTCTTAGCTTGTTTCCTTATTCTTTTTTTGCTCAGGCACAGTCCAATGAAGCTGCCCGGTGTATATCATAAGTAAAAGAAGATACGGTGGATATGAACATTTATTTTTCTCTATTTAAATGTAACTCCTGGAAAGTTCCAACAATGATTTAAACAGAAACACAATACATATTTTACTTTGAAAGTATTGCCATTGCTGGCCCAAGAACTCTATTACTTGAGCTTTAGCATCTGCAACTACGAGTATGGTTGTATTTTTAAGAGGTTATAATATTGCCAGCTACAGCATCTTTCTAAACACATCTCCCAAGTGTGTCATGATTTCTGTAATTCAGATATTTAGTCATGACACAATATGGGATTCAAGAGAAAAAACACTCAGTGTAGACATAAGCATCGCACTGACAATGTGGGCAATGTTGGGGGACACTGACAAATCTGCAGAAGCACAAGCACCTTGTAATTCATGTGAACAGGACAGATATTAAAAGGTCAGATGTTACAGTCAGAAAGGAGTTTCTAAAAAATATAATTTTTGCCTCTTCAATTACATTTCCAGTAGATCCTTCCACTTTGATCAGACACCAGATTGATAATGACAGTTCCAATTTCACTTTAATTTTAGCAAATTGTTCTGCTGTTATATTGCTAGACCAGAGGAAGATTCTGCCATCCAGTGGTGAAAAATTGCTCTTTTACTTTAAGGCCACAGCTTGTACTAAAACCTAACACCAGTTTATACTAAAACTCAAATGTTATACCTTTAATCAAACGGGCATGTTTGGGCTACTGTAAGAACATCCCTTGCTTTTGTTCCTGGACCAACAAAGAGGATAATTTTGGATAATTTTACAAGGGAGTACACGTACACTGGTAAAACTTGTAGGGATGCAACGTGTACACAAACTGTACCTGTTGTTGACACCTGGGTTTGTTCCCTTCTTCGCGCACTTGGCCGTGTTACCCAGCACAGCTTCGGACACTGGTGTGACGTGTTCCTCTGCGCTGGCAGCGTGTGTCCGGACGCGTCCCGGGCTGGCGTAGTCCTGCCACCAGCCTGAGCTGCAGGCCCCAGGATGGAGAGGAGATCATGTGTGGAAATATCTTCTCCC
Source organism: Phaethon aethereus (assembly GCF_964289735.1). NCBI lineage: Eukaryota > Metazoa > Chordata > Aves > Phaethontiformes > Phaethontidae > Phaethon > Phaethon aethereus. The sequence goes on from NC_138575.1 coordinate 147,514,884, forward strand.
CGGGCAGGCTCAGCTCAGCTCTAGCCAAGGTCGTCAGCTGCCCGTCCACGCTCATTGTCTTCCTACCGCAGCAGGCAATGCCAGGAGCCCACCTTGCGCCGTTTATAAAAAAAGACACTTAACGACACGCAAACGTGTATCACCGTTTCCTAATAATTAGCAGCTGCATCCCCATTTAGTAGCACACATGACCAGAGGCAGAGCTGGACCTTAGCCTCTTTGGGAGCTGGAGGGGGCGGACGCGTGGTGACCCCCCTCCTCGCAGCCCGCTCACACCCTTCAGCCCCTCCTGTGCAACCTCTCCGAGCTGCAAGGCGCTGCGCCAGGAACGTGGATCCCTGTTGTGCTTGTGCTGAGAGGGCACGGGGGCTTTCCTGTTCGGTCTACGGTATAAGGAAACAGCTGGTTTTAGAAAGTAGTGAGCAGCATTTCTGGAGGTCCACCCGTGGTGACTGCGGAGGGTGAACCATGAGCCACAAGCCACACGGAGCGGGTGCCTGGCAGAGCGGTGAAAACGGCCCTGCCCAGCCCGAGGGTGAAAGACGTGGCGAAACGCTGCACGGGACTTCACCCCACAGCGGATCAGGTACAAAACGCACCCACTCTCTGGAGTGTGGCTGGGTAGGTCACGTTGTTCATGTGAGGGAGATGGCGGCTTTCTTGCTGAGTAGTCATCTCCTGAAGTAGGCCAAGCAGGAGACGGGGACGCAAAAAGCTGAAAGAATCAATGCAGGAGGTGACAACAGCATTAATCAGAGCTGCCACGGTGCCCAGCGCCAGGAGATGGCCCAGATGACAGCTTGGTCCTGCCAGCAGAAGCAAACCAGGAGAAGGACGCTAGCCCAGTCAGTCAGGTGCATGAGCTCCAGGAGCATGGCCGGGAGGCACAACACTTCCCTTTGCAGCAAATAGGATTAATTGCTCCTCCAAGTGTTCTCCACAAGTCTGACACCCCGAGGGGAGCTGCCAGAGCAGCTGGAGCTTTCTTTGACACCCAGAGCAGAGGGGGATTGCCTGTGTTTTCTTAGGACATGGGGTAGCGGCTGAGGGACACACAGAAGTGCTGGTGGCAGGAGAGGAATGTGAATTTCTGCCTGGTACCAGTACTGACATGGTCCTAAATACCCTTACCAGGCCTGGAAAAGTAGTTTGTTTTACCAGATTTGGCCCAGGAGTTTCATTCAGTTTGGATACCCCCAAGAGGGAGGTGAGCTAGCCCTGGGCCTGAAGCCCTCGAGCAAAGGATTAACTGAAAAATACCTTTAATACCCTTAAATGTAAGAACCCCTAGAACTCTGAATATTGCGTTCACTTATCATTTTCTTCTCATCCTAAGAGCAACAACAAGGTGTCCGCACCTTTCTGTGTGCCTATTTGTAAGAAATATTTTAGTATCCTCTTGATGTCCAAATTTGTATGTTGGAAAAGTACTCGGAGGCATTTTGAGGTGGAAGCCAACAGTAGCATGGGAGCATAGAACACTTGAATACCTCCTGCCCTCTGGGGGGACACAGAGCTGCACCAGCTCTTGTGGGAAGGGACAGCCCTGGTGTCCCTGCACTGGGAGCAGGAGGAGCGGTGGCAGCAGCATGCCCTTTATGGACCCACCACAGCTGGGACATACCTCACAGAGTTAGACACTTAAATTCAGGCACTTTCATACAGGTCTGAAGAGCAGTTGCACTGACCAGATGCAGACATCTTTTTAAAGTGCTCTGGACAGTCATCAGACTGCCTTGAGGGGATCTCTATTGCCAATAAGAGGAGCTGAGCTGCCACCCTTGCAAGAGGCACCTGCATGTGGGCACATAAGTTCACAACATCCAGGTTTGGATCCTGGCAGGGATCCCAACAGCCAACAGGGCTGGAGTGCATAAATGTATCAGGCAGACCTCCACCTAAAGGGTCCTGAGGGGGGAACCTGTCAAGCGAGTGAGACATAGGTGATACGGGACTATTCAGCCTTTACAAGGCAGGGCTGAGACGTAGCCCCCATCAGGACTGTATTGAAGGACTTGTACCCCCCCATGCTAACACACCGTGCCTCCACTTTGCAAGAGCTTTCTGAGGCTTTCTTCTCACATGCAACCTCTTGAAATATTGATCATGAGAGTGCTGAATCTGCTCACCTGTCAGTAGGAGAGCCATAGATGGGTGGACTGAAGACAGCTTGGCGCTGTCAGGCAATACCTGTCAAAGAAACTCTTTTTCAAGCCAAAATCGTACACTCATGTTGACTTTTACATGTGTATGAGTAGAAGACAATTATTCCTTAGACTGAATTTGGTTTTAGAGAAGGTGAACTACCCTGGCAGAACACTGATATCACTTACCTTAAAAAAATGAGATTGTGAAACTTCAACAGGTTTTTCACTTCTAATGCATTGTATCCAAGTGTTTGGCTTAGTTTTATTTTGTATTCAGAGTTTAGCAGATACATTCACTGCAGCAACAAAATGAGCAAAGACTTAACTAGTCAAAGAGAAAACACAATTGACCCATCTTTTCCATCTAGTCTACCTAGTTATCCAGGTAGATAAACAATAAATGTATGAAGAAATTCATTTTTAGATAAATGAAATCCCTGTTTCGACCATGCTTACTTGGAAGCCAGTTTCATTTACACAAAGATAGACTAAAATCACAAGCACAAGCTCTTTCTCAGCACAGAAGCAAATCTTCCTGCAGCAGATATGCTTTACAAGAGAACTGCATCTCCCAAAGACATATTTGGCTGTGGGATTCTTTTTTTCCACAAGGTGCTGTTCTTACTGAGCCTTATTCCTGCAACTTTATGCTCACAAGACAGGTTCTTTTGATGAAGTTATACACGTGCTTAATCAAGTACAGAATAAGACAGCGTTTATTCACTATTTTTATAAAGCAATTATGAATGACTCACTCACATGTGATTTGTTCAGTAAGAATTATGAGTCTTTTACCTCTCGTCTGGTAACGTGAGAGAGCTTTGCTTTTCAATTTATAGTTGTTTTCTTGGGAGGACTGGTTCCATAGGAAAATTATCAAATACTTGTCTTTTTCCATACCCAATATTTTTGAGGACTGTCCTCTGCCTCCTCTGTGAGTGATGACCACGCTAACCAGAGTAGTTCAACCCCTGCTAGACCAGTATCGGATCTGCCGGAATGCTGGGCACAGCCAGAGAAAAGCACAGCAAAAGACATTCATTGCTGGGTTTGGACCTACTTCATGCAGCTTTCTTTATCAAGCAAAGGGCAATGCAGCTCACAGAACCAGAGTTCTGGCAGATGCCATCAATGTCAGCAGAATTATACCCCCAGGGAACCTAAAACTTTCAAAAGTGGCAGATATTTTAAAGACTATTTTAAGAAGGTTTCAAAGGGAAATATTACTCAGAACACTTGATACTCCCTGTTTCCAAGAAGTCAGGAAGATCTAAATTCCAGAAATCAGTTATTTCCTCTTTGAGAAAAAATGAGCTGGCAAAGATGGTGGATACCAGGGAGGGAAAGCAGACAAATAGTGGTATTATTTTGTCTGAATAGTGTTCATGCCCCAAGGAATTGCTTTATTTCTAGACTGCTAGCAGTGGAGTTAGATCAAATGGAATGTTTAAAGGAACCAAGTAGGAAATGTGAAACAATGGCCTGCTTAACACTCCAAAAAAAACCTCAAACCCTCATCCTGCTAGCTTTGGTGACATTGTTGTTTTATCAAAGATGAGATGCTGGAGATCAAAGGGTGTGCATTGATTCCAAAAACTGCCTTACCAGGAGCAAGGATTGGGCTGAGCTGTCAGTGGGGCTGCTCTGCCAGTGGTCCAAATGAAGTCACTGAGATTTCTAGCGTATTAATAGTCGACTCATCACCAATAACAATGTGACAATCTAGTACAAAACCATGACATTCTGTAAGGCTGCTATAGAGCTAAATGACACTGGGCTGTCACTCATTAACAGTATAAAATGATACATACAAGAAAAAGTATCACTAAAGCCTAAAAAGAAAAGCTGGAGGAAGCCTGTGCCTTCAGAAAGGTGAAGCATGCTCAGAGACAAAGCAGATTAATGCTGCTGGTGACTGGGGGCTACCCTTTCCCCACATACTAGCAACTAGTTTCAAAGCCTAGCAAGGAGATGGAGGAAGGCTGAGAGAGTAGGAAAGCTAAAGCAATAATGTAAAGAATTCCTCTTGCTAAACCACTAAGAGGAAAACTCTGGACTGCTTGAAGTTTCTGCTGGTTTCCACCAAGTGCTGACAGGACTGTGCTTTCTGCTCCTCTTCATTCCCAGCTCATTGGCACTGGACTGTCTTGCCTAATTTGCTTTTCTAGTGTAGCCACCTGGAAATGTGGGGTGGAGTAAACACCGAATGACAAGTGCTTGCTTGCACCTTGCTGATTTCTTTCTTTTCAGGATACATTTCAATGGATGGACACAAATGCTGCTGCTACTTTCTCTTAAGGAAGGGGTAGTTACAGCTGACACAGAAATCAACTCGCAGCAATAGGCATCCTCTGAAACACAACATTTATTCTTATGACTGTAACATGTAAGCCTGTGCTAAGGATAAAACACTTCTGCAACCTTCTTTGTCATCAGCGAGAGGCCTTGACTGCAAATTCCAAATTTGATCCAAATGTCCACAAAATCTGAAGCTTTTTAAATCTGTTGTTTTGTTCAAATCAGTTTTATATAGCAAATTGCAGATCAGCTACCTGATATGATTTTTCCTAGCTGGAGAATGGTGTTTTCATTTGGGCCCATCCATTCATGGCAAGTAGCTGTACAACTCTGTCATTTGCCAAAAGGAATGTACATCCATAAAGAAACCAGTCTGTGTCTTCTGTTGTTTTCAGTTTGATTACAGAAGCAGATAAGACAGAGTCCCTTCAAGTTCTTCCACCTAAATTTGATGTACAAGCCATAAAATACAGTGAAACAAGCCATTAAATCTTCCCTCCAAATCCAATGACAATTTTTACCTGCTTCTGAGATCAGGACATGAAGATGTCTGAAATAAAAATACACCATGCAAACCCAAATAACTCGTATGGGTTACAGATAGCTCCAGTGACCATAAAGGAAAGGCCATCCCTTGCATATGGCCCTGCATGTCTTTGCTTTATTATTTACTCGCCCCAAATTTTCACTGATTGAAGGACTTACCCCTGTGCAGGAAAAAATAGAAAAGGCCTTGGTGAAATGAAGCGGATCCACTAGCCAACATCAGTATTCTCCAGCATGGGTGGGGCCACAAAACATGCTCTACATATTTTTCAACCATTTGAAGCAAAAGAGGAAAGAACACTTTCTTTGCAAGTGAACAAGATGCTGACACATCAGAGAAACAATTTTTAAAAGCCCACCACACAGCAACAAGAATAATGCAAGGTCTGTAAAATCTAGCTCTTCCATCGAACATGAGGGAGATCATCCTAGGTAGTCTGCAGGACAAGAGGGGGAAATTATTTGTTTATGGGTGTGAACCAAGCGGTTGAGAGGAGAGCTTGGATGTGAGAAGACCGTTTCCAGAGCAGACAGATGTGTATTACAGTTATAACAAACTCACAATAGAAGTGGGCAAAATACCGCAACAGTGAAAGTAATTACTCATTGAAAAAAAAAAAAGAAATACCAGAGTATGCCTTTAAATCTTGAGTTGTTGAAATGGGACCAGCTATCTTTTCGAAATTATTTGGTTTAGTTAAGGTGGGTGAGAATTTTTAAGTAAAACTATGGATTATGTTATACAAGAGGTCATATTATGCATTCATAATGTCCTTTCTGGAGTTAAAATCTATCAATTTCTATTAGGAACACTGGCTTTCACAGGCTGCTGACTTTATGATAAACTCTCTGCTGGGTCTCAAATTCTTCATGTTTGGTCTCAGGGGACAACATTGTCCATATATTAATTTTGTAAGAAAACTTTAAGCTGACTAGAAATTGAAGAAAAAAAATATGCTTTCAGCTTTAAAAAAAAAACCACACACACAAAACAATAATTCAGTTTTCTCTGTTGAGACTCTTTGCTCAGCCAAAAAGACACTGAACAAAAAATGACTAATTTATGTATCAGAGACTGTGACACCACAGAGAGTCAGATTATTCATTTACATAAGAGAAGATACGCCAAGCGAGGAAGCTCGGTGGGAACAGCTAAGCATGCGCCCCAAGGTATATCCAGAGTACCCCAGTGCAGCTATACTACACGAGCTGTCCTGGGACCCCAACTCTCTACCCTTCATCCTGATTTTCACATAGTTGCACCAGTTACAGCCCTTGACCACAAACACAAGGTCACTGGTGACATTATCCACCAGCATCTCTTAGCATACAGAGAGAAGGGGGAAAGCCAAGCCAGAGACCAGACCCCTGAGCTGGCTGCCTCCCAGTTCCTGGGATGTACCGGCTGGTCCCAGCAGGGACAGACCCCCAAGAAAGGGGAGTGCTGAAGCCACAGAGAAAAGCTGGCCGCACTGCACCACTTTGGCCAAGGCAGAGCTGCGGGAGACCTGAAATGCTGGAGTATGGCCAGGTTTGTGACCAGACCGCACCCACGTCAGGTAGGTTCTTCGCAGTGAGCAATGAACACCATCCATCCTTCCCTTCGGAGGCTTTGTAGCAGCTGAAACACAAAAAAATAATCGTCTATAAAACCACCTACATTGCTAAAATAGTAATGCCAAACAGTGCAGCAGACCCTGCTTTAACCTTCTCTTCTCAAATATTCTTCATTTATTACGTCTTCACTTTTTCATCTTCATGAGAAACATCCCCATCTGTTTGGTGGCAATAATTCTAGTTTTCAGTGTTTTGTTCCAAGGTGAAGCAAAAAGCAAACTATTATTCTGTTTACTGAAGACTAGAAAAATGGCAAATCTTGTAACAAACTCTAAGATTGAGATGGGATGGAATCAGTTTCCCTCTACAGAAAAGATCAATTGGAAAAATAATCTCTTTAAAACAGCATGTCTGACACTTGTTTTTTTTCATTTTCTGGAGTTCTCTTCAGAGACTTATTGGGACTGTGGTTGCTTAAGGTACAAGGACAGCATCATTTGCCACAGACTAGCAACACCTTTCATTCTGTAGGGCAAATTCAGTCCTTGTAAATGGATATATCTCCCTTTTTCTTTTCTTATTTTTTCCTGCTGCCAACATGCCTGTTTACTGCAGGCCCTTTGTCTTTAACACTTGGCCCTTTGTCTTTAACTATGAGACTGCTTGCTTGACTGATCGCCTAGGAATTTATGTACACATTAAAAAAGCCATTTAACTTTATACGGGTTAGCTGGGAATGTCCAGATGGGAACTGAACTCCTCCTTAACCATCACCTACTGGCATCTTCTTCTCTTTATTCTCTCCCAACCCTGTTGCCCACTACATTTAACATCAGAAAGGACCACTCATTTCACCAAGCACTGTACAAATACACAGACAGCCCTTATGTCCACAATTCCCACAGGATTTATAAAGCTAAGCAGGTGCACAGGAAGGTGAAGGGGCTAATCCAGCACAATGTGGCTGGAAAATGCATGCAGCGATCTGTCTCTCTGGCTGTGCTGCTGCCTCTTGCTCCACGGATGTGGCAAACCTTGGAGAGCTTCACTTACCCAGTTAGGTCCTTCAAGACCTGACTGCGGTGAGAGATGCACCTTTTGTGATTTGGGGAAAATTTATTTGGGATTGCTGTGGCACTGCCTCCCAGCTGTTCAGGATTAGAGATCTTTTTCTACTCCAGATGTCTGGAACCATTTACGTATTTATTGGAAGCATTTAATGGAAATTTGTACCCAGTGTTCCGGGAGCAGGCTGCTCCTGATCGACATGGACTGAGAGATTCCATTTTACCAACTGCCTTGCTGTCCATCATGCTGGGTTTCCTATACCTATAATTTGTAGAGGTAAATATAAGGAAGATGCAGGCATTTTATAAATAATGACAGCAGTTGTCCTGAAGCCAGGCAAATATGACCCGGGAAAAAGAAAATGAGAGGTGATCAGTATGAATACTGAAATACAAGGGCAGGAGTACATGTACTATATCTTACAACAATATATCTTTAAACACTAAGTATAATTTGGGGCCAAGTTTGGGGTTTTTTTTTTTACATAGAAGACTATCTTTTCTAAAATCTAAGAAAGAGCAGTCACTTGAAATTAAAGTAACCATCATGGTTTCTCAAAACTTTTCTAAAAGAAAAAAAAAGATTTACTGGTGTAAGGGACCATTCTTGTTTCTATATTTCCTCTGATGAAAGCAATGCTACATACTCGCAGTGTATAAAAAGTAAAAAAAATATATTTCTGAATACTGTTCCTTTTGTTCTAGTTCAGTCAGCAGTCATTCTTTTTTTCCTTTAATTTCTTTACATAGATTTTCTCAAAGTAGCATCTGTTTTGCCTTTTAAAAATTAACTGTGTAAGCACAACAAAATCAGAGAGGTGTCAAAGCTGTGGAATTTTCCCTTGCAACCACACAAAGCCAAGTTTTGGATGACTTTGTTGTGAGACAATGAATCATCTCAAGTTATGGAATTTGGGTTCAGGTTCACTAAGGTAGCTATTATGAAGCTCAGCAAATCTATATCCACCTCTGATCTGTCGCTGTAGTGCTTTTTGGTTTTTGGAGGGGGAGGGGTGTGTGGGAACTTCTACTATCATTATCCAAACTTAAATTTTGCCAATTACATATTTCAAAGCCTTCCTTAAATGAACCAGAAGTCCTGTCCTAAACCTTTGACAACTCTGATCGACAAATCCAAACAGAGCAAAACCAAAAATTTAGGAACAAATGTTCTCAAAGACAAGTGTTTGCAGTCAGCAAAGGAGCTTTTAGATACAGTTCTCTGGGTAAATCCTGGCAGATGAACTTAATTAAGAGACAAAAACAATTAAATAACGATGTGTGACAAAAATTGGCTAAACTAAAATTCTCTTTAAAATCTCCTTATTAGGAAAGAAGAGAATTATCTTTCTGCTGTTTTCCACAGAAGGAAGGATGGCCTCTTTCTTTCTGTGCTCTTGGGGCAATATCAGCCTCTATTCACAGTGGTCCAGCTGGCAGCTCACAGATGATGGGATATTTCCATGTGCCCCTTGCCTTCTCCCGAAGACCCTGACAACGTTCAGGAGGAAAACAATGCTTTGGCAGCCTATGTGTCCTCCTGCACGTGCCGCACCAGGCATGGACCTGGCCAGGAGCTACTGCCCTGGCTCTTGGGGGAAAAGGGGCCCAGGACACCCATGCGCAAGCTCATGGCTCAGGGCAGAGACAATCATTAGCTGCTTTCGTCGATCCTGAGCATGGGAAAAGGGTGTCTCAAAAGCAACTCCAGCCACCACATCCCCTCAGCTTTTGACCAGCTCATGACTCATTGGGTGGCAGACAGATGTGTAGCAAGAAACAAAGCCCCAACTTAATCCTGTCCATTTTTGTTCAGCATGACTGCCACAGAGAAAGCAAGAAAATGTGCATCTGTTCTGATCCACATCATGCAATGACTCTTGGCTTTCATTTTGGAAAGGATGCTACCCTTCAAAGATAAATTAGATGGAAGAGTACTCCAGAAAACTTCTGGAGCTTTTTGGAGGATTCCTAGGCTTAGGGCGGTCGTGATCCATGTCCCCCTCAGAGGGCTGGTGGCCAAGAAACCACGCTGGGAAGCATCCCTGTGGGAAGTCCCTCAGCTACGAGTGGCAGGAGATAGATGAAATGTCCAGTATGTCCTGGTCCTCCTTGCAAGACTTCCACAGTTAGCCACGCTTGGGGAATAACTGCTGTCCACAAAGGTCTGAGCCAAAATGGTCATTTTCTAATGTTTGTAAAGCAAAATGTAGTCAATGGACACTGAAAGCATCTTACTTAAATGGCCAATTAAATTGAAAAATTCATATAGACTTCTGTGGTTATGGGGTAGTCTTATAATTGTTTACTGTTATCATTCTGGTTTTACTGAGATATGAATTAATTTTAAAAAATCAGAGAATTCAGAAGTTCCAGAAATAGACAGTGAGAAGTATCCTTGAAAAAATAAACTATTGGATTTCAAATATCATTGCTGTTGTCATCGTTTTCAAATCTGGCAGGGAATTCAAGACATAGTGTCTAATACACTGAAGTCAGAAAGAAAAATTCCAGAATCTGGAAGATTTGGGGTGTTACTGTTTAAAAGAAGAAAAATAATATTCTTACTGTGCCCCCCCAAAAAAAGGGAAAGAATTTACAGCAAATGCCAAGCAATCTTTTTGGCTCACGAATCTTCCATGTAGCATGTGTAATAGGATTAACTTTAATTGCTTCCAGCCTATATCTAAAGATGAAGAACAGGATACCAGCTGGTTGGAATAGAGCTACCTCACCAGTCATTATCTATTAAAAAACTGTCTGGCTCACACACCAATTGCACATAAATTGGGTACTTCTTGAGGTCAACTTTTTTACCTCACCAGCTGTCTTAGCATTTCATAAACCTCTGTCATCCCCAGAAGCCGTGCTCAGGTTATTTTTTCTTCTTGTTTGGGGCTGTACCCTGCAGGATCTGGGGTGTTTTGCTCTTTCATTGCACCTAAGTGCGTGCTTGACAGTACAGGCTCTGTTAGGTCCACAGTTTTCAAACTGGGGGCCATGGTGGATCAGTGCCAGGCTGCTAAGCATCTTTCAGGACTGAGCCTTTTGTTAGAGCTCTGCCATTTTTTCACTGAATTATCTCTTCCTCCACAAAGGAGACTGTTTGTTTCAGCTGGGCTGCTTTTGTCGTTAAATACTGCTCAGATTTGGCAGATAGCAGAACTACACCTTTGCCTATACATAGTGTGCAAACCAAAGAGAAAAGTGATCCTAGTGGATGAGTTCTCTTAGCCTGAAACCATTCTTTGCACTAGAAAATATTTAAAAGAAAAAAAAGATGTGGAATGTAAATGGGTAACATTTTCTACTGCTGAAAATGTTTCATATGACCTTATAAAAGGTCCTTTTTTCTCCTGGATGAACACCAATCTCACATATGCAATAGAATGTTCATCCCTCTCAGAGCAATTTCTTTCTCAAAGAAATTTATCTTTTAATATTGCACTACAGATTCCTTTTCAGTAATAGAACTGCTGTTTTTTTCTGAAACTAGCAATAGATTGCAATCTGTCCCCCTGCTTTTATTTCTTCCCTTTTCTCCAAAAGTGTTTTAGACCATAACTGCTTCCATCTTTTAAGAAAAAAAAGCAAGAAAACAAGTAGTAAGAAATATGGGAAGTGACTAGAGGATTAGAAAAGAATGTCAGATGTCGAAAGCTCCTACATAAGCTCCTACATTTTTTCATTAGAGTGAAAAATCCCAATCAGGTAAATGAACCTTGTGATCCTAAGTCCCCTGGACACCTCTTGGAGGGGACATCCCACCCCATGCTTTCCTGCATCTTCTAATTTTGCCATGTGGGGAAGAGAGAGCGTCTGTCAGCACAGCATTTCTCTGGCTCAGCCTGTGAGACTCTCCCTTTTCCATCCAGGCTGAGTCAATCTATCACTCAGGCCAGACCTTCCACATACCAGTTTGTGGGATGGATGTGCAGTCCAGGAAGCTACCACAGGCACCTTTGCGCAGTGGATATAAAAGCAGAGGCTTTCTAGGTGTGAGGGATGATCTCTTTGCTCAGCAGTTGGCACAGTAGCAATGGATACTGCCTTCTGCTCACTGCAGCTCTGAAAGATGGAAATTCTTGCATCACATTAGAGTGATGGTTCAACAGCCCTCTGCAGCACTCAGATAGGCATCCCATAGCAGAGTGAAACAACCCAGCTTCCCAGCTGTAGCTGAAGCCCTCATGCAGAGAGGTTGATGGAGAAAGAAACACTTTAGGACTTGCAGAGGTCCTCAGGGATCTCCAAGAGCAAAGGGTATCACATATTTGCATAGCATGATGCATGCTGTGATTGCCTCTTCACCCCACCTGCAAAGCAGCTCTTCAGGAGCAAGCAAACTCACACACCACAGTGGGGTCGTAGGCTGGCTCCAGAATTTCTGCAGGAGGGAGGAAATTCCGATGGACCTGAATCATGAGCTTCCCCCAGGCAGCTATCACCTTAATGACATATCAATGCAAAAACAAATGATTACTGCTATCTGGAACCCAGTTAGCCGCCAGTACCTGGATAAATGATGTAGTGATGCAAGCCACCAGTTGAAGCCCTGCTAGGGGAATTTTGCAATGGCATTATGAAAGTAATATATCTATGAGTAATCAGCATTGCAGATATACTTGAAATTCTAGTGAGGTTCAAGAAAATGGGATTCTCAGCTTGTGCTGGGAACACTAATGACACACACAGGCCTCTTGCAGGTGCCGATAAATGAGCTCTCCACAAGAATGCTCCTCCTGCGTCCTGCAGGGCTCGCTTGGGATCGGTCTCCCGCAGAACGTGACTTTGAAGTATGGCTCCTCCCAAAACTACTGTGTTTGCTGTATTCTTCCTGTTCAACTTGAGGATGGGACTGTGCTTAACTGCCACCTAACTAGGTGTCAGCTGGACACAATGAAAACATAGAGGTGGAAGCAAAGTAGGAGTAGAAAGCAGCCCTGGGCAAATACAAGGGATTCTCGCAGGCTGCAGACATTCACAAGGCACAGGAGATATTACAACGTCCTGCTCAGCTCCCTGGCAGTACAGGAAGGAAATGTCTGCAGAATGATGGGGAGATGTAGGAATAGAGTGTTGGGGGATCACTCCTGAAGGACTTCACCAGTGAACATATTGTAAGTCACGGCAAAGCAGTGACCAGACCGCAAACTGGGTGTATGAAAAAGCTGAAGCAAAGCTTAGGTATTCAGAGGTTAAGAGGAGCTCTTGTGGTCTGGATGTATTCTAGGGCAAAAGGGGAGGGAGCTGTATAGATATCTCTGCCCAATTTAGTATTCCTAGTTGCCTCAAGAGAAAAAAAAAGAAGAAAAGAAAAGAAAAAGAACAGCTCCAGAGCATGATTCACTTCACCCTAAAGCAGATGTTAAGATATGTCAGATGAGTCACAGCTGAAAATTGCCTATTTCACTCCATTGATTACAAAGGGAGCCCAGAGTGATTAGTTCAGATGAAGACACCTACAATTATGAACACGTTAGATGAGCTGAATCTCCCTCAAAAGGTTCTCACTAGGGGTGCAGCTATGGACACAGGCTTTGGTACACACCAGTTCAGCAGTGCAGAGATACCCTCTGGAGGCTTTACCCTGAGATCCATCCAGCAAAAGCCTTGCAGCTGGCTCAGCCATGAAAAGCAGAATTTGTACTTGTCCATATCATCTCCTCATTTAAACACGGAGTCTTAAATCTACCCTATCAGTTATTCGGAGGGCTCTTATCTCTGAGAGAAAACATGTGATTTCTGAGTAAAAAATACACCTGACATTACTAGTGTGGGTTTATGCATCACAGTTTCCACACAAAGGCTTTGAGGGGTCTGCTGTTTGAACATCTAAGTCTGTACTTGGATACACAAACTGGATTTCTATGGTGAACTGAGCTAATGCAGAAGTAGGAGTTAAAAGTCTTTCTATAACATACATATTTGAAATTTGCCCTATTGCTACTAATATAACAGAGTCTGTGAGAACAGGAATGATCTGTTATTCTCTAGTGGAATGAGCTTAGTGGAAGACCGTAGCTGGAAGAGTTACAGCCTGGCAGAGGATCAAAGGGAAGACAGGACACGGGGGCAATCAGTAGGTCCATTGGTCCAGAGGAAAAGTTGGCTCTGACTCTACACCAGGACCTCCTCTGATGAGAGCTGCCCTTTCAGACCCCTGCAGATAGGGTGTGTTGGGAGAAACTGCTTCCCTAGCCTTTCCTCCAGTCCAGCTCTGGAAGAAGGAAGCAATGGCAAGAGTATCGGCACCCTGCCAGTGGGATCAAAGCACTGTAAGCAAAATTTTTGATTTAATTTAATTGTTTAATTACAAAACATTATTTGTACAGCTAGGTTTCCCTTATCCACAGGTAGCTTATCTGGCTGATGGAGAAGCAACACCAAGGGGCAAAAATACCCATTTTGCTTTCCTTAATAGTCCATCCCATATTCAGCAAAACATACTCATTTTTATGCTGCACCTGTGCAAAGATACCTTCATGAGCTAACATGGGCCTGCGACAACAAAGAAATTTCTTAAAACTAGGAGTTTGGTGCAAAAACCCCCAACCAGCACTGAGGGAATCAGCTCAGGGCCAGCAGTTATCATCCTGGAAGTAAACTGCTACTTCCTGACCTGTTACCCCACATGGTGATGAGTTGACAGCATGGACAGCACTGATGCATTGCAAGTCTATGGCAGATTTATTTTTATTCGTCAAAGGAGTGCTTTGTGCAGGGGTGGTCCAGCCCTTGTGTCCTTGCAAAGCTAAAGTTACAGATCTGCTTTCAGGACTTTGTTCCTCATTGTGCCCAGCCATTCAGATGGGAAGAGCTGGAGCCAACAAAGAGATGTGATTAAAAGTCTGAAAGTTCTTTATAAAGAAATATTTCTCACATTTCCAGCTAATTGGAGATAATCATGTAAGCTTCCCCCCACCCGCAGTTTAACAGACTGGTGACATTTGCACATCTGGCTCATGGTAGCCATCTGGGGCTTGACATCTGCACATGGTAAAAGCATTTATCTTCAGAGCTACATTCCCAGAGTGTGCTAGCAGTGTGGAACAAATTCTGTTCTCTTAATAAATGTACTGCATACTCTTGGAGGCTCTATAATATTTGAAGTAAAGGGAGAGCAAGGCTGCTTTTAGAAGCATCAGAAGAGCAGTCAAAATAGGACTTAGCACAGACGGCCCCTATGACTGTAAATCACACATTGGTTGATACGAAATTGCTGTGCAGATGCTCTTCTGCACGGGTGGAATAAAAACATTACACCAATATGCCATGGGCCTGAGACACGGAGATGGCTGAGACATCCTGCAACGTGAGGAGCTATGCAGCGTGTCTCTCTGAAGGAAGGCATCAGCTCGACAGCAGATGTTAATGCACACTTCTCGGCACCGTGCTGCAAGTGCCAGGCTTATCCCTCCGCGGCCATGCTGCTCATTCCATACCATGCCCTTCAGCAGGGGAATGTGTGTCTCAAGTGTGTTAGCTGACTTGGTTCAGGATATAACCCTTCACCCTGGTAGTATTTCAACTCCCTCATGATCTGGAACATGACACTGCCTTTGTTTGGGGGCGGCCATAACAGAGGATTTTGTTTTTCTCAGTGAAAATGTAGCTCAGATGTAGTATCCAATAGCAAAAGAATCTCTTCCTTTGGTCTTTCATGTTTCCTCTGTGGCTTATTTGTAAGAAGTAGGTGCAACAGAGAGAGAGATCAGGAAGTGTTTAATAACCTCCTGGTTATTTAATCTGTAAATACCAAGATTTGAGGGGACTTTGATGTGAAAGTACATCAAAAGACAGGGTTAGAATTCAAAATTATCTCAACAAACAGGAGATGTAGGCTGAAAAAATAGCACAAAACTCACTGAGATAAATGCAAGTTAGTTCAGGTATACAAAAATAATCAGCTAGAGACCTACTGGGTGGGGAAAAACTCAGTAGGAGTTGTGCAGGAAAGGGTATAGGGGTTGTGATGCATCCATCATAGGCTGAATGTGAGGCAGAACTGTTATGTGAAGATAATACTGAGATGTATGAACAGGATTATAAAGCATCCAAATAACTTTTGTTCAAAGCTCAGCTGCAGTTCAATGTCTGAGTATGTACACTCTGTTTCAGGAAAGATGGAAACTGTCTGGGGAGAATCCCCGGTGGAGGAAGATGGATTAACTGGGAAATTTAGCTTGAAGGGGACTTCTAGAGGTCATCTAGTCCAAACTGCTGCTCCAAACAAGGTTAACTTCAAAACATTGTTCAAGGTCTTGTCCAGATTAGTTTTGAAAATTTCCAATTCTACAGTCTCTCTGGGATATGAGAAAGACTCAAGAAATTGGATATTATCTCTGAAGGACTCAAGTTCAGTGGGATTCATTTGTAGGATTGAGATTAACTCTTAGGAGAAGCTTGGGTCTTCAGTGAAGGTGGGCTAGCACCCCCATAATCTTCAGACATTCCCATTTCCTGCACCCCATGGAAAATGTCCAGGATGGAAGTCTTCCCTTCTGTTTCCACCTTATGAGTTGCTAAGTTGGTCTTGTAGCCAGTCCATGCCATCAGAAAGGTCTGAAGCAGCCTGGTCCTGACTTGCTCAAGAATTTCGTTCTAAGCATCTATTTGCTGGAATGTATACATGAAAAACGTTTATGAATACCTGTATTTTTATTTATCAAATTATCTAAGTATATTTAAATGACAGGATAACCATAAATCCTAAGAATCACTTATGAGGGCAGAAGGATTATTTTAGAATCCATTTCCCCCTTTACCCTGATCATATGTCTTCACTGCAGATTCAGCCTGGATGACCACAACTGAACTTGCCAGAGTGTGGGATTTTCCATTGCAAATACTGTGTCTTCATTCTAGTCACGCATCTAGCCACGTGTATTCGGGTCCTTTCTGCAGGGACCTTTACCCTTTCCTGGTCAGTGACAACAGAGCTCACCTGCCCAGGACAAATGGTGGACAAGCTCCAAAAGCCCACCAATATTTGACTGGACTTTAAGTGCCTCCTCAACTATTTGTATAACAGAGGGTCTCCACTTCAACTGGAAGAGAGTCTAAGTCAGTAGTAGATTGAAGATATATTCTTTTTTGATGGCTGGTACACATTAATGCCCTGCACACACACATAAACACACCCACATCTCTTTTTGTTTTGAAGTGATGAATTCACCACCATATAGCAATTATCCAATTCAGAAATGAGTCATATTAACTACCAGAAGAGTGAAATCTGTCTGCGCAGTAACTTTCGGCGTGATAAATCTTTTTGAAGAATATCCTATTGGACTATTTGTTCCTGCCTTTTAAGGGAAAATGGAGGGGCTGGTTTAGTTTGGCGGCACAGAAGTTAGCCATGCAAGGACAGGCAAGAGGCAAGCGATCCAGGCAGAACCAAGATCAAGCGAGGCCTGAAAACCTGGTAATGCAAATTGCAGCTCAGTGCTGGAATCCAGTGAAACCTTCAAACTCATTGTTATTCATTAAGAAGATTGAAGGAGTGAAATGAAATTCAGCAAATTGTCCGCCTCTGCAGAGTACAATATGTTCATTTTGAAGGGAAACCGGTAGATGGATGGAAGGTGGAGCGCAAGCCACACTTAGCTCAGGGGGAGGGGCAGGGGGTCAAATATTTTTAAAAAATCCCTGTCCCTCTCTCAATGCACTTGCACATACCTCACTGGCCTGTCTGCCTCCTTCAACATGCAGAGGTGATAAAGTCCACCTGTCTGTCCTCACCTGCTGTGTGTACTGATGTCAGGGCACCAAAGGTTCACAAGTGCCAGTCCCACTGCGGTTCCTTAGGAGCCAGACTCTTGACTGATCCTTTATTAAGACTAACCCCTGGTTCAGCCCTGCTCCTGTGGCATTTTGTGGGAGCTAATTCAAATTTTCTCTGTGACCTACTTGATTGAAATACAAAGCTAAAGGTGAGTAGGGAAGACTCTTCCTTCAGTCATTGTGCATATTACCTTCTTCCTGCCATTTGAGGGATTCATTTTGTTATAATTACACAGTCAGACCAGTTTATTATTTGCTTTGTGACAGTCTCAATCAAACACTAGAAGAATTTTTTTTTTAGAGAACCACAGAAAGAGACAGGGTGCAATGAAGGACTGTGTTACTAGGCAGGACCAACACGGCAGAAAATGAACCAAAGGAACATTTTCTCTTGTGTCATAGGGGAGCTTGGATAGCTCGCTCAGGTAGTCAGAGCTCAGCACCCTCTGCCCCCCTTATTCCCTTTTTTTATCTCATGGTATGTTACCACAAGCATTCAAGCCTGACCTCCCTTCAGGGAAACACGGTGATCATGGCTGGGTTTCAGCCTTGCCTGTCTGTCTGTCACGCTGCTTCTCTGCTGACCTGGAGGGTGAGACCTGTCGCATCTAAGCTTAGAAATGCCCAGTTCAGACCATCCCCATCCCCACTCTTGGCACTAGCTCCGCCTGGGAAACAGGGAGGGGAACAGGCACGTGTCAGATTTGTCAGATGGAGGTTAGATGTCTGCCTCGAGACGAGAGAACAACTGTGTCTCTCCACTAACTACAAAGGGAACCTGGAAAAAATGGATGAAATGAACATGCTAAATGAGATGTAGACACTGACATTAAGTGGGATGACTCCCACCCAAGATAATTACAGGCTAACAGAGTTAGGGGTAAGTAGTTTAAAGCAGAAGACTACTTCCATCACCTATTTTTTATTTCCTGAAGTAGAAATGGTAAGAAAACCAGTTCTTCAAGGTCCTAAAAGCTAAAGATTGCAGCATGCTGCTTCAGAGCTTGGTTGATTAGTATTTCATTTCAGTCAGTCATCCTCTCCTAATGAAATGTCTCACCTATAACATTCCTCTCAGCTTTGGCAGTTTATTTTCCACAGAAAATTATCCTTTAATGGGAATAACACTCTGTTTGACTGAAGTTCCGTTCTTCCAGTGAGCGCACAGCGCTCTGCAGTTGTTGGCTGCACCTCTCACCACATCATAGCCCTCTCTTGCTGCCAGAAACACACCCAGAAACAGAGGTTTCTCTCCAAGGCAAGTCTCTCCTTCTTGATGTATGCAATGCCTGGCAAGATGGGGCACCGGTCACTGACTAAGGTCAACCTGTCACACCCTGGTGTGCCGTGCTCTCGCAACAAAGTAGTAGCTGAGCCAAGCAGGAGCCCTGGACGCTCATTACAGCACACACACTCCCTGGTTTGCTAATTGACTTTGAACAATGAAAAGTTGTTCTGGAGCGAAGTCTGGCATGGAGGTCCTCAGCCAAAATGTCCATTTTCTTGAGACATTTGGGAATCTTACTGCCCTGATGGTCACATGGCCCCTGGGCACTTTGGGGTGGATTCGGACAGCCTACAAGAGTGCCTCGGGAAGATATAGGCACCAGCGAAGGAATTCAGGGAAATGGTGAGCACTTTAAAAAGCCTACAGCTGGCTAACCATACCCGCGTGTCTGACCGCGAGAGGGGACAGGCTGCAAACGGGGGCAGCCCCGCCGCAGCACCAGGCGTCAGGGCAGCCTGGGCTGGTGGGGTCCCAAAGGCACGCCCAGCTCCCGCAGACCCAGGCAGCCAGAAGCACGGGTAAGCAGCCCAAACACAACCCGCCAGCGAGAAGATTCCCAACCAGCATCATTCGCTCAATTGAGGTTCCTTCCAAAATCGTTTAAAAACTTAAATTACCCTCGCTGCTGTGTTTACTCTGTACGTGCTCCCGGGGCTTCGCTGCCTCCAGTACAGGTGCCAAGTTCAGTTGCCATAGCAACAGCATCGGGCAGGTGCAAAACGCTGTATGTTCTCCGCTAGATGTAAAGGAAAACCTTTCTGCTCCAGGGAAAGGGACTGTCAGTCATAATGAAGATTGTCCTCTCTTACCTGGAAACATAGCAAGGAATACTCTTTATTGATTTTTTTGTGAGGGAACTGGGGCTCCAGGATTAATTATCTTCCGCTGTTTATTTTTGCTACACAATAGATATCCATATAGGCACAGGCAATAAGCGTTTGGGCTATATATAGCACCATGTAGAAAGCAGCCAAGGGAATTTCTCTCTGCAGCAGACAGGGGCGATGAGAAGGAGATGAAGTTGCACGGAAAATGATGCTGCTTTTCCCAGCGGCCCCAAGAGTGTCCTGGCCACGGAGCAGGTCAGTTCTGACGAGGCAGAGGCAGCAGAGGTGTCCCAGAAAGCTTCCTCCCTCCCTTTCAAGGCTGCCGGGGGCCAGTACTCGGGCCAGATGTGTAGGGCATGCGTCAAGACATGTTCAAGACAGATCCAATTTCCCCCTGCTCTGCCCCAGCAGCACCTTTTTCCAGGAGGCACAGGACTGGGATGCTCCCAGAGCTCGGGGCAGAAGATGTCACTACACCTGCCAAGACATCCTCCATTGCCTCGCCTTTAAACCTTGCACACCGTGGAAAAGGCGGAGGAGAGGGGTGTCCAACGGCACACGTGTGTTTTCATGACATTACACACCTGAAACCTCGATGACGGGGTCACCTGGCTCAGGGGGCACTGTGCCCTGAAGAGGAAGAGGGGGAGTTGTTTGGCCACATGTATCTGCATAGCTGTCAGCCCACTGGTTACTTTGTAATTACTTGTAATTTGTAAATTACTTGTAATTACTTTGTAATTTGTTGTTCAAATTGAGGGCTGTCCCTCATGATTTTGAAGTGGCCCCTAGCCCACACAAATGCTCTATTTACTGTTGAAAATACCAGCAGTAAATAGCCCCAGGACAGAGGTCAGATAAAAGTTAATTACAATGAAGGGCCAAATCCCAGAGCATCCTAAGTTTCTGAATCAGGGGTACCGATTTTTCTGTCCTTCTCTTTGGGTTTTGTCACAATTTTTGTCCTATCATTATTCTTGGTGGTTTAAAAAAAATTACTTCTAGTTCCCATTAACTTTGCAGCCACAATTACATTACCGGGGGGAGCCTGGTGTGCAGACATCATTCCTTTCGAAATGGCAGCCTTGGCGGCCGATAGCTCTCCTCTACCCAAAACACCTCCTAACCTACAGCTGACAGATACAGCCACCTGGTGGCATTTGTGTGGGAAATTAAGGAAACCCTTCTACAGTCAGCAATGCCAGCAGAAAAGGGGAGAACATGGTGTGCAGATAGCTATCAGCGGTCCGTCCCACTGTGTTGCGGAAGAGCATTAAACAAGCAAGCCCTCTAGAAAAGGTTTCTCAACCTTTGCCACCTTTTCCCCCCCCCCCCCCATACAAACATATCTCAAAATTAGTTTTGATTTGAAGAATGAGGTCCAGGAACAAGCTGGCATCACATTCTCCAGGCTCTTTTTGTACTGTAACATCATCAGTCAAGTAAGAAGGCGCACAGGTAAACCAAGAGACAGCTGAGCAGTGTCAGTGTGTTTTCTGAGGATGAATGGCTCTGCGATGCTGTATAATAAATGCTAATTATTAAATGCATATTCCATGTTACACAGTCTTTCCTTCTGTTTCTTAGGGAGTCAAAGCCAGGGTAACCATTTTGTTTATTTAGCAGTGTTATTAACAGTATCAGATGTGTTACAGATCAAAAGTGGCCAAACCCAAGACTATTTTGTTGACAGAGATAACTTTGACCTGTCAAGGGAGCTCATAAAAGAGCAACAGAAGAGCAGCAAGGTTCAAAGGCACTGAAGGCTGCAGTTAACTGTATCCTGAATCACAAAAAGCACAAATTCAAAGTAACATGTGCTAACAGCCCTCTCCGATGCAACCTTCTAGCTAGAAACAATACATCTAAAAATATGTCTGCTGGTGAGATCAGTAGGGTTATCCCCAGCGAGAGTTGGAAGGGCAGGAACTAAATAATAATGCAGAATCCGGGGGGGGGGGGGGAAAGGCTACAGCAGTGGGAAAATCTCAAGCTCTTTGTTCGTAGTTTCAGCTTTCCTGACCAGCTCCAGTAAGTGATCTCTTTCCAGCTGCTGAAACTTCAAGTTCGGATGAACACTGCCCACAGTGCAGAATAATTATTGTTAAAAAAAAGTGTTGAAAAACAACACAAACAGCTACTAAATAAAAAACATTTTGCAGTAGAAGATGCACCCACCCCACATCCCTGAGTAAAAACACAGATTTAGTGTCATTATGGCCGACAGTGACTAATTTACTCATCACAAGTATCCACTAGACTTGGTGTGTGTAGCTGAAGACGGGATGGTCAAAATACATTCATAAAATCCTCTTTCCCTGCAGTTATGGGTTTCCTAAGAGTCTGATTCATGTCTGGCACATAAGATATTTCCCTGCTCCCACAGAAGCTTTGTGTGAAGAAGAAAATGTGGTGATTTTTAGTCCTATGAGCACGCTTTTCAAGTCATCACCACAACCAAGCTGCCAGAAACTTCCAGAAATAGCAAGAGGAGGCAGAGCTCTAGGGCAGTCAAGAGTTTTTCTAATGACTGAATGAAAGTCAAAAGTTAAAATCTGCAAAAGTTAAAAAGCAAAAGAATGTCATGAAGAGCCTGACACAGGGCTGCTAGGGCCACTGCAGAACAGCAAGCAGAGGTAGAAAAAAAGCATTGGCCAGCTCAGTAGCTACAGACATTAACAGTGCAATGCTTTCCAGTGAAGGAATCCAAACCAGTTCCTGCTTAAAAGTAGCAGCCTATTTTAAAAGACTCATAGGAAAAAGGGGGGAAGGGTGTGGGGAGAAAGAAAAACAAAAGAAAAAATAAAATAACCCTGGCTTTATACTTCTGCCACACTGTCTGCTTGTTGCTAAGGCACAACCTGCAGATGTGTGCTGGGCTTGCAAATCATGCTAAAGCGTCTGTGCCTGGGGACCAGTCCTGCTCCTAAGTCAGCGTTTTCTCCCCTGACGTCTCAGAACGATGAAAGTTGACCTTACTGACACTGCTGCTCTGGAAGAAATGGAAGAGACCATTCGCGTCACTAAAGCAACTCCATCGAGGCGAAAGCACCGCGGCACCCACGGCAAGCCCCGCTGAACCGCGCGGTCCCCAAACAAAACTCTCCGCGAGTCTGCATCTGCTCCCATCGCAATGAGTGCAAAAAATGCCCTTGACTTCAGCTAGAGCAGGACCAGGTGCTCTTTTGTGGGACAGGCAGAGCCAGCCTAGCAGAGAAAATCAGAGCCTGTCAAATACGATAAAATGCAGCAATTGTGAAGGAATCCTTTGAGGGGGTTTTCGGGGCGAAGCACCCCTGTATTTCCATTATTGCTACCAGAGTCCCTTGACGAGACAGGGGTGGTTGTGAAACTCCAAGTCTGCCCCCGGAGGGACGAGGCTGGTAAGTTAAAGCACATTTATTTTATCGAGAGAGTGGTGGTTCTGTTTTTTAACCTCCCTGAATCTTTGGATAGCTGAGCAAAACTGACAAGGTTAATAAAGTCCAGGCAGCTAAGAGGCAGCTGTGACACTGCTATTTGTGGGGCATCAAACCAAGAGGTCAAGCACGCTGACTTCAGCCACCTCACACTTGGGATAAATGGGACCCATGAGACTTTTCTTCGGTTCACAACTGCGCAACGGCACGGCGTTTAAAAGCGCACTCCCCGGCTGAGCGCGCTGCCGGCGCTGCTGTCGGTCTGGCACCCGTGCCTTGGGGCACGGCAGCACCCAGGCACCGCTTCAGGCTCCTCTCGCCGGGCTCACCCGGGGCTGCGCTGAGCTGCGCCGTACCCCGCCGCAGGGCTGGCACTCCAGCAGCACCAGCCAGGTCCCAGGCACATCCTGGCCAGCCCCCCACACACCTCTTGGCCGCCTTTGCCCACAGGGCAGCCCTCGCGGGGCTGGCTGAGTGGTTCGTGGCTCATCCCTCCAGGACCTTGCACTTGCAGCCCGTGGAGCCCGTAACACACAAATCCTGCCAGAATGGGGATTTCGGCCTTTTTTTTTTTTTTAAGTCAATTGCTTTAGACCACACAAGAAATGCACAGACCCAGACCAAAGCAGAAAATAATCTACGTGCTCTGCCATCCTCACCTCACCACCCTAAATCGTTTTTGGAAACTGAGGAAAATTCATCTTCGGGAGAGGAACGTCTGCTCACTCTCCAGATGTCAGGAGCTCAGCTGACCTTTGGAAGAGGGAGGCTCTCCGATTTTGCTGTCTGTGTCTTTCAAATAGGCCCATGAGACAGTGATACTCTCTTTTTTCTACTGTGAGGTAACGCCATGTCACAGAACGAGACGAATCTTAGGGAATAAAAGGTCTTTTCCAAATAATTACATATGGCATCAACAAAATGAAGCTTATTTAAAGCATATGCTAGCAGAGTTGTTATTTACCCTTGGAATTGTTTTCGCAGACATAAAGTAAACTTTATTTGAACCAACCATTATTATAGGTACAAGGTTGTATTTGTTCAGGAAAAAAAATCTTACTACTGGAGTTAGAAAAGCTAAATGCAAGACAGAGCAAATTTCTTGACTGACAAAACAAAAATTAAATAAGCAGTTAAAAATATTTTTAAAGTATGTCTTACTCTAATCTGAAGACGTTGACATGTCTAATATATGTGGAATTCCAGTTTAAGCCTAAGTTTTATCAGCTGTTTAAAAGAAACTGCAAAGTTGTCCTCTCAAAGATAGACCACCCTTTGTAGAGCAAACAACAGCCGTGTACCAGGTTCTGCAAATTCCTTGTGCTCCATTTATCATTAGACACAAAAACACTAGTCAAGTGTATAGCATTAATCGCGTCTGCACGTACTGGCAGAACCGAGCCACCATTTGATCCGGCCGCGCTGCTGAAGACAGGCAGTATTAGAGCCAGGAAGCAAATCACAAAGTCAGGGCATCCTCTTTCAGCTACATCTGCTCGATAAAAAACTCTCTGCAAGGAAATGAGTGGAGTACTGCCTAATTAGGCAGATTGGACCAGACCTAACATCCAACGAGTCTTTTTGGGGAAACTGGATCTGGGTAGGAGTTGTGATTACATGTTTCTGACACTGGCTGCTGCTGGAGGGAGAACACCAGATGAGATGTACTGCTCCAGCAAGTGCTAAGTTCTTAATTTAGGCACTTTATGGAAATTGTTGAAAAACATTCTAATTGGAAGCAACTTCTGCTTCTCCAGCATATAATTTTCCCCCTTTTTTAGCACTGAGGCATATGCATGAAAACAAGCTCTTTGTTTTTAAAATTCCACTGCTCTTGTTGTTTATTCCCCACTGGAATTCATAATCCTGTGTTTGCACAAAGCGCTATAATTGGTTGCTGTGGAAGTTTTTCTATCAAAAGGAAATGATTATTAATAATCAAGAATGAACAGTTGCATAATAGAGATTAGCAAAATAAGCACAATTCTAATAAAAATACTAATCTCCATGAAGCCAATCTCTTCAAATGCTTTGAAACATAAACATATCCCAGTGATAAAAATCATCTTTAAACATGAAGAGCAGTTAGAACCATAGGAGCAAGTACAGGTGGAGGTTGACTGTATCAATAGGAGCAGTGCATTTTGCAGCTGGCAACAAGTACAAAATTCCACTGTGAGCTGAATGTGTCCCAGAATAATATTTATAAGACTCAGTTGGTAATTGGTGACTTCATATAGGCAATTCCTGCAGCCCAAAATACATGTAATAATGAAGTAATATAAAGGTTGAGTTTCTCCATGTAAACTATTTCTAAAATTCTTGAGAGAAGGAGAGGCTTTGCTGGTAGTTTACATTATTTCTGATATGCTTACTGCAGACATGGAAGGCTTCATTTTCTGGTTCATGAGACTCAGAGGTCTGTCACAGGGGATTCTGTTTCTAAATATCCTGGGGAAAGAGTGAGGAGAGTTCTGCAAAGGGCTTTTGACCAGACCACAATCTTGAGACAGTTTTTGAAGTCCATGAGAGTCTACTGGTACATTACTAACTCCCTGCAGACCTTCAGGGCTAAAGCATCTTCCTTCTTATCAAAGAACTTCCTCATTTTCCCTTGTAAAACATATTTCTTTTCCTTCCCACTGTGATTCCAACTTTTAACCCAGAGCCATGGGTTACTTCAATGGCAGTAGGAGCAACCCATGTTTTGGAGCAATGCCACAGGGACCTGGACACTTAGCCAGGGCTCCCAGTCCCTGGGTTTACCTGGGCCAGACCTCCAGAGGAGTGCCCTGCTGCCTGCCAAGTTACTCCTAATCAGGTTTAACATAAGTCAGGATTTCAGGATAATTTTTTTCCTTTAAAACATTGATATGAAACCAGGGAACAGTGTTATAAAAAGATAAAATAAATTGCCTCAACAAGGGCCTATTTAACAATAAAGATCCTCTTCCATAGCAGCTAGCATCTACCCTTTTTTGTTCTAGGTTAAACAATAATATCTCCCAAATAATGGAGTTCTTTTTTCTTTTGAGTCGGTTCCTGCCGCCTCTTGCATCTTTTCTTTAATCTTCCCACCTGCCCTCTCCCTGGCAGGTAGCGAACAGAGCAGCATGGTGGAGCACTCGGACCATGCCTCCACACCAGCCCCAGCCGGGATGTTCAAAGCTTGCTTGCTTCTGACCTATGAAACCTCCCTCCTTGTTGCCTGTGCCTGGGCAGTAGACACTACTTGGTGCTCCATGTCCACTAAGGAGATTAAAAAGTCACTTTTTCCTATCCTTTTCTGCTACATAGGTAGTTCTACAAACTTTTGAACAAAGTTAAAGGGCATATTCCTGGCTTCAGGCTGCTTGTCTCTTATGATGTCCTGAGGAAACACTGATAAATCTTATGCACAATATTATGCATGTTATTATGATGAGTGTTAACGTTCAGTCTTCTTCCTGTATTCATAACTTGCTTTATTATATGAATATCATGTAAGTTTGAACACGTTACTTCAGAGACCACAACTGGGAATGGTTGGTTTACCATCTGCAGCTTCCTAAGACACAGTCTCAGTTAAGAGTGCCTTTTGCGGGGACACCAGGAAGGCAAACTGATAGCCTGGGCATCTGGTCCACAGTTGCAATGGAGAATGGGGTACAGAGTAACAAGGGGATGTCACCTCCTCACTGGAGCAGGCTGTGGTGGTGCCTCTGCCTCTCTCCTCGCCACCTCACAGCTTTCATGCAGGGGCTAACAGTACCGGCTGCGGACTTTTTTTCAGCTCTGGCCATCACCTGCCTTCTATGACTAAGCAAAACAGCCATAGAGTTGAAGATTGCTCTGCCCTGTCTACCCAACAGTTCAGTTCAGCGAAGTGTCCAATAAAAGACAAAACTGGAGATATGATCCAAAACCAGCCCTATCCTAAGTGGCCATGTTTCAAATCAACACAGGGCTTCTGTTTTTAAAGAAGGGCAAACTCTACTGCTTCATATGAATATGCATCCTAATAATTGTTTTTATTTAGGATTTACCTCAACACACATTCATCTAAGATTTGTGCATCTCGTCCTTAAATAAAATTATGGAATTTACTTCTTAGTGAACGATATTTTTGTGTAATAGGAAAAACAGTGAAGCAATGAACAAGTGAGAAGTCTTTGTAATAGCAGTCATCTTCAATTACCTTCCTGTCTGGCTCTTGGCAGAGCGAGGGACATTTGAGTTTTAAAGGTGTGGCACACAGATATTTCCAAAGCAAACATCATTCTGACACATCAACATGAAAATATAGTCTAATATGGACTCTAAATGACTTCATGTATGCATGACAAAGATGAAACTGAAATCTTTATATAAATTGCCTTTTGTTACAAGGTTTGCCAAAGCCTGCAATCTACCCTTTTATTAAGTGAAAGGACTATGCCTTGTCTGCTCATAATGGCATCTTTGGCATAGGCTAGAGGGGCTTATTTCTTTGTTTTGACAGATAGGGCGTTCAAGGTCCAGTTATCACTTCTTCGGGTGCAGCCTTTGTCACTAAGTGAATTGTTCAGTGGTATTATGATACAGGAGGGCTTGGAAATCTCCTTTGCCATTCTCTCTGCATCAAGAAGCTACCTCTCTGGTAAAAGCACATTCTCAGACGGTGAAGGGGAAGTGGAATGTCTCTCTCTTGCCTTGGCCAAATAAACTGCATTGATGTAATTCACTAAATTCAAAGCCAACTGATGTGGGTTAACTTAAACTTGCTCAGTAAATAGACATACAGCTGTAGTTACTCTTTGCCAATGATCTTCTCTGGCATTTATACATGAGTAATGGCCCTCAAGCCCTACACAGGCATGAGGGAATCCTTCTAGAGCTTGCGTAGGATGAGAAATATTCAGTTCAAACCAAAGAAATGAGACATTAGTATGCAAGCAAAGGGATAGTATCTTGGAGGTGTACATGTCTGGATTTTCAAAAGGCTTTGAATAAACTCTTTGCCAAAGACTGTTAAGCATCCGAGTTGTCAGGATATTTGTGGGAATGCACTCTTCCGAACTAGTAACTAGCAAGAAGGTACAGCACAAAGGACACAGATATGGTCCAAGTTCACAGTGAAGTGACTTTCCCAGCAGGATCCAGCGAGGATTTGAGAGACCTGTATGAAATAGAGTATTTTTGTATGACCTGGGAAGGGGAAGGGGTGTAATTGAAACAACAAAGTTCACAGGGGGTGTAGAGTGATTCAGAGCAGCCGGACCCAACTGTGATGAAAAGCTGAAGTCAAGCTGATGATGCAGAGCGGCAGAGGGATTACACGATGTGGAGATAATAGCAGGCAAATTTCAGTGTCAGTAACTGCAAAGTAATGCACATGGGGAAAAAACATAACCTCAAACTGTATCTAACAGAGTCTAAAGAAGGTATAATCAGCCAGGAAAGAAACCATGTGTTACTTCTCTGGAAGTAACTCAGTGCTCAGCACTGGTTAAAGGAGTGTTTTGAGAATTATTAGTAAAAGAAAAGAGAAAAAAACAGAAAATACTATTATGCCATTGTATAAATCCCCAGAGCATATATTCATTGCGTATTGAGTATCACTCTGGTCATGCCATCTAAAAAGCAATATAATGCAATTGGAAGCAGCACCGGGGGGACAGCAGGACGGTATGACTTCCATATGAAGAAGTGACTAAGTAGACTAGGCGTTCCCTTTGGAAGCGATAGGATTGACGGGGTACATAGCACAGGGCTCCACAATCAACAGCGCTGTTGCTAAAGCAAGCAGGGGAAGCCTGTTCCCTACTTGCTATTAAACTGGGAAGAGTGTCATGGTCTGGCAACAGGTTTAAAACAAAGAATAGGAAGAACTCTTCCACCCAGCACATAATTGTGTCGCTGAACTCTGTGACACAGTACGATGTGAAGTGCAGAAATAGCAATAATTTCAAAAGGGGATTAGAACAGTTCATGAAACACCACCAAAGGCTGTTAAACGTGATGGTCCATCTGCAACTACTTCCCTAGGAAAATCCCTCAACCACAGGCAGAATGAAGCTGGCAAAGCGTGCCAAGTAATACCACATATATCCTCTATATCTGCCCTTGGCATCAGCTGCTGGCCACTGGCAAATGCATGCACAGGGCACTGGGTCTAACCTGCTACCATGACTCCTACCCTAAATGCCTTTATGATTACTGCCGTTTCCATACTGGTAATCTGGGATCCACTTCACATTGGGTTGACACACGTTGGCTTTGTCCTGCTGGCAAAATGATCCTGAGTTGAAAGCTGGGGAAATATGAGGGGACAAAATGGAAGTATGTGATGAGAAGGGGATGCTGAGAAACAGAGAGCAGGTCCACACAAGGTGAGGAATTACACATGAAGGCTTAAGGCCATTCTGTGGGATGCTCCGCCTGTGGGAAGCTTGGTGAAAGACCATGAAACTTCAGAAAAGCATCAGGGAGCTCTGAGGCCAGAAAAATCACGACCAGCAACTACTCTTGCCAGAATTTTCCCTGTAAACATTTTCACGTCTCTGATCACCAGATGAAGATTTCTGCTTTGCTGCTTCAGCTTCTCCGGGAGTCCTTGTCCCAGGCAATGCACTTAACATTATTTTTAGCGTACACAGTAAAATTCCATTTTGTTCTGAAACATCCAGTTCTCTCAGCCTTCACTACTGAGCTTTTGCTGAGGCTACAGTGTTTTACAGGATTATAAACTTTGCAGTTTAGCAGAGTCAGATTCATCAGATATCATGATGGGTAAAACTGCAGAGTCCAAAGGAAATTATGAAATCTCAGTCAAAATAGAAATTACAGGCAGCATAGAAGTTCTTTGTTTCTCACCTTAAGCAAGCAAGATAGGCACCTGAGCAATTAGGCTTTAGAGGATGCAGAAGCCAGGTTTACCACGCAGTCTGACAGTATATCAATATGACCATGGGATTAACTGCGTTACTGTAAATCACATCTTCTACATATGTGATACTTCACGTATCATCTGATACATAGGATATTTTCTGTAGAAATCACAGAACTATGTGTTTAATAAGCCCCAGGAGCAAAATATAGATTATTTTTTCTGGTTTTAAAAGCCTGAAAATCACAGAACCTCATGTATGCTAAATTAATGAAGCACTGAAGTATGGGAACAGTTACCAGGACAATATATTTACGTTCAATTATATGAAATTAAAATGCATGGATATTCAGCATACAATGAGAAAGAAAAACACACAAAAGAAAATAAAGTGCTGACAGCACAAACTTCTGTCAGTAGAACGACAGAATAAAAGTATAAAAACCACTGAAAATGGGTGTTTTTATGGAGAAAAAAATACTTCCCCAAGGGCGGTACTTCTGAGAGAGCAACTAGAATGTACCATCCAAGGCCAGCTAATGAAGGTGAGAGTATATGAATAGCTAACCAGACCTATAACTACTGTAGCTTTATATTTTCATATGACTTTTTCTCACTGGTTGAATTTTGTTAAAAATAAAATTATACTTTAGCTTCATAAGTCTGAGAACTTGTGGCAGTTTTTTTTTCTTTTTATGTCCATAATTTTTACACTCGAAGCAATTTTTCTAGCTGAGTGAATGCAAAACTCAGCTTTAAAACGTGTACAAATATTGCCAGTTTATTGTAATTATATTAGTAGCCCCCTAAGGGATGGGGTCCCAGGTTTTTTTCCCTCCATTGGAAAACCAGCCTACCTCTCACCTCCTAATCCCCCTGGGAGGGTCCCTCTGGGGCAGTGGTGCCAGGCAGGGTCTCCTCTCCTCTCCTCTGCTTTGCCTAGCAAAGATTTGTCGGGAAGAGAGAGGACAGGAGAGGGTTTGACTTCATGTCCTAGCGGCGAGACACTTATCTTGGGCATGAAAGTCATAAGCCCGCTCCAGAACTACACACATATATCCCTGCTCCAGAACTATATGTAATTTTTTACAGTCATTGCTTAAAATGCATAAAATTCATTAAAATAAAGGGAGCAGAAGACCCTTGCCTTACCCCGAATCCCTCGCCCTGGGCTGCAGAGCCAGACGAGGTTCACAGTGCGTGCTTGAGGCAGGCGGGACCCCCAACCTTACGGCGCTCAGATAAGGAGCTAGTGAAGCGCAGGTCCCCGCCGTGAGGGCAGGGCCACCAGCCAGCGCTGCCCTCGGCTGAGCCAAGCGCCCAGACGTGTGCTGTCCCTGCAGTGCCGGACAGCCTCACTTCCCACCCGGGCGCTGCTCTCGGCCGAGTAGAGTGGGCTCCCCCGGAGCAAGACCCCGCTGCAGGACCAGCTCCTGCAGCCCAGCCCCTTGCAGCGGTGGTCTGGGTGTCTGGATGCAGGGCACCGATGACCTCATCCTGTTCAGGAATTTTGATAAAACCCAAAAGGCACCTGGCAGTATCTTTAGATGCCTAAACAGCCTTATTAATCTGACCAATAGGTAAGGATGGCTTGCTGTCTGTGCGAGTAACATAAAAGAAAGGCGCCTACTAGCACCTCAAGCGTTATCGAGTGCTCCCTGTCCTAACATCTGACATGCCCAACAGGAAAACCTGACTGGCACAGGTTCACCCACACAATTCCAGATACCTCTGGCCTTCTCCTGGAAAGGGACAAGGAAAAGACGAGCCTTCTGATGTCAAACATGAGTGCTGCTGGAGGAGGAAAATTTTCAGGTGAATCATTGAGGTTCTGTGAAAACTAAGAAAGGAAAAAAATGTAACAGCAAATCCCTACAGGAATAGGTTTAATGATCTTGTTTCTCAGGCTATTCGTAAACCGTGTCATTAAAAACCCCAGCTTGAGGCTCTGTTCCCCCAGTCCTCTCCTGGAGGCTCTCCTCTGCTTTCTGGTTCCTGTGTAAGGAGTCGGTATTTTGTTCGAGGATGGTGCTGACACAGGGGCACCTACCAGCTGTCCAAATGTTGGTATGGGCAGCTGGGCAAGCCAACAGCCCTCAAGCTGTGCAGCTTCAGCTGGGGGTCTGGCACAGATGGAGATGTAGAGTAACTAACGTTGGTTTAAAGGAGAAAAAGTTCTTCTGAATTGGTTCCCTGTTGTTTTTAATCACAAGCGACATTTGCCTTCATTTTTGCTTTCTCTTCCCTATCCCTTTTAAGGCCCATCCTACTCTCACTTATCATGGTCCCTACTGAGGCCCAGCATGGTTTACAGTAAGACTTAAGCTTTCAATTCATCGCTGGCAATACAGTGGTTAAAATCTCAAACACCCAACCAGAAAGTCACACAAAGGCTGGAAGCTTTTGAAGATGTTAAAAAAACCTATAGATGTGGCACTTCGGGGCATGGTTTAGTGGGCATGGTGGTGGTGGGTTGATGGTTGGACTGGATGATCTTAGAAGTCTTTTCCAGCCTAAATGATTCTGTGATTCTATGTTGGCAGAATGCTGTGCTGATAAAATGTGGTGGGTTCACCTTGGCTGGCTGCCAGATGCCCACCCCAATGCTCTCTCACTCCCCCTCCTCAGCAGAACAGGGGGAGAAAATAAGATGGAAAAGCTCATGGGTTGAGATAAAGGCAGTTTAGTAAGAAAAGCAAAAGCTGTGTGCAGAGGCAAAACAAGAAGAGGAATTTATTCGCTACTTCCCATTAGCAGGCAGGTATCCAGCCAGAGCCTGGGAAACAGGGCCTCAGTACGTGTAGCAATTGCTTGGGAAGGCAAACGTCATAACCATCATGTCTCCTCATTCTCCTGCTTTCCCTCAGCTTTTACTGCTGAGTACAATGTCATATGACATGGAATATATATGACCCTTTGGTCAGTAGCCTGTCCCAGCCACTTGCTCACTCCCAGCCTACTGGTCTTTTTTGGGTGAGAGGGCTGGAGATACAACCTTGATGCTGTGCAGTCACTGCTCAGCAGCAGCCAAAAAACTGGTGTTTGGCTGTTTTAGCCACAAATGCAAAGCCCAGCACCATACAGGCTGGTATGAAGAAAGCTAACTTCATACCAGCCGTACCCAGTAAGTAAGAGTTGAAAGAATCCAATTAGCTATATTACAAAAGAAAAGGAAAAAAATCAAACAAAAACCCCCACAAAACAAAACCAAACAAAAACAAAAAAACAAACCCTCCCTGTTCTATAAACAAGCCTACTACAGACAACCATACGCCTACAACTAATCCAACTTCATGGGTGGCTACTCTTCCAGCAGCAATTAATTCCCTTGTAACTTAGGCAATAAAGAAGAGCAAGCTCCATAGCTGAGATTTATACACCCTCGTCATAGGCACATGGAAACTGAAGATCTTTTATTTGTCTGCAGGATAATGGTTCTTCTTGGCTCACGTAGTACACTCAAAAATATGGGTGGATTGTTTTCCTGTCATTTTTTTATGCAACAACAATTACAATCTGATGATACTTTCCGTTTGGAAAGGGTGTCCAATTGGAGAAACGATACAGAAAGGCTTAAACTCTGCAGACTGTCACCAACTCATTTTTGTGCTCTGGAAGCATGAGTACCTGCAGAGCTGGATGAGCTGTAAGGGCAATCAGACGCTGTGCTTTGGCCGTGGCCAGCTTGCCAGACAAGGCCGTGGGAGCACTGCCTCTGCTCGGTCTGCTCAGATGAGGTTTTGCCCTGGAAAGCCACAGATGAGACAAAACCCAGCACCCTTCCCTGGAAAGGGAGGCGGGGGGGAAACCTCCTCTCAGATGGAGTAAGCACTGAGGACTTCAGTCTTAGTACAAACTTAGCAAAGGCTGGTGCTATTTTCTAAATAACAAAGCCCAGCTGAAGCCAGGTGGGCTTCCAACAACCAGGGAAAAGGGCTGAACAGGCAATGGGTCTGAAAACCACGGCGAGCGAGGCATGGTTTCACCTCGCTTAGCACAGTCGTGCTCGAAACACAGCGTGCCCGGGTCCTGCTGTCGCCACCGGAGCAGCACTTCTGAAAGCCATTCGGACCTTACGTTAACTGATTTCCCCTTTGGGTTTGCCTACCACTCTCCATCGATGGCAGAAACAGTCAGCGCTGCCCACGAAGTCTGTCTCACTCCAGTACCTAACTTTAAGGTGTGCTAAGCCGGAGACGTTCCTCTGAGCGATTTTTCTCTTGTGCCTAATTTCAGCTTGATGACTAACAAATGAAAGCATGAGAGTCTTAAATTATAGCTCCTCTCCTTTGAACTTGGCTAATACTGGGCTCTGCAACGAGCAAAGAAATTACATGTGGATGGACAGGAGAAAACA
Source organism: Phaethon aethereus (assembly GCF_964289735.1). Classification (NCBI taxonomy): domain Eukaryota; kingdom Metazoa; phylum Chordata; class Aves; order Phaethontiformes; family Phaethontidae; genus Phaethon; species Phaethon aethereus. The sequence goes on from NC_138575.1 coordinate 147,549,023, forward strand.
GCAGCTCGAATTGAGGGCACTGCACCGAGGGCACGCTACATTTCTATGACATTCGCACACTGGAAGGTAATCATTAAAAGTCTTCTTAATCGTTTCTCTTTTGTATCCCTCTCGAAGCTGAATAAATGTTCATTCACTGCCTGGTAATAGCTGACAAAGTCCTGGATACTGGAAAAAAGCATTCGTTCCTATTTAGGCATATTCTGGCAAGCTATTTATGACTATCTTTCTTTTTTATTATTATTATTATTATTAACACTGCCCCATTAAGAAGTGTGATAATCATTTACAAACTGAAGAAGTGGTAAATATGTCTGGGTGCAAAATTTATTACTGAGAGGCTGTTTCCTGATGTGACAGAGATTAGTGTAATTCCTCATTTTTCACACAAAACCTTGCTTCGAATAGAGAATTATTGAAAATGCTGATAAATCTTTGCTATGATATATTTAAAGGCTGCTGGTGAACACTGCAAGACATAAGTCACAGAAGGTGGCATTTTTGACTAGTAAATAAGAAGTAAATGGAAATATCATCACATAGATTTAGAGGGTGTTTGAAGCAAGGACCTATGAGTGTTGTTTTTTTTTTACTGGTAAGAGCTCTAAGTGGGAATTAATAAATACTCGAAGTCCATATTGCACTTATAAGGCAACACCCTGTCACCAAAACTGGAATTATGACTACCTCCAACTGAGAAAAATGACAGAATCTGGCCCACCACATGTACCAACATCCACTTTGCTCAATTGTAAACGAATCTGGAGGACAAAGCATGAGGTAGTTTGGAGGAGTGGGATCAGATGGAGCCGTTCAGAGGGCTTAGAGTCTGTCCTAAGCAAAGGAGAAATCTTACACTTACGTGAACAAAAGAAAACCCAGCAAGTGAAAACACAGCTGGGATCATGCTGGCCGGAAAGCACCAAGCTCAGGCTGTAAACAGAAATCACAAGAAGCTGCAATTTGCCACTATCGGCAAGTAGTGCCCATATTATTTTTGGATGCGCAGGGCGAGAATTATCTAATCTAGAATTTCCCCTCCTATCAGTAAATGCAGATTTGTCTCCCCGTGCATGACCCCCAGAATGAGCAGTTGTGGTTTTCACACGTGTTGCAAGTTGGGATGTAACAGCAGAGGGTCAAGTCCAAAGGTGACCATCTCAAACCTCCCTTTCCTTCCCGTTACGGCTGTTCAACGCCAGAGCGACACTGCTCCGCAGCCCCTCTCTGACACGGCTCCCCGCGGGGCACGGGACTCTGGGGAGAGGAGGACACAGGACAAAGTCCTCCTGCCACCGCTCAGTCGGCATGCGTGGCCACGGCAGCTCTGGTTACAGTCAGCGCGCCATCAAAACCAAGCAAGACGGTCATTTTTCCTCCTTGAAGAGATGCAGGGCAGCCTTCTCTGGTTTGGACCATGCACAACTGAATTTCCAGTTTCTTAAAGTTCACTGAGTTCTGCTGGAGTGTATCCAAGCTAGAGAAGTCATGTCATGAACATCTTTGCTATATGGGCTATTTAAGAAGTTTAGAAACTAATTTCAAATATTAGGCCTTTCTATTTTACACTTTGTTTTCAAGTCTGATACTTGCTATGTTAAGGAAGATGCCCCTCACTAGCAGGAACATCAGAAAGCATTTTCTGGAAGAAGGCTTACCTAGAACAGCTTAGCTTTTTGGTTCAATTGTCCCATAAGCATTAGACTAAGCCTAGGTTTTCTGCCAGGAAACTTCTTATCTGAGACGTGTATCCTGATACGTATATTACATTCCAGAGCCTACAGTGAAAAGTAAGGTTTGCCCTTATCCATGGAGGAAGGTGGGTTCCAGTCAAATTCCATGTTATCGCAGTTTTGAAGGGGTCAAATCCCCACTTTTGCTTTTCACTGAATTAACCAGCTTTTTTGTGGTTCTAAATCGAATTTGTCACATGAAGTGGTGAAGAACTGTGTGAGTGTGGATTCTCCTGGATGGAAAGAACTAATAAATCCCACATTTTTTGTAAGTCAGCCCGGATTTTTACCACACAGTCCTTTAATAACACCAAGGAAGGGTATAAGGCCAGTAAGTCAGTGGAGCTGTATCTTCAGTTCTAGTTTCTTCATTTGGTTGAAATGGTGTTGCCAACATTTCTCCTTTTTAAAATAAACACAGATAGGCTTTTTTATTAGCGCCGAGTTTCCAGCTGGGGGAAAGGAGACGGGAAAGTTAAATTGAGTTTGCTTCATTAGAATGTTGTTTGCATAATTACTGAGACTATGCAGCTGTTACTATCTGCAGGTGTTAAATGCTGGGCAAGACTTTTGTGTCACTACTACGAAAATGTTAAAAAGCACGTTTTTAGTAGCAACACTGTGCACTTTTAAGTATTTTAGGTAAGCTTCCATTTCTGATTATTTTGGGCTCACATGTTTGTAAAACTGAACATCACACACCAATATATTTCTCATACTGTGATGCAGCAGTCACAGGAGGACAGCAAAGGATATTAATTCCCTCACTCTGCTCCTGAACAACACATGACCTTTCTCTGCCTCTCTACACCCTTTGTAAAAAAGAGTTTTAAACTATCACCACAAGAGACTGTGACCTGCTTTGACTTCTCGGCATCCACAAGGCGGGACACACTCCAGTGAAAGGTGCAGTGAGGGCCATCAATTCACGTGAACTTTGCAGGTTTGCTATTAGCCTGTGAGCTGAAGGAACCAAGCCTAACCTGATCAGATGGTCTGTCTGCCTGTACGTCTTTTTTTCTTACCAACATCTGAACACACTGGGCGATTTCCACTGGGCTGAGGTGGTAGTAGTCTCAGCTGTATTTCACAGATATTTCATCAAGACAGGTGGTAAAGAAAAGGAAAGAAATCCTGTTAATGATCCCACAGAGGAATGGCAAGAGAGTTCAGCCTTTTTTTTTTTTTCATTTGGTAGCTTTGCCTTGATTTTCTCAGCCTCTTTCACACCTATAGCTTTTAAAAAACATTGTGCATATTCTCGCAGAAAGCTGCTTCATAAACCCTGTCATCCACTTTTCCAAGCCTCTGAAAGGCCATTTTTCCCCCATCCATTCATTTTATCTCTGCTAAGAGCCACTCATTAAATGATGCTGACTTCCCTCCCCAGGCAGGCCAACCTCTGGGCTTCCCTCTCTGCCCGGTGTTCACAAGCCCCGCTGTAGCTCCAGGTCGGTCGCCGATGGCCGCTGCCATCTGAAATACACCATTGCTCTTGCCCTCTGCCCTTTGCTGAACACCCCTGAGCCGGAGCCCCTGCCTTCCCCAGGATGGCCCTCCCTAAGGCTGGCCAGAAAACAAACTCTTTTCTCAACCAAAATGCAAAGAAATGAAAAGGGTTTATGGGTATTTCCATAGAAATGTCCGACTTCCACACAAAACACGAGATTTTCTCTGAAAGCTTGGCTGTGAGTATTGCTGTGCTTCATGACAGCACCGATCCAGCTGTTTCTGCTTCTGCAGAAAAAAAACCTTCTGTATTTGAGCACAAGCTAAGATGATCCATCCCACAAGGCAGCCCAGCACCCCACCTGAAGAACTCTTTGCACCCTGACTCTGTGGTCATTTTCTAGAACCCACCTTTTGATGACAAAAAGCTGCATTTTGCAGTGAGAAGGAGGCATTTTTCATGAAATAGTATGATTTAGCAAAGCACAAGCTTTCCATCAGTAACAGCTTAGACAGATACATTTTTTTTACACCAATTTCCTAGTTACAAAACCTTTCCCTTGAGTCGTTCTGAGGGAAAGGCAGGAGGTTGCGCAGGAGCCCGGGCGTGCGCTGGCAGGCTGCTTCCAGCCCAACTCACTAACAGAGCCTCCAGCACTTCAGAGCGGCTCAACCCACCGCCGCTCGCTTTTATCGGTAGGTGTCCAGAAAGGTTTTCTTTAAGAGGCAGCAGTGGCCTCGTTGCATCTTGATTACGCTGTGGGTGAGATTCCTCCGTCCAGGTGCCTAAATGTGAGTTAGGGGTGGGGTCAGTGCCGCTGCCAGCCAGGGCCACTTGACATGCCTTCAGCTGCCACTCCAGAAGGACCTGCATGTCCCACTGGTGTCACATCTGCCAGTGAAGGCATCTCAGATACCTGTCCTGAGGGGCCTGAATGAAGCCTGTGATGTCCACTGAGTAGAGAGGGTTTGGAGACCTGGTTCACAGCCGGGTGTCTGCACGGCCACATCTAACCACAGACCGCTCAACTCCGCGGCTGAAGCCCATGCTACGCCATTAGTCCAATGCCATGTAGACCCCATCTGATGACATCGCCAGCGCCCCTATTTGCATTGCTCTCTTTTGGGTGACGCTGGGGCCACAGTGCCCCATGGCGAGTCACAGCCTGGCCGCTCTGGGGAGCCAAACTTTCCCCAGTGCTGCCGGCGGAGCACACACCGCACCAGCGCGATGCGCGGGTGCTCAGCTTCCCCTCTCCTCTTACTCACGCCTAATTTACACCCTCGACGCTGACAAATTTCTCTCACAAACAAGGTGCTCTCCGGGGGCTGATCTATTTGCCGCGGTGTGTTCTAGTGACAGCAAAACCCGCGGAACAGAATACTTCTCCAGTACGTCTCCTCAGGCTGTGCCAGACATGCGCTTTGCACTTGATGAGGGGCAATTTATAACGGCCCCGGGCTGAGCGGAACGCCGCACGTGTGGCAATCGGGTTTCAGGCAGGGAAAGACTCAGGCGACGCGGGAGTGCCTTGTCACTCCAGAGCCTTATGAAAACACCCAACCACTTTCTGAGAGGAAGACCTTTGAAGTGGCTCACCCGGGACGCTGACGGGTACCATGGCTCGGGCTCTTCGCTCCCACACACAGCTGGCAGTGGCAGTGGTCCTGCTGTCCGGAGAGGCACGTGCGGGAGGGGAGTCACCCCGGGCCCCGAGCCCACCCAGAGCATCGCCCTGATCCTCCTGCCGCCGCCTCACCGGGAGCCGGCCCCAGGAGCTTTGGCTCCTTCACCTTCAGCAGTACCTCGCGGGCATCTCCTCCCCAGCCCCAAAAAGATCTGCCTCGGATATTTTCTCTATCAAACTCTTCTGGCTCCCACTGGAGTTAATGGAAACACTGTATGAGTTAGAGGGAAGGCCAGCACCTATGGCGGGAACCCAGCCCCACAGGAGAGCGTGGGGTCTGCCTGACAACCCTTTTGCTTAAACCAATTGTTTTTATATTGAGGCTTCATGAACAACAGGAAAAATAGCAATGGGTTTGGCCCATGGTGGGCTTGTGTTTTGCACACCTTCTCTGCCACACAGAGTCTTCTCTCGTTGCTGTTTCACAATGTCAGAAATCGAGTTTAACTGTCAGGACATGCCAAGTAGATGAGGCACGATTTGAAGGGGAGACTGAAGTGGCTCCGTGAGGGCTGAGAGGAAATCACCGGTGAGGTTCCTCGGGGCAGCGTTGGGGAGTATCTTAGCAATGGCCTTCAGCCTGAATGCAAGCACTTGCTTTTGGACATCAGCCACGGCTCAAACTTTCCCATCCTGAGCTCCTCAGAGGAATAAAAAAATGCCTGATAAAAGTAATGTACAGGGTGCCAGTGAGACCTCATCCAGCGCAGCACCCCGCTTCTGCTCACCTCCCTTCACAAGGACGAGCATGAAAAGCCCAGGTCCTGTGTGGGGCTGCCAGGAGAGCCAGCGACGGGGACCCAGCCTGGCAAGCGGAGACCCAGCGACCCCGGGTTGTTTATCCGGCAGAGGGGGGATGCCGCTGCCTTCCTGGAAACGCCTGCCGGAGGGCAGAAATTCTCCTCACCCCACAAGGCAACGCTGGCACAAAGCTAAACGTCTGTGAATAATTCAGTCTGCAAACTCGATCAGATCGAGATGGGGGATTCGGCAATGAATTCCCCATGGGACAACAGGGGAAAAAGTCTAAATTTCTCCTCGGCCGGCGCCCGCTGTGGTTAGGAAAGCACGAGTGTGTCAGTGGGGTGCGCAGACGAGTGAGGTTAAGCTGGAAGGAAAAGCCAGGATTTTGGAATGGAAAAAAAAAATTAAGACCTTTTTGGGTGGAGAAGCCCTTTTTCAGGGCATTTTGTAACGTCAGGAGTGCTCTGCAGGCCGGGGGGGCTGAGATAAGCAGGGGAGCGCGCAGCTTCGCCCTTTCTCGCTCTGCGCCCATGCCCCCACCAGCGTCAGCACGTCACGGGCTAATGACATCCCAGCAGCAAGACGATTCCTTTTCTCTTCATGCATGCTCTCTCGCCTGGTCTAAAATGCAAAATCACCAAGGATGTAACCGTACAATTGCGGACATTTCTGACGTCCCACGTTGAACGCGCACATTATCCCATTTACATCCCCGTTGTCCGGCCAGCAAGACCCCCGGCTACCCATCATCTCCTGTGTGCAGTGCAGCGTTTCTGCTCGCCTGTCACTCTGGTCTCTGAGCTTCTTTATCAGAGCATCTGCATATCTCTGCAGTGATACTTCTGTTGCGTGCCAGGCACAGCTCTCACGAAGAGCAGAAGCTCTGCCATACCGCATGGGAAGCAAAGCCCTCCTATAGCCTTCCTCCAGACTGAAGAGTATCCCTGAAAATCTCTAAAACAAGGATGTAACTTGCTTCTAGTAGAAATTGCCGAGTTTCAAACTGCTCACAGCTAATTTATGTACTGAGGGGAAAAAATGTTCAGCTTCTCCAACACCTAATATGAATTTCGTATCTGTATAAGCATCGTACAGATCTATATATTGAATAAATAAAACGTGGGTAGGGCTAGTCATGATTTAATCCCACAAAATTATGTCATGATTAAATCAGTAAATTATTAGTCATGATTAAATCCTACTAAACTCTGCAGTGCGGGAACATTAGTGAGACCAGCCTAAAGCTTGCCTCCTCCACCCTCGGAGGTGCGCGTCCACCCCCGTTGCCCACCCGAAAGTGGTGCGGGGCTGGGGGGCTGCTGCAGGCACGGCTCCCGCAGTAACGCTCTCCTCCCGGTTTACATCAAATTTCCGTCCCCTGCCACCATTATAAAAATAAACAGCTCTCACTCTTATTCCCAAATGGAAATTTTCTTCTGAGGCGGCGTATTTCATTTTTAAGTAATAGCCTGCGGTGGCTTTTTCCAAGGGCTCGTTACTGCCGCGGAGTGGTTTTATTTGATGGGTGAACAGTGACATCTGCTGGGAAAGTCCCCGGGAGGAGGACTGGGCTCCGGGGGTGCCCAGCACCCCTGCACCCCTTCCCCCCTGCACCCCTGCATCCCTCCTTCCCCTCCGCTCCCCTGCCAGCGGGGACAGAGAGGGCTCTCCCACCGCCCGCAGGGCTCGTTAGCGGCACACCGTTCGTTCTGGATAGGCACAGTTCAGCCTGTACAAGAATTACCTGTCTGACTGCATCAATGAGCAACTGATAAAAGTCAGTAGGGTCGCAGCGAATTTTTTATTGCTTTTCAAGTGCTAAAGGTTGCGGGGGGCGGGGGGCAAGGGGTGGTGGCACGCAGCGGCTGAGCGGTCGGAGCTGCCGCCCGTGTGTTTCTCTGAACATTTCGGTCTCTCATCTCTCTCCCACCCGGTGTTTCTCTGATCTCCCCACTGCCTCCCCTTTTATTATATTATATTTACAACAGGGCTTATTTGAAAGTGAAATGCCCCAGCCGAATTGCCGGCAGTAACTGGCAGCGAGGGCAGGGGTGCCTCTTCAGCCCGAGTGCAGCGCGTGTCTGGTGTCCCACCAAAAATGGCACAATATTACACCCTCTTTAAAATCCCACCCCCCCCCAAAAAAAGAGCTTTACATTAGGAAAAATACAATGTGCCACTTCGAGTGAAGCGCTGGGCCTGCAATGTGACAAACTGTGCGCTTTCTTGAGGTTTTTTGAGGCGTCAGCGATACACCTCTCCAAAATACCATGGCTAAGTTAAAATGCGTAAATGCAGGATCCAGACTCCGTGTAGGACCTTCTTTATGCTCAGCGACTCTCTGACTGTACGGCGGTGGTTAGGTGGTTTTGCAAGAGCTCTGCCTTTCCAGCACCAGGCACCAGACCTCTGCCTTGTGCGTATCATTTCGCTCTTCTCACCCAGTTTTCCCATGTTGTTGTTAACACAAAAGCTATTGTAATTTTAAGTGTATCAGCTCACACTAATAAATACTTGCCTTTGAAACAGAAAATCACTTATGGTTTGAGTCTAAGCTCATTCTATTGTGGGAAAACTGGGCTGCTCAACCGAACTGGGCTGCTCCTTGGCATAGAAGTACAGTGGTGCAAGCAGCGCTCATCTTCAGCCAGGGAAAGAGGAAGATGCAGTGCACCTGAACAGGGGCACACGTGGCACCAGCAGCTAAGCCTGAATTGGCCCTCAGCTCAAGCTGTCTTGCTCCCGCAGAGCCCCCATCTCCCAGCCCTTCCTCTCTGGAGGTCCTCTCACTCCCTGTCCTCCCGCCCCAAGGCTCCCCCCCGCCACAACCCCAGCAGAGATTTCCAATCTGGAGCACTCACGCCTCCGCCTCCCCTCCCTGAGACCCCTGCTAAAATCACCCCACTAAAATATTTCCAGGAATCATGTTTCCTTCCTTCTTCTGCTTGTGCCTGCTGCCCAAGGAAACGTTGTCCAAAATAAACACACTGTTCAAAGAGAAGAGAAGGCCTTACCAAGTGCATAACTCAGCAAGTAATTTATATACTTCCCTCTGCAAAATCAAATAATGCCTTGCAAAACTCAAGGCGTGAAGCTGGAGCCGTTCGCCAGACCATAAATCATGGGAGCACAAGCAGAAGCGGTGGCAGATCGTGCGCGTGTGCCATGTGGGCGACTACCACCCTGCGGCTCCCTCCCACACCGGAGCACGCATGATGGATGGCATCCTCCAGGCCTCGGGCTGAAGCGAGCGGAAGATGCTCCCTGACACCGAGGAGGAGGACGCAGACAATCCCCTGTGGTGTCCCCAGCAGAGGGTTCGGGCAGCGTGCCACTGCCAACCCCAGAGGAACACAGCCTTTCCCAGCACGTATATTGATTTGTCCAGATATGTATATAGGTAATGTATCCCGAATGATGCTCTACCCCCGTGCTGCTGGTCACCTCCTTCCCATGCTGTTTGGGTTCATTGCGTAGGGTGTTGCTCATGAGATGTAGGCTCTGGTCTTGCAGAGGACATAGGCAAAGCACGAATATAGATCAGAGTTTTCTGGGGAAGGCAGCTCTGAATGACTCTGCCCACTGTAGCCCCCAAGTCTTGTGACCTGAAGATACGATCACATAAGACAACCTACCTTCTCGGTCTGTTTATCAAAACCCAGGCTAAAGAAAGCCCCAGAGATGTGTCAAGAAAGCTGAGAAACATCCTCAGAGAAGCTACTAAGAAAGGTCTGCAACAAGGCAAACACCACAAGGTAAGTGTGGTGAAATGTTCAAAGCTGGGAAGAAGAAGATGGGAATCAAGTGAGGGACCTTGGGGGAGGCAGAGAGATGGAGCGGAAAGGAAGACCTTGGAGACAGTAGGGAAGAGAGAGCCTGTGAAGGAAAAAAATACTAAAATAGAGGCCAGTCTAAAAGCAGCTTTTTTATTGTCTTAACTTGGCAGGGGGCTTTCCACCTGAAATTACACTTGAAACCATAATTTTTAGCTGGGGAAAAAATAAAATAAAACATCTGGCTTTCTGTTTGTGATTTGGAGCAGGAAATCAAAGCTTTCCCAAGAAATCAAAGTAAAACTTTGCAAAAGATTCTTTGGAATAAAACTTAATTTTCAGATTACTCCTCTGTGACTCTTCCCACATAGCTGAGCACATTCACATGAATCACCAGTTTACTCAGAAGAGTAAACACTCAGCTCACAGCACTGAGAGGGAAAGCTGGGACAGCCAGAGCCACAGTCCTGCTTGTTGTAGACCACAGAGCTGGAGCTGCCACAGGGGGTGTCGGGAAGCCCTTTCCCGCTCACGCACTGATACAGGGGAAAATCTGGTGGGGACTTAAAAGGAAAACACAAACTGAAGAGAACAGTTAAGAAAGCACCTGTAAATACATGGTTTTGCACAGGCGGGACTAACTTCTCTTGCTGCGAAGCAATCACCATGCGCCTGCTAGGCAAAAGCTGCCGTTTAAAGCAAGAAAAACAATCGCTGAGCAGCCCCCCACCAAGAAGGAGGCTGAGTAACTGAGCCCCCGAGAACTGTGGATGGATGTACGCATTTGGGTGTGCATTCAAATTTAGCATGCTGGCGATAGCACTACTGCCAAGCAGTCAAAATCTTGAAGTTAGAACCAAAAAAATGAGGTTAAAAAACAGCCTGGGGAGTCTTTGTGCTCTTTGTGCCATTACCACATACACCTTCTTCACGTTTTCAAGCTTTTCCTGCCAGGGTCAGCTCTCTTTCTTACACTGAAACAAGAGATAGTCTGGTGTTTCCTTTGATGCCAGCAGCTGTATAAAGACTGAGCACTGTAAGCTGGTGACCAGAGAGTAAGAAACGGCAGGCTTTACTCCTCCTTAGAGCAGGAGTAACTTCACCAAAGGACCAGAGAGAAACAGAAGCAGTAAACAGCCTCCTCTGATCACAGACAAGAAAAAGATCCAAAGCAACATCATCAGGAAAGTGAAGTGGAAGAGTAAAATGCTGCACTTCTGAAACTTGGTGTGAAATAGAGACTAAATGTTTCTCCACTCCTCTGTCGTAACTGGCAGCTCTGGAAGAGAAACCCCAGGCCAGCCTCTCCAGGCTATGTTGTGAAAGGAGTGACCTCTAAGGATTTACGTGAGGCAGCTGTGCTGTCTGCAGAATCCCAATGACGTCTAACTTTCAATACAGCTTGGTCATGTTCTATTTTATGTTCTGCTTCGGCATGTTTGAAGCCCAGAAACCAGGAATAGAAGTATATACGCTGGGATTGTAACAGGCTCGCTCTCTACCCTAAATTTCAGAGCTACTCTACTGCTGATAAGCACTCAGGAGACTGCCTGGTTGAAGTGAAAGCTCAAAGCCTTTTTTTAAATTCATGAGCACTATCTGTACTCACACCAAGTTTTCTAATCCATAGTTCACCATACTTAGAAGACTTTGTCCCTTGAGTATTGTCCCTAATAGTAGCTTGACGTGAGTCCTGCCCGTGACACCTTCATTGATCCCAAGGGGTTGCATTCTCCCAGATTGCCATCATGAATAATGCAAACAAGCCTTGAAAGTACGGAAAGAAAAGTTTCCCGGCACGCCCAGCTAGCACAGGCGCAGCACGAGCACAGTGCTTCTGCAGCCTTCACAGCCACGAGCACCCCGGCCCTGCCTCTCGGTGCGCTACGCTCAGCGCTACGGCCTGCTGAAACACAGGGACCTTGTCCTTCCCACAAGGAGAGGTTAGACAACGAGCTGCAGTCTGACGGTGGCTTGCTCCCACCAACAACTGCTGTTAGAAACGTTAACCCTGTCTGAGAGGACTGGATGAGGGAAACGAGGTAGGTAATAGCAAGGCACACAATCAGGCCTGGCTCTTGCACTAAGAAGTTCCTTTCCTCCCTCTCCTCTCCTCTGCAGCCTCCTTTCAGAAGGGAATGGCCTGGCTGGGCCAGCTTTCCTCTCTTCTTCAAAGTGAAGTTCTTCTGTTGTTGACCTGCAAGCTGCTTTTTTTCCCTTTAAACTACGGAGCCAACGAGCACAGAACATACTAAAGGAGTGGCAAACACTCTCCATTTTCTTCTTGATCTAACTTCAGAAGAAATAGCAGGCACAAGGAGCTGCGTTGGTGTTGGCATCTAAGACCTGATAACCTTCTTACAAGGGAAGGGAAGGGAAGGGAAGGGAAGGGAAGGGAAGGGAAGGGAAGGGAAGGGAAGGGAAGGGAAGGGAAGGGAAGGGAAGGGAAGGGAAGGGAAGGGAAGGGAAGGGAAGGGAAGGGAAGGGAAGGGAAAGACCTCATTAAGGGTCATTCTGTTTGAATTTGACAGGTGCAGGAAAGTCTCATTGATCTCTCTGCCACTATCAAACACACACTTCATGTCTTCAAACTCTCCCCAGTAAACAGGCAGGGTAGATTCTTTCTTAAAATGAAATAACAGATACTCAGGCATTTGCTTTGATTCCAGCATCTTCTCAGAAGACCAAACATCTTTTTAAAAAACAACCAAGAGTAGGCAGGCTCCTGTTTTCCTTAGGCCAGGGCACAGCATGGTTTAACCAAAGGACCAGAAAGCAGAAGCATCAAGCAGCCCTCTCTGACCATGTCTGTGTATCTTGTTTCTGCTGCCTCCAAGCACTTCAACTGGTGGATTCAACTTCCAGCGCTCATGAGCAGATGGTAGTTAGGTGGGGAAACATTCCTGCTGTAACAGCCTATATGCTTTTCAACAGCTTTCATAATATGTGATGCAGAGTGACATGGAGCTGCATGGAGAAAAAGACTACCAAGCTAAAGGCAAAAGCATATGTATAAGTGTAAATTGTGGCTGTCTGTACGTAATGAAACAACACAGGGGTGTTATCCTTTCTCTTCCTCCACTCCCACTCAGGTGTCCAAGTACAGCCATATATGGTATGTCTGGATGTTCTCATGGCTTTCCAACTCTGCAGGTATCTCCAAAATCACAGGTATGATTAACACATATCCTTAATGCAGTTGGGACAAGAATGAGAAACAAGTGGCAGATATTCTTAAAAAATAAGAATATCTTATAAAAGTGTTTTCACACTGCAGTAATGAAATATAAACTCACAATAAATGGAATTATACATGATAGGAGCTTGCCTTTTATTAGTAGTGAGAGACAACTACAACAACAAAATAGAAAAAATCAAAATGTGGGAAGATTACATTTCGAGTTCACTATCAATATGATAGAGATGAAAAAAATCAGTCTATTAATTATATTGTGCTTCTGGTGGATGAGGCAACTTCATCTTAAGTAAAGCAATTCCTGTGTCTTTGCATATAGCTATTTCCAGGATAAGTCCTTTTTAAAACTGTTAACCATTCACTGACAGTAGAAAGATGGCTTGCATTTCAGTAACAATCTCTCATCAGCAAAACAATGAGAAGAGATTGAATTATATTTGCTCAGTGCAATGCCATAAAATAAATACTGAATACAACATTTTAAAAAATGGAACAGCTCGGAACAAATTAGGGTAAGTTTTCCTCTAGCAAATGCCATAAAGTTCAAAGTGAGTGTAAGATGGCACACTTGTGTAACATCGTCTATCGATCCAAGACTGGAAAGAGAGTCCTATATATCTTAACTTCTGTGATGGGAATAAAGGTCAACTTTGAGTAGCATATAATGAAAATATGTCACCTCTCTTTCCCTTTTTCACCCTGGAGTCCAGTAACAGGAGTCAGCTTGATATGTTTATTCCTGTTTGGCTATATAACTCACTGCAAGCTCCATGACTTCTTATCACTTTTGCAACTAGTGCAACTAGTATGTCTCTTTTAATGACTGGATGGAGGGTTTCACTGTGTCTTTCGAGACATATTTCCTTTATGAATAACAAAAATTAAAATATTGTCTCTTTAAAAACCTAAAAAAATCTTTTAAGGTCTTTTAAAAATATATTGTCATTGCAATACTTAGAGCTTGGTCTTTCCTTGAAGATGCATTTTTAACACCAGGCTCCATGTCAAGCAACAAATGACGCAAGGTTCAGCTATCCCTGCCTGGTCAAAATACTAAAACTTCTTAGCTAACATATTCAACATGCTTTTAAAAATAGATTTTTAACCTTATTTAGACAACCCTGAAGAAAAAGCATATAATTAAAGCAACAAATAATACTAGGAAATTCAGCAATGTTATCATTCATAATTGGTTCTGGAGTCATGCTCCCACGAGCTCCAGTTCTTCAAATGTGGGAATGAGGCTAACCATGAAATAGTTCATGGTTTTAGCACCAATAAAACCATGAGGCTGAGGAGCGTGACTAATAAATGTACAAATTGGTAGCTCCTTCCATGCTAAGATGATGTGTTAGCACAGGTATAAACCAGAGAATATATAGGGGATTGCAACAGCAAGGAAAGAGCAACTGTTCTACTCATGCTTTGTTATTCTAAATAATAATAATAATATCACAGTGACAACAATATCTCAGGAAGTAATGCAGCCTTTTTAGGCCTGAATTCCTTTCTCCACTTTAAGATCTTGTCATTCAGCATGGTACCAACTGGTTAGTGCTTGCATGTACAACACGAGAACTGTCTTTGCCATCAGTTAAAAGAAGATGAACAAGAATATTGCACTTCAGATTCACAAAGGTGTTAGTGGAAAGGTTTGCTCCCTCTTAACTTCCTGTAGCTATGGATCATTTGCTTAAGCTTAAAGATAACTATTTCAGATTTGATTTTGCAAGCTCCTAGAATAGTTCTTACTCAAGGTGTATGTAACATGTTATGAAAATTGCTTGGTTTTAATTAAAAGGATAAATTATTCTAGGACTGTAAAACTAGTCATCCTGAAAAAATGTATCCCTGAAGCTTTGGTTTCATTGAACCATTTGATTTCATTGTTATATTCACAAACTCTGTTTCTTCATCCCTTAAAGAAATAATTTCTTTAAATTATCAAATTATATGAAAACATTTATGTTCTTTTAGGAAAATTGAATTTTAACATATTTCTTGCACATTGACTTGAGCTAATTGGAATAACAACATGGTTGCATTCAAGCAGGAAGGACCCAGTGTGAGCTCTCACAAATGCTGCTGGGGTGCAGCCGTGCCACTTTGGACATCCCACAAGAAGAGACAATACTCAGATACACAACACCCATCAGTCTCAGGGAGGAAACTGAGAAGTACCTGCTTGTTGCTATCCCTGTTTACTGATATTCAGAGTCCCGTGACTCCCGAGATGCCACTGAAAGGCAGGTCAGGGCAGTTGTCAGTCTTCAAGGAAGTCTCCAGCACACTTGGGAGAAATCCTGGGGATGATGGCACTGTGCTGCACCTCTGAGCGGCAGCCCGGAAGGCCCTAATGACATAAGAAGTTGCAGGGCTGGTGCTTCATGACTGCTAGATTAAACCCTGAGGGTACCTCTGCTCTCAGATAACTCAGTTCTCCAGTTCAGCCTTGGCCTCTAATGATCTTCCACACTGGATAAATGTTTGTTCACTCCTGGCTTCAGGTGACAGTAGGCTCCAGAAGCTGGGCAGGTTGGAAGTGGTTGCACCAGCTTTGCATCTGTCCACCCACTGCCACCTTCCAGTGTGACCCCAGCCCATTCTTGAACTTGATGTGCTCCTGCAGGCATTGATGCTACAGCCCTGGGCATGAAGCTTGCATCCTCAATTTCCTACCATTAAAGCATTGCTGCGGTATGTTAGAGCAGAGCCTCTGGGCTGTTTTGGAGGTTGGAAGCTCCAAAAGTCACACATCATCATCATCACCGCAATAGCGATAACAGTAATAGCAGCAACAACAGCACAGAGCCAAGGGGCAGCAGATGATGCCCAGCAGTGCCACGGGGCTGTCTCAAGCCTGCACTACAGGCAGCCAGCCCTGAATCATCCAAACAGGCTTTGCACAGCCCGGCCTGCCACGGGGGCATCCTGCCCCACGTCACTTGGTGGTCGCCCACTAGTTTGTCTGCACTAGTAAAATAGGACAGGCCAGGGGCTGTGCTCTGACATTGAGGCCAAATGGCAGAGCCCAGCTCTCCCTTGCATGGCAAACCCCTCTCCTCCCAAAAACAGGGATATCTGGCCATATCCAGACTGCCTGGCAAGAAGGGTCCTTGGTGTAAGTACTGGCCAAAACCATGATAGCAACTGGGTAACCCCATGTGCTGGTTTTGGCTGGCATAGAGTTAATTTTCTTCACAGTAGTTAATATGGAGCTGTGTTTTGGATTTCTGCTGAAAACAGTGTTGATAACACAGGGATGTTTTCGTTACTGCTGAGCAGTGCTTACACAGAGTTGAAGGCTCTTCTGCTTCTCGCACCACCCCACCAGCAAGAAGGCTGGGGCTGCACGGGGAGCTGAGAGGGCACACAGCCAGGACAGCTGACCCAGGCTGGCCAAAGGGGTATTCCATACCATATGACGTCATGCTCAGCGTACAAGGCTGGGGGAAGGAGGAGCAAGGGGGGACATGCAGAGTTACATCATTTGTCTTCCCAAGTAACTGTTAGGGATGATGGAGTCCTGCTTCCCTGAGGATGGCTGAACACCCGCCTGCCCATGGGGAGTGCTGAATGAATTCCCTGGTTTACTCTGCTTGGGTGCACGGCTTTTGCTTTACCTATTAAACTGTCTTTATCTCAACCCACAAGTTTCCTCACTTTTAATCTTCTGATTCTCTCCCTCATCCCACTGCAGGAGAGTAAGCAAGAGGCTGTGTGAGGCTTAGTTGCTGGCCGGGGTTAAACCATGACACCCACCCGAGCAATGTGGGAAACCACAGGGTAGTGCTCAAACCTAGACTTCCGAACACGGACATAGCTCAGATGCCCAGCTAAGTGGCACCTCCTGCAGTGCCCGCTTGCCCGACCTGTGGCAGAGAGCCTCGGACCCGTTGTCTCACATTAGAGTATAAAACTCAAAAGCTGTCAGAAAGGCAGGGCTGCCTCAGGACCACTGACCAGAAGCCTGAGCTTGTGAGCTGGTGGGAAACCAGGCAGATTTCCACCAGAGCTAGGCTTTCCAAAGGCTTAATTGTCCAGGAATTGCAGATATTTGGCATGGCTAAAATATCCATCCAAAATAGCCAGGCATTGCCTACTCCTTTCCATAGAGGTGTACATTGCACTGGAGGGAGTGCTCCAGAGGGGAATGCAATAGGAGCAGAAATAACCTGACAGCTTTGCAGGAAGGAAAACAGGTTGACCTTGAAGGTCCAGAGAGGTAAGGGAAGCAGCGAAGAAAGTTCTCCAGATATCTTGAATCAACAACTATAAATTGTTAGAATGAAGAGCTGTGGCGTTGCTCTTGATGTAAAATCTGGCAGCCTGTTGCCATATCAACATAGTGCAGGAGGCTCGGAGGGAACAGCTTGAGCCATGAGCACAGAAGAAAGGTATCAGATTTTTTTTTAATTACTTTCCAAGTGAGTGTGCTGCTTGTAAAGATTACCACAAATGACAGCTCCAGAAACTGGGAGGCTTTACGTCCCTTTTCAGCACCTGGCATTAGCAACAGTGGGACATGTATAACCCAACCCACCCCACGCTGGTAAACGAACAGATCCCTGAACTGGAGCCCATACACTATGATAAGTCTGAAACCTAACAGCAGTGAGGTTAACAAATGTCAGAGAAAAAGGCCTGAGAGCAAAAGCGATTCCTGTGAGTCTTTCAAGCTGCTCACCCCAGCGCGTGGGAATAACGGAGCCAAAGCTGAATTTTCCAGGAACTGTTACATTCATCCCAGGCCATGCAAAAGGCAAACTGCTGTTACACTCATTTCCCTAGAGAATGATATTCATGTTGTCCTGAAGGAATCTCCAAAAAGCCGAGGTGGGAATGGGGTCTTCATGCCTACACAGGTCTTAGTCATTTTTTTTTACTCAGTAGGATTTTCTGATGTCTTAGATATGAGCCAGTGATAACTGATTGTTTGAGATATAGACTACAATCCCTGCTGTAACCATGCACCTGGAATGACAAAGAAGTAAAGAAGTGTTTTTAAAGAAAAACAGAATAGCTTTTAAAATAAATGTTCTGACAGCCGTGAGGTAGGAGTGATCTTAGTCCACCTGCCCAACTATTATAAATCCCAAGTGTTCAGGTATTTCCCATATCCCTCCTCCATGGGAAAGTTGTCATAAACTGGGACACCAGCAGCTGTTGTGTCCTATCAGAATACAAAAAATACTCTCTTAGCATCAGTCATTTCACCTCTACTAGTCAGCGCTGAATAGCTGTCAAACTAGCTAGTGCTGGGGTTTTTTTCCCCCTTGGCCAAAGCCAGAGAGCCTCACAGGGGACCTGCCTCCAAACTTTGCTATGGCTGGGAGACCTTTACCTGTGGATGCTGAATGATAACCAACCCTGAGATGTTTCCGTTAAAATACTCTGGGTTCAAATAACCATTTTTTTATCAGAAACATGCTTCACTGGAAAATGCCTGACCACCTGAAGGGAAGCACATGGACCATTGCCATCCATTGTCCAGTCACTCTAAGCTCCTCCATTAGTACTTGCATCTTAAAAGCCCAAATGTGCCATGTTTTTCTTTTCCCACTCTTTGATCTTATGCATGTCATCAGTCAACAATACAGAGGGAAATTATTTTTCAAGTAATGTGATGTATACTCACCCCATTATAATCCCATTATAACTGACACTGAATCATTGTTCCACAAACAGGGAAGCACAAGAAGGAGCAGGAACTTAAATAGTCCCAGCATCCCAAGACTTCTAAAATTCCTAAAGTCTGAGTCACATTACCCCATGGCTTACCAGGTGAGCAAAACTGGACCATCCATAAGATGTCTGCTTGACCTGATACACTCTTTAAGTATTTAACATCAGCTTAACTTAGCACTTCAGCTAGAGAGTGAGAAAAGCTGTTATTTAAATAGTGATTAAAAGTTTTATCTGGTCTCAGTAATTAACTACAGAAGTAACCACCAGAGCCTACCTCTTCTGTTGAAAGTCAGCATGTTTTGACCACCAGACCCATCCAGATCCTGGTTAAGGTGGAGCAGAGCATTTGCCATTTCTAACATGGCCTCAGGAGGCAACTGAGTGCTGGGACAAGTTTTGCACTGCGAGAAAGCAGTTTTACCATGTAGAAAATAGAGCTGCTGCAACAAAAGGTCGTTACTTAATTACAGCACTTTAATAGAGCCACTTTATCTTTAATAAACAAAGTATGTGCATGTAATTACATCATGTAGAATATCAACTACCTGTGCAGTGCAAAAATATTGCTCTCAATTTCTTAATTAAAATATAGCTCAGCTCATGTGTATGTGGTTTGTCTCCTCTCCAGTGCATGGACCTGCTCCCTGAAAACTCAGACAAATATGTACAGGAGATAGGACCAAATTTCCCCAGGTCTTCCAGAGAGAAAAATACCAAACAAGCTGTATTTTCATCTGCTGATATATGTACGTAAATATACTGGCATATCTCCAATGCTAAGTGAACACTCTAAGAGCTTTCTGTTGAACTTGGTGAGTTCTACGTTGAGTCTCTGTTGTGGTTTAGCCTCAGCCATCAACTAAGCCCCACGCAGCTGCTTGCTCACTCCCCATGGTGGGACGGGGGAGAGAATTGGAAGAGTAAAAGTGAGGAAATTCATGGGTTGAGATAAAGACAGTTTAATAAGTAAAGCAAAAGCCACACACACAAGCAGAGCAAAACAAGGAATTCATTCAGCACTCCCCATGGGCAGGCGGGTGTTCAGCCATCTCCAGGGAAGCAGGGCTGCATCTCGCATAACGGTTTCTTGGGAAGTCAGATGCAATCGCTCCGAACGTCCCTCCACCCCTTCCTTTTTCTTCATCCCAGCTTTATATACTGAGCATGATGTCATATGGTATGGAATATCTCTTTGGCCAGCCTGGGTCAGCTGTCCTGCCAGTGTCCCCTCCCAGCTCCCCATGCACCCTCAGCCTTCTTGCTAGCAGGCCAGCACGAGAAGCTGGACTGTCCCTGACTACTTAGCAACAACTCAAAGCATCAGCACATTGTCAACATTTTCTCATCCCAAATCCAAAACACAGCCTCATACTAGCTTCTATGCAGAAAATTAACTCTAGCCCAGCTGAAACCAGGACAGTATC
Source organism: Phaethon aethereus (assembly GCF_964289735.1). NCBI lineage: Eukaryota > Metazoa > Chordata > Aves > Phaethontiformes > Phaethontidae > Phaethon > Phaethon aethereus. Next base: position 147,568,718 of record NC_138575.1, read on the forward strand.
CACCCCTTATTCCATACCATTTACGTTACGCTCAGGTACCACACTATCCAATACAACCTCATTGACCACCACCCCCCTTTCCATCCTTTGATTATCATCCCCTTAGTCCATAGACCATCCCTGTAAAATGTCCGTGAAATGTCCACAAATGTCCGCAAATGTCCATGAAATGTCCACTGAGTTCATTTAGTCCACGACTTTGGGTTCCATCTCTTATGGTGGTTACTCAGGATAGGAGAGGTGGTGTGTTACATGGAGTTACTGAGTACCAAAGCCAGCTCAGGTCAGGTCACTGCTGCACATGCACTGCTTCTTGTAAGGCTTGTCCTCCATTGGTTCAGGTGGTTCCTGCTAAAGTAGTTCCTATAACATGCAACTCAAATCACGGGTTAAAAAAATTTAAAGGTATTTCCATTACAGTCTCCACCCCTGGGCCCTTTGGACTGGACCATAGGGTTTAACATTGCAATGAACTCTTCCCCTTGCCCCTGCTCCGGCTTGGACTTATCCATAGAGTGCAGTCCCTTCAGAATGAAAACTGCTCCAGCATGGCCTCACCCACAGTTCCAGTCCAGTGCAGGCTCCACAGTGACTTTTTGGGCTTGGGCACGTGGCTATGACAACTGGGAGTCACTGTTCCAGTTGACCATTCCTATAGGTCCACGTATCAGAAGACCTTAAGTCTATTTTGGTTTTTAAAACCATAATTTATTTACCTCAAAAAAACCCCAAAACCCGCAAGTATTTCAAGAAGTTATTATCTGAAGTCAGATTTTCAGGAGATAGACTGGTTTTTTTTCTCTTAAACATCTCAAATTCTTCTCTTCTTTCTTTTGACACCACAGCAAGGGGTGATGTGTGTTATGTTACTTTGGATCTGCACATGGCCAAAAGGCACATGTATTTTGACCAGCCACCTGCCACTTACAAGCATGGATAATAGTCCATTTCTCTCCAGTATTATTTTTTTATTTCCTTCCCTACCCAACCACCAAATGACAGACTGACCGAACAACAGGCTTTTTACTGCAAGTCAGATAGAAAAATATTTCATCAAGCTCTGTGTAGTCTAAAACTCCAAAGACAGCTTGGGGTTGCCATGCTAAATTTTCAGGCTATGTGTCAGCCAGGGCAAATCATAGCCCAAAGTTATGGAAGATGAACAGTAATTTCAGAAATTAGAAAATTAAGAGTTGCCCCCAACACCCAAAAGGAAATACCAAGTAGACACACACTGCTTGATCCTTACCCTCCTTGGGGTGGGTATTTGAACCCCTCACTCTGGTCAGTATTCCCAGCCAAGGTATTTCTCCTGGAGTTACACATATAACCCAGGTCAGCCTTTTCCCATGAAAAAACAGGGATGAAAAAGGGCTTTTGTCAATCCTGTTTAGCAAAGAGACAAGTGTTCTTTCTTCTGATTTAGTTAGTTTTGAGTCTCTCTCTTACTGACATACCACTTAACACAAAGAGTGAAATCTTTATTGGAAGAAAGGTTCAAAACTGGTTTGCACAGAGCTGAAGTTCATACTGCAAGCCAAAGCCAAAGCAAGATTCACCCCCCTTTCTCCTTCTTCCTCCCTCATCCGAGAGTGTGACTGAGGGAGAATTTACCCCACAATCCCCCATCAATTTTCACCCCAAAAAACAGTAAGCACGAGGATTCTGAATTAAGCAAATAAAGCAGAACACAGATTTTAAAATAGAGAAATGCCACGACTGCTTGCGAGTGCAAGAGAGTATTTGGGTAAGTCCACTCTTGCCCTTTCCTGGCTCCTTTTTTTTTGCACGAGAGACGATGTGGCAGACGTTGTGGGAAGACCCAGAGGCTGGAGTGAGTTGGTTTGACAGAACTACGGTCTATTCTAAGAATCCCCCAAGTCTTGGGATAGGATTGGGAGCCCGATTAGCTCAGCGGGCTAATACGGTGCTTGTACGTAATCCCAAAGTAGCTCCAGGCAATCCCGGGTTGTTGTAGGCAGGTGCCGACAAACCTGGACCCGTTCCACCCGCCGGGGTGCTGGGACGGGAAGGACGGGAGCGTGGTGTGGCTGAGAGCTGGCTCGGAGACGCCGGATCACTGCATTAACCTGGAGTTGAACCCGAGATCTGCTCTGAAAATACTTGGCTTTGCTCTGTACTAACACAGGTTTACGGCTTCCAGAGCTAAGCCCGTAAATCCATACGGGGAGAGACACTTCACAGGCTGACAAACTCGGGTCTCTGGCAGTCTGGGAATCTCGTTGCTGTCTCCTGCCTCACGCTGTAGGTGCCGAGAAACTGAGGCTCTTGAGCAACGCCTAAATTGTAAGGTAGCCCCTGCGAATTACCTGCTGAGTACGGGCCGTGCAGCGCAAGGAGCATTTTTACGGGGGGGGGTGTAGGGAAGGGGCGGTGTGAGGCAAGTCCAAGGGCAGCCGTTTTCATCCCGTCACCGCTCTACTGTGAGGCTGCCGAGCGTTTTCTATAGCGCTGTCTGAGCAGAGGCCGGGATCCACCAAGGTTAATACAGCTGGTTTCTTGGCTTATTTGAACCACGGATGAATGAAATCGATTGGAATAGATCGGGCAGCGCTGGCGAAGCGGGGGAAGAGCGGCTCGCACCGGTGCAAGAGGCTTTTGCTGCCGAGGGGTTTATTGTCCCGGGTGGATGGGGGTGGGGGGGACAGGATCGGCCGGTGTCCGACTCTGCAGCTCCATCTCTTGGCAAACACCAGGGAACAAACGTACTGCAGAGCTCCCCGTACTTCACGCAGAGATGCGTGGCAAACGCTTTTCAGTGCAAAATGCTCCCCCCTTCCTTAGCAATAACGGAGGGGCATAACTCTCGCCTAGAACAGAAGAGGGGATTCTCTCGTGTACCTCCTTCCGTGACTGTTATGTTATCAACTGTTGCCCTGGAAACAGAATCCCCAAGTCAAAAACCGGCAATTCAGAGAGAAGACACTGGGTTTTTCCAACTCTTTTAAAAAATACATAATTACATTTTTAAATCTGTTACTATTTTTCGGCCATGAGAATTTCTTAAGCAATTCCTGGGTAAGCATTTTTATTTTAAAAAAAAAAGTTTGGAATCTTCTTTTCTGATCAGCCAGTTTGCCCCTGTGGTGGCTGCTACGCCGTTCTCCTTGTTTGTAGGTCAGTATGTCTAATGAAAAAGAAAAGCCCACAAATTATCAATCAATTATTATTATTATTTGCTGCACCGTGGCCTTCTGCAGCCTGTATGATTGATGAGCTGATCGGCGTCTGTGCTTCCGAGTGAACCTTAGTGATTTGTCCTAGTTGATGAAGTGGTTTTGCCATAAGTGAAGACTAGTCGAAGCCAAAGATTTTCAGACCCAATAGTAAATCATGGTAATGCCTTGATCTAACCTGGATTTAAAGTATTTTAAAAATGGAAAATACTAAAAAGTATCACAGAATCACGGAATCACAAAATCACTAAAGTTGGAAAGGACCTTCAAGATCATCAAGTCCAACCATTAATCCAGTGCCACCATGTGCCCTAAACCATGTCCTGAAGCGCCACATCCACACGTTTTTTGAACACTTCCAGAGATGGCGACTCCAAGTACAAGGTAAGTTAGCTTGTAACAAGTACAGATTAACTCAGGCTCTCCAGGAATGGAGAGGAATAAAATGCAGATACAAACCAGTCCTGTGCAGTCAAGTGACAAAAGATTTTTTGCTGGGAAAGTTTGAAAATTAATAAAGAAACAGGAGAGTGAAAATGGTGGAAAGCAAAACCTTTTAAGTAAACCAACAGAGGAGCTTGGATGAGATACCAGCAAAGCAAGATGCTGTCACAGATGAATGCAGCGTTGTCAAACAGAAGATGGTGCTTTCTGAGAGGAAGAATATAAGCTACATCTTTCAGCTTCTAAATTTAACTGTCAAGAGTCAGAAAAACACTTAGGTGTCACTGTAGGCATTTTATAGGAGATGTCTTGCAGTGATTAAAAAAGGAACAGTTAGGAAGGAAAAAGAATGGAACAGAGAAGCAATGCTGAAAATACTTTTTATTATCCCAACTTAGTGCATCGTGATCAGTTCTGGATACCTTGAGAAGGACAAAACAGAAATGAAATGAGTTCAGAAATTACAATGAAAATAATTAGAGGCATGAAAAGCTTCTAGATGAATAGTAAAATCAAACCTGTTCACTTCAGAGAAGGGAAAAGATAAAGGTGTTCAAAATAATGAATGGCACCAAAGAAAGTGAATCCTGTTCATCATTTCCCATCGTACATGAGCAGGAGGGCATCTGCTGAAAATGAAAGGCAAAGGGTGAAAAGCAATCCTTTCCCACAGCATATGACTGCCTGGTGCAGTTCCTTCCCACCGGAGGAAACCGAGGCCAGGAGTTTTGTGAATTAAAAGGGGATGGAAATGTGCATGGAAAAAAAGAATACATTAAGTGCTAAAAATAAAGTTGTGATTTGATTTTAATGGAGCTTATCTTCCAGCATAGGCTGCAGGACATAAAGCAGTCTTTGAGGGTGGGCAAAAGCAAACTTTTTCCCCTCAGAGAAGATTCTTTTTAACTGCCTTGCTCCAGCATTTCTCAGACCTTTCACTGCTGGACCTGGTGCTTCCCACTGTCCTGGAGAGGATGCTGGACCAGATGCAGGAGTGTCTGGTTATGGAGTAGCAGATCCTGCTCTACTGCAGCAGCAAATGGGAAAAAGCTGGGAGAAGCTAAATGTGATCACGGGGAGGCAAAAAGAGACAGAGTTTGCAAGAGTGCAAAAATGAAAACCAGTCCCACAGTTCAGCTCAGTTCCTAAGCCAAACTTTCAGAGAATGATGCTCCCACTTGGAAATTAGCTGGGGAAAACAGAGAGAAGGTCTGAGCACAGTGCTTTTCAGGAAAGATTATTAAACTGACACAAGCCATTGAGAGAAAATTCCACCACCTGTGCAAAGTAGAAGAGCCATGAGTAACCTGGGAAGCAATGAGCACAGCAGGAGATGGCAGTGGTCCAAATGAAAACTGGAGATGGTGCCTTTGCTCCTAGAGAGGAACGAAGATATCCTGTATTTCCCTAACTGGTCTCACTTTCACCCCTGTACGATCATACATAGTAAGTCATACTCAATTTATTGCTTTATTGACAGTTTTCCTGTGTTGTTGCTATAATTGAAACACACTTGAAGAACAGATACATTAATTTCATTTTTTCTTAGTGGTTTGTCTAAAACTCAATCTTTTTTTGCTTTTTTGGAAGATATGAAATGGAAAAATAGGACCAACTCTGGCATATGCACCATATCCTACTTCTTTCAGCATTCTTTGTGTTAAAATTTTGGGTAAGGAAAATTGGATTCAGCATGTTGCTCTCAGGGATTGCACGAACAAGCAGGGATGCTTTACCACCTTGGGCGATGCCGAGCAGGAGTCCCTCTCTCTCCGCTGACTGTTGAGGGACTCAAGACGGGCCAAACGCCTAACCTAGGAACAGAGGTTTGTAGCCTGAAAGAGATGTTCTAAAACACACACAAGTTTTCAGTATTTCAGAAATGTTCCATCTTCTTCCCTGTTTCGGTATGTTTTTAGAGATGTACTGTTGCTTTCCAAGTCACACAGGTTCAGAAGCCCGCTATGACTTGGATTTAAAGTACAGGAGCTATTCCTTTGTGTGTATGGATGGCAGTTCCAGCCAGTCATTTTCCCCCTCGCAGCATTGCTTCGGCTCCACGATTCCTCTTTTTGTGCTATTTTAACTCTGCTGCTCTCACCTGATCTTCTAGCGTGGCCTCATCCCCAGCTAGCCTGGTTAATTAAGCAGTCACTCTGCTTGAGGTTAAGCATGACATAGGTTTTTACACAACTAATTTTTTCTTGGTTAGCATTTTCCAAAAGCCCAGGTGAAAAGATTAACTTGATGCCTCTATCCATGCATTATTTGTGTTTCTTCTTGCTTAGTAACTTGAAATTTCATTGCATATAAAAATATTCATTGTTAAGTAAAAAATATTCATTGTTAAGTAGTTTTCCTTTCCCTTAGACACATGTTTAAGGCACATGTCTTAGACACAAATCATTACCTGCTACAAGCTCTTTCTTCTATAAAGGACAAGCTACTGTTTTGAGGGCCGTGCACTCTGAGATTTTTCGTGTTTCTGCCTAAGGGTTCACCCTTTGAGCACAGCCAAAGGGGGAGCCAGGCAGACCAGCAGGGAAAAACAGCCAAGCACGGTCTGGGAAGGATTTCACACACATCTCTCCTTCTGTCCCTCAACACGTACTGACAGAAACAAGTACCGCTGAGAACATCGTCAACCTGACCTGCTCTTTGGTTTTTATTTTTTATATAGAGGGGCTGCTCCGGTACACAGAAAATTATAAGAAAGTTGAAGAGGTTTTGCAATAAGCAATATAAGCTTTGAACCAGTGTTTAGAATGGTTGGCACTTAAATACATACAGAGATATTTTGCTGTCCAGCACCAGGCAGAGAATATTAACCAGCTGAAATACTTATTCACAGACCTTTCACAATCCGGTTCTGTGTCTGCATAAGAATTCTCGAGACAACCAGAGATAGGTACAAGGATTTCAGTGAAAAAAAAGTGTAAAGTCAAAAGTCTTTAAGCAGCTCGGAGCATATAAAACTTTTTGAACAGATGACGGAAGTCAACGAAATAGAAAGAACAAGCCTGTCTATGTGATCATCTCCAGCTCAAGCTTCTCTGCCCATGCCAGCGGTAAATTTAAATACAGTGTAAATTTAAAACAAACAAAAAAATGAAACAAGGTGAGTCTGATATCTTCAGCCTCTGCAATGGCATCAGATGGAATTGCACAGGTGGTCTCATCAACTTGGTTCTGCACCCCTGCTCCCTGTGACCAGATGATGTGCTTTCCCGGGTTATTTCAAGTTCAGCTGAGACGGGCAGCTTAAGCTGAAAACTTAATCCAGGGAAGACAAAAGCTCTCATGGGACAGTATGAGTGTGTGTGTGAATCCTGAAAGAAAAAGCAGAGGTAAGATCCCTTCCATCACTGCTCATCCTTAGGCTTGCCCCGCAGGCACCCCACCCAAAGACTGGGAGAGTTGGCCTTGGATATACAGGTAGCACAGCGGGAAAAAAAACTTTCTTCCCTACACATGCCTGTACAAGTAACAACTCCTCCAGCTGGGCAGCTTTACATCTGTGTAAATAAATGCAGGTCACCAGTTAGGGGACTGTGGAACTTGGGAATTAAGACTTCAGTGAAACCCATCTCATTTGAAGGAAATTAATTTGCTTTGCCAAGCCAACTTGACTTGACTGCTCTGAAGTAGAAGAATAGACCAGTTAAGACAGAATGTTAATTTGTGAAGTACTTTGGAGAAACTAAAAAGTACTTTTGAAAACCAGAAGGAAAATCAGAAGAAGGGAAATTATAATGTACCAATTAGAGTGGAATGTGAGTCGTCTGTGCTAATGCAGGATTCTTTTTATTTTGTTTTTCTAGGATAGTCTTCAAAAGTATTGAAATTCAGCATCAGCACCTCAGACTGGCAGCAAGAATGACAACAGTAATAGTAAAACACCATATTTCAAATAAGCAAGAGAAAAGCCAGGAATTTCAGTTTTTATTCACGGTCTTAATAGCTCATATCCATTAAAACTCACAGCAATTTCAATGGGATCATAACTTCATTGCATTCTTTAAAAACAAAAACAAGAGTCCTGCGACAGTGCTTCAGACTCACGAAAAAGCCTGACAGGAGTCAGCAATGCACTTGCATTTTGTCACTGTTAGCTGCCATCACTTCCACTTCTGAATCAAATCTAGCACGTGTGCACACATGCATGCATGGATATACAGCCTTACATATTTTTACATAATTTAATAATTCTTTCCTTCCCCCCACTCCAAAATTATTTCCTTCCTCTCCCCCCCCACCCAAAAAAGGTGGTTTTGTATTTTTTTACCAACACATAATATTAGTAAAACTGAATTGGCTCACGCCTCAGTCTTGGTAAGGTTCATTAAGATCCAACAGAAGACAGAGAAGTGCTTAAAGTGATAGTTTGTAAGAGAATCATGTGCAGTCCGTTCACAGATCCTAAAACAGGCTTTTGGGATCTCAGGGCTATGTACATATTTTGGCAACAAAAAATTAATCTCTGAAAAAGAAAGCCCACAGCCTTTAAAAATTTTTTAAAATCTTACAGCTCTGTTCCTACAAAACTGTTTAAAATGGTTACATAAATAAAAATAAAAATAAAAATAAAAATAAAAATAAAAATAAAAATAAAAATAAAAATAAAAATAAAAATACAAACACAAATACAAACACAAATACAAACACAAATGCATAATACAAATACATAATACAAATACATAATACAAATACAAATACAAATTAAAATTAAAATTAAATAAAAATAAAAATAAAAATAAAAATTAAAATTAAAATTAAAATTAAAATTAAAATTAAAATTAAATTTTAAAAAAGGCTCAAACTTCCCAGCGCGACTGCAGCCAGCCCAGCCGCTGGGCCAGACCTGGCAGGAGCTACTGCCCTGCCGGCTCAAACCTTGGAGGGAAACAAGGTGCGCCAGGCATCATTCGCCCGGGGAGCTTTCGGCTGGCCCCTTGGCCCCTCGCCCACTCCTTCACCTCGCTGCGCCCTTCAGACCCACTGCAGCAAGCCAGCCCCCGGCAAAAGTTCAAAGGCTTATCGCCTCCCTGCCGCCGGCAGAAGCTGTGGCCGCGGGGCTCGGCGGGGGCGGCGGCGGCGGCCAGGGGAAATGGAGGGAAGGGGGAGAAGCCGCTGCGCCGGGGTACGACGCTTGGCACCCCGCTGCAGGGAGCGAGACGGCAAAGGCGGCCGCGGTCGAGCCTAATCCTCCCCAGCGAGGGGGAGAGCTGCAAAGAGAAAGCTGAGGAGGAAACAGCGGGGCTTTCCCCTCAGCACCCGTCACATCTGAAAGCCTAAAGAGATAAATTATTTTTGGACCATACGGACACTTAGCAGGAGCTGGGGATTTTTCGTGCGGAGGAGTTCAGAAGAGACTGTAAGTGCTTTGGGAGGATCCTAAACGGAGTGTAAACTGAGTAAATCTCTGGCCAGCTGTGAAAGGGAAGCTGCAGTGATTTATTTTAGATGAAAAGAGTTTTTATAAGCTTATAGGCTTCCTGGGACCTTTTCTTACCGCAATGACCATCCTTGCAGCAGTGTTCAAGGCACCTGCTGTCTTCACCTCCTGCTTCTCTCCGTGGAGGGTATGACACAGGCACTTCTATTTTCAATGCTCATTATTATTTTGCCTGTAAACTCAGTGCAAGGGGACTTAAATCCTCTTTCATGAGCCTCTTAGCCCAAAAGAAATACAAATAATTGCAAAATACACCAACCGAAGCTATCAGAAAGGTCTCTACCATTTCTACCTGTACTTTCTGGGGGTCTGAGGCAGCATGGGCTCAAGTGTGCCTGCTCATTTGGTGGGACAGTCCAGCCCCACAGTCAGGACCCAGCTGGTGACCATCAGCAAACAAGGGAAACAGAAATGACAGGCTCAAAGAGAGGAATCTAGAGCAGGGGCCCCAAAACACCCACGTATTACACTGCAAAGACGTCCAGCAGGCGCCACCAGCAGGAACCCTGCCCAGATGTGTTAGGCAATTCCCTACTGATATGGATTGCATCAGCTCTCCGGATACAGCTAAATGATGCCAGTGATTTTTGCTGAACTTGAAACCCTGTAAATACACAGTAAAAGTTTTTTGGTCTTTTTTAACCATTGTTAAAAATCAAATTGCCCCATATGTTTTATATTTGCAGTTCATTTGCTGGGATGGAGAATACCTTTGGGCAAGGTCTTTATTTCCTTAAACTTAACTCAGCTGTACTACCCATACAGATGAAGAGTTTTCAAAACTAAGGCGCAGATAAGTCCAGCAGTAAGTACAGACTACAGTTTCTTTGCTGTGTAGATGGCATCTTTCCTTGTTAGGGCGCAGCCTTTTTGGATTCAGCATCCTTTGTCCTCAGTTTCTGCACCGGTTCCCCGATTCTTCAGCCCTCCTCAGACAACCTCAAAATTAGGGTTAGGCAGCAGCTAAGCTGGAAGACTACTCTTGCTTGCACACACTGCTTCAAATAATCTCTTGTGTAGAAAATTCTCTCCTGTCGGAGGACAGCTTCCCTTTAGTAGCAGCTCATGCAAAGGGATTTTGTGAAGAGCCAGAGCACTCTTTCCTCCTCCCCATGAAATCCTAGCTGGATCATGCCACCGTGCATCAAAAAAAGAGAGCAGGGTCGGAACGGCACCCACCTCACGCTGCCTTTTCTGCCCGAGAGAGGAGACAGCCCTGTGCGTGGAGGTCGGGGAGAGTGAAGGAGGCAGGTGCCGGCGACCGGGTCACGCAGGCATGCCAAGGGCTTTGGCCATGTCCAGCTGCCACCTCCTGTGTTAACTCTTGCTCCTTTGGAGGGGACGGGAAAAAGCAAACCCCAGAGAGCAGCCGGCAGTAACAGGGCTGTCTAAAAGGCCACCCTGGAGTAAGGGGTCTGTCTCCTGCCTCGGCCCGCTGCCTGGCACCCTTGCTCCCTCCCCGCTACCCCTCTGCCCCCCACATCCTCCCCAGGCCTGCTGGAGGATCCTGTTTTACACATCTTGCTCATCCATGAGCAGCCTTACCGACATCCACAACCCCTCCAGCCCCAGGCTGAGCATCAGCCAAAACAGAAGAGCACCACCGACCCTGTCCCAGCACCGTGTCAGAAGACACCTGATTTAGATGTGGAGTGGATGGGGATCAACATCGCTTGCAGGGTTTGGGGGAGGCAGGGAGTGGATGAGGCCCACGAGCTGGAGTGGGAAAAGGCAAAGAAGATCAAGAGGGCATCATGGGGGACACACAGGTTTGGAGGCTGGCAAGACCATGAGGAAGAAAGCATGCCGGGGGAGGAGAAACGGAAAACTGGGACTGGCTGACTAGTGACAGCATGAAAGAACAAAGCAGGGACTGGTGTTCAGTAAGGCAGCAGGAAGAGCGCTGTATAAATAAAACATGGTACAAGAAGCACAGAAGCCTGGGGAGAACCAGGGATGCAGAGAAAGGCGAGCACGTCGCATCGGGAGAGAGCAAGAGGTGCAAAGCAGCAAGTAGAAAGATTAAAGCAAAAGCTTCTGTGCTTACAAGCTGAGAGGTGTTGAGACTCTCCTTTTTTAATTTTTCTGTCCAGAAATGCCTATGAAAGTTTCTGACAAAGCATCCCAGGTCTCCTGAAAGCCTCAGCCTTTTGCACAGGGCAGCTGGCAGCTGCTCTCTGCCACCTTCTTCATTGTGTACCTGGCACCAGTCCTGCAGGGAAACGTGCATTTTGCTCCTGGTTGTTGGCATGTCTACACGTATCAAAACCATGATGAATCCACGTGTTTTCTTTGCTTTTAGAAACCCGGGCTTCCAGTCTTGACTCTGTTTGCCACAGCACATAGTACCATGTAACCCCTGTACAGAGAATATGGATTAGGAGACACAACCCACCAAGGATGCTGCTCCACTGACCGAGTTGACTTCTTTTTAAAAGATTTCAAATGAAATATTTGGAGCCAGTACAAAAAACCCAGATGTGTTCCTCTTAAATTCAAGCAGGAGGAAGGAAAATATTTTTGTTCTATTTTCCTGGAGGGGAAAAAAAAAGCATCACACTTCGGGAGTGACACGGTCACACTTGCTGGAGGGGTTTCCAGGTAAAATCAAAACCTGTGGATGGACAATTTAATTTTCTTGAAATGGCCTTGTCCCTCAATGAGTGAATAAACTTACTTCATTTGCTACCTCAAACTTTCTATTGTTAATCTGTAAAGTGCAGTAATGCTATGTATTCATTTCTTTGAGATGTTATGAAAACAAAGCCACGTGAAGAACTCCGTTGCTATAGTAATTAGGATCATAGGAAAGGCCAATGAAGAAACAAAGGACATTGTCTCCAGAACAGGGATTAAATCATGCATGAACTGTATGTTAACCTTAAGACCCACATAAAATGAGGAGGAGGAAAAAAGCATACTGAGGAAAAAAAACCCAAGAATACATATGCTGTGTGCTGATATAATTAAAGACTCCACAGCTCACACAGGCACCTTCTTTCTGACATTTCCTGGGAGATTTTTAGGCAACTTGGCAACCAGAAGAATGTTTTTATTAGTTAATGGTTTTTATGTCAAAATCTATGTGATTTGCCTTGTATGCATAATTTAGTCTCTCACCTGGATACTGGAGGAAATTATGAATTTGTAAGATCTTTTTCCATTAGACTAGGTACCTCATTACTGTATCTAAACCATACCATATATAAATTTAAAAACCTTTGTCCACAATCTAATTTTTTTTTTTTTGCTTTGGAAGACTTTCTTTTTAGGAGCTTTTTGTTCCACTCTATCTTAGACAAAAAAGAAATGCTTCCTAATCACAAGACATGACGGAGCTTGCTACGTTTTGAAAAAGCAGTATGCTTGGGTGCTTAAGAGCATTTGGCTTTGTGCTTTGCATCTCACCAACAACGCACCCAGGTGAGCTGCTATTGGACAGGGATGTAATCCCTGTCATGTTTAATCACTACATTAAAAGATTTAAAGACTAACATTAGAGGCTGTTCAGTTTGGGCACCATAGTCTTAAATGATGGAGTTGGGAAAAGCCACTTGGTTTATCCAGGCAAAACCTGTTTTAAATCTTTGAGAACAAAAAACAGGAGATCTGGGAAGGAAACTCCTTTTCTCCATGGCTCAGACATCCACCCCGATGCCCTCTGACTTCCTGCAAGTTTCATGTACGAGGTGTTACTTGCACCATTTACTTATTTAAGCTGCAATAAATGGTTAGCTCTGGCCTGCTTCTGTTCTGCTTGACACCAATAAGAAAGTTATTAGGTTGGTGCTGAATGCAATCCCATCCCTGCCCCGTGCGTAGCTCCCTGCAGCAAGGATGACTGATCCATCCCCTCCAGTGCAGAAAACATGAGGGGGCATTTCACATTCCCTCAAGAATGTGACCCCCAAGTGTAAAATCTCCTGCTTGAGTCCCACATTGTTTCGGGATGTGATTGCTAGCAGCAGTAGCCAGGGCTATTACTGCCTGTCCAGTCGGCTAAGGGGGTAGAAGTCTCTCTTGGAAGCGTGGACTTTGCTACAATTCCCCAAGTGCTTCTACTCTATGCTTAACTCAGATCTCAGGCAGCTGAGAAATATAAGGGGGTGGAAGGTATAGCTGCACATCCAGGTTTGTCCCCTAGGGCCACACTACTCCCACCTTGCATAAACTCCACTGGCTTCCAAGTTCAGTTCTCCAGTCCAAATCCAGTACGTTGCTTTGATTTGTCAAATTGCTTATGACTGTAGTCCTCTACATCTGAAAAAAACACCTCTCTGTGTTTTCAGCTTAGCAATTCATCAACCAGAGAACCCTGATGCTACACATGAACTACGGGACAAATGCAATGCCTTCTGTAGTGCGTCCCAAAGTCTCAGTCCCTCAATGTCCAGATGAGGGGACTAATGGGAGGCCACCACATATCCTTTCTTGAGTTTCTTACAGGTTTTCTTCCAGTGGAAACCAGCATAAGTAGTGAGGGAGGAGTGATGCACACTGGCTCTCTAACGTGCCGTCAGGGTGCAGTACCACAGTTCAGAGGCATCCTCATGGTTACCCATATAGATGCCTCATGTCTCAGAAGACACACCATTCAAAGTCCCTTGCCCTGGCAAAGACCAAGTTTAATCAACTTCAGAGGATGCTTTGAGGATCATTAGCTGTTTAACCAGACCATTTCCAGAGTGTTATTGAGAAGACCAGAGAGCTTGAGGGGTATTTTAGTCCTTCAGTTGGTACTTGCTTACATGTTGTGCTAGTTAACTTTGCTGCTCAGTTTGTATCTGTGTTAAATATAAGTGTATCTGGAGGTGGTACACAGATACATTATACAAAAAACCTAATAAAATTAATCATCATCCTATTGGTTTTAACCATATTCCTACAATATACACAGAAGCTTAAATTCCAGCTGAGAAGGACACCTGAGAGGTCTCCCATTGAGTAGGGAGAAAATACAACTTTATAGGACCATCATAAGGAACTCTACTGAAGATACAAGATCTTTTTAATTGCATTTATGAATTCATACATAAAAAATCAGGTTTCAGAACTCAAATCACAAGAGAGTTGAAAAAGAATTTGGGACTCCAGCAAGGTTTCCCCACTTTACAATATCTCTTCTTGCAAAGAGCGGTACAAAAGTCTTAACCTGCAAAACCTGCCCCGTATGACCCTCCCTGTGAACAACAGGGGCTGTCCAAAGTCTCTCACATTAATTTCCCAAGTGGGTAAGAAATTAGTACTGTGATAGCAGTGCATATGCTACCTTTCTATTTGCTGTAGATACAGATAAAATTTAGTTTTTCACAGACCACCTTACAGCAATCATCACTCTTTTCATCTACCAGAACCTGGCACAAACTTCTAGGGAGAAACTCTGTTTCAATAATCAGCTTCTGCCAGCACCCGTGGAGCAAAGACATCCCTCCTTGATGCTTTCCCTGCAGCCCTTGTATCTATGCTGCCTTGACTGAAAACATTTTCACAGCCACAAAGCTAACAACATCACACATCTTTTCAAACATTAAGTCTTCCTCATCCGGTACAAAAAGTTGTAGAACAGCAGACTACACAGTGATAACCATTGATGTATAATCTACATAATATAACAGTCTTATGAGTAAGGCCATTCCTTATGGATGCTCATTTAGATTCACAAAGCCTCTATAAGCAATTAGCAATTTATTCCATTTATCCTCATTTTATGTTAACAATATGTGGAGTCATTCAAACCATACAACTTTTTTTTTTATTAAAAATAAGCCACATTGTTTTCTCTACCAATTCCTTACCAGGGTAATAACAATTGCCTTTGTCATAGGTGTATGATATCCCAATACAGATAGGTTTTAATACTGCAAAACAACATTTTCAAATGTTAGCCTTTATCATCATTTGACTTGTATTTTCGTGCATCAGTGTGCACATGCACACACACACTGATAAATATAAACAGAAAAGGTAAGGAAAACAAAATATGTTCTAGCCCAACCACTGCTAGCAACAGAGACTTGAAAGTGAGACAAATCATGATCTCCATACACAAGAGAATTATTTGGTCGGGTAGGTCAGGGAAGACTTGACCCAGGATGTTGTTTAATGTAAATGTAATATAAGACTTTGCAGTTCGAATACCCTATCATTCACAGCATTTGCATATAGACTATGGCTTAAATAGCATGGAGAGTGGGCTTCTCTTGCACTAAGAATAGATTTTTTTAAATTTAAGAGAATGGAAACTGAAATATGAGCACAAAGGGATCATCAGTGAGTGTTTTGGCCTCTCCAGTTCTCCCTCACCATAAACACATGTGTCTGTGGAAGCAAGATAAAGGTTGCATGGCCTCTGTGTCTGTGGTGGGACAGCATTAGTGGTGTTTTGTTCTTCTAAGGAGAGTTCAACATGAAGTATAGTGCTGTTGATCTTTATGTATTCCTTACCCAAGTATTTTCATATTGCCACAATAAGACCAAGGATCAGAAATTCACTTGGTGTTAAACTTCAGAGCTCATACCTAGTCATGAGTGTTTTGACACTAATTTTGGTATTATTTTTAACTACTTTCAGTCATGATTTTACAGGTTTGACATCACTTTAATCTGAAGGAAAAAAAAAAAGATTTAGGCATGAAATCTAGTGTTTCAGCTAGTTATGTCTAAATTAATAATTAAGTGTATGGTGCACTTGTGACACACCCTATGAAAGTACTATTTCCAGCATTACAAGCATTATAGTGTTAGAAATCACTCTACAGCTTGATTCCAGTTCATAAATGATTACAAGCACTTACTATGCTACATAACTCTTAGCTGAGGATCCTACTGCTCATACTTAAGTTTTTGAGAAGCCTGGAATCTTGGCAGAGAAATCAAACCACAATATTCACTCTCAGGGAAAAGATTTCTTTGTGTAAATCTTGCTTTCAGGTTCAGTAGGAGTGTTTTTACAGAGAAGGAAAAAAAAAAAGCAGGGGGGCTACTTGCTGGGAGTAGCCTAGTACAGATTTAGAAACAATTTGTTTAATTGAACAGTGGAGAGTATAACGGTGCCTGTAAGCATAGAATTAACCAAAGTTATAAGATGAAAACAGAAGTATGTCCCTTCTGGAGCATAACATGCCAGTCTTAGAAACACCAGCTTGTATACTTTAATGAAAGATAAAACTCCATCCTACACAATGCATCTTATCACATTTCCCCTCTGAGGGACAGACCCCTTCAGCAATTTCCAGCTGTTGACTCCAAGCTGGAGAGGGCAATTTGTGCCTTGAAGGAACAGTTCCCATTCCAACATGGAAGGTTGCACCGGTGATCGAGTGTCAAAGATGCAATTCTTGTGACTTTGGCTCCAACAGCAGACCAATTTAAAATTTACTGTACCTTTTCAACTCCTTTACGGTCATTACAGATAAGAAGCCCTAAAAAACAAACAAGTATCTAGTCTTGCTCATACAGTAAGAACAAGAAACCAAAAACCAGCAGACTACACCGTGATGTCTGCTGTTACAGAACCTACATCATATAAGGGTCTTACACCCATCCAGCTTTACAATGACTTTATGTCCATAATGACATCAATTTTGATCAATTTAGAAGCATGCAATGGTATTAATTTTCAATATCCTCTCTAGAACGGTGAGGATGCCATGTGAGGTACTTCTCAAATCAGATGTCACTTGTGAAAAAGCATATAGGTGCTCACCCGCTGCTTTCTTTTGCAAAAGCAGTGTCAGTTCAAACTTTCAGGGTTACAGAATAATCCCTGAGCACAGAATCACATCTGCTCTGTGATTTTTTTTTTAATATTTTTTCCCATAATTGCAAGGCTGTCAGGGAACTTGTAGGCTTACACAGGGAAACCTGACAAGAAATCACAATTAACGTTTATTGTATCTGTTTGAATCTGATTCTCATGTGCATGAAGAGCACTACATTTCTTCTTCAATGTCACTAAACAGTGCGAAGTAGCTGGCTTTTATTTTTAAGTGCCTGCAATAAATGATCACTGTAGATTATTAAAGAAACTAGTTCAAAGGAGCTTGTCCAATCCCTAGCAACACAATAATTTCCTTGCAAGCTTGGCCTTTTCCATATAAGTAAAGTAAAATCAGTATTTCACAGTTCACACAGATTAAACACCAGCCTAGAAAATCACCACCAAAAGCAATACACTCTGTTTCATACCTGAGCAGACTTTCTGAGAGACCAGAGAATGAAGATCCTGTTTTAAAAGATACTTATTTTTAGTTCAAATGAGTTCTGCGTCCAGACAGCTCCAGTCATCATATTTGAAAGAGGAAAGCAATGGGAACAAGGAGCTCTGAAGTACCTTGGTAAAACTCCAAGGTCTATTTCCATCCCAAGGGCCAAACCTTTCAGTACTTATTCAGGCAAAACTCCCACATATTTCAACTAGATTTTCCTCTGTCATGTAGGATTTCACTTTCTCAGTGGAAATATCTGTATTTCTTCAGCTTGCCAGACAGAAAGCATTATTTTCTAATATTCCAAAATGTAAAATTAAGAAAGCAAAACTGTGAAAGCAAAATCACAAACGCAAAGAGGACCCCTTACCATAGATCTGTGTTTGGGCAGTGGTGGATTGACATGTATGGGATAGATGTTCAGTGCTTTTCCAGACAAAACACTTATTGAATGCATTTGCTGGGTACATAACGGCTTGGATGACCTCTTCTGCTGTATGGGTATTACCAATCCAGAGTATCAATCAGCTCTGGGGTCAAGAGGTGCGACATGGTCACATGTCAATGTCATGTGGGGCTGAGATGATTATATAGTAGTTTCCATAGAAAGGCAATGCAGGCATATGGGTCAGATGCAGCCTGCAACATGCTTTAGCAGGACCCCAAGCATAAAACTACATCCTCCAGCAGGTATCCGTATGGCATCTCCCAATTCTATGCTTCTGTGGTGAGCTCAGCACTGGGGACAGTGGTTGTCTCAGGGGACAAACAAACTGTAGTACTTTTAACTGCTGGGTTCAAACACAATTCATCCCCATTTTGATATAAATTAACATTTTCATTCCCTTCTCCCCAGCTACACTCTTCAATGGTCAATGCCTCCCTCATCCTTGTCCCTCTGTCCCCTCCTCTGACACTCCTTGGAAGTAAGGCAGGGAGCAAGACAGAAAACACAGGAATTAAATTTCCACCTAATACCAGGCAATTCACTAGGACGAGGCATGTGAGATAGCTTAAATTCTCCTTCTTCTCCGCCATTCCCTCTTACTTCTGCATTTTCCTGCAAGGGGCAGCCAGCCAAGCATCTGGTGTTTATATACTGATGAAAAAATGTTGTGACTTGTATATTCTACCTTTCGGGTAAGGACATACTGCATCGTAGGTCCCACTAGCTGCAGGAGGTTGAACCTGGTATAGCTGTCTCTGCAGCAGCAAGAGCTACAGTAAAACTAGTATTGCTGCTGAGGAAAGGAGGGGAGCCAGGCTTCTAACATCTCCTAGCACCTGAGCCAAGAGAGGTTGGAGCTGTGGCTGATGCTTTTTCTTCTCAAGCTAAATAAGGTTTCATCTTCCAGCAAAGACCCCTTGGGAGTGCCGTCCTTTTCAAATTAAAATCTCCCCAGACAACAGTATTACTAATGCAGCTGTAGAAAAATACTGGGTGTGGACAGCTGCATATTGTATGCTAATTACTTGAGCCTTCAACTTTTCAATTATGTCATGATGACCTTTTAAAAATCATTTATTGACTGGAAAAAATACAGCTAGCTGGTTGGACTTGATTTCACCAAGGTGCTGCTGCAGTGCTAATAACCAAACCATACTTTGTATTCAAGGAACAAGCTGTTTAAATAGGAAAGTAATTATGACATTAAAATGCCAAAGAAAAAAAAATTGTAAATTGAGTTTGTCACCCTGTAGTATAACCCAAGGGTAAAGTGAGCTTCTGGCATGACATAAGTCGCTCTTGGAAAAATAGAGTGTCTCATCTCAAAAGCCATATTACCAATTAGGCATTGTTTGGTCCCTTGTTTTAGAAAAACATGTGCTGTGTTTATGCTGGGATTGCTTGTCAGATGGTTTTTTTTAGCCATGTCAGGTTGATAAATGCAGATGCCTGCGCCCTTCCAAGCATTATTAAGCATGTCACATTAATTGCACAAAGTCATTTTGCTCCTCTCAGCAAGTCAGACTTCTATATATATCTTGGAAAAATAACGTAGGCATGTGGTCAGAAAAACAGCTGTCAGTCAGGCTTCTCTTTTACAACCAAAACAACAGTTAACCCAAACTTGCATAGCTATGTGATGTAAGGCAGTTTCAGCGGCGCTGCATGCTGCAGAACATAACAAGATGTCCCCATGAAATCTCTGAGTAAACAAAAGCATTGCTCCTAAGCATCTTTCACAACTACAGCAACTGCTGGAGACTTCTTTCTGAAACCAGACACCACGTCAGGAATGCGGGCCAGGCTGTGAATGTAGAAAAGTGCGTGATACAGCACAGCAGCGAGCAAAAAGGCAGAAAAAAAATGCGTTGAAAATCCCTGCAGTGCTGGCATCCTCACGGCACAGAACCAGACAGAATGCAGAATGGCCAAAAAAAAGAGCATTTCCAGTTCATCTGCAAAGGTGACCAAAGGAAATATCATGGAGACTTGCAGCAAAGCATAAACCCCTCAACCCAAGAGGAAGAACAGAAATGTCTATATTCTCCTCCTTCAAGAAGACTGGAGGAGGCAAGTGTAAGACTGGCAGAAAGATGGTACACTAGACTTGGAGACAAAGGGGCATGCATGAGCTGCTTCTCCTTTCACCTTATTTCTTTTCAGAGGCCAGTGTGCTGGGCAAAGCATTCAGGGAAACAAGGCTCTACCCAGGCGAGCTTATTTCAGCAAAATGCAGCAGGAAATCTCCCTCAGCTCGCAGGGAGGAACTGAAACAGCCTCACTCGATCAAGATCAGTCTGTGGGCCAGAAGTGGGAACCGCTTCAAGATAACATGAACCTCCACATCACAGCTTAATCAAGAGACCAGTTAGCCTCTTCATGTTGGGAAAGGGGAGAACAAGTATGCTTTTCAGGACTGAAAAGTATGCACAGCCCTTCAGAAATGCTCACAGAAAAGTTCAATCCTTCGGGTTAAAATGAAGAACTGGAGGTAAGTAGCTCAGATCCTAGAATGAAATATTGAAAACCACTCTTACTAGTATGTTCACTGATCACCCATCACCTTCTCCTTCTCCAGTGGGAATTTAAGTTAATTGGAGGTATACCTGACAAAAGTGAATGTCAGGTTTAGTGAAGGAATGAAATAAACTTTTCTGAATATTGCTTTCATTTAGCTTCTATAATTTTCAAACTAATGTCTCTGTCTTGTGAATAAAAAGAACAGTAATTTGGTAGAGTTTAAACATTCTCCTTGCTATTCCTACACACCAAAGCTAAGTTGGTTTCTGACATTAAAAAACACACCTGTATAAAAACATATGGGAGGTGGAGGGAATCATATCTGAGCCATTACTTTAAAAAGTAAAGTGACTGTTTCCCTGCTTCTACTTGCTTCACTCATATCTGACTCCACTAAGAGTTTTACCACAGCTCTCAGTGCAAGGAGGGTCACATTTACCGTAAGTGGCAAAGGGTGGAGTGGCCAGAAAGTAGTGAACAGGTTTTAAGATTTTGGGGGCATATTACTAACCACTTTAAATTAGTTAACTCCTCACCATCATGACAGCAATGAGAGGAGAAAAGTTTAGAAGCAATGCCCACTTCAGTTGTGACCTGTCTTCTCCTACACACAGGGCTTGAGCTCAAAGCATCTCACTTGCCTGCCAGTGCCTGGCCATGCAGCCTCCACCACACTGTCTTAGCTTCACCGCCTGCTTAAGATAAGGATTACGCTGTATTAAGCCAAATGACTTGCAGTCCCCTATAGACAGCCTTAAGAGCTCAAGTCCCCCTGTCTGTATTGAAAATGAGATCTGAGTCAAGAGTGTTATCCCTACCTCCAAACTTCTACCAGAGAAAAAGGGAGGAACAGATGGGAGGACAGACCACCACAGTCCATCATCATCCCAGTCACTACAGGGATTTTTTACCTCTCAGTTGCCCAGACTAGGCTCTAACTCAGAACTTCAGTATTTCATTATATTGCTGATGATCTTCTCCCCTTCTTTATCTTTTTATCTGCAAAGGGAGGCATAAAGGATTCAGCTATCAGCAAGATGAAGTTTGGCGTGGCTCACAAGGGCTCATAACACTTCAGCGTACTCCTTCTGTCTAAAGACGATTAACTAAGGTAGATTGCTCACAAAAGGATGCCTATCATCTAAGGGGTTACACTTACCGAGCTTTACAATCTAATTTTCACTCACATAATTATTTGAAATCAACAAAAAAATAAAGTATTATCAGGTCATTTGTATTGGGGTTTTCATATGAAATGACAACAGGACACATGCAGCCTTCTGTGTGTGTTTACAAAGACATCTCCAGAGAAAACGATTTTCTACAAAGCTCTGAAGTGAGACATCAACATCTACCGAAATTAATATGCAGTGCTCTTGGCTCCCAACGGCCTTTGTCCAGCATCACAAGTAAATGGTGAACAAGGTTTGGGGTTCTGTTTTTAATGTCCTTTTCCTTCTGCTGGAAACCGCTGCCTATTCCATACAACTTGTGTATGAGGCAAGTTATATTTGTTCCCCTTCAGCAGTTAAAAACACCCACTTATTTCCAAATGCTCAGATACTAAGATTAGATTTTCTGCAGGGCTTCTACTAAGCAACTAGGTTATTACCTGTAACTGATGATTTTTACTGTTTTACCAAGCACTGCTTGTTTTACCAAGCAAATGCAACTGAAGCATCTCACTGGAGCCTGCTCTGTGGAGGGGATCACTGCAAAATATAGTCTAACCACTTGTTCTCCTCAGCTGCAGTCCACACCCAGGCCCTAGAGCTGCAGCAGGGATTAGTGAGGAAGCAGAGAGGGAGTGGTGGCTTTTCCACTGGGAATTCCAATCAGATTTCTCCAAATTCAGAGTCTGCTCAGCTGGGCAGATCCAGTTGCTTTCCAGCAGCTGGCCACAGTAAAGTATCTGAAAGCAGTCAAGGCAGCAAAAGCATTTCTGTACCTTACTGTCCAAGCATTTCAGAATATGTGACATACTTAAATGAGGCAGGAAAGTACAATTATCCCCTTTGTAACAGAAAAAACATGGGCACACCAATGGCCATAGTTAATCTATGGCTAGTCAAGCTACTTCAGAGCAAAAAAAAGTTGCAAGCACCTGACATAAAACCTAAAAGTTATTTAGTACTTCCCCAAAAATAGCTATTTATCCCTAGCAGAATCAAAGTGAAATCCATCACGAAGCTCAGTCATTCATGCAACAATGCTATAGAGCAATTTGCTCTTGGTATATTCCTTAACATATCATTCTTTGCATGTCCACAGCCAATGTGATTTGTCCCACACCTCCTCAAAACAGAAGGAAGGCTGATTCTTTTCATACCTGCACCCTATTCAGAGAAGTCTCCTTCCCATACCTCTGCATCCAGCCAGTGCAATACATAAACCCCAGCATCCACATCAGCTGGATCCATCCTGCACATTTCCTCCATCTGCTATCATCTGCCTCTTCCTCACCATTACATCACTTTCTTCAGAGGAAAACCTGTGACTTTGTTGGTCTCTTCTCCCAAGTGTTGGTTTCTTCTCCCAAGTGTTGGTTTCTTCTCCCAAGTAACTAGTGATAGAACGACAGGAAATGGATTCAGTTTGTGTCAGGGAAGGTTTAGACTGGGTATTATGAAAAAATTCTTTACTGAAAGAGTGGTCAAACATTGGAACAGGCTGCCCAGTGAGGTGGTGGAGTCACCATCACCATCATTGCAAGTGTTCAAAAAACGTGTAGACACGGCACTTTCGGACATGATTTACTGGGCATGGTGGTGTTCGGTTAATGGTTGGACTGGATGATGTTAGGGGTCTTTTCCAACCTTAATGATTCTGTGATTCTGTGATTCTGTGACATGTCTAAACACTTCTCCAGAGCAGTGATGGGCCATGAGCTGCCCGTTACGAACCAGGGACAAGATCGCAGGATTGCAATCAATAGTTCCATGGAAAAAAATGTACTTGGTGCTCTGCAAGGGCCAGAAAACCCAACTCCAAACCAAGCATCAGCTACTATTTGGGGATAAAGAGAGGTAAAAAACAACATCATATAAATCCACAGTGTCCCTGTCTTGGCTATTTTGAGCAGTCCTGGTTCTTTCTGCTATAAGGATGCAGGAAGATGACCAAATGTCCTGATAAAAGTTATGGAGACAGCTTCCATGCAATGATTGACTGGGATATATTCCAGGAGGGGCTTTAGGAGCATCACCTAAGCATGCAGGGATAAAATTGTGAAGGCCAAAGCTAGGTCAGAGTTGAAACTGGTGAGGGATGTGAAAGACAATAAGAGCATCTGTAGGTACATCAGCTGCAAAAGAAGGACTTTTGGTGTTGCTGCTCAATGGGGCAGAGCACCCAGTGGCACAGGACACAGAAAAGACCATGTCAGTGCCATTGTTACTCGCAAGGTGTGGTCTTGGGGCTCCCAGATCGCTGTGGGTAGTAGCAAAGCTTGGGGGAGAAAAGTGCTGCTCACAGGAGAGGAAGATGAAGTTATGGACTACTTAGATAAACTGGATCAGATGGGGAGCAAACTGGCTCATGGGATCAGATGGGGAGCAACCAAGCACACTGAGAGCTGGCCAGTGTCATTGTGAGGCCACCTTCTGTCATCTCTGAATGATCATGGTGTTCATGGGAGGTCCCCAAGGGCCAGAGGCAAGGAGGATCTGTGGAACTTATGGCTGACCAGCTTTGCCTGAAACTCTGGGAGGTTATTTCCAGATTCAGTAAGGGCAAGAAGTTGACTGGGAACTGCCAGCATGGATTTACCAAATGCAAATTATGCCTGACCAGCCTGGGCACCTCTCTGAGGACAAGACTGGCTCTGTAGTCAAGGGGAGAGCAGATGTTGCTTGCTTGGACTTTAGCCTGTGACATGCTTCCCCATAGCATCCTTATAGTCAACAGGAGATAAGGACTGGACATGTGGACTGTGCCACCGAGCAAGGGAAAAGCAGCGAGTGCATCTTCCAGATCCAAGTTTTCTCAATAATATTATTTCTGAGGTAACAGGAAAGCTCATGGCACAATAAACTTTGTCTTGAATCTGAAGTTCTAATTCATCAAAGTTGGCAGGTTTTGCTCCTGTGTGGGAGAGAGCCTCCAGATGCAAAAGTCTGTGTTCATTTCAGTGATTATTTTTAGATGAATACTGATGTCCATCTGAGCACAGCAATGTACCCTGCTTTCAGACCACACTGAAGTACAAGAGTACTTAATTCAGTCTTAATATTTCAATTATACATCTCCTCACCATATTCTTTTCGAGTACCAGGACACTCTGCACTGATTTGCAATGATGTAGTTGAAGCCCACTGGTCTTACCAGCTATTAGTCTGTCACAAACACATTAGGTCTTCCAAATTGTGCTAAAAACTGTAATGTATCCATGTCTTCTTAAAGATCTTAAACACACATTTCCTGGCCCAGAACAAATACTTGGCTTCAGTATCAAGCTTTTGAGTATTTACGTTTATGGTTTTAACAGCTCATTCTAACATTCAGGAACTTCTCATGCTTCTAGGTTATACTTTTTTTTTTAAAAAGTATACTCTCTGCCAGGGTAGAATCACCTCTATTTAATTCCCTTTATTAAGGGATAATGTAAAAACAATTCAGATCTGTTTTCTTTTTTTCTTTCTACTTACTCCTCCCCCCCTTCTATGCTTGCAGCTCCACATATTTCATGCTTAAAAAAAGTCAACACCCCAAAAAGTCAAATTTTGCATGCTTTGCCCAATTTTGAAATTATTTGACCAACCTGCTTTCAACATTGACCTGCCAAAATGCAAATTTTACTTTTGTTTTTAAAATCCCTCAAAAAGCATACTTGAGATGCATGGGGCTAGGTGTAGGTAGGGGAGGGAAAGAAATTACCTAAGAGGCAATGGAAAAATTATTTGTAGTGGCGGATGAGTGAGCGAGGCAGCAGGCAGGGCTGTGCAGGACCAGAGGGTTTCTTGCCCCTTAGGGACGCACACTCAGGCCCCGCTGCTCCCCAACCCTCCCAGCTTCGCCATCCAGTTCTGCCCTCTGTGCACCCCAGGGTCGTTTTTTAAATATATTTATTTAGGTCCACATGCTACAGATTAAAATCAGAAATTCAAGAGTGAAAACATCAATGGTTTGAGTGACATCAGGGTTTTGGTGACCTAACTTTACATGGTGGCTGCCCTCTACTCACCTGTCTGCCATGGCGGGCTGCAACGATGAGGCCCTCCCCGCACCTCACACGAGGCGGCCGCCCAGGCCTTGCTCTCCCTGTGCCTCACGCGAGGCAGCCGCCCAGGCCTTGCTCTCCCCGTGCCTCATGCAAGGCGGCCGCCCAGCCCTTGCTCTCCCCGTCCTCTCCTCCCGCGCCTGCAGTAGGCAGGCCAGGCGCTGCCTGTCCTCGCGTGCCTCGGCTGGCGGCAGCAGCAGCATGTGGCTCCAGCGCAGGCTCCCCTCCAATGGCCACCAGTCCTTCCCCTTCCTGTGCTTGCTCCCGCTCACCAGCCGTGGCACCTGCCCAGACGCCCAGACTGAACCTGAAGACCCCCGGGCGGGCTGCTGTGGTGCCAGCCCGAGGGGCCTGGCACTGCGGCAGGGTTTGGCGGTGGCAGGCTTTGGAGAGGACCTGGCCGAAGGGCGAGGAGGCAGTGGCGGCTGCTCTCCTCACCGCAGCAGTGTCGGCCACTTGCCGAGCCGCTGCCCCTGGGCCATGCGTGTGCCTCGACAGCTGCGTGCTCGCCCACCTGCAGCTGGGCGTGTGGGTGGGTGGGGGCACGCGTGCGAAGGTAACGTATGCGTGTGCGTGTACATACGTTTGTGCCTGTGCACGTGTTGTGTACCAATGTGCATGCACATATAGGTGCATATGCGTATACGTGCACCGGCATACATGCATATGCATATGTGCCTGCGTGCGGACATGTACACCCATGCATACGTTTCCATACATGTGTTGATGTGTCTGTGCCCCGTACGTATGCCTGTACGCGTGTGTATATATACACGTGCATGCCCGTCAACGCGTGTGTACGCGCCCGCTTAGGTATGTGGGCGTGGGCGTGGCCCCCGCGGCGGCCCCGCCAACGGCCGCGCTCCGGCCTGCCCCACCCCGCCCCGCCCCAGGATAGCCCCCGAACCCTGTGCAAGCGCATGCGCGACTCCGAGCTCCGCCCCGCCCTGTACGTCACCAACCCGCGCGCCGAGCTGACCGCCGCTCATAAAGAGGAAGTCCCCGCCTCCACCTCTGTCGCCTTTGCCCTCTTCTAACATGGCGGCTCCTGCCTCATACATGCAGGCACGCAGGCGCTATCTCCGCTCCCTTCCGCCGGGCGCCGAGAGTGAAAAAGGGAGGAAGGAACGGGCCCGGGATCTCTATGGCTTCACGCGGTGGGTAGCGTGGCGCAGCCGCCTCGCCCGCCCGCCCCCGCCCGCGTTGCACGCCGGGACACAGTGGGTCCTCCTTCCTGTCCCCCCCCCTCCCCCCCGCCCGCCGCGACTCCTCCGAGCCTGCGCCGCGCCGATATCCGCGTTGCTCCCAAGATGGTGGCGCGGGGCTCGGGCTGAGAACGAGCGAGTCTGCAAGAGGAGGCGCACCTGCGGGCCCGGCCCGCCCTCCCGCCGCTGCGCGCCGCGCCGCCGGCCTCGCCAGGCCGCTCGCCTCTCCCTTCCTTCCCCGCCCCGCCAGGCCGCGGCCCCGTCTCCTCCGCCCCGGGGCCCCGACGGCTCCAGCAGCGGCGGCGGTGCCTCCTCCTCCTGCTCCTCGCCTGCGGTCCGGCCCCGAGTGCGGCGCGGCCCCTGCATGAGCCCGGGCGGCGGCGGGAGTGACAGGGAGCAGCAGGCCGCGGCGCCCAGGTCGGTAGGCGCTGCGCAGCGCCCGGCCCGGGGGAGGGCCGGGAGGGGGGATGGCGCCCGTCTCACGCCGGCCCTGAAGGGGAGTGGGCCGGCAGGCGGCCCTGCCCGCTTCCCTCCGCCGGGAACATGCTCCACATCGGGTGGGGAAGGCGGGCGGGAGGCGCCGGCGGCAGGGTTGCCTGGCCTCGGTGGTCCTCTTCCTCCTCCCCATGAGGCACATGAGTGCGGAGCCGCCCCGTCCCTCCCCAGAAGCGGGAGGGCCGGGCGGGCGGGTGGCTCGGGGCTTCAGCCCGCCCCCTGGGGAGACCGGGCTTGCCGGGCGACCTTGGGTGAACCCAGCCTGCCCCTGCCTCAGTTTCCCGTCTCGGCCGAGCGGCGCAACTGTGGGCACGGAGTGCCTCGATGCATTCGGCGTGGCCATCTGTGGCCGTTGAGGGGCTGGGGGTGCATAACTAATGTGCAGGGCCTGCTTAACAACGTAGGTATGTGCACTTGCTCGTCTTACCTTCCGTCCAGTCTGAAGAGTTGGATCTGCTAACCTGTGAACAGGCTGCTTTGCTGATAAATGTGATCCGTCACTCCTGACTGTGGGACTTGTCGGGTTTCAGTCTTTAAGAGTACCTGCAGTATTTCTTTTAAAGGAACTCTGTGGGTTGTTATGGTTCACAGTCGATTTGTAAGTCAGATGTCTAAGATGATGTGGCATGGTCATTCAGAAGTTACTACTGCTTAGGAAACAAAACATGTTCCACAACTCTCCTTTAAGTGGCAAGAACTTGTAATCTATAGACTTATAGTTACGCTTTTTTTTTTTCTTCCTCCAGTTGATGGAAATACTTGTTTATGTTTCCTTCTGCGTAAGCAATGTTATAATTCTGAAACAAAGCTTGTGTCTTGCACATCATTTCAGGGATGGTGCCTCTGTGTCTGTATGGAAACTTCCCTACCTCAGTAGGGGTCTGTGCAAACCTGAGGCTCTGTGAGAATCAGCTTGTCAAATTAATTTTACCATGCCTCTTGCATATCTACCAAAAAGTTCTGCAGTGGGAAATTATACCTGATTTTTAGCTTTGATTTCCTAAGGAATTAAGACCTATGTGATTGTATTGTCGGGGGGGGGGGGGTGTGCTTTTTTTTTTTACTGGTTTGAAAGGGAGGGGTCCAAAAGATAAGTTCTTAATTCATGCAGATAGCAACCAGTTAGAGAGAGATTCCCTGCTAAGGGAGAAGCTACACTCTAAGTTTAACTGCATTGTTAGACATCTATGACTGGGTGAAAGAATAATGGAAATGGTGAGAGGTATCTCTTGATATGAGTGAAAACTGATTGAAAATGGGCTTTATAGTTTGCACAGACTGCTTGGTTTGGGTGGTGGCACGAAATACTGTGTGTGTTTCATCCTGGGAACAGTTAAAGGTATTTTTTTAAACTTTGAAAGTGTGTTGAATTGAAAATATGTGCATTACCAAATTGGTATGGATGGATATTTGGTAGTTTTCCTCACATATATTTGTCTTTTAAAACTGATGCCGTTTGCAGTGCTTATGACTTGTCATTGTAACAGTAATGTTCTGTCAAGTCAATACAGACAAACCTTGGAAGAAAAGCTAGACCACTACTTAGGTTTACAGGGCTGAAAAACAGCTTTAATTGAAATTATTTCCATGCAGTATTACAGATACTTCGTCTCTCTTTTATGAATACCTTCCATTCCACTCTAAGTGTTTGCTATTTAATGTAGAATCTTTCATACTGGACTTAACAAGTTCTTTTTCTATTTACCAGAGTTGTTTGCTATTTCTCCTCACTGGAGTATCCTGAGGATACTAAGTATAAATTCCCAAGAAGCTAGAAATAAAAGCACCAAGCTAGATGGCAAAATAAATGGCTTGATTTGTTTGGAGTTTTTTAGGGGCATGGTTGTGTGACTGTGTTATAAAAAAAAAAAGTGACTGAAGGAAAGGTGGTGTTGAAAAAGCAGACGTGTTTTGGTTTTAACTTTTTCACAGCAGTCAGTTTCAAAGACTAGATCTCTCAGTCCAAGTTCTCTTCAGAATTCTAATATTGTATGGGTTTGTTTAATAGCAAACAACTTTTTTTAAGAACAAACAAAAATTTTAGTCTTTTTAATTACTGCCACTGCTTAAAAACATATGCAAATGAAGATTCTTTTGTTACTGGAGTTTAAAACTGTATTTGTTAAATACATCTAAGGATGTTCTCAGTTTGTCAGAGTCCCTGTTGGAGCACCTTGAGTTTGTTCCTGTTCTAATTGACCTGAAATTAAACCAGGTTCTTTTTATTTACACTTCACTTTTTGTAGGAGAAAGTTGTCTTTGGAAATATGAAATGACATATGTACCTCAGCGTAAAATCATGCTTGTTTCATTATGAATGTGCTTTTTTGATGTGTTCTTCACTAGTTTTCTATGAATTCACAGGTTCTACTTAAGCAAATACATAATTGGGAGAAAATATCTTTGAGTCAAGTTTTAATAGTCAAACATGTTTAATTGTCAACATGTTTAAGCATATAACATTTTGTATAAACAGTAATTAGTGTAGTACATGATATGACACTTATCATGGAATGAACTTAGTGTTTACATTTTTGTAAATATGCATCATCTTAGTTTTGCTATGCGGGAAACACTTTTTTTTTTTGCCTCTGCTACTTTTGGTTTCAGTTTACTTGGTGAATGTCCAGAGAGAATTCATGTTTTTTTAAATGCAGGAAGTGTCTTTCTTTCTCCCTACACCAGTGTATTCATACACTTGAAAGCCACTAATTCTTAAAAATAGAACATGCAACTGAGGGACAAGAGGAGAGAATTCCTAAAGTATGTAGACATATATCTCATTTCTAGTGTCAGTCTTCATTTCTGGTACTGTGGGCCAGGTCTTCACTTTAGTTAATTAATTGATACTGATTTTTAAACAAAGGAGGTATGTTTTACGCTTTTTCTGAAGTATCCAGTATATTTAAGGTACTTATGAGTTTTATAGAGAAGCAGTGTTGAAAGTTTTTTTGTCATTAATCAAAATCTGATTTGTACATGGAAGGAGATGAGTAATATGTTTGCTATCAGGGTCTTTAACAAATAATTTTGAATATGATATTTACCTTTTTATAAAAATAATCTCCACCTCCTGGGAGAGTGCTGTAAGCTTTCTTAAATAGTTGGTTCCTAGAGACAACAGCAATAAGCAATTTGCATGCTTGAAGTGACTTTTGTCACCTTAAATACTTTGACCTTAACATTTACTGCATTAACTTCCTGTATTTACAGTGCCTGACAGCCTCGTAAGGCTGTATTGCCCATGAATGAAAGTTTGGAAAAAAGCAAGTTCATATGAGTAGTAATGTGTGTAATGTATCTGGTTGGTTATCAGAAAGTTAGCAAATAGAGTGTAAAGGTAGTATTTTGTAACAAAGCAATGCATCAGTAGCTATACCAGCTGGTGAGACTTTTCTTTGGGAAAGTAACCTCATAGGAGAAGTATAAAAAAGATAAAATCAAATAGTGTTGAGATCCAGGATTTGTGCTTTGCAATGTAACACATGACCAAACAGGACTTTAAATTGCTATTTTTGAATAGTTCCACCTTCTTGTGGCTCGTAGTGACAGAACTTACTGATGACAAAATAACTTAGTGGTTGCAAAATTACATTATAAATGAAATATTACCATAGTGTTCTGTCTCACAAATACTCTTATGAATGAATCTCTTGTAAGAAGTAGTTAATGCTTCCTTTTTTTAATAGGTTGAGCCTGCTTCCCTGTATTATGCAAACTGCTGAATGGAGGAAGGGGGCAGAAGTCAGTCTTTACGAATACTCTTTCTGTTACCATCCTGCATGGTTCTTTACCCATGTTTTACAGGGTGATGAAGAATTAGGAGAAGCTGCAGTTGTTCAGCTGAGTGGATCTAAATGGGTGGCTTCCCTCTGGACCCTCACTTCACTGTCTTAGGTAAGAGGGGTGACCTGCTTTGTTTGAAGCAGCTTGCATTTCCTTAGAACAGAGTTATATGTGTTTTAAGAGAAACTTCTAGTTAGCGAAGCAGAGGTTTGGACTCTTTTTTTTTTTTTTTCCTTTTGTTATCTGGTGGCTTGAAAAGGTTATTCACAGTATGTATCTGAGGCTTTTCATCAGAAAGCATTACAGTTTGCATCCATCCAAATAACTTTAAAAACATGCTCTGTGTTTACATACTTTACCTTTGAGAATCGTGCTTATGTAGTATGTCAACAGTGGGACTGTACTACAGGTGAATTATAGCAGTGATGTTTTAGTACAAACTTGAGACAATGTACCAGTTGGCTGCCTGATATGGAAGGTGCTGCTTTTTTTCATGTTCAGTCCTTGAATGATGTAATTTCAAAGTTGTGGCCAAGTAACTAAACACAAAATTTAAGTGTCCAAAAACTGTAAGGTACAGTATCTCAGTTTGAAACCCAATGGAAATTTGGTCTTGTGGTGGGCCTTGCATCAACCAGTAGGATCACAAGCAGAAAATCACAGAACTGGTATTTGGGTTTGGTGGTTGTTGCATGACTGTCTGGCAGCAATTAGTCCACATGGTTTGCTTTTCATTCTGGTGCCGTATGAGGACTGTGGCAGGACTTCTGTTGTCTTGACCAAGCTTAAGTAATAGAGATGAAGCTAGTTCTTCGTCTCTCCTTCACAGAGGAGACCACACTCTTATTCCCTTTGGTAGGCCCCTTTTTGGACTTGTTGACACTTCCTTGAGGTACACCAAAGAAATGGGTAAAACAAGGAAATTAGAATGACAAATGATCACCCCCTTTCCCTTAGCTTTACGAGCTGTGTGCAGGGGAGGCACGAGAGCTATCTGTAACACGTTGCCAAGCTTGTGCAGTGCTGAGAGATGCCAGACTTGTCCAGGCAGCCAGGCTCTGGCACTACTTGTGTACTCCTGCTGTGGTATGCTCTGTGGGACCCAGGTTGGAGCAGCTGCAGTTCAGCAGGCTTGGGGTATTAGAGGTTGGTGGAGTGGCTCTTAAAGAAGCTGAACTTCTAAAATGGGCTGCAGGTCAAAATACTTCATGAAATGCTACCATAGTTGTAGATGAGTTTTTCTTTTGCATTTATGGTTAGTCGTGCTTTAGCTAATTACTTTAATTCTTAAAATATTTCAAATCTACAGTACCATGTTTTTCACTTTCTTAAAAGGTATGAGAAACTTCTACAAAGCTAGATAATACTGAAGAGGTCTATCACTACTTCAGAATTTCTATTTCCAATGTGATGTTTTCATCTTTCTTATTTGTGTAGCCATATTCAGATAATGATTACTTTTTATTTCATAGTGAAATCTTGTGTCCAAAGTCTTGGTGAT
Source organism: Phaethon aethereus (assembly GCF_964289735.1). Taxonomy (NCBI): domain Eukaryota; kingdom Metazoa; phylum Chordata; class Aves; order Phaethontiformes; family Phaethontidae; genus Phaethon; species Phaethon aethereus. The sequence continues at coordinate 147,601,194 of NC_138575.1, forward strand.
GAAAACTGTGGTTTAATATGTGTATATATCCTATTTTATTTTTAGAAAGCCCAAGATATACTAGCATATACTGGCTGCAGTAGCAGCATCTAGGTGTGTGTTTCGACTGTTGTAGCAAAATTTGCCTATTGTGGACCATAGAAATACATACTTAAAGTCGACACAACCTGTAAGTCCAATGAGAGTTCAAGGACATGGGAGCTGTTTAAGAGTGTGTGTCGGTTCTGTGAAATACTGGTATTTCTTGGTTGCAAAGGTTGAGCATAAATACTCCATTTGTATGGTTCCTATGACCTGAATATCTTATTGAAAGAAGGATATTTGCGAACACTTGGGGTTTTTTATTTGGCTAACATTATATTATGAATGCCAGTCATGGAAGAAAATTATTCTTATTTGGACTTATTTGAAATTGTGTGAGAGAATCTGTAATGCTAGATAAAATACCTACCATTGTCTTTAGGGTAGCACACTCAGAATTTTCTATTGTCTCCTGTCTTGTCACAGTTATTGGGGGGGGAAAAAAAGTGGAAAACATCATTTAAGCACCTGATAGAGGTGACTAGTCTGATGAAAGACATCATGAAGAGATGAGAGTTACAAAGTATTTTTCATAATTTATAATTAATTTCTTAAAATTTTGCAGTTCCATATGCTGCAGTTTGGTTAATTCAGTAGCTTACCATCTTTGTTAATATCATTCCATGTGCCTTGAAGTCTCTCTCTCTCTCGTATTGAAAATGTAGGACGTAGTTGTAAAAAAGCGGTTCTTTTGGCTCTGGTCATGTGACAGATCAAGATTTCTTTATGTTGAGTGGAAGCAGTAGTGTTTGCCATGCTTTTAGTCACATTTGCCATTTGCATCTTTTTTTAGGCAGATGTAGCTTAATGCTAATTAGCAAGTATACTAAAGGTGAGTGGTGAAGCACGTCTGACTTCATGAAATTATTTTCATTCCTTTTAGGCAAGCATTACAGATTCTGTGTTTCATTTTGGTTTTGTTGTTCATGCAGCCTTTGCACAAATTTTTTTAGTAGACTGCTGAACTCCTGCTCTGCCTTGGTGATAGCTGGTGGGGGGAGATTGAGGGAATGTGAACTGGAAGTCCAGGTGCTTCAGTTTTATGCTCTTGGAGTTACTTGCTTTTCTGCTGCTAGCTACATATTAATAAGCAAATCCTCTGTCTCAATCTCCTCTACTGTGGTCTTGGTTTTTTTGTAAATTCAACTGTCTTAAGCTGCATAGCTTCAGTTATGTTTTTTTCCCCTGTTGCTGGGCAATAAACATAAGATCCCTGATAGATGTATTTGTGATACTTTTTCATGCTGTACTTTTGTGCTCTGCTCATACTCAGTGCACACTGAAAGTTGGTGCTTTTGTACCTTAGATGAGAGTGAGTGAATTTTACATAGATGTCATTGCTCTCTGTGTGTGTATGAACAAATACATACGTTGGAGTTTAAACTGGAAGTTCGATGATACAAAATGTGAAAATATTGGTCACATTTGTCAGAATACTTTATAACTGAGTTTGCCTAATGGTGTCACTGTGAATTAAGAATTATTCTTCAGTAGAGTATGAGATACATATTCTGGATTTCTGCTGTTGGTATGGAGTGGAAGTGCCACCTCTGAACAGGAAAATCATCAGTTACTGTCCAGACAAATGTATTCTTCTTTTTTCTTCTGAATGGTAGTAAAGTTTTATTGCCACAGAAGTATAACATTAACTTAGTAATCCTAATTGTACATAAATCCACATAATTATCATAATTGTTCATTGAAATAGCAATCTTGTTTCATGAAACAGGTAGGGTGCCCTATTTAACTTTTTAATTTAAATATAAAAAATCATGCACAAATGTTAGTGCTGTAGAGCTTTACTGGCATGACTGTGTCAGTCCAGGATCACTCCTCCTTACATCCCTGATACAGAATTGAGCCTTTGGTACTGGATGGATTCTCTGTTGTTTGATATCTTTAAGACAAACCTGAATGAACTCTTAAGGTAACCAGATCAGGGTTTCCTTTGTGGAAACTTGGATCTATATTGGAGACCACCCCAAATCAGCTGCATTGGATTTGTTTGTTCTTAACAGAGTTTTAGAACCAATAAATTAAGTATAAAATCTTCCCGGTACTGAAAATGCGATATTCTGTGCCAAATGAGTAACTTTCTGGAAAGTAATTGCTAGATTTCTTTAGTTTTATGCCTGTTTCTGTCACTTTTTCCCCTGAAATTGGTTGTGCTTTTAGGTGTTTGTTGAAAATGTTTGGAGTATGTTTTAGTCAGGAGTCCCTTGTTAATTATGGCTTCCCTGAAAATGAGCAATTTATGGAAAAGCTTATCAAACTCCAGCAGTTTTGTGCAGCCAGGACAAAGATGTGGTTCTGTCTGTGACTTCTTTTGGGTGTTGGGTGTTTTTTTCTTATTATAAATACCAATCCTTTTAAAAAAAGGGGGAGGGAGGGAACAGGGAAGGGAAAGAAACATTGCCAGAATCTTCCAGAAGAAGGAAATGGGTATTTGTAATGAACTGGATGAACAGAATTGTAAAACTGCATTGCATTGCTAGAGAGGAAAGAATAGGGAATATTGTGCATATGTACTTTCTGCTTTTATAGTTTCCGTAACATACTAAGTATTTTCTGTTGTGTGTTTTATGAGAAGTATGATTTAGTTTGGGAAGTCACATGATTCAGTTTTAAGTAACCCTACAAGGAGCAGAGAGTTAGACTTGATCCTTGAGATATTCTATGATTCTAAGTATATGTTTTCTCTAGTTGCAAACTTGTCACTAATTGAATGGCCATTCTTGAATGTATTGTTTTGAAGTTGTGTTGAGCTTCAGATTGGTATGGAGCATAATGTAAAAACTGAAATGTAATGTTTTGCGTTATAGGTACAAGAACTGTAGAAGTCCATTTCAGAATTTGAAAGAACAAGTTTCTGCAGCTCTGGAAAGATATGGTATGTTTATATTTTCGCTTATATTGTGTGTATAATTGTAATAATTATACTCCTTTCCTATATTTTTTCAACTATGTGCTACTTAGGCATAGCTCTCTAGAAAACTGAGTTATTTGATTTTACTTGGAGAAAATAAGTACTCATGATACAACATTGATGAATTCCTTTTTAATTTATTCTACAAACTGAGCATCACGCTGCTACCATCCATCTATTTGTCCATGGATTGTATAAGAATCGGTGGTGTTTCTGAAAGTGTTTTGTTTTTTTTTCCTTGCTGCTGAGTGTAATGAGGCTTGTACAGTTTTTAGGTATGACTTGAAAAGTGAGTTCAAAAATACTAGAAAACTAGAAGCTATCAGCAAACATCAGTGTAAGTCAAATTTGCAAATTGGAATGTTAGGAAATACATAAATGTAACCTTCATTAGCAATGTTAGCATGAGCCTATGGCATGTGGTATCTTTTTGTCTAGGCTCTTAAATCTCCAGCCAGCTTAAAAATATGCACATGTATTGCAGCAAGGTTGGAACCTTAACTTGCAGTTATTTCAGTTTCTATTTTCGATCTTTATTCTGGTGCAGTCCTGTGGAGTATGGAATAACTGCACCACTCTAGTGTCTTAAGTTCCGTAGTTCTGCAACTTGGTACACAGAGAATTTTTGAAACTTCTCATGTTGCTGCATTCAGAAAAACAGTTATTGTTTAAGTTCATTTTCTACCATATTAAATAGGTCTGTTAACACACATATAAAATTTTATGTGGTTACTTCAACAGCTGCTTCTAAGCTATGTATGTACTTTTTCTTTTAACCACTTAAAATGTGGTGAAGAACTCAGTAACTGCTGATACAGTTTATATGCTGTGTGTTTATGTCTAGATTTTTCTTTTGAAGATACTTAACATAAGAGCATACTTAAAGTTTTGAAATATCAACCTTGCAGAAGGGTTGTTGGGGGTATTTTTTTCTTTAAGTTCTATTTCATAGGAAGCTATAGACAGGAGCTAAAATCATTAATTCTAAGTTGAAACTTTAAATATGGTGTGTGCTAATTACAAACTGTAAATCTCTTAAAAAGCTATCATGTTAGATTATCACAATCCAGATGTTCCTGAGAGAATTGTATAGATTGGTCCTTTACTCTAGCAGGCATCTGGCAGGTAGTATATATTCATTTTTGCACCCACAGCACCACTGGGACCACCCACCTGCTTCTTGCTCTCCAGTTGCAATACCAGTTGTGTGTATGATGGCTCTTCTTCAAACCTAAGCCATTATTTCTTTATTACCATTATTTCTGCTGGCTGCTCTTTTCCGAATGTTTAACTGCTTGCCACTGTATGTATGCATAGGGTCTTTGTAATGGTATGCGCTTCATAGATTGATGGAGAATTCCCCTCTAATCCCTCACAACTTGTGAGTAATGAATGCTAATGGAACATCAGAAAAGCTGAATGTTATGCTACAGAGTTGCATGATTGCTTGATCTTAATATAAACTATATATAAATAAATATGCTGGTGACACTGAAGGACTTGGTGAACAGGAAGGTACTTCACGTGGAAGGCTGCATGAAAGATAGGTGGCAAAAGAAAGCAAAACAACAAAACATAAGCAAAAGGACAGATGGAATAAAATTTTAAGTATTAAAGCTCAAGTGAAGCTGTAAAACTTACCTATTTGTGAAAAAAAAACTTAACTTGATACCTAGCCAGTAAAAGGAGAGCTACTAAAATAAATTTAAATAGATGATTTGATTTTTATCTCCTGATGTAGGAGGGGCTTTCCATTCATAACTGTATATCATTTTGGAGGCAGCCTGAAGTAGCAGGCATAACTGAGACAATGTAGAGGAAGAAAAATCAACTGTGATCTAAGTGAAAAATGCAGAAACTAAAGATAACTTCAGGTCTGTTCCTCTTTTACAAAAGTGAATAAAATACATCGATAATCTTACTGGAATACCAAACCAAAAAGAAATGTTAAGGGGAAAACCTACTGTCCAGAGTTGCAGGGTCAGGTGTAGAAAACTAGACTAATGCATAGATCATTAGTTTTCCAGCAGGGAGAGGGAATGGGAGCAAACACTAGACCTTCTGTGTGATTTGTGGAGTATTGGCATCAAGGCAAAGTAAGTATACAGATATTTTAGGATAAAGCTTTTATAAGAATCTATAGTTGATCTCTGTATTGAGATGCACCAAATTCTACCTTTATTAAATTCAGTAACTTATGTTTTTACTGAAGTATAAATTCCAGAATAACAACAGCTTTAATTTGAAGATAGTAGCAAATTCAGACCCCCGCCCCATATAATTTATTCAAGTGTTAATTGTACTTGCTATCATGCATGCTTGTGTTCCTACTCTAATTAGAATTTGTCAACCTTCAGTTTCTAGTCATGTGGGGGTTTATATGCTTTCTTTTAATTGGAAGATCTTTTTTATGTATTCTTCCTGTGCTATGAGAGGACTTGGTTTCTTCCAGTGTCCATACTGATTAGCTTGATTAACTTTGAACTCTTTCCATTATCTAATCACAAGGCACTTTCTCCTATCTTCATGCTGTCTTTATGGCTCTTTTCTGCTACTTCTGGAACACTGTTGAAGAGCATTGAATAATTGGAGAACTGATCTCAAGTTTCGAATGTGTCTGAAGTACTTTGGGCAGGTGAACAGACACCCTTCCAGGAGCCCTTCATGAGTCTTATCTGTCCTCCTAGCTGTAATACTGGGAGCATGTGTGTGTGTGCTCATCAGTTGTGACTGCCCTAGTCACTTTAGGTTGGCATTTTCCAGCACAGAACCCAATTCTTCTGGTCCTCTAACTATGTGATTTTGTATTTGTTATCAGTTGAATGCTTTGGTTTACCAGGCAGTGGAAAAAAAAGATTAGATGCCTCACTATTGCTGTTTTTTTTGCAGCTCCATTAGGATTTATATAATCATGTTTTATTAGTGGCTGGTTTATGTTACTTTAGGATCATTGATAATTTGACCTGCTCTTAGTTGCATGAAGAAAACTTCTGGAATCCTGCATCTTTTCATTTTTTTCTGTATTGGAAGCAGCATGCAGCCAACCAAAGCAATTGATGTGTCCAACCTTATCAAGAAATTAAGTCTCAAACATGCCTGTTACTCTATGACTTTTTTTTCTGCAAGTGACTGTTAAGTTAGAACTCAGGGATTTGGTGAATATTCCACAATTTCCTCCAGGACATTTTAAGCAATCTCAGGTATAAAAGGCCAGCTTTCCTGTTGATTGTCAGTTCCTTTTTCGAAGTAATAAACTATCTAGGGTAGTTTTGAGGGCAACTTTTACTATATAGATGATGACTGTCTGTTTAATCATGGTACTCAGTCATTCTAGAAATGTATCAAATTCATTCTTGGGGGATTCAGAGGGATTCTTCATAAAACACACAAAAGCAGTCTTTAGTGGTATCTTCTTGAGAGATGGTTATTTTTAATTAAGCAACTCAAATTCTGGCACTGGAAGGTAAGGAAGATCATGGTACTTTGTACAGGTGAATCATTCATGTTTTCATTAGATCATCTGTCAAAAAGAGAATCTTAATTTGGATCAAAGATTACTCGGGTGGATAGTTAAAATTATTTTGTAAAGGAAACTTAAGTTCTTACAAATGCCACCTCCCAGAGCACCCATCCTTCAAGAAGGTCAACAAGAAGTTGTAGTTTAAATAAAAGTGTTCTTCCTCTCAGGGATCTTGCTAGACATCAGATCCTGGGTGTCAGCTGCTAGATTGCTGTGCTGTCACAGAAAGTGAACATCGAATAACACAGGGAAAGTAATAGATATAGGAAATCCATTTAAGTGACAACTTCTAATTAAGTGATTTGTAGCTGGAAGTTTTTTGGCTTTATTTTTGATCGCTGACAAATAGGTACTTAAGCTCTTCATGGTGTGGCATTAGGTTCTGTATGTTTAAGCTGCAGGCCTCTTCTTGGCTTACGTTTGTGATTCCAGACTTCAAAGATCAGATGAAATACGCGAAGAGAAGATCTCATCAGGCTATAGAGCAAAGTGGCTTTTAGCTTCTTTTGATGCATCTGAACTTGATTTCTGACTTCTTGCTCTTTCACTGATTTATTATTTATTTTGTCCTGCTTTGAGTTGATAGAAACATTCTTTTCAGAAAATCTGCACCTTTGCCACCTTGGAGAAATGGGTGTTGTCTCAAACTACTGCATAAACATTATTTACCCTGTTCCCTCTCAATGAGGGCTACTCCATGCCACACAAGGTTCTTCAGATATGTGGTCTGAAGGTGTGAATCTTTTGTATTGTCTTGCTAATTATAATAGGGGTTGTTGTAGTCCTGATTGAATCTACATCTTGTAAATAGGCACTAGGCAGCTATAGATTTGTCTGTACTGGAGCCTGCCCAGTCCCAAAGAGCCTAGCAGCCATCTCGGGTTTCTTGGACATAGTCCACAGGCACAAACTTTGCGTCATGCTTTCATCTGCCCAGTGTGTCTGTGAAAGCCTAAACTGTAAGCCATGCTAATCATCACAGTCAAGATCAGAGAAATCTCATTGAGTAATAAGAATAAATGTCTGCTCTGGGGCTGCTGTTCCTACCTTCTAGAAGGTAAGTTACATCCAAAGGGTTTTTTGGTAAAAGAATTCCTGTGACAGAGAAGCAGTTGGTTTGGGTCAGTTTTCTATTCTTCATTATGCCCTTTTCAAAGATGTGAGTCCATGCATCAGTGTGGTTTCCCTTTCCTGACCAAGTAGTGTCCTTTGACTCTCTTACCAGGGGTTTTTTCTGCCTTGTTTGGATCCACCAGTCAAAATGTCCTTTGTTCAAACTAGATTCAGAATAAGGGATTTTTGATGGCAGTCTCCTTCACCACCCACCCCATGTTTCAACATGCTGGTCTCTTTGCCAGCAGACCGTGCTCTGCTGATATATGAATGAGTAAGGTTTTAGAAAAAAAGAATTCTTTATCTGTGCTAGGGAATCCTTACCAGTGATACTGTGTCTCACAGGAGTGGCAGCGAGGATAGGTGGGGAAGGTAGGATGAGGAGGAGATAGAAGGAAAGATGATTCATTAAAATTTCTTGCATCTGGATTGTTGAAAAGGAAAAGTAGCATGAGATTTTTTAGACCCCAGTACAGTAAATCTAGTTTTAAGGTATCTAGTAATGGATTAGAAATACTGCAATTACCTGATTCAAAACTCTGATCAACAATAAATTCAATTTGTAGATAGAAATTTCACTGCAAAACTTAAATGAGTTAACTTCAGCTCGGTGAGGTTCATGCCAGTTCAGATACTGCTTCTCTTCACAGAGCTGCTGTAGATACTATGTTCGGTGGTGTGGTAAATCTGACGAACAGTTGGATCTGTGTCAGGCCTGGGCACAAACTTGTCTTGGCTGTGATTGTGGAGCTGCCACCTCAGCACATATTCTTTAACATTCCAAAATCTCATGGTTTTTGAATCCAGCACCAATGCTTTATGTGTTCCTTCACTGTTGACAATCGTGTTCATGACTTCTCTTGTCCTGTATGAAACAGCCTCAGGAAAACCCTGTTGTACTAAGGTTGCTGTCAGCCTGTTCTAACATGCTTCCATTAGCTTTTGCCCATGGTCTGGGTGATAGAGGACACAAGTCTAGGTAGGCAGTGATTGTTTTGGCACACTGCAGAATTTGAGCTGGTACTTCCAGCAGTCAAACAGAATGCAGGCTTCCCAACCAAAGAGGCGTTAGATTACACCAGTGTCCTCTTCGACGAGCATACTAATAAGTTACTTGGGCAAAGAGCTAGAATGGGTTTTGATTTCTAAAAGCATTTTTACAGAGCCATGTCGCATCAGTTCAAAAAGCAGCAAGAATTTAGATTTAACTTTAGAAGAAAGCACTGCCTTAGAATAGACATTCGTTTCTTTAAAGCTAAGATGTGGTTGAAAGTGGACATTATCAGTTCTTAAACAATCAGAATTCCATAAGCAGTGTTTTAAGGCTTCTTAGTTTTGCATCAGCATCTTGGGTTTTGCTGTTTGCTTTTCTGTGCAGCTGATGGGCAGCAAACATTAATTTGAAAATCTGTACCCTGTTTGTCATTTAATGTTGACAGATGAGAAACCTTTCCAACTGGCTTTTATTCACTGTACTGTATTCCTGGCATTGACTCAGTTAAACTTTGACAATTTACACCTGTAAAACATAGGTACTAGAGAACCTCTATTTTGTGTTAGAGCTTTTTGGTAGCCTGCTAGTTTTCTACTTTCCTTGTGTCAACTGCGCTTGTGTTTAGATGAGAAGACTTAAATATTACTGATGTTAAAATAATTAAATGGCACTTTTCCTACCTCCAGGATGTACCCGGTAAAACTAATAAGCTTCATTCCAAAATTAATACAAATTTTGTTCCATTCCAGAGTTTGTAGCAGAATGGCAAAAATCAGCAGCTTTTCTGACAAACTTAAGAAAATCATGGGCCTTGCTTACTGATCAGTGATTTCATATCTTTGACGAGTCAGCAGATACAAATTAGTATTGAGACTGCTTGATTTCTCATCAAACCGAAGACCTTACTGAAAGACTCTTGTAATAGGTTGGACTGAAGCACAAAAGCTTTCTTTACTGAAATGTTTAAAGCTGTCTGTGCTCTCTTAGTATTTGCACCAGATAATTATGACTCTGTGTGTTGCAGTGAGCTGCAGGTGTGCCCTCAATAGCTCGCTAGCCTTTGTGCACCTTGCTTCTGTATGAGGCTTCTGCTGCATGGCAACCTGCAAATGTGGGGTTTCATCTGGGTTAGAGCCACAGGAATAAACTACTCAGATACTGCACGGAGATCTGTCTTCATAGCTACTGGCTGTTTAGAGAAACATAGATAACTGTTTATTTACTAAATACAGTAATAACACTTCAATTTTAATCAAGACTTTATATTAACAAAAAGTGAATAATGCTGTTTGTGGTCTGACTCTCCATCAGAGGCCTCTCTTCTTTACAGCCTTTGTCCAGTGTACCTAGGAGCTTGGGTGGGAGAGAGAATGGGGTGAACTGAGTGTTGAGGGTTACGTTTGGAAATATTTTATTAGTTAACATAAGTTTAGAGTAGATCATAGCAGTAGGTAAGAGACTAACTGGTTCCTTTTCAGCCATGGAAGTAATCAGCTGGGGTGGTCCCAGGGCGCTCTGGGCACGAGTATTGCTGAGTGATCATTGGCTGCCACCTGCGTGACAAAGTAAAGGACCAACACTTCAATTTATACCAGTGGAGCCAGATCACGGGAAACAATTGACAGGTAAAATACACTTTTGAAAATTTAAGGGAGAGGAGAGAGTACATGTGGTGTAAATGAAGCAAAGAACCTAAAAGATTGGCCACAGATAGCAAAGGTTGCTCTTCTGAAACTTTTACATAGCTTTAGCTTATGTCATTTTGGGGAGAGGCACACAGCAAAGTGCAAGTTACATGTTGCCCCCATGGAAACATGGAACCTCATTAGGAACGAGTGTTAGTTGAGTTGTATCAGAGAAGCAACTAATGGAATTTTATTGTAGTTAGAACTTACAGTTCATTTACGCACGTGCTTTGAAATCTTTGAATATTTGTTGTCTTGATGTCGGGTGCTTTCCACTGGTCCAAGAGATGGGTTTTGGTTTTGTTATTTTTTAGAGAGTTTAAAAATAAGTTGGTGAATTTTCAAGTTCAGCAGTTGAGTGTACTGTAGTGAATTACTCTAGAAGTCTTGGAATGCCTTTCAAAAATGAACTATTTTTTTGTGCAGGAGGTCTTAATTTCGCAGATAAAACAGCGCTTAGCATCAATATTTTTCTTCTGTTTTCTGTTTTTTATTTAGTGTACTGGCCAAAAATAATTTGCAAGTACTTTTAACTGAATTATTTTTACTTATTTAGAATTGTTAAGCTTATGCTTAGCCCAGCGTGATACAGGACTGGTGTGACAACTCTTTTTAATCAGTGACTCAAAGTTGTGATCACCCTGATGTCACCGAATGGCCACAGCTTGTAAAAGGTAAGCATAAAGTGTATCATGTTGTTTCTCAGGATTGATTTTTTAGTATAAAGTTTATTTTAAAAGTATTTCATTTGTATGGCTTGAAGTTAGTTTTATAAATAGTATTAAGGTATATTGTTTGTTTAAGATAACTGGCAAAGTTGACTTACTCTTTTGCTTAGAGTGATTTCAAAGCTCACTTACCTTGCCTCTGTCTGCTTTGTAAAATATGAGCACTGTGGTGCTCTGTGGTATCCCTCTTAAGAGCAGTACTGTCATTTAAAAGTCTCTGGTGTTTTTTACTGTCATACTGAAATTCTGTATAAATTGTTTAGCATACTTATTTAAGCAATTTATTCAAATTTTTTTAAAGTGTTTGTCCAGGCTTGATGATGATAAGATTTGTAGGCTTGCATACCTTTACTTTTCTGTCCCAGGGCGGTACAATGGAGGTAAAAGGAGTGGCTTGCAGAATGGAGAAGTTGCTCCCTGTGTTGTTGGATGTGAGCCACCATTTGAATTTGCTAGCTCATACTGCAGTATTCAGATTAGTTGGTGTCTTGTGATCAGTACCTATGATCTAATTCAAAGCTAAAATTTGTAAGAGCATTTGCTCTGAGATTTTCTCTTGTTTTGGATTTTAAGCATGATGAAAGGATGTCTTGCCATACTATATAGTTGTTTTTCGGTACTGTTGTCAGCTCAGAGGAATAACAAGGTATCTTGTTTGTAAACAATTGGATATTGCAGAATAAATAGCTTCTCAACTACAATTCCTGTAATTAGATTGATCTTCCATGTTGTTTTAATGAGTACTGAAAGCTCATATTATTTGGTGCTTACATTGTCATTGGAAACCTTTTAAAATCTGTTTAATAAGTGCGTTAATAGTTCTGCAAATCATAATTATGGTAGGTCTGTTCATATTTAGAAAACAATAAGCTGAAGGAATTTGATTCCTGTTTTCTGTAGAACCCCTTACCTTAGAGGACCAAACCTTTTTAGACTCAGCTAGGTTTTATTTTTTCTGAACTTCCCTGAAACTTTATCTTCTCTTATATTACTTGTCTTATAGAAGAAAACGTTTTTTTTTTGCAGAATACCATATACTGAACTGCACTGTCTGTTCAAAGCACAGATAAAACTGACACAAACGATAAGGATAGGAAGATACTTTGGATATACTGATAGCTGTGTTTACATGTCTTTACTGCACATCACCAGGCTACCATTTTTAACATGCTAAGTTTAGATGCCAATCTGCAGTTTTTATGTATTTTTTCATACTGCTGTGTATTTTAAAGGTTCAAAGTGGTTAATAATTTTGATTTTTTTTTTGTTTTAACACCACTATTTCACTTGTCTCTTCATAGCAACTTAAAGCACTACTCTCAACCTAAAGCTTCATTTTGTTGTATTTCCCATGACTAAAACAAAGATAACAACCACCCCAAACATCCGAGCTCTTTGCTGTCAGTTTCTGAAGTCCTGCATGTGAGTAGAGGAGCTAGCCAGTATAACTATAAACACTTTTCTTTCCACTGCTCCTCAGGTCATATGGGTTCTAGCACTTACATGCTTAGGTGAATAATTAGGGGAAAAAAATTAGATTCTTTTCTCTCTGCTAAGTATTTAGTGACTTGTTTTGGTCGCTGGAGTTGAAGGAAAATGAATCACAGAATCACTGAATCACTAAGGTTGGAAGGGACCTTCAAGATGATCAAGTCCAACCATTAATCCAGCGCCACCATGTCCCCTAAACCATGTCCTGAAGCACCACATCCACACATTTTTTGTTTTGTTTTTAATTTTGAAATTTGTTTTGAAATGTTGATTTGTTTTGCTTTTGAGCATTATTTTTGTCAGCAACTATGTTGTCAATCCTGAACTTTAACAAGTAAGGGGAACATCATTTGGAGGGTATAAATAGAGACCAAATTTTGAGATTGGGCAGTTTTTATGTTATTTTCCAGTTAGAAGGTATTTTCATTTTAAGCATGTATATTAAGTTAGTTGGATTATAAGTTCAGAATTCCATCCCTAGTGTCAGTTGAATTTTATAACTTAGTGGAATATAAACAAATAACTTCCCATGTTCTGCATCATCTGTCACTGCATAGTATCCAGCTAGCCTAGGAATTGTAAGTTGTCTGCCAGAAATGCTTTCTAGGCATTGGGTCTGTTAATAAAGTACAGTTTGGTAACATCCAGAAAATTTCTAAGATCTGTATGTCATTAGAGGAACTAAGATTTTTAGTAGAGAATTCAGAGAACAGTCCAGGCTTTAATAAACAGGAGGGACCATCCAGTAAGGTAGCACAACGAAAGATAGGAAAAAAGGAAGTGTTTCAGGCTACAGGTGGAGATTTCCAATAGCATTTAGAATAGCATCGGTAGTCATATAGTAAATAGAGAAATTCAGAAATTCCATTCCTATAACCAGAGATTTTCCCGGTAAAGCTATGGCAAAGCCTGCTTAGCTGTGCTAACTGAAGTCCCCTGGCAAACTCTGTTGAAACCTACAAAGTGAGTTCTGTTTGTAGATTTTAGCTCACTTCTGTTTTGAGAAAGCTCTGTCCTGAAAGACATTTTTGTTCATGTAATCTATAGAGTTTTACCGCAAAGGCTGTGCTCTGTTTCCACTCTGCATGCAATATATCCAGTGTGGCAGTTCTGGTTAACTACCAAAATCTATATCCAAGTGAAGGTTGCATAAGGTTCTTCAGGGTGTGATTTCAAGGCAGCTTAAGATGATTGAAGTCAAAACTGCTGCATTTGTACTACCTTGTCTCCTGGATCATCCGGCTACAAACTCTCATTTGGCTACAAACTCACTGGGTAGGGGAAGTCCTGAAGGGAGGAAAAAAATTAATCTGTCTTAAAAAAAAAAAAGTTAACTTCTTGAATCAATGCTGACATAAGGAAGAAGATGGGAATAAGGAAGAGCTAAGTGACTATAATTTAGCCTACTTAAGTTAATATGGAACTATACCCCATACTCTGTAAATTAAGTCAAGGGGGTTGGCAAGCTGAACAAAGGTGCTACTTGTGTGTTCAGAAATGCCAGGCGATAACGCCTAATTCTGAATATTACTGGATGATCTTTTGGCTGGAAGGAAGAAACAGAAAGCTGCCTGTATGCTTCTGCTCTGGGAGATTATGTCCATAAATTCAAGTAGAGGAATTTTGTTTCAAGGAAATTGGTTTCAAGATTCTGTTGAGACCTGCTTCTAAGCTGCTGCTTCTTAGAGTCCAGCTGTGCAGAGAATTTGTTTATAACTGTTGATCACTGATAAACTTTGAGTATACATTTTGGTTACCGAAGTGGTTATGAAGAATTAGCCCAGAACCAGTGCACTGTGCAACCTGACTACAGAAGTACTGCCAGCAGAACTCTTCTCTAATGGCTGCTGTTGCCTGAGCTGTGGCAAAAAAGTGCTGTCCTCTTTTAGAGAAATTTGGCTTAACTATATCGTCAGGTTTTATGTTATGAACTGTCTTCTAGAGTTTGGTGCAACAAATTAAATGCACAAGTGCATAAAAATTGATGCTTTTCGTGTCAATAATACATTTTCATTGCTTTCCACCTTTCTTAACTCTTCGTATTGTAATGACTTAAAATAACAAACAGTGCTTAAGGTTCTTATATGTATTTGCAGATCACCAGGAGAACCTCACTCTGAAAACATTGAAACTAGCCGAATGTAAGTAAATGAGTGGATGAGTTTGGTATATCTTGTTTTAAAATGTTTTGAATATATGTAACAGTTACTTTTGCACCTCCTTGAAAAAAAGAAGACAAAAGCTGAGTAGAACTATGGAATCACCTTAGAAAATTTAAAGTTAGTATTTTGCTATGGAAAAATAATTTTAAGCCTCTGTAGAAATTGTGATGATTCTTTTCTGTGGTGTTTTTTTGGAGGGGAGCTTTGGTTAAAGGGAAAGTTCAGCGGCTTGGTTTAATGAGAACCAGTAGATGGTAGCATAAGACAGTGTCAGAAATCTTCAGGCCTGTATTCAGACTTGCCAGTAAGCGTGTAATTTCTACCTGCTATTCACTAACATCTTGCATGGATTTGAAGACACTTCAGTGGTAAGGCACAATACCTGCTAATACCTATTGTGGCAAATGGATTGCTGAACAAAAGAAGGAAAAAAAAGTCTGACTTAATTTGGCAAATTTATGTACTAGTTACTTCTAGAAACAGAAAACCAAACAGTATTCATGTAGCTTCTTGCTCAGTTCTGAACCTCGTTTTGGTCTGTCTTCATTAGCTTAGAAGCCAAGATTAACTAGAAGCAAGATTGTGGTAGGCTGAAATGTTCATTTCAATTTTAAATGCAAAAGGGTTGCAGGAATGAGAGGACCATTTAAAAAAAAAAAGAAAAAAGTTACTTGAGACTATTCTTCTGTGAGTTAGCAAACAAAAATTCTTTTCTTGCTATTCAAACCATCCTGTCATAAAACTCAAATAGGGAAACCACAAACTCTGCTTTTCTGGCTTACAGCACAAATTCCAAAATAATAGAGGGAGCATAGCCCAGTGGTTTGTGTCCAAGGCTTCAAAAGACCTGGGTTCATTTTTCTTCTGCCACAAACTCCTCCTCTGACTTTAAACTGTCTCCTCCACACCCTCCCCCCAAGTGGTCTAGCATTTTATGTGTTGCCGGCTGAATGCCAGTTTCAGGATGTTTTGCAGGCTGGGGACATAGTGTCAGTTGCTCAAGAACTTCATTGCTGTAGCTGCCCAACTTGGGGAGAAGCAGAGCTGAGGTGAGCCCTTCCACACTGAACTGCGTATCTAACCTTAAAAGTGATGAGAAGGAAACATGGAACACTTTTCCCATGTGTTTTTAGCAGTTCACTGCAGTGAAGTCTTTTCTTGTCCTAGGAGGAGCATTTCTCCTGGGACAACAAATTAGCTTTTCCCTCTCTCCTGCCATCTGTTACAGATGTGCTGGCTAGTTGCGTTCTTAGCAATACAGGTTGCAGGCATCCAGACCTGAGAGGTGACTGGCTGTTGCTGCGTAGGTATGTGTTAGAGACAGAGGTTGCAGGGCAAAAATCCTGCCATGGTCTCCAGCAGCAGCCCCTGCTGCGTTGTGTTTTATTGTTCCTGCAGCAAGTTGAGTTGTGTTCTTTTTGTTTCCGTAGCCTAGCCAAACGGACAAAATCGGGCTGTAGACTGGCCATAGTCCACCCTGGATATTGTCAGTTGACTACTTTTTGCTTTTTGCACGCTGTAAGGGAAGATGCATCAGAAACAAGGAACTTGAGTGGTGTGAAACAGACTCTGTAAGAACCCATGATAAATGAGAAGGAAAAGGCAGTACAACTGTATTTCCTTCTAGCAGTTTGACACTTTGTGTGTGTGTCTTTTATCCTCGTTAAAACTGAACTTGGAAAAATAATCTACAGTAGCAAGCTTTTCTGTGTGAAAGCTGAAATTTTTTTTTTTGTGCAGGACGATCATCAGGGTTACCCTCACTGTGTAGATTTTGGGTATCTGTCTAAAATAGATGTAAGCCAGTCAAGCTGTAGGGATTCACATATTTGTGTATTAGTTATACAGTGTTAATGCATGCTATACTTGCAAAACTAAATTTTTTAACACTGTGTCACAATGTGATGTGTACATTACCTATTACAGAGAATTTCTGCAATCCTGCTGCATAATTGCTCTTGCCACATAAGGTGGAATGGCAGGCTGGGTAATAGTGGGACCTGCAAGCCTACCTGTGTAGCTATAGTAGTAACTATGTTATTTACATGCCTATATTCATTAGTAAATGCAGGAACTTATGCAAGTGTTTTATTTTTTGCACAATGTATGGTTAAGCTGTTTTTGCTCTAGTTGGCTGATATAATTGCTTTATTTGTTTCTGTGTTCTGCATTGCAAAGCTCTGTACTAAGAGCACAGTCACATATGTTTCACATGTGTGAATTAAAATAAATAAACGATCTACTGACTCTTCTGGACTCTTACGCAGCAAATTCTTCCATGGATAAGTTTTGCTTATCCCAAGCTTTTAAAACTCTAGCTCTGTGCATGATGAACATCTTGGTCCTAGCTCAGAGTTAGAAGGTTTTTTTCCTTAACATTCATTCAACTCTTGAATTTTTAAGATCATCATCTCCTGTCTGCTCCTGTCACAGGTCTGCATTAATTTTCAGCTTTGATTCAGATAACTTTCTTGAAACCTCTCTAGCACTAAATTACATAATTTTTAATTGGTTACTTTAGCAATAACTTGACTTATCAGTTCATCTGTTTTTCACACTGTTGCAATGGTCAATCCTCTTCTTATATCAGTATTTTTGTCTGAAATAGTTTGTTGCTTATATCACGCTTTCTACTGAAACACTTCAGTCGTCTAAAAGTAGAAAATTACAATCAGTGTCTCCCAAGTTACTGTCTATATCTTCTGATATCTCACTGCAGTGCTAATAATCTCCTTTCTTTGGTTGGGATGCTGATCAGAATACAGTGTATAAATTTCATACTTGACAAATTTAAGCTTGTTCAGTATAGTACAACATGAAGTCTAATGCAGAAGTCCTGCTCGAGTGCCAGGACTTCTTTAAGGGAAGACACGGAAGGTACTAAAGAATATGTATTTTGCTTAATATTTGATAAAATATTCATTATTTGTTTTTTCCAGAATATAAAGACAGACTGAAAGATTCCTGCAAGTATGTGAGGTTAATGTCATTTTATTTCTTTCCAATAAAGACAAAGTTGGTCTTACTGTGGCCTCACAGCCAGTAGAGAGTATTAGAGTTTGGGACTCTTTACTTGATAATTTAAAACAAAATTTGGAGAATGGTTGAAAAATTTTGTGTGGTTAGATGTGATTATTCTTTGGAAGTTTAACAGCTGATAACAATTATGTACTTTTTTCTTTAAAATATTAAGAATAACAAATTTGTTCAAGAGAGTAAGATGATGTAAGTTTATAGTCAGTCCTAAACTTAGTAATAAGTTTATTCCAGCAGTAACCCAAGTTACTTTTTGTTTGTACTCAAATCAATTTATCGGCTTTTTTTATGAAGGCTATATTTTTCCCTCACTTTTCAAAAGACACTGATTCTGTAAATGTGAGCATAGTATTTAAAAGTCAAGTGTATTCCTACAATCATTACCATTTACATGTGTTGATTGCTTTCAATAATTGCCTAATAATTGTTTCCCCATAGTCACTAATTAAATGGCTTCAGGCCTGTAAGGGCCGGGGGGGGTGGCGGCACAGATTTTTCCTGAAATTGCTTGGGTTGAAAAGCCAGGGTATAATCGATGCATTATTCATCTCTTTGTTTTTTGGCTAATTGAATGTTGGGGGGATTGCATAGGTGATAGGGCACTGCATGCCTTCTTAAGAAGGACAGATGGGAACTAGGATATGAAACCATATGGTTTGTGGAATAACATTCTCTGTAGAGTCTTGGAGCTAATAACCTGAAGAGGAAAGGGCAGAAATGAAGGATGCTTTTCTAAAAGGACTGCAGCAAAGTAATTTGTCTGCGAGACAAGTACTGATATGGTACAAGAGATATGTGCTGACCATGTTCTTGACACCCTCTCTCTAGCTGTCTTTCTGCATTGCTCCATAAAGCCAGGACAGCTCTTCTGTTCTCAGGTTTGCCCTTCCTGAGGAAGCACCATGCCTGACTTTGTCAGCACACAATGATCCTGGAGGCACAGTGGATCTAGAATACGTGGTAGGGCGGGAGGTCCCTTGAGTGAAGCCAGTATGGTCCAAGGGAGTTCGGTCTGTACCCCAGCTATTGGTGCACACCACACTGGAAAGAACAAGGATCTTTCAAATGGGAGCTCCATGTGTATTTGCAGACATTGGGTGGAGTGTCAGTGGTCGAGACGGGCAGACGTGTTACAACGCTGCTGGAACAGAGGGCTTGGCTCCAGTTCTGTGTGGAGCATTTGGCAGTTCAGTGTGCACGCTGCTTCAAAAGGATCTGTGTGGGCAGTGCTTCTACTGGAAGCTTGTCTTCTCTAGCACTGCTGTTCTTACTCTAACTAAACATGGGCAGGAAACCAACACGCCGGGTTTGAAACTGAAACTCTCAGAAAGCAGTATGTAACTTCACAAAGATGTCCATCCATAACCCACACTTTTTTTAACAGTTTCTGATCTGCTGGTCATCTTATTTCCACAGTGTAGCATAATTGTTGCAGGTGTATAAGTCTGTTTTATGGTCCTGTCTGTTAAGGCATATACTGAAAGTTGTTTTTCTATTAGTACTAAAAAAAATGGTCCCTTCTTTTTTCCCCTATCCAAAAGACAAACATAATTTTTCCTCTAGTTTCCATGCACATTAGTACTTTCATTGGGGTTTTTTTGTGCTAAGAAAAAAAACAGCTTATGAACATTTTGGCACTTGTGAATTCCTAATAGTTTTGTTAAAAAGGGCCATTGTAAATTTCTGCTTACTAAAATATGCCATCTTGGAGCAATGTGAGACTTCTGTGTAGAAATAATATAAAAGTTGTTGTGTCCCAAGGAGAAGCCATTCAGAAATACATCATTTCATACTGATATTTCCAGGCAAGTATGAATCCTTCATACGTATTTCTAAAATTTAGGTAAACTTAAAGCAAAAATGATGCATTTATGCAGATATTTTTAACTTCAGGCAAGTTTTGAAACTTGGATGAATGTTCTTTGCTCTAAAGGATTATATGCTTCAGAGTTTTCTAAAATTCCTTAAGTGCTTAAACATCTGATTTTTCCTGTTGCAAAAGTTTCCATATGCAGCATTTCTCTGTAGTTAAAGATGTTTGGGAAATGCAAATTAGATGCTGTTACATAGGAACTTTTGAACTAGTGCGTTCAATCCTTTTTGTATGTGCTTTAGACATTCAGAAGTTACTTCACAACCCAAAATGCAGCCCAGTTCACCTTTGCCTGAAGTATCTAGAAAGGTAGAGGCTCATTGGTGCACATTTCTAGTGATACTCCACAGTTTTGGCAGCATTTTAATTACAAAGTACTTATTATCTGGCTTTTTATTAGCTAAAGAACAATTAAAATGTCTAAAGGTGTTCTTTTTTCTTTAAGTATTACAAAAGTAAGTCAGTGAATACTCATTTTTGTTTAAATGGATAAAAGTGCTTGTGAAATTGTTGGACTTTGTGGAAGGAAGATGTCTGTTTAGGTGCCTCTCCCCCTTACTGAATTAACAAGTCTTGCTTGAGGAGGTTATACAAGGCCTGCTCTGTGGGAAGTTACCCTTAAGGCTTAAGGATATGCCTGTGAAACGTTTACAACTGCAACCACACCAGTGCAGTTTCATACTTGAATGTACAACAAAAGTGTGACCCTTTGCAAATATATATGCGAGACAGTCACTGCAGCCTTAGCTACACTAGAAGATGACTGTGTGCTAATGTACAATAAACTAGTCATTGAGTTTATAGGGAACCAGTTAATCTTCACTTGATCCCTGTATAGGAATTTAAAGGGAGCTGCAGTCTTCATAGTATAGGGTGAGCTAAGAATAGAGAGGGGTTTTGTGTTACCTCACTTGATGAACCAGTTTTAATGCCTCAGGCTAAGAACTTATGTTTTCTACATACTAAATGAGCAAGGGAATGTAAAAAGAGATCAAGTTTTCACCTCTGGCAAATGGAGAAGGTAGGCTACATTTTTTTCTAAATAATATAGAAATGTGAGCTGTTGGCACTGGACGGTGACAGTAATCCCTCAAGTACCTTAACGGGAATGTGGTATGGGATATCTTACTATTCTGTAAAATCACACATTGGTTTACTTGGAACTGTGTTCTTTTTAAGTGCTTTCATGGATGCACCTCAATAAGAGTAGCCTTGTAAAAGGCTCATTAAATTCTCCTCTACCTTCTTAGGTCTGTATCCTCACTTTAAGTCTCCACCTTTTTTATTTCCTTAAATAATTTAGCTGAGGCCATGTCAAAATTCTGCGGAATAGCCGCCACGGAGAGGTGGGTGGAATTCTAATACTGTTGTATTCTAGTACACATTGTATTGTTTGCTTCCATAGTTGAATTAAAAAAAAAAAAAATTTCTAACTTTCAGTTGAACGTTGAACCTTCCATCTCTAATAGAATTTCACAGAACTTGGGTCAATGAGTCTGTGGCCATGAGTCAAAATGAAGATGTTTGTACAGACAACATTATTGTAGGCATGGCACAGTTTGAGAAGTAATTCATAGTTAAAAAATGGAAGCAAAAAAGTGAGTCCCTCAGAAGTTAACTGTTAGATACAAGTCTAAACTTAGCTAACATGATTAAATGTGTTGTTAGTATTTCAGTGTATAAACACTGATAGAACTTTATTCAAACCAGATGTTACGTAAGCTAGAAAGGTGTGCATGCCTTTTTGAGACTAACAGTTTCTCCAGTTTGAACTCTTAAGGAACTGGTCAGCTTTTCACAATATATTTAATCTCAATAACAGCTCTAGCTGCTTTAGGTAAATAAATAAATACACACACCTGTAATACATATGCACTTAGAGCAGCTGTGAGAAATAATACATGTAACATTCATAAGTGTATTACATAGGTCAGAAAATTATGGCAAAAAACTTGTGATCTATGTATAGACTGCAATAGAGAAATAAGGTGGAAGGAAAATGTGACAAGGAAGTATAGATTTAAAATGATAATGTGTATATGAAATAACCAGCATTTTGTATGCACTGTGGAAAACATGGTCAGTGAGAAGGAGGGAGGAAAATAAAAGGAACAGTAAGTTTCAACTTGAGTTGGAAGGCTTTCATGAAGGCATCAAGGTAATGCATAGGAGAGATTGCAAGAGAAGTAAATAAGGAGCGTGTTGGTGAGACACGTAGCTGTAGCTCAGATGTAAAAAATTTAATATTACAAAGGAAGTCTTTCCATGTGATCAGCTTACCTGCTTACAGATGACAACATTTCACACTCCAAATCTGAAGGTCTGAAATGATTGAAAGTCAAGAATGATCAAAGCATGAAGTCTTGGCATTCAGAAATAGATATCTGTGAAATCATGTACGGATCTAAGCTGTGTTAAAACACTGTTGGTGTTTTAAATCCTTTATACTAAAAGCTGAAGTATGAAAAACAGGCTCAAAATAACCTTATCTTTTTATATGTATGTGGAGAGAGGAAGTTTTTCCTAAGTCTACACATAAAAATTGGAGAGGCTAGAATTCTTTCCTTGGACCAGAATACAGCTATTATATGGTAGTAGTTTTGATGGCATTGCTGGTGCTGCTTTTTTTTTTTAATGGTTTTCCACCTCTGTCTCAAGGCTGCAGGGAAACCTTTCTATTCAGTTCTTCTCTTGGAATGCACTGGGGCATTTGAAAGCTTAGGTAGATATTGAGGTAATGGTTTTCTTTGCAAGAAATATTTTCTTCCCTAGGATCATGAGATCTTGAAGGGTGAAAAGGAAGGAGCAAAAGTATTATTGCTGAATAATATACACCTCAGTAGTTACTTTCAAAACTTGAGTACCTTTTCCTTTCTGAAGCAGCTTCATTGGAACTCTGATACTTAACCAGCCAGTGTTAACAGCTAGGTGCAGCAAGTGCTGAGTAGTACCAGTGGGCCTAGCATTTCAGTTCTCAGGTACTTGTTCTGTGCAGAATCTGTGCATGCATCAACATTGGAAAAGGCAACTTTAAGTTAATATCTCAATTTCTGATGAAAATCTTGCTTTCTGTGTTCCAGACCTTATAGTACTGTATCACTAACGTTAGGTAAAGTTAGCCTGCACGTTACACCAAAATGTTTTAAATGTTTCATAGTTGATATTTTTAATTAATAACTCATATTCTTCAGTGAAGGTTTAGTGGTTTCATTCCAAAATGTGGTCAAATGTGGTGCTCTTGGTGCTGCATGCAGCTTCTGTCCCAGTTATCTGCAGCTTTACGGCAATTTCTTTACCATTTGTAAAAGTCTGGGACTTATTGGCCAGTTAAATTTTCTTGTGTGTGTAATATATAGTACTGAGCCCATTGACTTGTTTAGCAATATAGTTGTAATTCTTCAAAATACATACTTGCCATGTATAATTGCTGGAGAAAGTAGAGGATTTGGCAAATAGCTTGTTTAGAGAACCATATACCTTATTAAGCTGAGGAGAGAGATACTCAGCCTTGAGCTCATCTTTAATCGTGGTTTTTGTCATCAGTTTAACCAAGGAATATTTTTCCTACAGATTTAAATAGACTGAATATCTGATAACTTAGTCTGGAATCTTGTTTAAAAAATGATTTAGATTTTTAAAGGGTTTATATCCTATTGGTGTAGTGTTGATAGTATTATTAAATAAATGCCTGGATCGTTTGTATTTCAATAATTCTCCCTCTGTCAGTGGCAACCATACCTCAGTGCTATACCCAGACTCAGTCACCTGTATGAGATCCAGTTCTATTTCACTTGCAGTCTTGCTTTGCATCTAAATTGCTCTCTTTTTCAGGGACAATTGAGGTTGTTCAGAACTGAACAAGAGTGTGTCCACTGTAACGCTAGAATGTAAAGCTGAAAACTGTGCATAAACCTTTCATTTACATAGAACCCACTAATTAAATTGTGTGTTAAATATATTTGCATTTGTCAAGATGAGAATCCTGCATTTTAAAAAATCTCCTGATGTGTCCTCTCTGACACAGAAATCTTGTGTTTCAGTGTCTGACTAATCTCTGCCTTGCTGATGCTTTTGAATGAGCTTTGTATGTGAAAGCTCTACTAATCCTTGTACTTACTGTTTGAATGTTTGCTACAGGAAGCGAGCAGCTGCAAAGCATCTAATAGAGCGCTACTACCACCAGTTAACTGAGGGCTGTGGAAATGAAGCCTGCACGAATGAATTTTGTGCTTCCTGTCCAACTTTTCTCCGTATGGATAACAATGCAGCAGCCATTAAGGCCCTCGAGCTTTATAAGATTAATGCAAAACTCTGTGATCCTCATCCCTCCAAGAAAGGAACGAGCTCAGCTTACCTAGAAAACAATTCCAAAGGTGCCCATAACAATTCCTGCACTGACAGAAAAATGAACAAGAAGGAAGTGCAAGGCCCAAGAGATGACTTTAAAGGTAAGATGTTATTTTAGAATTTCCCTAAAATAAAACACATTTAGTATGCATGTATAGAAGCCTACAGAATTCACTGTGGTGGTGTTCTGCTGGCTTCTTGAGTTAAACAGAATATTGGGTAATCACATATTTTATTATGGATTCTGAAAAATGGATGGATTAATGCTGAAAACTGATTCCAAATCTGGATCTTTACCACATCTTTATTAAAATCCATGTGCATTTTTTGCTTTCTGAGATTACTGGTTTTGCAAATATAGAGAGGTTTTTTAAGTGCTGTTATGACTGCTTTAGTTTTGCTGGTTTTGTAACTCTTTTGTAGTTAATGAGTTATAAAAGTTATACTTTAACCAATTCCAGATTCTGTGTTAAGAAACCGAACAGATTAACAAAAAATGATACAGTGGATGATAGGCAATACATACAGCAAGCTAAAAAATGTTTAAGCGAAGTAATTTCTAAGCCAGTATAGGAAAAGGAAATACTGTTCTGTATGTGTGTTTCTAAATTCTGTTTAGCTTTTTAAACTCTAGAATGGTAAATACATACTACAAGAATAATTTTGGTGGTTGTGAAAACCTGTGGTGCAAACAGAAATCACAAGCTAAATGAAATTAAAGCCATTAACCTTTAAGCAGACTTTTTTTAAGTATCATTGCACTAAGTGGTATAAACACAGTTCAGATTCATTCGTTTTAGTTAAAGAAGGTGAAACTGTTTATAGTGAAGAATTAAAAAGCCCTACAGAATCAGCGATAAAACACAGTACTGTATTAGAAGGGACCTAAGATGCTCCAGTCAATACCTGCATCAGCTTGTTCTTTATCTAATGCAAGGATAAATTTGTCCCCAAATTATTTATGATCTGAGTAAGCGGAGAGGCAAACAGTAGGGAAGGGAAAGAGGAGCTACTGTAGTGTTAGACAGGCAAGAAGCAGATTAGGTCTGTGTTGTGATTTGTCTCTTGGTTCTCTGTATTTTTAATGGAGGGGTGTGTGTACAGGATTTTCTTCCTTCTCTCCGACCCTGCTGTTCTCTCTCCCCAAGACAGAGATCTAAGTCTTCTCAGCCTATCTCCAGAGACAGTCTGTTGTCTAAAGCAGTGACTCGGACTTTGTTCGTTGCAGCATGACAAGTATTCACCTGTCCCTGTAGCTGTATGGACAGAGAGCATTAGTGCGTTCTTAAAGCCCATCCGAGACTCTTAGTTACCTTTGGAATTGGATGATGTCTAAGGAATCTCATTCTCTAAAGTTGTTGTTTTTTAAGTTCCATCCACAGCAACAGTTACTGGGAAAACTGCAGTTAAGTTTAAGAAAGCCAAGGAAAAGGATGTACAGCTTGCTTTTATGCTTGACATAGGATTGAAAGTTCTATGTGAATTGAAAGAAATGCCTTTCAGAAAAAAATTATTTACATTACTTTTCTGTAGTGCTAAGCCCTAAGACTATTTTTTCCCTTTGGGGAAAAATGTATCTGGAGGTCATTGTCAGCATCTCAGTAGTATCTTGCATGGAAAAGAGAATTTCCTTCTCTATTTCAGAAGGAAATAGAGAAAATGCAAATATATAAAAAAGTATGGGTTACAAATGTAGTCCTATATATAGAGCGCCATTTCAAAACCGGTGTTATAATTACCTGGAAAGCTATTTTCAACTTTGATCACCAAAACATTAAAATGGGAACAGAGAAGGTCAGTGGACAGGCGATGAGCACACAACCATAGCAAAGCTTCCACAAGAGATAATGAAAAGATAATTAATAAATTTGCTAATTAGGGAGTGTGTTGTTGGCAATATATAGCTCACATGCAGTCCTTTTTCACAGTCAGGGATGCATGAAAGCTTGACTTCATGTACAGATTTGTCATGGAGTATTACTGAGAACAAGGTCTTGAGAGGAGATACGTTTACTTCACTGGATTGCTTGGTTGCAATGGAAAGAGTGAGAGGAGAAGGCATGTAAAAGCTCATGTATTCAGACACAAGTCAGCTAAAATTGACTTAGAAGAAAGCTTCACTTACGTGTTTTTCTACAGCTGTTCTCACTGCTGTAAAGTAAAAATGGGGCAGATTCTTATGGCAGTTAAGTCAGAGGATCGTCACAGGATATGACTTAAAATGGTTATGAAACTGCTGATGGTAATACTAAATATTTTAACTGGAAATAGCACATGATTAGTTCCTTAAATACTAAAACCTTTAAAAGAATGACTGGGGAGTTCCTGTTGTAAGTGTGGAAATCTCAAATGTGTTATATTGTTAAATTGTCAACTTTTGCAGATAATTTTTATGCTATGAATAACCTCTGCAATCCAGAGTCAGTGAACTTGAGGCTATTGTCCTCATTTTGAGGAGCTGTGGCATGGAACAGCATCTGTGTCAGCAGTTACATTTCTTTTAGGTAAATTTGCTTCTTGAGCATGCACTGCAGCAGATAAAAATAGGAGATGTTGAACTAAGCTTGAATCCTTTCATAATATTTTCAATGCTGTTGTGTTTTTAACAAGATGGTTTTTAGTATTGGAGCTGTGTCACTGTCTTCAGATTGGTTGGAAGTCAGTAGTATGACATAAGCTTAATCCTTCCTGTGTTATCTGTGCTCTAAGAATGGCTTGGGGCTCTGCAAAAATCAACAGGTTGTCTGTCTTTGCATCATTTAGTTTGTATTTTTAATTTAATGACTGCTTAGCTATGAAATTAAAAATGAATGAATGTTAGTGTAGGCAATCACATTTCAAAATACTTTAACATATAACTGTATTAAAGTGATACATTTCCTTCTTTCTGCAAAGGTGGTAGTTCTAGTGTGGTTGGTGAATACAGTGCTGTGATGTGTGTTTTTTGGATCTCTACAGACGCTATTAAACAGATTCAGTTTTAGGTCTACGTTATGTGCCAGTTCAGAAGAATCTGCTTAAACTAGAACAGCTTTTCTGGGTCTGATCATATGGTAGTCCTACTCTAAATCATCACCTGATGTCAAATCACCTGTGGGTTCTGTTTGAGAAGTAGCATAGAAAGCTGTAAATAATGTGTTCTCTTTGTCTTTTCTGAAAAGAAAGGAAGTTTTCAAATAACAAATGGACAACCAAATGACTGACTTTGTATCAGGGGTTTGGGGGGGAGGGGGAACAGACAGGTATTTGGAGCCCATGCAGATGATGTGTTTAAACCAGCTTGTTCATCTGAATAGCATGTTGAGTACACTCAAATTGTTTTTCTCAGTGATGCCTAATGTACAAACAAATAACCCACATGCCCAACTGTGTGTGTAATTCAGATGGCAGTGTAAATTTCTGAACATGTATTGTGGTTTCTGGGAGGATTTTCAGGCATTAGTTTAGTATAAAAACAGTGACAGAAAGCCTTAAAATAGAAATAAGAAATCTTATAGTTCCATTAATATAAACCAAAACAAATTACTGAAACTCTTCAAGATCTGTTTTTAAGGGAGGAAGAGGGTGTGAAGTCCATAAGCGTGTGCTATGTTTGGAAAAAAAAGAGGTTGATACAGTTTAGTTCGTGTATAGTTTAATGACTTGTATATTAACTGCAGATTTCACAGAAGACTGCATTGTCACACAGTCTTAAATTCATTAAGTCTTTTAAAGTTTAAACATCTTACTGATTGATTTAGTTGTTCATATTTAGATGATGCAATACTGTTAACTGCCAAATGTAGTTAACTGGCTGCAAAACAGAGTGTGTTCTCTGATCGACATCCATGAATAATATATTTTACAAAATCAGAGTGAATGAAATAATCATTATTCCTGTTAATGATATTATAAAGTATCTGTCTTAAATTTATCCAGCACTGACACTGTTTTTTCCAGTGTTAATGATGATATGATACACAGGTTTCTTGAGCAGAGCAAATTAGGAGTATTGTATCTTTTTAATTTTTAACTTAAAATTAATACTTTATCTTTTTATAGATGTCACTTTTCTAACAGAAGACAAGATATATGAAATTCTTGAACTATGTCGAGAGAAAGAGGATTATTCTCCTTTAATCCGGGTGATTGGGAGAGTATTTTCTAGTGCTGAAGCATTGGTACAGAGTTTCCGGAAAGCCAAGCACCACACCAAGGAGGAGCTCAAATCTCTTCAAGGAAAGGATGAAGACAAAGATGAAGATGAAAAGGAAAAAGCTGCCTGTTCGGCTGCTGCTATGGAAGAAGATTCAGGCGCATCATCATCTTCATCGTCAAGAATAGGTGATAACACACAGGGAGATAATAACCTCCAAAAACTAGGCCCGGATGAAGTGTCTGTAGATATTGAAGCAGTCAGACGGGTCTATGATAGATTACTTTCTAATGAAAAAATAGAAACTGCCTTTTTAAATGCACTTGTGTACTTGTCACCCAATGTGGAATGTGACTTGACTTACCATAACGTGTACTCTCGGGATCCTAACTATCTGAATTTGTTTATTATTGTTATGGAGAATGGCAATCTTCATAGCCCAGAATATCTGGAAATGGCTCTACCATTGTTTTGCAAAGCAATGAGCAAACTACCCCTTGCAGCTCAAGCAAAACTGGTCAGATTGTGGTCTAAGTACAGAGCAGACCAAATTCGGAGAATGATGGAAACATTTCAGCAGCTTATTACTTACAAAGTCATAAGCAATGAGTTCAATAGTCGTAACCTAGTGAATGATGATGATGCTGTTGTTGCTGCTTCAAAGTGCTTGAAAATGGTTTACTATGCAAATGTAGTAGGAGGGGATGTGGATACAGATCATAACGAAGAGGAGGATGAAGAACCCATCCCAGAATCAAGTGAACTAACTCTTCAAGAGCTGTTGGGTGAGGAAAGAAGAAATAAAAAAGGTCCTCGAGTGGACCCACTGGAAACTGAACTTGGTGTTAAAACTATAGATTGCAGAAAACCACTTATCCCTTTTGAAGAATTTATTAATGAACCACTGAATGATGTTCTAGAAATGGACAAAGACTACACTTTCTTCAAAGTAGAAACAGAAAATAAATTCTCTTTTATGACCTGTCCCTTCATATTAAATGCTGTTACCAAGAACCTGGGATTGTATTATGACAATAGAATCCGGATGTACAGTGAAAGACGCATAACTGTGCTCTACAGCTTAGTTCAAGGACAGCAGCTCAATCCATATTTGCGACTTAAAGTGAGACGTGATCACATCATAGATGATGCACTCGTCCGGGTAAGTCATGCAGCAGCGTAGAACTTGGGTTTGTTGATTCTGACAAGGGCAAACTGCATGTGAGTGCGGTGTTTTATGTACTAGATATCCTCTAGAAGAAACCCAAATAGCTTTACCATATTAAGTTTGAATTCAAAGTGTGCTGTTGAAGATTTGTATGTTCAGCAAAACCACGTCTACTCAGAGTGGATGCAGACTTCTAAAGATGTTTTAAAGTGTTAAACAGTTCTTATTCCCTGTTCACAGATTCTGCACTGTTACAGCTCTTAATGGTGAGAGTGACCAACTTCTGTTTCATTATTTTTTCTTTGTCCTCTGGACTGTCTTGGATCATCTTCTGATAGTAGGGTTTTTCAGATGGAAGTTAGAATTAAAGCCTTTCAGTTGTGTACTCTTCTTGTGGACTTTTGAACTTCTAGATGTAAAGTGTGTGGACTGACTACATGATACTTAGAGAAGCAAGAAGTGCTTCTACTTGTTACTGCAATTTAGTGTAAATGCTGATATGATTGAGAAAGGAGAAGACAGACCTGTTAATACCTGAAAACTGTGAGAGCAGCCTGCTTCTGAATATGCTGGCTTCTTAAAGTAAAACTTAAAGCCATTTGTTCACACATTTTTGGAAGATGGGAATTATAAAAGATACAAACTGTAAAGAATATTTCACAGTAAACTTTTTTCCATAAATGTCCTTTTAATTTTAGGACTCTTCTGCCTTTTATTTTTGCTTAAAGCTGTTATTTTTCATTTTTCTATGTTCTGTTATTAAATCACAACAATGTTTGCAAAATTTTAAATTTAACCATGGCTTTAAAGCTTGTTGCTGAAGAGCCAGACAGGTATTTGGAGACACTCTGGGGAAAGTACCTGGTTTTGTGTCTCACCCTAGCTGTTACTTCTGGTTCAATTTGATGACTTTAACTGCTACTGAAGGCCAATTGTGAGAGCCCTAAATGAGCTCCCACGTTGATTTTTTTTTTTCTGTGTACCTATGAATTTCCAGATGGGTTAGCTGCCTCATGGGAATTGATGATATTATGGCTTATCAGGAAAAACCTTTGTCTCCAGTACCAATAGGAAAAATAAAATTGCAATGCAGAAATGGCTTCTGTCTGTAAATCAAATTTTCTATTAGGCAAATGAGAAATACACTGTTTTAAGGTTAAAGGCTACTGTGTACTAGTTTTCTAATTTAAGAATACTCTTTGTAATTTCACTACCTGTCAGACTTAGTTGTATCCAATTGTGTTTTGTCACATTAATGTAATGGAGTTTATTTCTGTGACTGTTCAGCTTTGAGATGCATGAATACTGGGAAAAGGAAGTAATAGTACACTCTCTTTAGGAGAATATGGGCTAAATGAGGGTGAGAGCTGGTTTCAGGGAGATGTTCCTTTTAATGTCAGTTCCAGCAGAGAGAAAGCAGACCACCTTCCTCATGCTGATGATGGGAAGGAAAATCTGTAAATATGAGAAGTCATTCTTCCACATGTTGCTTGTTGTGGAAGGAAGATGACATCTTTGAGAACAAAAAACTAGTGTTGCTTAGAAAGCTCATGGGCAACATCAAGTTGGTGCCGCAGCTGTATCACAATGGGGCCACAGCAGTTGCTGCTGTGCACACCCTTGGTCTGTTGGCAATTTAGGTAACTTAAGTCAGACTAAGCTCAAACATAGTAATTTAAATTATGCTGCTGCAGCAGTGCTTGCACAGCCTAGCAGTCTACAAGTACATGCCTAGGCAGTTGCCATGGATCCTTTTATGGCTGTTAATTTAAGTTGCCAGAATGCGCTAAATTATGGTGATCTGACCCTGTCAAAGTCCCAAGGAAAGTAAGAATTTTAAACTATTTATTCTGGGTCAGAAAATAAAGGGAAAAGATAAAGCTGTTCTAAATTCAAGTAGTCTGAGCTGAACTGTAGTGTTAATCAACGAGACAAAGTACAGCCCAGACATTTCTCAAAAGTAGAAAATAGATTATATTCAGTAAAATGGAGATGAATGAAGACTCACCATCCTAGCTGGAGGAAGGAAGCTGTATGTGCCACTTCAAACAGATGCAACAAGGTAGCTGTTGAGATGATGTGGACTGAGAGAAAATCATGTTGATAACCGGTATGTAGTGGGTGCAGAAGTCACCTTTTAACTATTGATATGTTGTAACTGATGATATGAAGTATTGGTGCTCATGAAAAAGATTTTTAAATATTCCTGAGGAAGTGTTAGGAGTTAAGGAGCAAATGGAACAATACAATGTCTCTTTACTATGGTGTGGCTATGTCTCTCTTTTGTTTTTTCTCATTTTAAGATCAAAAAGGGTGCAATAGCAATACATTTGGAGAGTTCAGAGTCTCTGCAGAGAGATTGTGAAGTCCTCTTAGTAGTAGAAAAGATGACAGAGAGGATGTAAAAGACAGCATGGAGAAGTTGCATGGGAGATACTGGTTTTCTCATCTGGTAGCACCCAGTCATATTATCAGGAAGCAGGCTTAACACAAGCA
This sequence comes from Phaethon aethereus, assembly GCF_964289735.1. Classification (NCBI taxonomy): domain Eukaryota; kingdom Metazoa; phylum Chordata; class Aves; order Phaethontiformes; family Phaethontidae; genus Phaethon; species Phaethon aethereus. The sequence continues at coordinate 147,632,949 of NC_138575.1, forward strand.
AAAGGACCTATTTTTTCCACACTGAGTACCTTAAAATTATGGATGTCTTTACCCAGAACTTGTAGCTCTTCATGAAAGAAAGATCCATCAGAAAGTAATGGTCACTACAAACACTTTGTGACCCACATACAAACCTCAGGAAATCTCTAAGTTGCAACTCTGCTGGTAGCTGGAAAAGTGTTGCAGAGAAAATAACTGTTCCACCCAGTCGTCTTGCAGTTTCTTCAGCAAGTGCCTGATCTGTTGAGGAATTGCATGCTGTTGTTACAGGTACTTCCTGTAACAGGTTGGTAAATGATTTTAGTAATTTCAACAATTTGTGTCCACTTCCTAATTGGTGTGAAATAGGTCTGGAGGAGGATCTTTAGCCTTATGTCCTAATCCTTAAAGTAATATACTCTATCTCTGATAGTAGTCAAAGATGGGAACCATGTGCTTCTGTAGCAGCACTGACAGCATCAAATGTAAGTGAAAGCCATGTTGTACAAGTTTGCATCAGTGATGGTTGCAGTTCTGGGGGCAGTATTGAACTTTGGAAGGGTCTCACAACTATCAGAAAGATCTTGCCCAGGTAATAGTCTTCAGTAGTAAAAGCATATTCTTAGATCTGTTCAGTGGCAAAATGTTTCCAAACATGCTTAAATTACAGGTAAGTAATTATGATTACCAATATTTTTACTCTTGAACTGCATTTTTTACTTTTGGGGTTTGAATGCTTAGAGACTTGTTTGAACTGTAAGTAATTACATACTCATGTACACTCTCGTAAGACCTGTGTCTTTACAGAACAATCAGTGCAGACTTTTTGGACTAAATAGGGAATAACAAATAACTTCCTGATAAAAGCATTTTCAGAAATATTGATTAAAATGAGGTTGAGATGATCTTACTCATATTTTCCTTATTGATGTTGGATATTTTTCAAGGAAATATATCGATCAGCCTTCATAACTACTTTTTGCAAATGAACTAAGTACCGGTCTGTCTTTGCTAATTAATCGAGCTAATTAAGTTATCACCAAGCTGTTTTATCAATACTTGTATATACTGAATTCTAAAAGTTTAAATATTTATCTTCTCACTTTTTGGATTTCATTAAAACAAATATGAGCACTGGTAAGTTGTTTTTTTTTATTATTATTATTACTGTAGGATTTTTTCTTTGATTGAGAATTTGAAGCAATACCTTTTAAATACCTTTGAAGCAATAACTTGTTTAAAGTAGCTTATTAAGAGAATTGTAGTTCACCCTGGAACCCATGCACCTAAGCAAAAAATTTTATTTACAGATTCATTGTTCAAATTCTTTGCATGTATGAAACTTGCATCAGAAACTTGTTTGTTTTTTTTATTGACTTAATGAAATGTGCTTTCTTTGTATTATATGCTTATTGTATACTTATTTGTATGTATGTTAGTCTGAAAAGTTGCTGGGGAGCAGGGAGGAATGTTGGAATTGGTAAAGTGCTAGTCCCTACTTTTATTAAGGAATCCTCACATTTGGGAGTTTGTATCTCAGTTCGCAGTTCTTGAAAGCAGTTAACATGCTTTCTTGTGTCTAACAGGTTTCAGAGGTTAGTTGTACTCCTGCCGAGTCATGTTATGTGCATGTGGTAGTAATGAAAGGAAGTTTATCCTTAAATCCCCTCTCCTGCCTCTTCATCCCCCAACAGCTATTTCTTTCATCCCCTTCCTCTGAGTTTACTCTCCCCCCCAACCTAACTCCCATGTCCCAGATTGTATGTGGATTTAATCTCAGGTAGCAGTAATTTAAAGGCTGTGAGTTAGGACACATGAGTTCTGCAAGTGAAAATGTGGTGGACTCTGGCAGCGGAGTCTGGCTGATACTTGCTCGCAAACTAGAAACTCCCTTTTACAAATTTCCCACTGAATGTAGATGTCTGGCAAGCAGCAAGTGTCTCCTGCTTATAAATGACTCTTAAGTGTATTGATGAGCTAAACCTCTTACGTGACAACTGAAGCCAGTAGGCAGGTGCTCTCATAATATTAGCAACAAAGTACTTTGGGAGCTTTGAGGTTCTTTTAGGCCAGATCGATGTTTATGTGTGTTGACCTGAAAATCTCAACATTTGTGTGCAGAATATGTCTGACTGTGGTTGACATATGCAAGCTCTGCTGGCAAGCGTATGCATGGACTGTAAAGTACAGCTTGAGGGGATGCTTCTTAGTCACTTTTTAAGTATTACTTCACATACCATTTTGCAGAAAATGTAGTGACTGACTTATGTCATGATGTGTCACTGGTACTTTCAAACTTGAATTAGCTGTGTTTGTGTCATTTTTGCCTTCTAGCATTGAAAGTGTTCCTGCCACTGCCTTAAAGAGAACTTCTATGTTCCATTGCTAGAACTTGAGGGGTTTTTTGATAATTTTTAACTGAATAGAGATTAGTTCCGTTATTATCAATTTTAATAATGTGGTCTCAGCTTTCAGCTTTTCAATTCATAGATACTCAATTTTTGATGATGCTGCTTCAGAGATGCTACATGCATGCTTTCTGGGAAGTTCCTAGGAAGTGTAATGACTACATCATCTGCTTGGCCAGTCAAACCATCATGACAGAGACTGTATTAGCTTCTAAAACTTCAGGAATTCACATACACATAGATTGGGTTTATCCATCAGCATTTCTGTTGATGTGACTGAGGCAGCTCTGATTATTTAAAAAAAGAAAAAAAACAACTTTAAACTGAAGGTCATACTTCCTTGCTACAGAAACACTGCTGCAGTTCTGCTAAAATTCAGTGCCTCTCTACTATCATGAGTAATGCCTGTGTTTGAGTTTCAGTTTTCTTGTGAAGCATCAGTGTTGAGAGACATGAATGTTCAAAGGAGCAGCTAAATCCACAACCTTCAGTTGAGCAGCTTAGCAACATTGTCTTCAAGGAACAGTAGGCTTTGAGTCAGAATACTGACTTTTTGGTAATCCTCTGTCTGACTCCCTCACAGACATCCAATGCACCGTTCCAGTCTTCCCAGCTGGTGTTGCTCAACTGTTTCCTTCCCCTTTTTCTAATACTGCTTTTCTTTTACATCACTCATTGCAGCTCGGCCAAAAAATAATTTTGAAATAATTTTTTTAATTGCTTGATATGTATAAATACGAGCACTCTCCATAGTATAAGTGTATTTCTCTGACATGAAATCCTTTACACTATGACAAAGGGTTACAAAGGCCCCAAAAGAAAGGCAGAGGAAATACTTGCTTTCTCAGAACCCATCAAAATTCATAAAACTTGCAAAATGGTAAATTGCTGGTTGTAACTATTACAAAGCCAACAAAGTCGTCACTGGGGAGAAGAAACCAAAGCATTGTTAGTGCCAGTTTTAAGTGGAAGGAATTCAAAGAGGGGAGCTTCTGTCTGTCCAGCTTGAGTGCATAACGTGTACTTACAGTCTTAAAATAAGTGCTGCTTCTCTGTTTTTAAAAAGTTTCAGTTCTATTTGGAATATGGCTTAAGCTCCATTGTGCTGTTCAGGAACAAAATTTTTTACGTATCTGTAAGGTGCATAATTTTAAGATTTACATGAAAGACGATGTAAAACTACACTGTTATGGGAAGCATGTGATGAGAATACCAATGGCAGGGGAGCTGCAACATGTTTTTGCTGCGAAAGCATTGTTGGTAAGATACAGTTAATTTCAAAGAGTAAATGTTATTTGGTCTCCTTAAGTGCAACAATGGTTTATTGCAAATGGTATGCAATAGAATACCAGATGCTGTAGGTAGTATATAACTGAATTTTCCATATCATCTTGTAATTTAATATGTCTCAATCAGCTAGTCTGACTTGCTCTCGTTATTGGGGTCTTCATGGCTTGACTCTTATTTTTTTAACTGAGCTTTATTATGCTATGGAGTTACACTCTGTCTCTTCCTGATACTAGTTTTCAATACCAGTTACTGCAATTCTTTCTCTACCTGCTGCTTTTGCATGAGGAGCTTCAGTCTTCAAACCCATTACACTAGCCACAGCTCTGCCACCGGTCTAGGCCTGCTGTGCTGCTTGCAACATGCCTGGCTGATTTGGCAGTTACCAGGAGAAAATGTATCTTACTGGTGGTGCCATTTTATGAGTTGATGGTGTCATTATTGCTGCCTTTATCCTCTCTGTTCTGTTCCTAATTTCCTTTACACTTCCGTAGTAAAATTCTGGGATGTAAAGGATGTGTTGGCATGTGTATGGATAAGGTAGGGTAATGAAATAAATGGTTTGGCATGTTAAGGACACGTGCGGGTAAGTACAGTTTGTGCGATCCTGGATTAGAGGCAAATCTCACTGATAATGTGGTCTTGGTACAGGAACATAGAGGTCCATCGGTGCCCTACTTTACTGCTGTTCAGTTTTCTTTGCCACATAGGTATGTTTAATGTAATTGGGCTGCACAGGCTTAACCAATATGTTTATGCTTTTAAGCAGCATATTTCTTATCAGCTGCAAAGTACTGAATAACTTTTGATTTACTGAAAGGATACATTTTTGTTGGAAGAAAGTAAAGGACCTGTAGTGTCCTTTATATAGATATGAAATCCTTTCCTGTGAAATGTCACAGCTTCTATTTGACCTTAACTGAATTTTTACTTTTGTAAAAAGTGCAGTACTTTTGTAAAAAAATGCAGTAGGTCCCTTTAAAGGCACTGAAGAAGTAAGAGCAAGAGATTTCTGATACTTCTTCATTAGGGTCAAGAGGAATGGGGATCGATTTGACTGTGATATTAGTGTCTTTTTATTTCTGGGTTGTGTGGTTTTTTTCCTCTGCTCTTTGAGATGCAGCTACTAGTCTAAGGCTTGTCTTCTATCTTCTACTGTAAATTATCACCTGAATGTTCTGAAGACATCTCTCTAATCCCTTCACAAAACTGTTTGTTGTCAAACATGTAGATCAGATTGCAGTCTCTTTTCATTGTCAGATGCATTTAATTATCCCAGTAAAACATCTTGGTTTTGTACTGCTGTTTCTGAATTTTGTGCAACAAAATGCTAATTTATTTTAAATAAGTGCTTAAAAGAATAGAAATGGAGAAGGCTAACAGACTTAATTGGCTAACAGATCAAATCTGTGGTAAGTTTCTTGCTGCGTTAATCCCCAATTCTAATACGTGCTTAGAGTGATTTAACATTATTGGTTTCTGATATTTTGCCGTTGTGATTTATACGCTTCTTTCTTAGGTTTGGAGAGTAGTTTTGATTACATTATTTGATACTCAATTGATTCTACTAGTAAACAGATTTACTAATTATATACTTCTATCTGTTCACTTAATAGCTAGAGATGATTGCCATGGAAAATCCTGCAGACTTGAAGAAGCAATTGTATGTTGAATTTGAAGGAGAGCAAGGGGTAGATGAAGGAGGTGTTTCCAAAGAATTTTTTCAACTGGTTGTGGAAGAAATCTTCAATCCAGATATTGGTATGTGTTCCAATAATTTGCTAATTTATCAGGTTTTTCTGCAGAAAAGGTTGGACCAGATGATCTTTCAAGGTCCCTTCCAACCTTGGCTGTTCTGTGTTTATGCAGTGCCTTTCTACATCTGCTGCTGCTTCTCTCTGAAGCTTTCCAGGTTTCTTGGTGATCATGAGAGTACTTAACCCATTGAGGCTCACTATGTCATCATCAGTCATCCTCCTCGGGAGGAATGATGAAAAATAACTGTGTATAGTTAGTGAAAGCTACCATTGCTTGTTTAGATATAAATCAGTAGTATAGGGTTTCTTTGCAGGGTTCTTCTGTTTGTTCTCTCACCTTTCTCCTCGCTTTGCTTTGTGATTAGCTTCTAGAATTAGTAATCAAACCAAAGAGGAAGAGCTTCTGCAATAAAACCAGAGTAGGACTATGGTGAGTTTTTGAGTTATTTCCTCCCCTTCCTCCAGCTTAAAAAAATCTGATAGTCCTAGTTCTTCTAATGATTTCATCTAAAAGGGTTACAGATCCAAAGTGTGGTAGTAATGTCAAATTTTATTGTAGTTAGTTAAGAACTAGGAGTAATTTGATATATTGTAGCCAAAGTTTTATTTGTGTTTTAACAGTCACATTTCCATCTTGCTGTTTTTTTCCTTGCTCCCTGCACCAGTCTTTTATGCTTCTGTCTATACATGGAAGGACATGCTGCTTTTAATATGCAGCTTGTCTGCTGCTCTGAAAAGATTAAAATGTTTTAAAATGTTACAAATACTTTGTGTCAAAAAAGAAATGGGACCTATCAGGTTTCTATACTGATTTCATAGTTTACGTGAAATACGATGTCACATTGTAGTTCCTGTAATGGCTTCCATTAAGGAAGCTGAACAGCTTATGGCCATCAGTTAATTTGGGTTCATTGAACTCTTTTTTAAAAGAAAGCTGTTGGTCTTGTTTTTGTAACTTAGAAAATTGATGGAGAAACACAAATTCATTTTGCCCTGGTTAAAGAGGGTGTCCCCAGAATCGGTAACAGAATCTGAACCTTGGCACTTGCCCTTCACTGTACACAAGCCAGTTCTTGTTACAAGTGATAAAGATCCATAGTCTCACTCACTTTGAAAACTGCTATGAACTTGGAGAGATTTGGAATCTGAATTAGCAAGGTTACTTGGAATAAAGTATGGCAAAATAAGAAAGTCTTGGTATTTTGACTGGTGAAGTTGTATTTCCAATACGAAATACATTTTTGACCTGAGTTTATCTAAACGGAAGTTGTGTGGGGTACCTAATTTAAAATACTCCTGTTGAGTAACTGAAGTCTGATTCAGCTGAGATCCATCTAGTGTGTGTGTGTATATATATATATGCTCCCTGTGTGTAAAGATGGGTATTCATGTTTTAAATTATACTTCTGTATTCAAAATACAAAAAAGTCTGTACACTTTCTGTATTCATATACCAAAAAAAAAGGGATTGGGTTCTAGCGTAAATGTATAAAAGCAGAAAATTATATAGCTTGCTTTCAGTCTTCTCTTCTTTTGCACCTATCAATATCCACTGCAGTATAACAGTTTACACATCATATATACCAAGAGTGACTTCTGTTGATTTGTAAACACTTCATTTACCAGAGAAAATGAAGGCAATCCTTTAAATGGAATTTTAAAAGTCTGTCCTCTGATGGGTATATGTGGAGTAAAGTTTACTGCTGTAATAGTTTCTTTCACATTACATTTCAAGTGTTTGCACAGTAAACTACCTTCAAGTTTTACTTGAACGAGGCAATAACTCGGACAAAATATTAGATTTATGACCAACAGTCACCATGGTAAAAGGGAAGGAGGAGTAACTTCATACAAATTCCTGGGAAACACTCTACAACTGTTTTCCCCTGATTGCAGCTTCCGGTTTATTCTGGTGTTTTATTATGATTTTAATGTACTATAGTCTTAATTTTGATCAGTGAATGTGAAGTATAGTGTTTTATTAAAGTGTTTCCAGATGTGAATCTGGGTAAACTGTTAGTCCTTCATTATTAAAAATTTTCTGGAGTTGTTTTAACTGTTTACCTTTTTCCATAGAATCACAGAATGTGTTGGGCTGGAAGCGACCTTTAAAGGTCATCTAGTCCAACCCCCCTGCAATGATTAGGGACATCTTCAACTAGATCAGCTTGCTCAGAGCCCTGTCCTGCCTGACCTTGAACGTTGCCAGGGATGGAGCATCTACCACCTCTCTGGGCAATTTGGGACAGTGTTTCACCACCCACATGGTCAAAAATTTCTTCCTTATATCTAGTCTGAATCTGCCCTCTTAGTGTAAAACCATTACCCCTTGTCCTATCACAACAGGCCCTGCTAGAAAGTCTGTCCCCAACTTTCTTACAAGCCCCCTTTAGGTATTGGAAGGCTACAAGAAGGTGTCCCCAGAGCCTTCTCTTCTCCAGGCTGAACAACCCCAATTGTCACAGCCTGTCCTCACGGGAGAGGTGTTCCAGCCCTCTGATCATTTTGGTGGCCCTCCTCTGGAGATGCTCCAACAGGTCCATGTCTTTCGTGTGCTGAGGGCTCCAGAGCTGGTTGCAGGATTCCAGGTGGGGTCTCACCAGAGCAGAGGGGCTGCTTTGGATGCAGCCCGGGATATGGTTGCCCTTCTGGGCTGTGAGTACACATTGCTGGCTCATGTCCAGCTTTTAATCCACCAGGATCCCCAAGTCCTTCTTGGCAGGGCTGCTCTCAGTCCCTTCATCCCCCAGCCTGTATTGATACCGGGGGTTGCCCTGACCCCAGTGCAGGACCCTGCCCTTGACCTTGTTGAACCGCATGAGGTTCACATGGGCTGATGCCTCGAGCTTGTCCAGGTCCCTCCAGATGGCATCCCATCCCTGAGGTGTGTCAACAGCACCACTCAGCTTAGTGTCATCTGCAAACTTGCTGAGGGTGCACTCAATCCACTGGTGAAGATATTAAAGTGTACGGATCCCAATACGGACCCTTTTGTCACTAATCTCCATCTGGACATTGAGCTGTTGACTACTGCCTTCTGGATGCAACCATCCAACCAATTTCTAATCCACTGAATAGTCCAGCCATCAAATCCGTATCTCTCCAATTCAGAGAGAAGGATGTTGTAGGGGACTGTGTCAAAGGCCTTACAGAAGTCCAGATAGATGACATCCATAGCTCTTCCCTTTTCCACTGATGTGGTCAGTCCATCATAGAAGGCCACTAGGATGGTCAGGCAGGACTTGCCCTTGGTGTAGCCATGCTGGCTGTCTTGAATCATCTCCCTGTCCTCCATGTGCCTTAGCGTAGCTTCCAGGAGGGTCTGTTCCATGATCTGCCCAGGTACAGAGGTGAGGCTGACAGGTTGGTAGTTCCCAGGGTCCTCCTTGCTACCCTTTTTGAAAATGGGTGCAATGTTTCCATTTTTCCAGTCTCCAGGGACTTTACCTGACTGCCAGGATTTTTCCAGTATCATGGAGAGTGGCTTGGCAACTGCATCAGCCAATTCCCTCAGGACTCTGGGATGCATCTGGTCAGGTCCCATAGACTTGTGCATGTTCAGGTTCCTCAGGTGGTCTTGAACCTGGATCTTCTCTGACAGTCCTCCAGTCCCCATCTTGCAGTGCATCCACTTGAGAGGTGTGGGAAGAGAGACTGCCAGTGAAGACTGAGGAAGAGAAGTTGTTCAGTACTTCAGCCTTCTCCTCAACTCTTGTTAGCAGCCTGCCAGTCTTGCTCATTGAAGGGGGTACACGTTCTTTGACCTTCCTTTTCTGGCTGGCATACCTGTAGAAGCCCTTCTTATTGTTCTTTGCATCCCTTGCCAATTTCAGCTCCAGCTGTGCCTTGGCCTTCCTGACCCCATCCCTACACAACCAGGCAGTGTCCCTGTACTCTTCCCAGGATACCTGTCCCTGCTTCCACTTCCTTCTTGCCCTTCAGTTTGCCTATCAGGTCTCCACTCAGCCATGCCAGCCTCTTGCCTTCCTTTCCTGTTTTCTTGCAGCTGGGGATCGAGAGCTCTTGTGCACTATGGAAAGCCTCCTTAGAGATCTGCCAGCTGTTCTGCTCCCTTGTCCCTGAGGGTGGTTTTCCAGGGGAAAAAAAAAGTTAGCCCTATTGACTAACTCTGAAGAGCTGGAAGTTTGCTTTCCTAAAATCCCTGGGGTCCTGACTTTACTCTTCACCTGCCCCATATCCCTCAGGTCTGTGAACTCCACCAGTGCATGATCACTGCAGCCCAGGCTGCCTCCAATCGATGTCACCAATTAGCTCATTTGTGTCGGTGACCAACAGGTCCAGAATCACATCCCCTCTGGTAGGGCTGTCTATTACCTGGCTTAAGAAGTTATCCTCCATGCATTCCAGGAGCCTCCTGAATTGCTTATAGCTCACCATGCTACTTTTTCCAGCAGACGCTGGGTGGTTGAAGTCCCCCAGCAAGACGAGAGCCTGCGAGCACAATGCCTCCTCCATCACCCTCCAGAAAGTGCAAATCATTGTTTTTATTGTGCCAATAATCCACAAGTTACTTTGGTCAATTCAGAAAATGGAATGCAGGCTTCTAGTCAATGTTCCTCCTATATATGCTTTTGTTGCTCATCCATTTCTGATATCCATTTGCCGTACCTGATGTGTTAGTTATTTGTGTGCTCCCATAATAGCTGAGCCTGTCCTAGCACCTTACTGAGATAAATAATCTTCAATTTTGGGGAGTAGCCAGAGTCTCAGGATGAGTTTGCAGCTCATTTCCTTACATTGAGAATTCAGGCTTTATCTCTTGGCTGAAGGTGACATGTTATCTTCAGTCGAAGGAGTAATTTTGTGGCTCTGTGTGGCTTTGTAATGAATTTGTAGACTTTCATAGGTTGTAAATAAGCATATCTTTAACAGCTGACAAGATAAACCCTTGTGGCAAATGTACTTCATGTTCTTGACCACGTGCATTGAAATTCTAGTGTGTGGGGAGGAGCCTGGGCACGTTACCTTGGCTTCTGCCTGGAAATCATGGGACTTAGCTGTACAGGTCACTGGGACTATACTTGTCCAGGGTGTTCTCTCCCTCCCCTTAAGTCTATGGGGTTTGTATTTATTGTATTTCAGTATGTTGCCATGTAAGCAATGGATTTTATCATGGATGGATTTAAATAGTTTATAGCCTGTACACAAACTGGTTTCATAAACAAGAGCTAATCTAATGGCTTGCTACAGACAAAAGGATAAGGGACTCTTTGTCCTTCTCTTGTCTGTACAGTTCTATCCACTTTCTCCAGCTCCTGGCACGTGCTGGTTCAGCTGTTTGTTGAAGCCTTCTGTGAAGGTAGTCAGCTGGTGAACGTGGTAGGAAATTGGTCACCTGATACAGTGAGCTGAATCAGGGCATAGGGGAACAAAGCAAAACCTCTCCTTTTCAACAGTGACAAGCTGTTAAAATTGCAGCAACTCCTGTGAAATGACAGTCCCATCTTATATTTTCCCCTCAAGTTAGGATGTATGTGATAGCTGCAGCAACTCAGTGGACCTTGTTAAGTACCTTTAAACAAACAAACAAATCTGTTAGGCATCTAACTCTTAAGTTGATATGTGATGGTTAGTCCCTGCTTCCATCATAGCTTCCAGTTCAGTAATAGGGCTGCATCTAGTCCTGTTCCTTTGTTGGAACTGGCCTGGAAAAGGCTTTGAGGAAAGGCTATCACTTTATAGTAATTGGAGTTCTTCAGGATTATTTCATCCACATGGTTTTTGATTGTGTTCTTTTCTTGCACTGTTGTATTTGTCAAAGTTTCAAATCTAGATTGACAATGTGCTGCTGCTTCCTCAGTATTGGAAAGGGATGAAAGGGGGGATGTGTACAGCTTCAGTGGGCGTTGCAGGATGTTGTATTGCAGGTCTCCTGCATGCTTTTAGTGGTAATGTGAGTAACAGTATTTTGAGCAGCTCCAATTACCTTAAGGTAAGTAGCTTCTCTTTGCCATTAAATTCAGTATAATATTAACTTAAACATGTTTTAGAGGCATTCTAATGCAAATGGGTTTATAACGGTATGTTTTACATGTCATTTTTATTGAAATGTAACCATAATTGTTCAACATCATTTTTTTACAGGCATGTTCACATATGATGAATCTACAAAACTGTTTTGGTTTAATCCGTCCTCTTTTGAAACTGAGGGTCAGTTTACACTGATTGGCATAGTACTGGGTCTGGCTATTTACAATAACTGTATACTGGATGTACATTTTCCCATGGTTGTCTACAGGAAGCTAATGGGCAAAAAAGGAACTTTCCGTGATCTGGCAGACTCTCATCCTGTAAGTTCATTATGTTCTTTGAGTTTATTAGTGCATTTTCTATGCAATAACTTAACCTAGATTTAAATTAAACACAAGATCACTGTCAGAAGTGGAAGTGAAATAACCAATGACTTACGTGAGAAGTCTGTATTTGTTAAAATAAATTCATAAGCAGTAAGACCTCTTACTGCATCTGGTTTGGAGGAGGCAGAATTGTTGAGTCAACAGATGGGGCTGGGTATCAATAAAGCTTTGTTTTCTTTTTTTACATGCTGCCGAAATTGCTTAATATCACTAAGCACTGTTAAGCATAAACTATTATTAGTAGTATCTTCCCAAAGAGACTTCTAAAATAAGGCTTTTTATATCTATTTGTAGGAGCAGATTTCTACAAAAAAAATGTGAAAGTAACAGTAGACATGCAAAGGTGTGGTGCTCATGCTGGTTTTTGTCTAAAGCAAAAGATGAGGGAGTTCATGAATATCCCTACAGTTCGGGAGCAGTGATCAGTGTCCATCTTCCCCCACCCCTCCCCAGCCACTGGCTATACAAAACACTAAGCCCTGTGCATGCCTTAGTAGATATAGAAGCCTGTATGCAGGATGTCTTGACCCTGCTCCATCCTCAATGAAAGATCACTGGTAGCTTTCCCTCATGCTAGCTAGTATGAGTTATTAGTATGCTTCACTTAATTTCAAATGGTGTGACATTTCCCTTTTCATAAGCAGTTATGCAAAATATTGAGCTATTTAAAAAAGATGAGTAAAATGATACTGTTTTAAAAAAACTTGCCTTTTATTGTTGTTTAATCAGAAAATGAGGCATGTGTAATCAAAAAATAGGTTATCCAGTCTGCTTTGGTTGACTACGTATAACAGCATGCCATCTTTGAACAGTGTCATGGTTTAGCCGTTAGAAAATGATGAGAAATACACAGTGCTCCCAGTTTCCTGTAATGTGTATTATAAACTCACAGTTTCTGTGACAGAAAGAGTAGATTTCTTTCTGTGGAACAAGGCAGTCAGGGCATTTCTTAATTTTTTTTTCCACTACTCTTATGTTTCTCCTCTGACACCTACACTGACTTCATTTAAAATCACTCTTTTAAAACTCTTTGCACTCTAATATGAGTTAAACACTTACTTCAGAGCTTCTCAAACCAAAAATGGAAATTCATTGCTTGCTCAAATGCTATAGAGCACGAAGGATAGAGTGCTCACCAGTCCTCATCACCAATAGTTCCAAGGCCAGTCATTTTCAATGTAAGATACTTTTAAAGGTTCTGTGAAAGAATCAAAAGGATACAGATAGTGAGAGGGATGTGGCTTATGTGTAAACTTTCAATAGTTAAAATATTTAGGGGAAACTTACTAGTTCTACTCCACTGTAAAAATACAGTTGCACTCAGCTGTTGCTTTTACCTTCATCTTGCATTCTCGAGTCCTACACCTTTGTCTCAGCCAAAAAATTGGAGAAAAGAAAGCCAAAGAAAAGGAGCCTGGTTGCTCCTTTGAGTAGAGCAAACTGTTAAAGGTAATTTCAGACTCCATTTGGCAAACTCTCACCTAACTTGTGATTTTTTTTTTTTTTTCTTCTGTGCAGAGACGTTTTCTTACTTTAATGACTGCCCCATCCATGTTGCCTCAAGATTACTTCCTAGTTTGTTTGGGTTTTAAGATGTGGGAGAGAAAAGCCTGCTGCTTGAATTTTATACAGTGCTTTTTTTGATTTTAACATATACATGTTCAACTTACTAGTGTAACGTGTTCTGGATGCCAAAAGTAAATACTGTTTCAAAAGAGTTAAAGGAGGAAGAGGTGTAATTAGTGTCTCTTAAGCTACAGGTCTAACTGTTGCATTTAGGAAGATTCCTAGGAACTGGTGGGTGCTTCTAAGGGGTTTATCACTCATTCCCATGTTTCTTTTTTGTTTTTCCTCAATATCTGCTGTTGATTGTTCTTACAAACACTGAGTTTAATATACCTTTGTTTGGACTGTTACGGGAGATCTTAGGTGACTTGTGTCATAAAATGTAACAACCCTTTTTGAGACAGATGACTTCATGTCTTCTGGTATTAGTGAAATCTGTTGAAACTTATTTATGACAGACATGTATTTCTTACTCTGTTAGGTTCTTTACCAGAGTTTGAGAGACTTACTAGAGTATGAAGGAAGTGTGGAAGATGATATGATGATAACGTTTCAAATATCTCATACGGATCTCTTCGGCAATCCAATGATGCATGATTTAAAGGAAAATGGTGATAAAATTCCTATTACAAACGAAAATAGAAAGGTACACAATTTTTTTATGTAATCTGCAATTTTTAGATACTCTATGCAGAATTATGTAAGACTCTGTAAAGGTTTGGCCTCACTTATACTTGTAAGTTTAAAAGCCTTTTAAAATTGCCATATCACAGTGTAGTTGTAAGCAGAAAAGGGGTGGGGAGGGGTTGTGTTGTAAAAGAAAGTGCCACTATATGCATAAGTAGCTTCTGAGTGTGGTGTTTGACCTATCTGAGAAATATTTGAGACTTGCTCTTTACTACTGCTCAGTACAAGCTGAGCCCAGATAATCTGGGTAGTGTTATAGAATTTGGGGTCTTACGTTATTGGGGGATACTTCAGGTGGAGTGTGTGTCAAAGCACTAAGGGGTTTTTTGGGGGTTGTTTCTTTACAGGAATTTGTCAATCTGTATGCTGACTATATCCTCAATAAATCAGTAGAAAAGCAGTTCAAGGCCTTTCGGAGAGGATTCCACATGGTGACCAATGAATCTCCTTTGAAATATTTATTTAGACCAGAGGAAATTGAATTACTTATTTGTGGAAGTAGGGTAAGAATCCTGAATGTACACCAGAAAAAGCAGAGCTTTTTTGATCCTAAGTATATAATTAGTGGTCATTTTTTTAAATGTCATCTTCTTACAGAATTTAGATTTTCAAGCACTAGAAGAAACTACAGAATATGATGGTGGCTATACAAGAGACTCTCTTATTATTAGGTAATTTTTTTCTAATTTCTGAAAGATTAAAAGCACTTTACATGCCTGTTTCTTTATCATGAATTTAATATGGTAAGACTTAGTATTTTTTGTAGTACTGGAGATGCAAGTGTCTTATGTATAATTTCACTTTACTCGAGTACTGTCATTAGAAAAGAGCAGATAGTATAAGCATTGTCTTTAGTTTCCAGTGAACTTTGGTGAAGCATAAAAGGGCTTTTTCCCTGGGTTTTTTGTCTTTCTCTTATACCATATAGTTAAATAATCCCCCGTATAAACTGTTCTGTTTAAAAAAAAAATCAAACACTGAATTGTTTGAATAGCTTGGCTGTGTAGAAGTTTCTTCTCTAATTGGAAAGCAAGTAAATACAATGAATTTTAAGAGGGAACGTTTTTTTAATATTTTTACTTTCTTGTCCCCTTTGACTAGAGAACTCTGAAGACAAGGGTCAGAGAAGCATGCATCTTCGGTCCTCTAGACTTTGCCAACTACTTAACTAGTTCCTGCTAGGGTAGAAAGCCTTTGACAGCAGCTGCATTTGTTTACTGTGGTGTTTTAGAAGGTGGTAGAAATGGACAGTGTAGTGGAACCAGTATAATTCCATAGGAAATAGGAATAATAAAATAAAGGAAGAATATTTGCAGATCACTTATCAGCTGAATTAACATTTAAAACCAGTTAAACTGCAGTGTTTTGGTAATACTTCTGACTTCTGCATCTTGTTGACTGGTAAATACATTATTGCTAGTTTTAGTTTATGAATGCAACTTGTAAACTGATCTTAAGATTGATTAGAATTACTAAACCTTCAAAGTTCAGTTACTTTCGAAAGTCTCATTTTATAGCAAAGGAAGTTTTCAATTTACTTACTTTTTGATTTCTTCCTTGATAGGGAATTCTGGGAAATAGTCCATTCATTTACAGATGAACAGAAAAGACTATTCTTACAGTTTACAACAGGCACAGACAGAGCCCCTGTGGGAGGACTTGGAAAGTTAAAGATGATCATAGCCAAAAATGGCCCAGATACAGAGAGGTAAAATAAAAATTAAAATCTACGTTTTGGTTGTTTGTCCATAAATGGAAGCAAGTTCTGTGCTTTTACTTTATTAACTTAGTTAAATCTGAAAGTCGAATCTTTGAGTAAAGTAGTTTCTCTTTAAATTCATTGTTTTGGGTTTGTGAAGTAGTAATGTGTTTCTTTGCATGTACTGCATGTTCCCAGGTTTGAATTCTCCTTTTTTTGTTTTCCCCACAGGTTACCTACATCTCACACATGCTTTAATGTACTTTTGCTTCCGGAGTACTCGAGCAAAGAAAAGCTTAAAGAAAGATTATTGAAGGCCATCACATATGCCAAAGGATTTGGCATGCTGTAATAAATATAACAAAAGGGATTAAAAAAATGATGGTGATGATGTCCCTGTCTAAAAAGGCCATAAGATAGTGAGCTACAGTAGTCACCTGTGTTTGTGCCTCCCTTCTTTACTGGGGACATTGGGCTGGAACAGCAGATTTCAGCTGCTTATATGAACAAAATCTTTATTTTTTTCTTTTAGCGTGAAAGTGTTACATATTCTTTCACTTGTATGTACAGAGAGGTTTTCCTGAATATTTATTTTAAGGGTTAAATCACTTTTGCTTGTGTTTATTACTGCTTGAAGTTGAGCCTTTTTGAGTATTTACAAGAAAACAAACTGTACTCTCCCAAGGAAAATATTGCCATCATTTGTAGACCATGTAACCTTCAAGTATGTGCTATATTTTTGTCCCTGTATCTAATCAAATCAAGAACTGTACTTTTTGAAGAGTTTGCTTTTGAAACTTGAAGTCTTGGAAAACAGTGTGATGCAATTACTGCTGTTCTAGCCCCCAAAGAGTTTCTGTGCAAAATCTTAAGAATCAATAAAGATGGAAGGGAGAACTTGGAATGTTAAATTGCAGCCTTGAGAACTTTACTTTAGTCACAGCACAACAATTAAAATTCATTTCACTATATGTTGTCTTCACATGTC
Source organism: Phaethon aethereus (assembly GCF_964289735.1). Taxonomy (NCBI): domain Eukaryota; kingdom Metazoa; phylum Chordata; class Aves; order Phaethontiformes; family Phaethontidae; genus Phaethon; species Phaethon aethereus. The sequence continues at coordinate 147,649,697 of NC_138575.1, forward strand.
TTGTAATAAATTGTGTTTTTAATTAGGAAACGTTTCTTAGCATATAAAAGGGTAGAAATTTTAGTTTTTAAAAAAAAGTTTACTGGGGAAAGTGCATTTTCAACTGAACAGCTTTAGAGTAGGGAGTGAAGTGTTTGGAAAAAAAATAGGAAGTTTTTACTATATTATAAACAAAGCATGTGGAAGTGCACTTAAAATGAAGTTTTACTCTTAATTGCCTATTATGTTGACATTTTAAATAGACAATCCAAAGTCTTCCCTACATGTTATGTCATCACCATTTATTTAATGAATCGTTGTTCCTACTTATCAAGGCACATGATCAGTGTTGCAACATAATCTAAAGGGATGGCTACTGTATTTTAATCTCATTTAACAATAAGCAAAATTGAACAATATTAAACGTAAGGCCTACTTCATGTTGTACACTTCCAACCATTAAATAAACTGTTAGAAAGTACGTACTACGGTTATGTTCATCTACTACATAAAGTATTCAGTAGGTTTTTAATTTAACTCTACAAATCATATCAGAAATAAATCCTTTACCTTTCGTAGTCTGTGTTTAATGTTAATTTCTCCTGTTGCAATGTATGATAAAAGGATTATGCGTTTTTAAATGAAGACGTAACTGGAAAATCTCTTTTATAATACAAGCTGCAGCGTATGTGCAGAGCTGAGCTTGTGCCTTGACAATTGTTGTAAGTGACTACTACCGAGCAAACCCATGACTGTGGAATTGGCATTAAAAGGCATAATTTTGAAATCATTGGAGAAAGAAAAGGTGTCTTTTAGGACTATTTTAATAAATTCTTTCTAGTAATAGAAACAGACAACTGTTATGTAACTATGATGCTGAATAAAACAGTGACCTTTTTTCACCACGGTTCAGTGAAAAAGAAAACAAGTGACTTCATTACTTTGATAAATTGGATATTAAATTATTTGATTAGAAAACGTTGTAGTACGGCATAATTTGAGGATTACAGGTATGTGAAGAACTCTAGAAGTGAACTGTAGTGGTGTGGGGTCCAATGTTGTTCCCCTTTCAAATCTATAAGCCGATGCAAGATGGCTTCGACGGGGGAGACTGAAACTTGCTGGGGAGGAAGACATGCTGGCTGCCTTCTGGTCTTTGGTCTCGAGGTGGCACTTAGGGTATGCCACCTTGAACGTTCACCTCATTGCATGCCCCTGAAGCGGAAAACACAAGGTGCCCTGCCTCTCAGTAGGGCGGCTGACAACAGTGCTTGCTGATTCCTTCAGGTTTGGGGCATCTCTTGCTGTAGGTAGTGAGAACAAGCTTTGCCGAGTGCCTTGAGGTGTTTTGTTACAAGTATGAACCACATCATGGTACTGGTATGTGGGATGTACTGCGTCAGCAGTCTAATACTGTTAAGCTTTATACTTATAACTTGGTTTATTCTGATGTAGCGATGGACGGTGGTTATGCCCAGCTGACAAGTGTATAAGATTCATGGTGGGGTTTTTTATATAGGTCGAAAAGCTGGGCAGACCATGTAATTGGATAGCAATACAAATGCCTCTCACTGTAAATGTGCTTTTTCTGTCTTCCTTTAGCATTAAGATTAAAATAATAATGTAATCGTATTGTCCTTTAAAAGCATAAGTTGTTTTCCAAGGAATCATTTTCAGGTAAGATATAAGTACTTCGTATTTGACAGATTCCCCATTTTAATCTATACCATCTCCCCCAAAATGCCACTGTACTGCAACCTCATCTCCTTATCAGTGTTATAAATGTCCTAATTGTCCAGCAGCAGCAGTTGATAAGGCTTAGAAGAAATAAATCCCAAAGTCTTACAGCTGCAGGCTGCTCTCCTGCCCTACAGAAGTTCCAGTGAGCCTTCTGTTGCTTGAAAGGTTTGTCGAAGTGGGAAAAATGCTGTTTAAGTTAATTTTTGCTTGTTTTTTTTCTGGGCTCCAGGCACATGCAGAATGTCTTTCACCCTCAGTCTCTCAGCAGCATTTAGTGAATTTTTAGGTCTACAAAACTATCTCAGAAACTTGGGTGTACTTACGTATCACTCAAATACCTCTCTCGAGTGAGCCAGAAAACTCCTTCTCCAAGGTAGCAGTCTGATGCCAGGATGCTGGTGCTGTCTCCCCTCAGGGTGTCATTAATGTGTTAATGAGAAAATATTTTGAGCATCTCAGCATTGTCTCATTTGACAAGTGACAAATGCCTCTGAGCATTTCCTTCTACGCTCTAATAGACTGCCAAGATGCTTCCAGCCTTGGTGTGAAGGGGACATCAGGCTTTTTACCTGTATGTTGTAGTATCTCATGCCTCAAAAATGATCATAATGCCAAGATACAGTAAAAACTATCATCTTAAGTGCTGTACAAATACAGATTTTTTTTTTTTCTCAGATTCCCTTAGAAGTGAAGGGATAATTTTGTTGAGCTCTAAAGGTGTGTTAGCACATGATTCTGCATGAACAGAGCATCACCTTTGGAAAGATGAAAGATGCATTTCTAAAAAGATTTCGGGAACAGCCCTCAGGACCGCTGCAACCCCCACAGCACCAGCTTTAAGGTGCTCCCCTGGCACTGTTGTAGCCACTTACCTCCAGGTAAATTTTTAATCTCGCCAGGCGATTAAAAATTCCCTGGTTGCCTCAATTTTCAGGATGAAGATACTTAAGTTGGGCTGTTTTGAGCTGTGCCTTATTATGCAGAACAAACCCAGCGTTTTAGCATGCAAGATGGAGCAGGAACTTCTTCCAAGTTCAGCTATGCAAAATCAAGCCTTTCCTGACTTAGTTTATTATGGTTAGTCTCAGAATCACAAGGGTTTGTGATAAGTTACCTGCAGTTCCCATTTGTATGTGTGCACAACTTCAGTAATTCTGAAAGTTTAATTAAAGAGATCAAAGTTGTCACAAAATTCATAAGACCATCAAGGACTTGAAATGAATTTTATTAAGAAATTCAGTTTTATAATGTATCAAGTCTTAGAAAGACTTCATACTGGCATTTGCATTTAGACAGGTCACTTCTTACCCACTGAATTAATTTGGAAAACCCATGAAGTAATGGCATGTATTTCTCCTCAGCGCTCCATCTCAAGATGTCTTCAGCTGCTGATTTTTCTTATTTTTCATTAACAAATTTGAAAAGGGTGTCTGGCTGCTGGATTTCTCCAAGTAATTTTAAAAGTTAGTTGCTAGGGGACTTTGGCTGTGTGCTGCGCAGCTATCAAGGTTTCTGTCTTCCCAGCTTTGCTGTCATTAAATCGCCAAGCTTGGAGGGCTTTCCTGCCACTGACGTTGCGTCCTGATGTACCACCTTGTTGCCGAACGTGAGAATCTTCCCTCCTCCCGTTGTCCCAGAAGTTTCCAGTGCGTCTTCAGTTGAATTCCTGGTAAGTGACATCGTGGCCAAGCCTGAAACGGGACGGCTCCTTCACTGCAGCCGCAGGCCAGGTGGACCAGGGACTGCCCAGCCTGTTGAAAGCTGCTGTGACAGAATCCATGGGGAGCAGAGAAAGCACCTTTTTCCTTGATGTGTCCATGGATTGTGCCTCCTGCGAGCTTCGCTCTGGAGAGCGGAAAGTTGGGGTATGATAGGTGTTGGTTTGGGATCCCACGTTCCCTTTGAAAAGAGGGAGGGAATTTTGCAGGCATAAGATTGCAAGTAGAAAAGGCTTGTGACCTTTGAAAGCCACAGTCAATCCTTTTTCTTGGTGTCCGTGTCCCGTCCCCCCTGCAATGTAGTATTTCTTTCACTTGGGCACAAATTCCCCTTTCTCTGAAACCTACTGTATGAAACATTGGTCCCTCTTTGGCCATGGCTGGTTCGTGGGACGGGCCCTGGGCAGGAGCTGGGCTTGGCTGGAGAAGGCGCTCGTGCTAGCTGGTGGGGGGAGCAAGGGAAGGGGTGAGACGGGAGAGGAGGGGATGGGCTGGCAGGAAAAGTAACAGTGGGAAGAGAAGCAGCTGGAAAATGTATTTTGATTGAGAAAGACTAGGGAGGATGAAGGTAGTGGAGGTGTGTTTCGGTTTTACTTTTTTAGCCGAAAGGAAGGTTGCAGAGGATCTTGTTCTGTTCTGCAGTATTTGTAGGATACATTCAGAGAGTGGTCCTGATAAAGCGGTCTACCAACTATGCTCATGTTTATGGATGTCTTGTTGCTCAACATATATCCTGCTTCAGGATTATCTATGTGGGGAAACTCCTAAGAGACAAGGACATCAGAGATACAAGTAGTGGGGGGAATTGTTATTCTATTTTGGGATAACAAAATGTCATTAGGAACTGCTACGTTACCTTCCTCGGTAGGTCTGTGCATAGTTTTGAGACTTTAAGACTCAAAGTCAGGCAGTGATCGCTGGAGACGGACTTCTGCCTTCCGAAGGACACGTAGCACAGCTAAACTATAACCCCTGTGCAGGGATGCTGCTGCTCAATATGGGCTTGGTTGACAACTAGTACTGAGCCACATTAAGTGAGGATAAAAACTGCAGCAGCTTGAAGATTTGTGACTGAACTGTTGTCATGAGCAAAGCTGGTGTGAGGCTTTTCTTCTTCTTCACATCGCCAAAAGCTCCGCTGTACGTTTCTGCTGTGCCAGTGGGTTCGTGTACAGAGAAATTCCCTTATGTCTGTCTTCTTCTTGCAGCGGTGCAAGCAGTGACGCTCCCGGGTGACTGGCTGTAAGGTGGCAACTAGTTGAACGTTTCTGTTCGTAGTTTTGAGCTGCCGTACGTTATGTGCTGCAGCACAAACGCTTGGTTTAGTTATTTCCTGTTGCAAGCACACAGTGTTTGAGCAGTAAGGGGTAAAGATCAGGCGAGCTAATATGATACAGTTAAGGGGTTTTTATTATTTCCTAATATAATTGATTAGGGGATCGAGTGCTCCCTCAGTAAGTTTGCAGATGACACCAAGCTAGGTGGGAGTGTTGATCTGCTGGAGGGAAGGAGGGCTCTGCAGAGGGATCTGGACAGGCTGGATCGATGGGCAGAGGTCAACTGTATGAGGTTTAATAAGGGCAAGTGCAGGGTCCTGCACTTTGGCCACAACAACCCCATGCAATGCTACAGGCTTGGGGAGGAGTGGCTGGAGAGCTGCCTGGAGGAAATGGACCTGGGGGTGCTGGTTGACAGCCGGCTGAATATGAGCCGGCAGTGTGCCCAGGTGGCCAAGAAGGCCAACAGCGTCCTGGCCTGTATCAGGAATAGTGTGGCCAGCAGGAGTAGGGAAGTGATCGTGCCCCTGTACTCGGCACTGGTGAGGACGCAGCTCGAATCCTGTGTTCAGTTTTGGGCCCCTCACTGCAAGAAGGACGCTGAGGTGCTGGAGTGTGTCCAGAGAAGGGCAATGAAGCTGTTGAGGGGTCTGGAGAGGAGAACAAGTCTTATGAGGAGCGGCTGAGGGAACTGGGGTTGTTCAGCCTGGAGAAGAGGAGGCTGAGGGGAGACCTTATCGCTCTCTACAACTACCTGAAAGGGGGTTGTGGTGAGGTGGGTGTTGGTCTCTTCTCCCAAGTAACCAGCGATAGGACAAGAGGAAATGGCCTCAAGTTGCGCCAGGGGAGGTTTAGACTGGATAGTAGAAAAAATTTCTTGACTGAGAGTGGTCAAGCATTGGAACAGGCTGCCCAGGGAGGTGGTGGAGTCGCCATCACTGGAAGTGTTCAAAAAACGTGTGGATGTGGCACTTCAGGACATGGTTTAGTGAGCATGGTGGTGTTGGGTTGATGGTACCATCATTGGACTTGATGATCTTGAAGGTCCTTTCCAACCTTAGTGATTCTGTGATTTTAATAAACATGGGAAACGCAGCACTAGAATGTTTCCTAGATGAAAGCATGCTTTCAAAAGAATACTGTCCCTTGTGCTATGTACAGTGATTTTTTTAATTAATTTTTTTAATTGTCATCTGCACATATAGGATCCTATGAATGTTGTAGCAAGTCACCTAAAATAAAGCAGGTGACGTTTTGGCCTCACCAGCATGGATATTTTTGTTCCCAAAACACAACACAGACTTCTTCATGAGCATCTGATAAAGGCTGCTCTTGGGCCAGGTTTTTTTTTCCCACCTTGAATCTCTCTGTGGAGGGTCTCGTATTCCCAAACTAAAACCCCCAAGTGGATATCCTTTCTAACGACATTCTTGTGGGGCTGCAGCCACGGGGCTCTGGCCCTGCCAGGCTCCGCTTTCCCCCAGCGGCAGCGGCCGGCCCGGGTGAGAGCATCGCTCCCGTGCCAGGAGACGTTCCGGATGGCGGAGCTCGGGTCTTCAGGAGCCAATCCTGCTCCAGACCTGCAGCTTTTGGGATAAGACTTTATCATCCTAGCCAGTTTCCTTGCTGGCTTTGCTTTCAGAGAAGAGAGGCCTTCTCTGTGTCTCAGCCCTAGGAAAGGTTTCCTTGGGTTGGGGACTCTGTTTCTGGGACCACCCACAGCTGCTGTTGCTACCTTCAGAAGATGCTTCTAGTCCCTTCGCTCGCTCTCTCGTGCTCTCGGCTTCTCCCAAAGGGACAGGGGTGGCCCGGAACCAGCGCTCTCACCTGCTGTGTCCCACTGCAGACCAGCAGCTGCTGTGGGGGAAGCTGGAGGTGCAGAAGCGATGGTGATCCTGCCTGCCGCCTCTCAGCCTTGCTGCTGCAGGGCTGTGGGTGGTAAAAATGGCCTGTTTCAGCAGTATCTTGCCAGTGTTTGCAAGGTAGGAGCCTCCAGCAGCCATATTCTGCTTTTTTTTCCCCTTTCCTCTGGGAATATCCCATCCCAAGGCTGTTTGCATCCTCTGGAGTCTCCCAGCAGCTGACGGCAGCATCAGTTGGTCTCACAACCTTCTGAGTTTCCTCTGCAATTTTTTTTTTTCTCCTCCTACACAAGTGAGAGTGAAGCCCGGTAGGACTGAAACCCACATGGATTAAATAGCTCTGCTGTGCTGCACAGCGCTTCTCCTGCCCTCGGCACCAGCGATGGCTGGAGAGAGTGGAGCATGTTCTACTGGAGACATCCCTGTTGCCCATCCATGTGGTGTAGTCCCCTTCTGGCCACCAAAGTTTTAAGTGTAAATCAGTTGTAGGAAACAGCCTGGTAAATACAAAGGAGCTTCCCTGTCTGCTTCCCTGTCGGCTCCAGGTCGCTGTGTCTCTTCTACAGAAGAAGTTTGGTCCTTCTCCCTCACCCAGGACAGGTCTGACGCCCCTGCTCTCGGCTGCAGTTTTGACCTGCCACCAGTTTCCCCAAGGTGCTGCATGGCTCTTTCCTCACTCCTCTCCTTCCTCATCGCGCTCATCCTCCTTTGGCTGCCAGCGCTTGTGGCTGATGCAGTTAGGTTATGGCAGGTGAAGCCTTTTCAAAGCCATCAGCCTCAAAACCCTGAACTGAAAGGGCTTTGCTTGGGGCAGCTCCTCTGTCAGCCGACCTGGCAGCCGGGAGCCTCACCCATACTGGCTGCGCTTTGGGCTGACCCACGTGCGGAGGAGCCTGGCCGTGGCTGGCGAGGGCGAGTGAGCTGTGGTGGCAACTCATGTGTTCGGAAAGGCATGAGGCGCTTTCCTAGAAAAGCTGTTCAGCTTTTTCTTGCGAGACGTAAGCTTTTTTCTAACCTTCATGCAAGTATAGGCAGAGGCAGCTGGGTTGTTGTGAGGAGATGAGGCACTGGGTTTTCAGGAGTCAGAATCCATTAAAAAAACCCACCTCTGGATCACTCACCACAGAGTGCCCAGTGTCGCTGCTGTGAAGAGGCTTCCTTGTGCCAAGCATTGGCTGAGTACCGGTGAACAAGCAGCCCCGAGGACTTGCTTCAAACAGCCAAACTCTGCAAGTAATTTGAAAATAGTGGGAGTCCTACTGAAGCGTGTTGGACTTACTGCCTCCAGGAGGCAAGCTGTGCCAGAAAAAATCCTTTCATGCTTCTCTCTCTCTCCTTCTCTGGAGAGGCAGTCAGGGGCCTTGCTGTGCTGCCCACCGGAGGGGCTGCTCAGGTGCAGTGGCTGCTGTGGCATAGCTCCCCTTCCAGAGAGGTGGGGGAAAACAACTGTTGACATAAGAACAGAATGGGGTGGGGTTTGGTTTTTGTTTGGTGGTTTGGTTTTTTTCAGAAAACTGTCAGAAAAATATATGTCAAAACAGAAAACAAAAAAAAGCTGAGAAATTAATCACTATTCATCAAACTGCCTATCAGACTGGAATATGGTTGTGTTTCCCAATTTTCCAAGTCAGTGTTCTTCAGTCACCCCATTGCAGAAAGGTCGATGACAGCCACTACAAACAAACCTTAAGGAAAGAAAAATGGAATGGAAACCATTAGTAAACTCCTTTCATGTTTCTTCACTTCTGGTTTTAATAATCTAGCCCAAATTTACCTATGCAAATAGGGCAGGTCTCTGTTAGAGCTGGATGGTGTCCTCCTCAGCCTCTTGGGAGGACAGCCTTTGGCACTTTGTCCTGCGCTCTCCCAGCAGAAGCTGAGCAGAAGTGGTAGAACTGATGAAGAAAATATCTCTGAGAGAGCTGCTGCTCTACTCCAGAATTCTGGAGTAAAGCTACTGTTTGTGTTCCTCTCTGTAGCTGAGGACACCCTGCTGCCCTGCTCTTGAGGCTGCAGAAACTGATTTTGCTTAAATAACGTGAGTCTTCCCTCTTCATTCTGCTTGTAGGGTGCAGAGCAGGGAGGACTGCAAACACAGAAAGGCAGAGTTTTATTTTCCACAGTGAAGCTGCGAGGGCTGTTGGCAGGGGCAAGTCTTGGCCTTTGATGAGAAGCATCGGTTGCAAAATCTGAATTCCAAAAACAAAAGGCCTGGCTATGTATAGATCCAGGGCTTGCACATGTTTCCCACCCCATCATAGAATAGTTTGGGTTGAAAGGCACCATTAACGGTCATCTAGTCCAGCTCCCCTGCAATGAGCAGGGACAGCTTCAACTCGATCAGGTTGCTCAGAGTCCCGTCCAGCCTGACCTGGAATGTTGCCAGGGATGGGGCATCTACCACCTCTGGGCAACCTGGGCCAGTGTTTCATCACTCTCACTGTGAAAAAATTTCTTCCTTATATCTAGGCTCGATCTGCCCTCTTCTAGTTTAAAACCATTACCCCTTGTCCTACTGCTACAGGACCTGCTAAAAAGTCTGTCCCCATCTTTCTCATAAGCCCCCTGTAAGTACTGGAAGGCTGCAAGAGGGTCACCCAAGGCAGAGTGGAAGGGGGCAGGGCTGCCCCACCTTCCCGAAGGACTCCCCAGGCAACACCCTGCTGGGGCTCTGGACTGTGGATGGGGCTGGGGGGAGAGGGGATTCCTGGACTGATGGCTTCCCTCAGGAAAGCTGCCACAGCTGAAATCTTGTGCTTTAGCTGCCTGTACAGTTGCCAGATCCACTTAGTGCATAATTCATTTTGGATATGCAAAGGGTTTGTATGAATGCTAAATTATGTAAACACTGGTTTGATTCTTTCTGCCTGTTCCAGGATGGAAGCATTAATAGAAGAGCTGAGGGAATTGGAAGCCAAGTACAAATGCTGCCATCTTGCAGATCTTCTGGATGAAGAGCAGCTCTCCTTTAGTCAGCCTGACTGCATTATCTCGTCGGACAACCTGGACTAGGTTTGGCCTGTGAAACCCTCTCTCCTCCTCCTCACCGCCAGTAGCCATACAGAAACAAATGTGTCTTCCACATCAGCAACGTACGGACCAGCTCAGAGAAAGCACTAATGATTTTGTGGGGGGCAGGAAAATGAGCAGCTTGTATCTCAATGTAAAGCAGAGCCCTCTCTGCTTGTAGGTTAATAAAGAGGTGGCAGGAATAAAACTGTAAAGCAGATGCCCAAGAAAAAAGAATTAAATGGAGGGGTGGTTCCTTCCCCGGGCTGTTTCTGCAGAAAGAGCTGCAGAGTCAAGCGAACCCAAACCCTCGGCTGTATGTGGGGCGTCTGTACCCATCCACGTGCTGTTCTGCCATCACCACCCTTTCTGTTGTCCGGTTCAGTTGCCTGAATTTTCCAGAGCAGAGCTTTCTACTGTAAAAACTAAGTAAAATAATAGTAGGGGACGAGGGCAAAAAGGATGGGTGCCACTAGTGAGAGCCCTCTCGAGAGCAGCAAGACTTGAATCAGTTGCTGTTACGGAGCAGGGCCTGTGATTTGAGGTCCCTTTCCTGGAAGAGCTCGCTCCAAACCGCACCTGGAGCACGATGGTGCTGCTCCACCAGCTTTACCCTCCTTTTGCACCTGTAGCAGATGTTCAGACACTCTGGGCCTTGTCTGTTGGGTGTCTCGCTCGGCACAGGCGCCTTGGAGTGACAGTACTACCCCATGGCCGCCTGCTTCGGCATGGGTTGGCTCCTGTGAGCCCTGCGGCCATGAAACCCCCGTTTGAGGCTTCAGGGCATACGTTCAAATGCTCTGTAAGAGCTGTCCTGTTCCTTGCTTTCTCCTGTGGTGGGGTTGAAGGACTACCCCAGCCCATGCCAGGTACTGCCAGATGCTTTGGGGGCGTGGGGGTTGGATTTTTGGTAGGTGACGTGTGTGTGCAAGTAGCAGAAAGCTGCAAACACTTATTTCTGCTGGACGTGGCACCACCCCGCTTGCCGAGAGGTGCTGGGCCTTGTGGGGTGCAGAGCCTGCCAGGCTCCCCGTGCCACTGCTACCTGTCTCGTGTCTTCCCCTTACCCAGCTCTATGCAAGGCACCTACCAAAAAAACTTCTCTCCTGGGCAGCGGGGTGGTGGTCGGGCTCTCATGCCTGTGTGGTATCTGCAAACACAGCGACAGCGTCAAAACTGGGCATGAGATCAAAGCCGCGTCCCAGCTGCCCCGCGGTGAGGGCAGAACACCGCCGTTCCCGCAGGGCTTTCTGTCACCTCCGGTCTCTGTTCCAGCTAAATGATTTTCTGGGCCATGTAATACTGGCATTATCAAAGTCTGTCACAAAACGCTGAAATCCAGGGGGATATGGATAAGAGAAAACACACAGTTGCTTGAACGTTACTCAACATATTTTAATGTACATGTTGTAGCCACATTAAAGAAAGGGAAAAAACATCCTACAGAGATGAAAGACGTCAAAGGACGTGATTTCATCATGCCAAAAGCTATATATTTCAAAGTGACCGAAGCCAATAGCATCAAAATAGCTCTTTTTCTGGCATGTGAAATCCGGACCAAGAGGCATGGAACAGGGAAGAGCAAACATGTATTGAACTGATGTATTAAGCTGTTCTAACCCATCAGGTAAAGAAGCATTCTTGTGTTTGGGGCTTTTTAACAGGTATAAATAATGCTTTGAACAGTTCTACTTGTACATACCTGGTAGGCTGGAACAGCTGTACTATATCGGGTAGATAGTTAGGTATTTACAGAGAATGATGGCTGATGTACAACGTGACAGGAAGTCCGAAACCCCTACCAGGTACGCTGTTTGAATAACACAACAGTGACCGTCAGCCATGGGCAAGGGCGATACCTGCCTCTGTTACAGGGTGAGAGTTGCGAGTTCAGCAGCCTGTGACCGCACTGTCTGTTCTTACAGTGGTACGCTGCAGCCAGCCAACACCCAGCTCCCCCTCAAGCCTGCCTTCCTCACTGCGGCAGCGAGGGTGCTGGACCCCTGCCAAAAGCAGCCTCTCTTACCTCCCCCGTTTGTATCAAGCCCTTGGAGAAAATAAGGAGGAGACTCAGCTGATGGACCAAAACTCCGCTGGCCACATACAGGTCTCAGCTACTTTCCAAAGCCCTTGTTACAGTCAATGGAAATCTCGATAATTGAGGTTAAGCTCAGCCTACAGTAGATACCTAAGTCTAGTTGGCTTCTAGCCTGGTAACAGGAGTTTAGACACGGGCCATGTGAGGACATCTACTACCTGGTGGTCCCTTTGCCAGTGTTGCTGGCAAAGCCCTGTTCCTTAGTCGCCGCCAGATTTGTCTCTCGCCAGGCTCGAAAGTGTCAATAGGAGGGGGACAGCTGCTTGCCCACAGATGGGTGCTCACTCTGATCAGTTGTACTCAGTTTAGCAAACCAAACACCTCTTTTCATTTCACTACCATCTAGTTAAATCACCCTCTTCTCAGTGGGTTTCTCACCAGTTTTCCAGCATGCCATCTATTCCCACATACTGTTAGGGCTCCTAAATCAGGGCTGAGGACAACTAAAAGGCAGAGCACTGACCATGGTAACAGGTAACGCCGCTGGAGGATCCAGCTCCCATGCCATAGATGCTGAACAGCCTCTGCTACTCTGAACTCTACTTTAGTGAGTGAGGTACCCAAGGCTAAAAGTAACACAGGGAAAGCTACAGGACACAAAAATACCGTACAGAAAAAAATGAAAACTAGTATCTTCCTGGTGGGAGAATAGTAGAGAAATCCCCTCAGTGGGAGAGACAGAAACCTGGAAAGAAAGTGGCAGCAGCAGGGAGGAGGAGGCCAAGAGGGGTGTGTAAGTCCTGAGGTTGCAGGGTGACAGAGCACAGAATCACAGAATCATTAAGGTTGGAAAAGACCCCTAACATCATCAAGCCCAACCATCAACCCAACACCACCATGCCCACTAAACCATGTCCTGAAGTGCCACGTCTACATGTTTCCTGAACACCTCCGGTGATGGTGACTCCACCACCTCCCTCGGCAGCCTGTCCCAATGCTTAACCACTCTCTCAGTAAAGAAATTTTTTCTACTATCCAATCTAAACCTCCCCTGGTGCAACTTGAGGCCATTTCCTCCTGCCCTATCGCTGGTTACTTGGGAGAAGAGACCAACACCCACCTCACCACAACCCTCTTTCAGGTACTTACAGAGAGCGATGAGGTCTCCCCTCAGCCTCCTCTTCTCCAGACTGAACAACCCCAGTTCTCTCAGCTGCTCCTCATAAGACTTGTGCTCCAGATCCCTCACCAGCTTCGTTGCCCTTCTCTGGACACACTCCAGCACCTCAATGTCCTTCTTGTAGTGAGGGGCCCAAAACTGAACACAGGATTCAAGGTGCGGCCTCACCAGTGCCGAGTATAGGGGCACGATCACTGCCCTACTCCTGCTGGCCACACTGTTTCTGATACAGGCCAGGACGCTGTTGGCCTTCTTGGCCACCTGGGCACACTGCCGGCTCATGTTCAGCCGGCTGTCAACCAGCACCCCCAGGTCCCTTTCTGCTGGGCAGCTCTCCAGCCACCCCTCCCCAAGCCTGTAGCGTTGCATGGGGTTGTTGTGACCCAAGTGCAGGACCCTGCACTTGCCCTTATTAAACCTCATACAGTTGACCTCAGCTCATCGATCCACCCTGTCCAGATCCCTCTGCAGAGCCTTCCTGCCCTTGAGCAGATCAACACTCCCACCCAGCTTGGTGTCATCTGCGACCTTACTGAGGGAGCACTCTATCCCCTCGTCCAGATCATTGATAAAGATACTAAACAAGACCAGCCCCAAAACTGAGCCCTGGGGAACACTGCAAGAAACCTTCTCCGTACTGTTCTGCTATGAACGTCACGGCAGGCTGAGTGGACCAGACCTGTGTATTCTCCTCAGAGCCAGACTGTCAGCCGAGACACCTACTCTGCAGTGAACAGAAAAGCAACCAGCCGAACTAGGCTCCTACCAGCAGGCCCTGAGTAAATGTGGCCTTCACTCCCCCTAACTTAATGGAAACATGGTAGCATGACAATTACTTCAGAGAAAAGCTGGCACCGAACAGCAAAAAAAGGTGGCGTAGGCATCATTAAATGGAACAAAGAGGAAGAAAATATAGACCTAGTGGCAGTAAAGACTTTGCAACACAGGGCTTTTTCTCCCTGCCTTGCAGAGACCCTGCTGGGGGGAACAGGCTGTCCCTGCCTGCCAGCCCAGACAGCTGCTTGGTAGCCACCCTCCGGGGCTGCCCACTTGCTGAGAGGGAATCAACTCAAGACCCTATGTATAGGGGCTGCACGCACCAGGACCCTCTTTTCTCTTCCCCAGCTCAGTGGAGCCATATCGCCACAGATGCCTTCCACCAGTGAGCTTTTGGGGACTCCCTTCCAAGTGAGGCTTTTACTAGAGTGGTTGGGGCTGTGTTAAAAAGAAAAAGGGAGAGAGGGAGGGAGGATCTCCCACTCTCTCCCCAAGCAAAGCAGTTGCAGAGCTGCAAAGGCTGTCGCAGACCATGCCAGAAAGGACGTGAATGAGCACTGCTACTCTGTCAGCATGGTCCTTTGTGCTGAGCCCAGCCCATCAGAAAGAATCAGACTAAAGCATCCGGATGCACAGCTATTTCATAGGCGTGCAGGGCTACACCGCTGTAGTCCTGTTTGCACAGACGCTTCACTGTGAAAGATCGAAGATTTGAGAAGCCCAGATGTGTGTCCGTGCATTTAATCAGCTACTAAGGTAGCAAGGTAGACCATGTAGCCTATCAATATTTTTTAATTTTAAGCCCTTAAAAAAACCCCAATCCCTTCTACTTGAAGTATGATGCCTTCTTAACGCAACATGTGGGAAGAGACAATGTGTCGAGACCTACACGTACCATACACAACAAATGTTCTGAGCATGACTTGTAAGAAACCCACTCCAAGTACAAAAAAGTACCCAAATGCCATACCAAATCTCCCCCTAAGGTGACAGTGTTCTATTTACAAGAAAATACTGCTTCAGTTAAAAATGCTAAAAACCATTCTCTTGAGTTCATATAAAAATAATCATGTCTATGTATGCACACATGTATTTACATACATTTATGGCTTTCACATGCTTCAATCTTCTCCAATAAATGAGGAAATACAAATACTCCATTACTGCTTTTTCTCCTCCTCAGGTTTTTCAGCTTCTGCTTCTCCAACTGATAAGGTGCCACTACCATATTTTTTCACTCGGGTTTCTACTCTGGCAAGTCTCTGCTTCACCTTTTGTTGAGATGAGGTGTATTCTGCCAAGAGCCTTGCAAATCTAGTCTGCAGTGTATCCAGAGCTGTTTCAAGTCTTCCTACTTTTTCTTCCAAGTCTTTTGGGTCAGCTCCTGCTTTTGCTGCTTCCTCATCTATTAAATTGTCTTTCATCAGAATTTGTCGCCCTTTCTCTTCCAGAGCCTTTTTGGCTTCTGGATATTCTGTGAGGGCTTCCATTAAATCATCTTTCGACAAGCAGAACAAATCAGAATAACCAATACTCTTTATGTTCGCTGTCCTCCTGTTGCCAGATTTGCTACCTTTGATGTTTAGTATGCTGATTTCACCAAAGTAGCTGCCATCACTTAGGACTACAAATTGGGTTATGCCATCATCGGCCACCACAGCCAATTTTCCCTCTTTAATAATGTACATTTCTCTCCCAATATCTCCCTT
Source organism: Phaethon aethereus (assembly GCF_964289735.1). Classification (NCBI taxonomy): domain Eukaryota; kingdom Metazoa; phylum Chordata; class Aves; order Phaethontiformes; family Phaethontidae; genus Phaethon; species Phaethon aethereus. The sequence goes on from NC_138575.1 coordinate 147,664,986, forward strand.
TTTGCAAATGTAGTCCCCAGGACTGAAGACCGTAGGTTTCAGTTTCAGCACCAGCTCAATGAGAAGTCCAGCTTCACAATCCTGGAATATACGCACTTTCTTCAGTGTGTCCAAATGGACATTGATGGCAATTTCAGCCTTCAACTTGTCAGGCAGATTTTTGAGAACTTCTTTCTCATCCACTGTTTTCTTGTTTGTCCAGAGGTAATCAAACCACTTAATAACCCTGGCTTCCAAATCCTTAGTCACTTTTCGGAAATGCATGTACTGTTTAATGGAGTCCACTTTGGCCTGGAACTCTGCCCTGGAGGCATTCATGTTGGAAATCATGGAGCCCACGTTACCGACAATGGTAGCGAAGATCAACACACCCACCAGGAAGTCAATGACCACAAAGAGATATTCTTCATCTTTCACCGGGGGAGGTGTTTCTCCAATGGTTGTCAGTGTGAGCGTTGACCAGTACAGACTGTAAATGTACTTTCGAGACAGGCGCCCGTACTCCGGAACAGACACATTGGGGTAGACCCAAGAGTCAGTTCCAAATCCGATGAGCTTTGAAATTGCAAAGTATATACACGCATTCCAGTGGATGATGATAAGAATGTATAAGACAAGATTTCCAATACGAAATATGTTTGGATAATTTGTCCTGGTTTCGGTACGGTCAAAAAACTCAAACAGACGAGAAATCCTCAGCAAGCGGTTAAATCGCAGTTCAGGGTACCTCAAACCAAGCTTCAAATATGCCAGGTCTGTTGGCAGAAGAGACAGCACATCCAGTTTGAACTGCATAGTTTTGGTATAATTATCTCGTAATTTCTTTTCATCCCGAACTAGCAAGCCTTGTTCAAGGAAGCCTTCAAAGAACAAAAATACATATTTTACTTGTTAGAATAAAAATACCACCAGCAGTACTGAGTGACTTACACTTCACGTACCTGAGAACATTAAAATTTGTACTGTTATGCATAAATTGATACACTATGAGTTCATTTAATGAAAAATATTTAATCACAAATGTAAATATTTCAATTAAGTTTCAAAGCTGATATAAAATTATAATGAGCAATGACTCTATTATTTCCACAGTGCTCGCTGCAGTTTTCCACTCTCTTCTGGGACAGCTGTATCCTTTCCTTTTAGGTATCTTTGCAATAAGAAAGGGGAGATTCAAATGTCTCATTTTTCATGAATCATCGGCAGAAGTCGTAACTAAAATTAAGCAAGTGTTAAGCAATTGTGTATAAAATCAGAGTGGAATATTTTAAAATAAATACCAAGAATATGTAGCTATAATGGATTCTTGGAAACTTTTTCTGAATAATATAGATAGCCCAGAGATAAAGAAATCCAGGCTTCCCCCCCAGCTCAAGCCATGCTCTTCTTCTTGTGTCCAATGTCAAAGCTGACAGGATTTTCCTTTTCATTTGGGGAAAATGGTTTGCACTTTTTTTGTGCTTCTAGCGAGAGAGCTACTGAGCAGAATTTTGTACATTGGTATTTCTTCATTCAAAAGACTTTGGAAAGTGTTAGATGTTAAAAAATTATGAGAAGACATAAACTGCGGTAAGATACCTTAAAGCAAATTGTATATGTGTAAGAGTTCTCATAGAAAGTGAGCAGTACAGCTGCAGTTGCTGTTTTGTACCTCTGAAAGCTCAAGCCATTGAAAATGTCCCACAGGGAACAGCCTATGCACTGCAAAATACTTGCTGCAATTTCAAGTGGCGATGTCCAACTGTCTGCCCACTAGGCCAGGCAGGAGGGAAAATCCACCGAGAAAAAAGCAGAACATTCCCTGTGTATCAGGGATTATCACATTTTGCTAATCCCTTAGCAATCTACAAGCAGCAGCTTTCTTAGGGAAGCATCTGCTGAGGAAGACCAAGCTTCATTTCTTTGTGCCCTACACGGCACGGCTGTATTTCTGGAATGTGTGCATATCTGTACAGTTGCCTCATGTGTATGTGTGTATCTGTCTTTGGGTATCTGCAAACCTGATGGTGACTACAAATGGAAGTAGTTCCTGTGCCACGAACGCATCACCTCCCAGAAAACTGCTGAAAACGCTCGTCAAATATGCCCTTATTAACAGAGTTATGCAACTGAACAGAAAAGTTGGCCAGGGTGATGAATTTCTGACTCACAACTGTTAAAAATGACTTTGAAAACAGCTGCCTCCTGAAGGGAGATAAAAGCCCCTCAGCTCTTTTTTGTCCCCTCACAGAACTGAAACCCTATAGTAAAACCTTTTGAAAGCATCAAAACGCAGCGTATGCTAAACACGACCAGCTGCTGAGAGACATGAATCCTTTGTGCTTCACAGCGCAGAGTCACCAAATCGGTGAAATACAGAGAAGCGGGCCCTGCACCAGGACAGGACTGCACCACAGGGAAGCTGATGTGGATCGCAGCAGTCGCGGGGCTGCCTAGATCCCAGTCTGGAGCCAGTCCCTGCCCTTAGACAGCAGGGAAGTCACACTCTTTCCCAAAGGCTCCCAGGACCTCTGTCCCCAGGGCAGATGGACCCTGCAGACTTACAGGAAAAGGCAGCAGGCACAGGCAGAGCCACGAGGGGTTGTTAAGGGAGTTGACAAAGATGTCAGCACCTAAAAGAAGCAACTTCCTTCTCCGAGTGCCTGAAACTGCAGCAGACACCTGCACTGAAGCATTCAGGAGATCTCTGCGGCAATTCTGCAGTTCCAATCCAGGCCTGCAAAGCCAAACTTCAAACCACGCTTTAACAGCTATACAATCATTATCAGGACAGCCCATGGAAATTTTGTAACTTGCATTGTGTGGACATGCCCAATTTTTCTCAGTTCTTTCCCATTACAGTAACAGATATAACTGCAGAAGAGAAATTTAGTTGGCACAGTTGATGTTTTAACTACACAAAGAAGATAATGCCCCCCCCGCCACCCCAAATACAGCAGTCTCGCGATTTAGGCTGCTGTCTGAAATAATAGACTTTCCTGTTGAGCAAGGTACTTGCTAAGTTTAAGAATTTGGCTTGCCATGACTTGTGTGCTTCCCAACGTGACAGCATTTTTAGCCTCTGTCTTTTAATTATGTTTACAACTTGTCACAAGCCATAATTAATGTCAAGCTGTCAGCGTGATTTAAAAAAAAAAAAAAGTAAAAATCAAAGATTCTGAAAGAACTCTCATTTTTATAATGATCAGTACAGTTCTGGGCCCTTTCAAGGGACATTTTGGGGCTGCATCTGTACCGGTAAATAGAAGAAGCTAGGAAACGTTTTCTGGCCCCGAGACCAGCTACCATGACAGCATCTATATGTAAGTTGTGGAAGTGTAAGTGTAAGTTCTCCCAGCCCTCTCCAGAAATGACACCCCGCACAACACCCAACCTCTGCTGTCCTTCCAGCTGTGCCCAGACACTGCCTGAGAGAGGGCTAGCTGGCACAGACCGAAGTGCATGCACCAAAGTACATCAAGGACTATTCTAGCAATTTAATGGTATGGATCACTACGTTATTGCTTAGGCCTACATTATGACCTTGTCTAGTTTAAGACGGGCATCCCCTTTAATGCTAGAATCTGTATCAGCTGGGCATGATCAAATATGAAATCTTCTCAGCCTGTCTGGACTACAGAAACAGGGTCGGGAAGCTGAAGAGAACCACTTCACGCCATGACATGGCACGGTCCTCACAGATCCTTTAGGTTCACACTTCCTTCAGGAAGCCAGAGCCTAAGCAGAGGTGCCTGGGTTAACCCTGTACCACCACTAGGCAGTGGAAGACCGGGGCAGGACCTCGCAGCGGCTGCAGGAAGTACAGCTGGGGGCAGTGGTGCAGTGTTGCCGGTTCCAGGCAGGCTGAAGGCTAAGATGGGTACCAGGTCTTTGCACTTGACCAACTCAGTAATCACTTCTGAGCAGGACGCTGCACAACTTGGCTAAGAAAGCAGCACTTGTGGGGTGCAGTTGGTTTCTTGCCCAGTCTAATGAGCTCAAGCAATATATCATGCACAGAGTGCTCATGACATGCAAAGTGCCTTATTCTCCCTTCCCAGGCAGCCTGTTGCAGCAGCTATTCAGTCAGTGTGCCTATTAAGCACTGACAGAACTGAATTTAGAGACAAGTGAAATGCAGGTGTTGGGATGCCCAGCCTTAAAACAATCTAAGCTGGTCAGACACATCTCTTCCCAAAGCCTCCACTGCTGGGCTCTGCCGCAGACAGGATGCTACACTGGTCAGACCTCACAGGGGAATTTCTGTTTCCAGCGTTTACATCCATGTTATACCTGAAAACACTGTAAAACCCCAGAAAGACTCACCTGTTCTGAATCTGACAAACATGTCAAGAATATAGATGATATCAGAACCATAATCCAAGAACAGCCATAATTTAATATGGTCGATTTGTAGCTCATCAAAGCAGGCTCTAAAGAAACAAAGATACACACACACAAAAAAATTACACCACTGCCTAAGCAGAGTAATTGCAATATGTGTCCTGGCAGCATGCTGGTGCACATTACTGGCACTGAAAAATTAAGGGCAGCGTATCTCCATTCCTAGACATCTGCACGCTAGAGCTCTGTCTAAACAGACACTAGGATCTTTCAGAATTCAAAGGTGTTTAGGCCAGAAGCAAAACTCAAACACATGTATGTCACACAAGTGCACTTACGATAGAATATACACATTCCTACAGTTAAGCATGCATCACATCTCCATTAAGAGAATTCCCAAGTAAAAGATTTGTTTCTGAGCAGCAAGCCATCCTCATCTCTCCCTGCCCTCTGACACAGCCTAAGCGATCCATTTCCACAGCACTCCATTACTTTGACTCAAACGGATTTCCACATTTTATAAAGGAAACTAAATATTCTAGTAAAATCTTCCTGCCCTTCAAGCATCTATAGATGCACGATATTAATTTAAGATGACCCAACACTGCCCACACCCCTCCCTTCTGTTCTCTGCTGGGTGATGAAAAGATCTGTCTCTAGCAGTGGTCTCTGCATATCTGAGTATCTCTGTGGTCATCTCCGAGCCTACAGTGGCCCAGGCACATCTCTGCAGCTAGCCAGTAGGTGGCACACAGAGGCCACAGCCAGCGCTCATGAGGACACTTGCAGCAAGTTACAACAAATTGCTTTTAGACAAAAACTTAAAAAAGAAACACTGGCCATCTATTCCCTGTAGTATGGATATCGTATATGTCTAAGGGTATAGGAACTGTAACTGTTCTAGGTAAGCCACCCAGAAAATATCGCAGGGAGATATGAGGATGATTTACATAGGAAACATAATGAGACAGTAAATTTGAAACCTAAAATTATTATTAACTTAAATCCATACCTGCACACTAGCATACACCAGTTGTACAACACAGGTACTGCAATTATGGTCAGCCAGTTGTAGTAAGTATTGCTTGAAGGATCTATCACAAAGATCTCTTTTTTCTTCCTGGAAAGTAAAACATGCAGATTTACACTGGAAATGTAATGAAGTGTCCTGCTGGATCTCCCTCTTCTGGAGGCTGTTCATCTCATCATGAATTCACAGCTGCCTAAGAAGAGCAAGTATCCATGCAGGCAGCTCCAGATGAGATACCAAATACTAGCTTCATCCCATCTGACATGCTCTATTTATCTACTTGACCCAACTTTGTAAAAATTAAGTAAGAGTGGAAAGAAAAACAGAGACATTCACACTGCCCAGGCTGAAAACCACAGCCTTTCTGCATATGACCCCCACTGAAAAAAAGTAAAACGTTAGATGTTTCTTATCATCATTCCAGCTAGGAGGCTATGGACCATTGCTAGAGAAAGAGCCTTCCTTTGCAGACTAATTTTGATAGTTTTGGCAAATCCTATTACGGAAATGACTGTATGAGCACGCATTTAAACAAGTAAAACACCTATGTATTCAAATACATCTTTACACAAGTAAGACTCTGTGTGTGCATACACACATAGAAGTTTGTGACTAGGAGTAAAACATGTATTACTATGTAAAAGCAAATTTCACACATTCGCAGTCCTGCCTCCCTAGGCCTCACAACAATGAAGAGATGCTAAACGAAGCGTACAGGCTTGGAATTTAAAGAACAGCATGGCTAATGGCACACGTAGAGTATGCTCAGAAGTGCCCTTCCGCAGCACAAGATAGGTTGATAGGGACTAGACAGCAATTAGACATGTTGTATGTAATCAGAGGAAGTATGTACTAGTGGATTGTGAGGTCCACAGCTGCAGAAGTTACTCCAACAGTAACCTGTGATACTGTGATCTGTGAACTGTATAATAGCGTGGGGAATATGTGACCAGGCAATGCTTGCATATGTATTTGCGTGACTCTTCCTAATCTCCAAGAATGTAAATATATTAAAAAGTAATGATAATTTATTTCATATTTGTGTGTATTTCTGGCATTATCCCTGCTATCAGATGAATGTCCAGATTATAGTGTTAGTAAAGGAAGCAGCTTTAATCTAAAAAGTATTTACTTTGCCATCTTCACAACAGGTTTTGAGCCATTTCTTCTAAAAAACTTGTCACCACCTCAAAATCGGTGACGATGAAATATGGCCTTCATATGACAGAGTACATTACCTTCTAGACATTCTAGACAACACTTATTTTCTTTGCTGCAATGTTTTAAAATGCTAAAATACTGCAAAGCTCAGGCTCTCACTACATAGTAATTGAAGCCAAAAGAGAATCGTTAGAACAAAGGCTTTCTAAGCAAACAAAGCTTTGATTAAGAAAGTCAAGACCTTGAGATTAAGCCGATTCTATTGGAATCCCCATGCCTACATATTATATGCCATCATATACATACATATAAACTTGCGGTATATTACTCTAACATACTCCTTAACTGTGATGTCCACTCAAATGCATTCTCTTTTTATAGGCTATCAATCATTGTTATTTTTAATGACTGATAATACCAAACTGTACTATGTTTGGGTCAGCTTTAGGGGAACAAAACAAGAGCAGGATCCACTTCTGACAGAAGCATTCAAACGATCTCATTTCCTTGCAGAACTACAGCATCTCGGAATCAGCAGAAGCAAACTTTAGTGATCACTAGTAATGAACTACACCATATTAAGTAATTAAATATGCTAGTCAGTGTAATAACCAAACTTATTAGTAAATCTGTAATTTTTTGCTCTTCAGTTTCATCTGCTCTCAATCATTATAAACATTCTGGAACAATGAAAAGCCTGTGCAGATCTGCAAAGCAGGCTGCTATCCTAAAATGCCCTCATAGTAAAGAAGTGATCTTCAACAGCAAATCAAAGTGACCAGAGGTAGCTGAATTCCCTTCTACTGACCTAGGAAGCTGTTCATGACAGGTCGAAACACAGAAATGCAACAAGTTTGTTGAGCTGCTGTACCTTTCCAAAGGGGAAAACATATTAAAGATTTGACTGGCTAACATTCTGCAGCCTACAGAACCATAATTGTCATGGAAGTTTTATGATGAAATGCCATACCATGCTTCGTAGTGTAGGAGGTGTGTTATAAGCACATATTTGTTCTTTATACTTACTCTTCAGGTTTTTTATCATCTTTTTTGTCATCTTTCTTTTCCTCCTTCTTTTCCTCCTTCTTTTCCTCCTTCTTTTCCTCTTTCTTTTCCTCTTTCTTTTCTTCCTTTTTGCTGTACAACATAATGTAAGGCTTAGCAATATTACCAATATTCTAGCAGCTAAGGGAGAAGGTGGACGTTGAGATATAGAAAACTAGACTAGACTGCAGACAGAGTAGGACAGGGATCCAACTGGTAAAAATGGTTTACAGGCTGTGGCCTCTCAAACTGACACCACCACACTATCACATCAGGTAACCAGCTGGCTGATTCTGTGCATTAGTCATCCATGCTTTCTTGACCTTTTCAGACATCAGTGTACCAGGCTGATTTTAATTAAATTATTCCAGTTTGTTTCACTCCTTGGAACTCAGGCATTTATAAAGAAATCTATCAAATGATAATAGAACTTGAAATGGCTTAACAAACTGTCAACATTCTTTGCATATCCAAAACCTCACAGTGACTGTCTGAAGCTTTAATGGTAATTAAATGAAATGAGGTTGAACTTCCTCTCACAGTTCTTTAAAACCAACACAGCTATAATTAATTACCTCTGGTTTCAACAATTGCCTTGGAGAAAAATCCCAGTCAATGTCTGAACAAAAGCAGCAAATGTAGAGAAAAGAGGTGTGTCCCATTTAACTACATAGTAGTCATTCTATAAATGCTTTATAGTCAACATGATTAAGCCAACCTATTTTAGATCTCTACGGTAGAGGTATACTGTATCTATGAGATAGTCCATATCTCATAGTCCATATCTACCAGATGACTTGTGCCCTAAAAGCATTTTTTTCTTTCCATCAACTGTAAAGGAAGAATGGGTTGCCTAGTTCAGATGCAAGTGTCTATGCTTGGTCAGAGGAGCCATGCCCAAGTTGCTCGGCCTGTATTCAGCTGCCACAGTATTCAAAGGCTGAGCATTAAGCACAAAGTTCCATCCTTGCTAAAATCAATGGGAATTTTGCCTAGACTTAATGGAATGACGACTGTCCCTATGCTTATTAATTGCTTTTCATGCAATAAAGTAAAATACAGACCATTTAACAGAATTATAACCCACCATTCCATAGCATCCAGCACAAACCCAAGCTGCAAGATTTAATTCCAGATATGGATTTTCATGCTGTTCAACTATGTACAGCCTTTAGCTCATTCAAATGTGATATACCAGATATAAGGATGGATCTGACTTCCACCATTCTTAGGCTTAGGAACAGAAGAGTCGAGTTATGTTAACTTACGCAGATAGGCCCATGCATCCTCTTCAAAACCGCAGAAAGTTAACATCTTTCCCAAGGTTCTGTCAATACTTAATCTTAGAGCTAAATTTGCTACATGCATTGGTCAAGAATCATGTAAGATGAGGAACGGCACTCCTTTGCACAAGCAGAAAATACATCATCTGAGTTCTCCCTCTTTTGTATTTGAAATTTCTTTATTCCTTGAAGCAGGAAGTGTCCCCATTAGTTAGACCAAAAAGCCTAAATGTTCCTGACAGTACAGTGTATGTGGATAACGCATGTATAAATAGAACTCTCCACACATAAGGTCTGGTTTGAATAAAAGCCATGGACTCCTGCTCCCAAGGGAGCTACGTGTTCTCCTCTGCCAAGACTGGGTCTGATTCTCCCCTTGCACCGGTGTCAATAAGGGACCAATTAGTTCAGCGACAGCAACATCCCACCGCAAAGACAGAATACGTAGTAATAGTTCAAAAAGTGCTGCTGACAGGATCTGAACCAACAGTTTAAAAGTTTAGTGAGCTCACTTCCGCTTTTCATGTATACTTGCTCGTATTACTCAGATCAGAAAAAGTCCACGCTGTGTATGGTAGTCCTGCCTACAAATGTGCTTGTTACAGGGAGAAAGAAGCACTCCAAGGGAGAAGACAACAGTCACCAATTTTAAAACAGTAGTAGCTTTCACCTATCGGCCATGAGCGCTTGGTCCAGTTCTTACCCTTAACATTTCCATACTGATGCAGCACCGCAGTGCAGGCACTCTTAGGTCTTTAACATAACGAAAAACCCAAAGCTTCAGAAAGACCTGCATCTTTTTTTCTTTATCAGTGCTACTGAGTAGACTGGGATCCAGTAACTAGTAAACCAGTTGTTTGTGCCTGTCCTCTCTCACAGCAATACAGTGGCATCCATTCTGTTTCCAGCACATTAAAAGGAGCAGGCTTCTTCAGACTTAGAAAACATGTCTTCATCAGCCCCTATAAAAACATTGTCATAGTCTTTGATTGAGTCAAATATTTGCATTTCTCATCTATCAAGTACTTTGCAAATCAAATATGTTTCAGACTGTCAGGCAGGTAGACAGACGGGTGTTGTCTTCATTTAAAAATAAACATTGGAAGGATGAAAGTTTTGCCCAAGGTACATGAGTCATTGTCAGAAACAGAGTAAGAAAGCAATATTTCCATCCTAACCAGTCCTTTGGACCCTGACTACCAGGCTAGGCTCCAGGCTTTTAGCACTTCGTTTATACCAGTCTAAATAAAATTCTGCACATTCCTGTCACTGTTCACTGCACACTGATTTTCCTTTTTAATAAAAGTTATGCAAACCAAACCAATAAGTTGCTTCAGGAGCGGGAAGACCTCTTGTTCAGGTATGTGCACAAAGGTTTTGCAGCATCATTTAAAATCTACAGTTTGAGCTTGCCCATGATGGAACTATTTGGAGGAAAAAAAAAAAGTTTCCTGAAAGTATTTCTGACATAATCAGAAACTGTCCTGGTTATTTTTAATTTTTGTTTTCATCTGAAAAGCAATGAAAAAAATTAACTATCATCATGTGTGAGAACAGATCTGCTGTTGGATGCTACATGCAACAAACATTGGTATTGGGTGATTTTAAATTACAGGAGCTCTTCACCTTTTCAAGAGATTTCTCTTTGGTGTAACACTGAAACATCTTGTCAAATCTGTAAAATAGACTCCAAAGGACAGCTTCTCTCAGAGCTTCTGTTGCAATGCAAGCCTTATTGTGTTGCCTGTCACTCTCTCTACATCTACACCAACAATATCTGCTGAATTGAAACACACATTTTAAAAAGATGGTAAGCTTTCATTTAGACTGCACAAGAGTGTTCTCTTAGTACCCTGATTAGTACCCACTTCTCATTTGACAACCTGAACTTTTTGTGGCACTTTATTTGCAAAAAGGGACTAGTATGTTAAAAGAGGAAAACCACTATTAGAAAATTAATAAAATTAATCTCGTATAAGAAGTGAGTAATTAATAAATCAATTGGCAATGCAGTAAAATCAGCCAGCTGAACTAGAGGAGGTAGGAACTAAATACTTAATCAAATTCACTCCTTGAGAGTTAAGGGTAACTTCAGACAAAAAGAAGTTCACAGGGAGCATTAAGGATGCTTTTCATAGTAGGAAAACTATATCTTTCTTTGAAATGAAACTATATTCTTAGGAAAGGCTGAGGAAGAGATAAGGAGTTTATACCACAAATGTTACTAGGCTGCAGAGGGAAAAGGAGAAGGAGCTAGTAGTAGAAAGGTGTTTGGAAGTTATCAGTACTTACTCTTCGTTGGTGTTGTTGCTATAGTTGACATTAAACCTGGCCAAGGGCCAGTGACTGCAGCAAGTTAAATAAAACACATTAAAGAGTGTAAAGACTGTTGGTATTTCATACATCTGTTTACCAACATGATGGACTGACTTACTAGCTTCTCACATATGCACTGATAAGATTAGGAAGGTCAACTGACTGCAGTGATAAGTCCCTTTGCATAACTATTTCAAGGCACCAGTTTCTTTTTACCATGTGCTTGGCATACACATTTGTGACCACATCTGATGTCTGAAGCTTGTTCTCAGGCGTATTAGTGCACGGCAACATGCACCTCTCTATTTTTAGCCCTGTATTCATTTGGCTACTATTTTAAGCTTTCTTCAATCCTTTAAACATCCTTCTTCACAGATGCAGTGCCAAAGCTTGTGGATAAGTAACAAGCATACCTACGATTGCTGCAGAATTAAGCCTTCACGACAGAACAACTGGGAGTTACTGTCACGTGGCAACCGTGTAAAACTGAGAAGGCGAGGATGGATACTCCCAAATTCACTTCATGTAATAGCCTTATATAGGGGTTTGCTGGCCCAGGATCAACATTGTCCTCACTAATTACTTCAAATCTGCAGTTGCTACTGACCAGACATCTGAAAAATCAGACACCAGTCTGGCTAACTCAACAAAATATGCTTTTGAGTTGGTTTTCTAAGGAGTAGAGTAGATTACTTTGCTGTCTACACCTACCTGAGTAGGTGTAACAAGGCAATGACGTGTTTTGCACAACTGCTTGTTCGGAGTTTCCTAACACTCGCAGATAATGTGCATAACATTAATGTCCTGAAAAGCCACAACTAGCAATATCTTAGATTCTTGAAATAGTAATTGCATTCATCCTCTGCAGAGAGGAGCAACATCAAGTTGCACAGGTAGCATATGATAAAACTCCAGTTCTGAGAAACCATTCTGTCTGAAGCGGCATAATCAAAATCCTTTACTTCAAGATCTTTGCCACAGTGCGTTTGAGGGACAAAGAGAAAGTCTGCTGAAAGCCACTAATACTCAGTTATGTGAAGATTCCTGGGCAGCATTACATACTCTGTTCATCTGCCATGCTAAGCTCCTTACCCTCTTCTTAAAATAAAACTTACATCCTAATCACCAAGAAAATACCGTAACCTCAATTGTCTTTGTTCACAGTATAAACACATCTTCTCACCTGTTTACTCCCCCGGGCCGCTCACGGATACCCAGGAAGGAGCAGATGTTACTTCGCCTACTGGACACCTCTATGAGCTCTGGCCCTCGGATACGTTCTAGGAAAGAATCAGGTCTTTGTTCTTCATGGTGCAAATGTCTTGTGGCCCACGACCTCACAGATATGACAAATTGTGATAACCTGCATAGAACAGACATGCAACATTGACTGAACCAGACAAGAACATCAGGTGGATGATTTAATCATCCCCACAAAGAGTAGCCCAGGAGGACTTCTCTCCACTTCTCCACCTGCCATGAAATGAAACTTGATGGATTAACTGTGTGAACCCAGTCACTTCCCACAATTCCATACATCACCTTTTGCACTGGATCAGGAAAGTATCTCATGCATCAGTTCCTACTCCACTGTATCAGCACTCCACTGCAGGAGCAACAGGAAAATATTCTTGCCAAGAGGGGGCAAACCAAGTGGTTGGAGTGGGGCAGTTGACTTCTGACAAACTCCTCACATTATGTGACAATTGGGGAATCCTGGACTGACAGAATTAGGAGATCTAAAATACTCACAGGATCACATGCTCAAGGGCTGGTACACACAGTAGAAACAAAAGCTTAATAGTTGGTGAGGAAGGATGTACGCTGAAATAAGGAATGTTAAAAAATTCAGCCACTTTCCTCATGATTTTAAGGGGTTTGTTTGCAGACATTATCAATTGCCTGTCCCATATAAACCTGCCTACGGCATAGGAAGCACTATTTCCTCATCATAAATTTCTAGGAGAGCACTGAAATGAGATAAGGAAAAAATCATGACAATGTAATGAATTTATCACTGTATCGTTACGTATCTTTTTCTCTACCCACTAATTCACACTGTGAATCCTTACAATGTTTTCTGTCGAAGTTCAGAAGGAAACATGTTTCTGAAAAATTGAAAATAATGGAGACTGAAATATACAAAAGTGATTATTTATTACCCACACAATATATTGTATTATTTCCTATCAGCAGTCCAGTTTGGACAAAAGTGGTGTTAATTCAGGTTTCCCAGACTTGGCCTCGAAAACATAATGAAATCCTGAGCAATGCTTGACTTCTCAGAGACCTTGGGCTATTCAAAGGAAAGTTCTTTACATCTTCTCTGCATCAGCTAGCATTACATATGCTCAGAGTCCATAAAGTTGATAGGAACAATTTAAATCTTGTGGTAAAGTACATCTGCCTCTTGATTGCAGTTCTCAAGGGCCTAACTACACCTCCTCATAGATATTGCCCAGCTTCTCTAACCCTGAAATAAAAAGGACAAAAAAGGCAGGAACAATATCACATATCAGAAATTGGAAAAGGGTATTTCTAGTTCTTCAGCGCTATACCAAGATAGCATCATATAAATAATCTAAAATTGCCAACAATAAAGAGAATTCAAAGCCTACTAAGAATGCAAAAGAAAATAAAAGCTCCACATAAAACACTGAGATTCTTTAATAGATTCCTCATTCTATTCAAAAAACCCTACATAAAATTAAGCTACAGAATTTTTCTCTTTGCCTGAGCAGAACTTGGCTTTCACATAAGGAGTGGTACGGAAAATATGAATGTTCTTACTTACATTAGAAAATAAAGCATTTTGATGAGACCTGTTAATTAAGGAGCAGACAGATTTTACCAAATAAGATTGAGAGCCTCTTTATTTGAACAAAGAAATAGAATTTTCTGATTTCTGCCATGGTATATTATTTTCACTTTTTTGTCCTTTACCTCTCAAAGTAAGAAAGATATTCAATGAAGTCCATCAAATGCTGTTGTCTTAGGCCTTTGAGAATTTGCATTCAAGAGGCTTGTTATGTTACCATAGTATCTAAATTGCTAAGCATTCATGTTTTCATCACAGGCTTCCTTTTATGTTCAGAGCGTAAGTAACTTGCTACACACCTGTAATTCAAACTATTCTGAAAAAGGATAAAGAACACTATAACAAAGACTAAAAAGGAAGTTCACAATATGAGTTTATATATTCATGTGCCTTATGTTTACACAAAGCACACACCTATAAATGTTTTCCACCTAAAACCCACTTCTTGCAGACTTTGTAATCTGCATGCAGTGGTGTCACTATCTGTCAACCAAACAGGGAAATACAAGTTTACTCTCCACCATCCAAAAGGCTGAAGTGTAAATAACACTCTTTAAATGACTCTAGTTTTATAATAATTTTTTTCTTTCTCTTTGAAATGCACTATGCTTAAACTGAGTATGGTCTGTATTGTGTGTAACAATGGTATCTGAGGACAGAGCTCTGTAGTCTCAACTGGAAATATTTAAAGCAGACACAGTAAGTTTTTGAAGCTCCACTTCAGGTTTATGATTAAGTCCTGGTAAAGTAAATGACTTACGCAAATGGTTGACCTCAATTTTCCTGAGTAAGGCCCCCACTCCACCATAAACATAATTGGATTCTAAGAACTGAGAGAAACTCTTGCACTCCCAAGACAAGAGCCCCTGTCTCCTCCCTTGCCAGAGCCATCTACCAACACGGGAACAATCGTTATGTCTTATTTGACAGGAAACAAATATCAGCTATCAGCCAGAACCAGACACTTAGCCATCTACTTTACAGTCTGGCCTCACTTCATGCATTTCCTCAGCGTTCAATATACTTTCAGATGTGATAATGTAAAAATAATTTACTTTTTTGTATTCAGACTAATTTGTGTGAGCTCATTCATCATCTCTAGGATTCTAAGGGTTTTATTAGCAATGAGTAAGCGATGAGTTCAGAATCAAGGTCAAAAGCAGCTTCTGTTACTTTTTACAGACTTTCTTCAGCTGGACTCCATCCATTTTCTTCGGAAAGTGATGGTTCTTCTTACTTCGCCCCCAAATTGTGATCAGTTTTCCTTCAACAAGTTAAACTTCACACTGGAAATGGTGTTAGCATCTTACCTTGCCATTGCTCCCCTGCCTGTGAATGAGCTTCTCTGGGATTCAGATACTTGTCTTCCCTCCACGGAAATGACTGTCTGCAGTTCTGAAGACGCATGCTCACACAATGAATGGGTCCTGCAAAAGCAGATTTTTTTTTTTTAAGAATTCCACACAGCCTCCAGCAGACCTTCCCTCCCGCATCTGATTCTTTCCACCACTACATCAGGAAACGATGCAGCAAACTCTCTTTTTCTTAGTAATATGGCATACATTTGATAAACATAGAGCTAAGCCTATATTCCTACTTTTCTGGAGCCATCCAACACAAAATGAAGTCAGTGGAGGCTCTGCCATCCGTTCCAGCAAGCTCAGAAGCTGACTCCTTAGCGGTCAGTACTACTCTGGTGTGCAGATAACACCATTACGGGAAGCGTGTTTTCTACTCTAACACCTCCTGTTAGGTATCAGCAGCTTTCCTTCAACGTGGAATTCATCCCCAGGGGGCTTTCAAGCGACTGCCCACCGCTTTTTTCAGTGTTGTCCTCCGAGGCGTTGTTTGGGTTTAAGTGCCTGGAATTTCCATCAGCGCGGTTCCCATTAACGACTCAAAGCAAATAGGCCTCTTTTTGCCTTCGCTCTCGCTTGGGCTGACAGGGAGAGCGGCCATGTTGGAGCAGTTAGTCCCGAGCAGCACCACCGCTGCCCTTGCCAGCCTGCCGCCGCCCGCCACGCAACGGCAGGCCTGGCGCTGCTGGCTCGGCAGCCGAAACTTCACCTCCCGCACGGAGAACAGGCTGCAGACCTGCAGGGCCGCTCTGGCAGCCATGAGACGAGGCACCTCAGGCTACGGGCCACACACGGCGAACGCTACCAACAGCCCGGCTGCACCCCGCTGCGGGCGGTGACTGTAACGTTAAGCTACGCGCAGCCTCTGCCCAGTCCCACGAGTTCCCGTTACCGTAAGACTACTTCTTAGCACTGAAATAATCAGCATCTGAGAGAAAGAGATGGAAATCTTAGCCTCATCTTTCAGAAACGGAACTTTGAAATTTACTTCACTGGAACCTGGACTCTACCAGGGCTCGCTCTGGATTTTTTTTTATAAGACTTCGGGGGCTTTCTCAGCAGTTTTCATTCTTTAGTATCCACTTTCACAAGATTTTGTCACATCCATTAAGGATCACTTTTTTCCCTCTTTGTAATGCAAACAAGAACCCTCACATGACTCTGTTATCTGCAGTGCCAGGAAAACACTGACTATAATGATACTTGCAATATCTTCATAAGAACTGGCAACAGCATTTTGAATGCCCACAAAAGGACAATTAGCAGCTCAATTTTTGTGTGTACTCACGGCTGAGAACTGACAGACGGAGAATTAAAACTTGATGATTTCTGCACAAAGAACCATGCTAAAAACGATAGGTCCTGACAGTCCCAGAAGTCTCAACTTACTGTTTTCTTCTTCTCTTCTAATAAGAAGACACCAATAGACGCTGCTTAGTATTGAAAAACTTTTATAACCCAGTTTATGTTGTGGCTGCTGAGAATATTGTGGATGCCAAAGTTAACATGGCTTCTAGGGGACAAACTCATGGAACAGAAATCCATTACAGATTACCAGATACACAGAGCCCACATTCAGCTCAAGAAATCTCCTGAGCTGGGCGCTGGGAGAGCATTAGAGGAAAGTTGCAAATAATTGCAGTTTTGCCTACTTTTTTTTTCTTTTTGCTGGAGCATCTGCCTACAGTCCTGCTGGAGAAAGGATACTGGACTAGTCCGACTGCACTGCTATGGCTGTTTTTAAGTCCTTTCATTCCTTTTTGCAGAAAAATACACATTTTGTGTGATCTCAGACAGCAATAAATTCTAATATTGCTACTCCTGTTCTCATCTCTTATTACTATTTTTAAGTCCTGAAAATGCATTTTTAAAATAAGATAGTGGGTGTTCTTAGAAAGTAATTTTAAGTGTCACAATTCAGATTTGAAAAAAAATTGTATTTTGCAGAAATAGACAGCCTTTCATGGAGGCTTAAGCCAGTATCTGTTATTTCACATTTGGATGGATTAGAAGTTTGTCTTCAATCAGTGACAGATAATGAGGAGTATCTCACTAAGTCGCAGTAACTCAACTGCTTTTAGTGACTGTACATTAAGTTCACAGAATCACGGAATCATTAAGGTTGGAAAAGACCTTTAAGATTGTCAAGTCCAACCATCAACCCAACACCACCATGCCCACTAAACCATATCCTGAAGTGAAAGGAGGGGACAGAGCCAAGACATGCCCCGTGACTCCAAACTTTGTCAGGTCCATTAAGGTAGATATATCCTTATCCTTAGCTAATGATCTTTTTTCCTTCAGCTTTTTGAGTTCTTAGCCTGTCGACATTAATGAAGCTGAAATTTTGGGGTGGTAGCACATAAAAAAAGGGAGCAAAAGACATGTGAATCATGAACAAGCTAAGAGAGCCCTGGATACATTATTTTTGTCAAAGACTTCTCACCATGCTTTTCTCTATCTCCAGAAATAAGGACAAAGCTGACAGCTAAAAGTTTTAATGCTATCTCTATCCAGTTTATGTTTTAGTCAGCTAGTCTTACGAAACTGGAAGAAAACAAACCCGCATAAGAACCAAGGTGCAATGCATCTCTCACAATAACAACCATAAATCTCAAACCAGGTTATTTCCACAAAATAATGACATCTTTACTCCTCAGAACTACTATTCAAGAATCAAGGATAAGCTTTATGCGCTAGAAATTTAAAAGAAGGTTGTTATATTTGCTCTAAAGATAGGTAATTATGGTAATAGGTAATAATAACGGTCACAAAATAAAGTAGTGAATAACAATACAGAAAAGAAAGTAAACATTGCGGAAAATATTTTAGGTATCCTTCCAAGCAGAATTTAAAAAAGAAAAAAGATTGTCAGAGCACATTCTTTGTCAGTCTAAGCAAACACAACAGAGGTCAGGCCCAGGAAATCAGGACACTCAGAAATCACACAAATCAGACACGCTTTTTCTGAAGTCTCAGAGGGAAATCTATTTCAATTTTATTAGCCTCTATAAGCATACTGAAACACAAAAACAGCATGTAATGTTCTATTTTGATATAACTGTGCTGGTTTATCAGTGGCAACAAGAGCCAAGCAGGAGTTGAAAATTGCTATCCAAAATGCACTGTTAACTATCCTTCTTATTTCTTTTTTATAAACTTTTTTTAGTCCCTGTCTCCCTTATTACTGATGTTACTGTGCTTGGCCATCTGCTGACAATAAATGAAAGGCTAAGAATGAAGAGCTCAGCTTTATTTTGAGTGAATGCCTAGGAAGGCAATGCAGAATACTGCAGAGAGAGCTGAGTGAGCTCTGAATAACCCAGATCAGGTACCAAAAGCAATACTGTCCTACTAGCTCCACTTATCAGCACAGACTCGTACTTGCTAAGTGCATGATCTGTCAAGTGCTTTGTGCGCATGATCATCACCTCTATACTCCTCAGTGGTGTGGAAAGCTGTGCTCATCGTATTTTGTGTGTCTGCAACATTGAGAGTTTTACCAACTCTCTGTCCTCTTGCTAGCAGTAACTACAGAGCACTTAATGGCACCTTCTAAAACCCAATGTTTTCAATCCAGGGTATGGCTTTTGGTGTCCAGAGCCAGAAGTATGTTGAAGAAATGTTTTAGTCTAGGTGAAAGAAAATGGTATGTTTAATGTGACCTGAAATGAACACCTTCCAATCTGATCCAGAGTGCCATAAAACAAATTAAAAATTTCAAATTACTTAAATTACTTTCTGGTCAGATTCTTACCAATAAGTGATCAGACACACTCACTGAAAAATCTGTATTCTGTAGGAAAAAAAAGACAAAGCTCTCAGACTCAACTGCTGGAATAAAACTGGGTGGATTATGGCCTCAACTAGTGAAATTCTGAATTCCATATTTTTATTTTGGTTGCTTGACTGTTTTTAAAAAACAATTTTCTGATTACTCTATGTGTGCATCAAGAATTTCTACAACTAAGTTTATGTTATAACTAAATAGAACAATTTGTAAATAAATTCAGGTTTACCTCACAAAAAAAATTGTATCTATAACGTGTGACAACCCAGGAAAATCAAATCATTTTGTGGAAACAGTACTAAAGTGCGTGCATTTCACTTTTACAAATATACAGTATATGTATATCTGCAACAGGATCAGAAAAGAATACACAAAGGACTCCGCCAGACAACTCTTCTGAAAGCTCCTGTCTGATACTGCACAGCAATCACAAACATATTCCGCTTTAATTCACACAAATGCAAATCAAAAAGTAAATCTAAAATGAACTCTTCCTTCCATTATTATAACTCCCTATTATAAAACTCATATACTCATTCCTGACTTTATTCAAGCCTGTTCAGGTAAAAGAAGAGACCCTGTTTGTCAGCTGGCTTTATATGGATGCAGAGGGACAGTTACAGATGGGGCTTTTGATGTAACACCTTCAGTGCATGTTGGCATGGTTTTTACTTTATTTTTTCAAAACAGACTCATTCCCATCTGGACTTCATAAGCTGGTTTGGTATCAGCAACAAAACACTAACCACTGCCATTACTATCCAAGGGTGTTACACAGTCTGAAATCAAGATGAGAATATGCAGCGTGCCAAGAAATAAAGAGCAGGTTCCAAAGCAGAAACATCAGTGGATTATTGTGCCATCTCAGCTTATGCTGAAAAATATTTTATGTCCACAGAGGCAGCGATGTCATTATACCTTAGAGGAAACTCACTGACACTGAGGTTTTTGCTCCATGCCTCAAGGATGGAAACATGCACTCCTCTCTACAGCTCTGTAAAGGCCAATTTATTTCCATGCTTTTGAGATATCTAGTGGAGTAAGCTCTGGGAAGGATATTTACCTCAGCACCTGCTCTGTATCTGTCCCTTGCCTTGACTTAATTTGGCTCTAAATTTGCACAAAGATCTTGAAGCAAACACTAACAGAGACCATTTTCACCTAAAATGCATGCAAATAATCCAGAATTTTTATTTAGTAGTAATTGTTTTGAAGTTCTGATCAGTTATACAGGACTGCTGAAGCCTTCAAGTAATGACTATGAACCAGATTCCAAGGGCAGGATTTGGCTCCAGATGGCAGTGACCTAAATTAAGGTGTCTAAGATAAGCTGAGTATCTAAGTTCCCATTATAGTAAATTGCCATCTTAGGGCTTGATTCAATTGTCTCAATATAGGAGTCTAGTACCATTTGAAATACCTCAAAACACTTTATCTGACCTCTCCAGCATACACAGGTCTCGCCTCATATCCACTAGCCCCAGCTAAATGCTTCAGATACTCTACGGCATCTCAGATAACTTTAGATGCCTATTTTAGGCAACTAAACACCTCGCATAATCAAGACAGCCAAACAAGCCTGACACGCTATTCAACTTCAGGATAAGCTGAACAGTTCCCTAGGCTCCACCGACTATTCGTACTGACTGCACCTCTGCTCACGACAGCAGCCACTTAGACACCTACTCACATAAAGACACTGAAATCCAGATGTCAAGGCACAGCTGAATCCTGCTTCCAACTTTTAGATAGCCAACCTGTGTCTATACGCTAGTGTGCTGTCTGTCCCATTTGAGTTGTTTCTATACAGATGCTGGATTTTAAAAATGAAGACTCATTTGTTATTTTTTTGGTTTTTAGTTGATTTTTGTTTTAACAAAATGGACCAACTTTATAGCACGCTACTCTACAAGAATATGGGCACATGGATCATCTACTCCAGCGTCGCTGAGAATGACAGTTTAAAGATCACCAGCAGCTTTCTGTTAACTGTTTCAGTGAATGCTTTTCCTTAATAATACCTCATTCCACAGCAGAAAAGCACTTAAGCACATCCCTAGCATTAAGCATAAATTTAACACCCACTGACTTTAATGAGAACTAAGTAATGTGCTTAATTGCTTTGTTGAACTACAGTCAACAGGAATTGGAGGAAGATAAAGGCAAAGGAGAAATGCTGCTACTTTAGAAAACCTGTTTTTTTCCCAATGTCTATAGTTGTATATTTTGCTACAAGACTAAGGGCTAATTTTTTTGATGGGATCTGTCTTTTGGTACAGACATATTCTAGACCAAAACTGAATTTAAAAAAATGTGTATCAGAATTCTTTGAGTGGTTTTACAAAGATATTGTATATACTTACTAGCAATCACTTCAGCAATACAAGAACCTTACATGAGATCTCTTTTATAGAAAGAGATTGTATCTTCTTACTCATCTGTGAACTCCTGTAATTAATGTCGATAAATGGCTTTTCAAGATCATCATCATGATAAAGTGCAATTCATATTTCAGTCCGTCTATATGACATAAGCAAGTCATTGCCTCTGAAACTGCAGATGACTGCAGTGATTCAATTCTCCATTTAAACCTTTATAACCACACTCTCACATCCCTGACAGTAATTCCATTCTGTGAGCTGCCAATCACTAATATCATCTACAAAAATGACATTAAAAAAAAAGAAAGGAAAAGGCTCGTTTCAGTCTGTGTTTTCCCTGTTTCCGAGATATCACCGTAAATGGAGACAAAGGGACAGAGCTCTTGCAAATCTCCCTAAGGAGACCATGAAAGGGGTAGTACAACCCAGTCAGGCAAGTAAGCCATACTGTGCAGAATAAAAGCAGCTACATTTTCATTCGTGTAGGTACACCTATCTGACAGAAGGTACCATGTAAGTAAAGCAGGAAGAAAAAAAAGGACCAATTCAAACAGGACAGGGATTACGTCCATACTAGATGCTAGGGGCATGCAATCCAAAATTACCATAAGATAAGCAGTCCTGTCACCCAGCAGGATTTTCAGTGCTCTAGTCTGCCCACACATCTGAACACCAAGAGGCAGCCTGACGAGGTCCACGTAGCAGAGGTGGTTGACAGTGACAAGCCCAAAGCAGAACACTCTTTCCAGTCTGTACAGGTGCTGTGGATCATCAGACACTTTCATGCAGGCCCGGCGGGGTTTGCCCACATTAGACAAATGACTGGCATTGTGTAAAATGTAACTGCAAGCTCACTGGCACATTTTAAACAGCCACTTTAAAACTATCAAAACAGAGAAAGGTGAATGTAAAAAAACTGTTCCAGTTCCACTGTGCAGTGAGAGGCTCTGAAAAGCCAGTACAAAAAGGTTGGTATTCTTTATACACTATAGATGTTCCCTATCACAGGACGAGGCAATTTGCAGAGGCTACTTTAAAAAAAAAACAAAAAACCAAAAAACCTTCCTGAGGCTTTTCACTGCATGGCACTGGAAGGATTCCTTTTTCTCCAAATTCCACAGACTCTGTGGGAAGCACAAACCCTGCTATCTGTGTGGTGACTTGAGAAAGAGGTTTCTCCTTAATGAGTTGATATAATTCTCACTGATGTGAAAATGGGCTTTATTCCTGAGGTAATACAAATTCTGGTTCCAAAACTGCAAGCCAGAACAACCTTCCTGTTACTGTCTCCTCTGTACTTTGAATACACATTGTTAAGTCAGTTAAATGCAACTGGGTCAACAATATCATGATATAACACCCCCATAATGCAGAGCTAGAGGAGTGCCACAAATTATGCAGCAATCTGTCCTCTTGACCATGATGAAAGGAATATATTACCTGATACAGCCATTTTCAATCCTTTCAATATCTTCATCAGCAGCTCTGACAGACAGTCTGTGCATACCAGGGTAGGAGTGCTGGGTGTTGATTTTTGCCATTTTGCTTTACATATCAACATCTAAACGACAGCTGAAACAGGGGGAAAAAAACATTTTGTGAAGGCTGCAAAAGAAATGTGCTCAGCACTTAAAAAGAGCGATTTATTAAAACAATGGAACAGCAAAAAGCAAATTCAATCATCTGAAGAATAGCCAGTAATATTTACACACACCATATGATACCCGTTTCTTGATTTATTTGCATTACTCAGAAAAAAGTGCTAGTAGAAGTGTAACAAAGAAAACTCATCATGACCGAAGAAAAGGGTTACATAACACTGTAGTTGTCTTAGCCTCTGGGCCTACTGAATACCTACACTGTCATACCTGTTATCCACAGTGAAGTTGCATTTAAAATGTCATTAAAAGAAGGTTATAGTTAGAAAGTCAACCAAAAAAAGCTAGGTAATACACAGGTAGCCAACCAAAAAAAGCTAGGTGATACACGTTAGGACAGCCCATTCCACTTTACATTGATTCCCTTATGCTAATTTCATCTTTTTTTTAATTCTGAAAACACATATTAACCAAGCAGATAATTAATGAAATGTATCCCTCAGCTTAATATATGCCATGCACTAATTCTATATTATCTAAACTTTGCACTAAACACATACTAGGGGGTTTTTCCATTTATCTTACAGATTTTATAGAAACTAACATTCTGCTCTGAATTATTCCTAAAGCAAAGCTCACAATCCATTATTAGCTCTATGTTATGCATCCAGTTTCTTCAAAACCAGGTACCTGACTTACCCTCTACTGAACTCCCAGACAACTAAAGGGAAACATATAGAACTTTCAGAATTATTTAATATATTTGAAAATATAAAATAGAGTAACACTTTTTTTTTTCATCCAGAAGTAATGACATTAGTCTAGAGTCCTTGGGCATCGTTCAACACTTGAAAATCTGGTTAGTATTTCCCATTACTAGTTTTACCTCAGTGCAGGTCAACTGATGTATAACTGTGTCTCACCTTAAACTGAGCCCTGTACATACTGATTAACTTAAGCTTTACTGGGGAAAAAATGGTCATTTCTATTACACGTTGATATAAAAAAATAAAGAGGGATCTTTCAACCTGCTCTCAGATTTGAATGTTCACTCAGAAGAATTAATTCCTAATGTGCCAATAATTTATGCTAAAAACATAACAGTATATAAAAATGTTAACTGGAACAGTCTCACAAAAGGAATCAATTTTGTCTGTTCAAAAAACATCTGCCAAATTATTTATGTATATGTTAATGTAGATCCATTAGAAATATCAATGAATACAATTTCTTTTAAAACGATTCAGCCTTTGAGAGACAAACATTGTTATTCATAAATTAACTAGCAAAATTAATAGGTTTCAAAATAGGTGCGATAACAAAAATACCTCATCTCCAGGAAAATTTTTCATAAATAATTTTTTAGTTACAATTACTGCTTCTATTACATACTTTGTAACATAGAATTACATAGATGACACGCAACAGCGCTTTGGTGACTAGAACATTTACTTTGCCGTAACAGCGAGTATTAAAGTAGCTCCCATCTCTGATTTATTCATTTGAACATAATTCAATGAAGAAAATGTGGTTTTCCTTCTGCTATTACTGATTTCTTCAATAGTTCAATTCAATTTCTTCAAAGTTCAGCTTACCAAAGCCTGCAAAAGTAGCCTACAATTTACACTCTGTCTCACTGCCCAGGTTTCAAGACTTGACGTTACGACGGGAGGCTACCAAGGCAGCAGCCAGAGTGTCACAGCCGCTTCATTTCAAAACACAGCAGCATGCTTCCTGCTGACAAATTGTTGTGCACATGCAGAAAGTAAGGCACAGCAGCAAATTGCTTCTTCCTACTAATAGTTGCTCCTGCTGCCTATTCATTTCCACTGCTTTGAGCTATACTAAGTCTCATGAAAGGTAACTACTCTTAAAAGTGGCATGAGCTACTTGGATTATACTGCTCTGTACAGACCCTGCTCTCCTTTAAAGATCAGCCAAATAATTTTACTGGGTTTTTTTAATCATAATAGAACTCTCTATCACATTGGAGGAGGGAAGGAGGACTTGTCCGTCTTCCACTGAACAGTGTCATGTACTCCCCATATGTACCCCCATAAAACTTCCACTTGATTGTAGTTCAAGATTTTAAAAGCTTGATGGTGGGAAGAATAGAATGATTCATAAGATAAGTAACAAAGCATTAACTTTTTTCTAAGGACATATTTCCAACACAAAGTTAGTACTGAGTTAAGATCTTAACTAGTCCTGCCCCTTAACACAACAATAACCCTGTCCTTAGTTCTGGTGATTTACAATCAGATTGATGTCTACCTACTGCAGTTCTTAAACAAGGGTCACCTTGTTTATAATGTCCAACAAAATTAGTAATTCTGTTAAAACAATGAAAGTATGAGGTAATAAAAACCTTCTGAAGTCAGGGATGATGCAGACCATTTGCTACCAACAACATGTACTATCCCACTGAAAAGACACTTTGTTTCTGAACCTGGAGAGCAGTGAACAATGCCTTTAAGTGTTTGTTTCAAAAGCTGTAGGTATGATGTACGGATTTACAGACCTGTCATTTCTGCATCAGTTCCTGAAGGTTTGGTTAAAACCCATTAAGTACAGTATTTCTTTAAACTTCACACTGAAATGGCTTCTCCAGAAGTTACTAAACTCCTGAAATTAGATATTACTAGTCTGGAATTAGACACTACTAAGAGATACTGGAATTAGATACTCATAATCTCCTGGAATGGTTTGAGTTTGCCAGTGGAGCACTGAATACAGGAAACAGTTGTGTATCTAATTTAGACTTCCAAAAGCCATGCCACTAAGGAAACAAAACAAGTTATAGGATATGAAACCAAACACTGTTTTGGATGAAAAACTAGCCTCTTGGAAGACAGAAAGCAAGAAAGGACTTAAGCAGTCACCCTCACAACTGCAAAAGTTTAAGAACAATATACGTCAGGGTTCCATAGGAAAACCTCTCATTAATGATGCTGATGAAAAGAAGCAGCAGTGAGACAAGATCTCAGGATGGCAAAAGGTTCTACGGGTAGGACAAACAAAAGAGGAGTGCAAGGAACTTCAGGGTGACTCACATCAACTAGATCAATTTCTCAATTTGATGGCTAGTGACATGCAATGTAGGCAAATGGAAGTCAACAAATACTGGTGAAAAGCATGTAACCTACTACCCTATATGCTTCCAAACTAACCATATGCTCTCAGAAAAGGAACCGGAACACTATATACGTACAGCTCAGTGAAATGCCCGGCTCAGTGCAGGGTGGGCTTGCTGACACAATAGCTAACGATGTACATGGGAAGTGTTGGTGACACAAAGAACACTAAAACTCCTCCAGGAAACAAGAAAAGGGAAAGAAAAATGGGGCTTGCTCACCCTACAAAGGCAAAGAATAAGAAGCTATAAAATAAAAATCTGTAGGCAAAATTGGAGCTTATTCCAGAGCCCTTACAATGATTTCAGCTGTAAAATTCAAATTCAATATACAGTGTGCTCTGAACTCTTATTCTGCAGGAAAGGAGGAAGGAAAAAATTCACAGAAATACAACCCTACTATTAATCAATAAAATACATGAACATATTTTTGGAAGGAGGTAGGGAGAGTGGATGAAGGTTCATTATTATATTGTGCCATGCATGCCCAGCTGTGATAGAGAGAGACAGAACACAGGAGTGTTAGAAATAAATAATGCAGTAACTTGGGTGCAGCGCAGGTGGCGAGCCCTCCTGAAGCAACATGGTTTGGCCCTGCATGAAGCACACAAAATTCTGACAAATTACTGGCTATCTGATAAAGGAGAAATATTTGTTCCTTCTAAGGCCTCAAAGGTTCCTAACAATAAATGTGTTTAACGGTCTAGGGAGGAGAACAGTGTTTCAAAACGGGATCCAAAACCTGGCAAGCGACTGCCTAGGGAGCAGCTTACAGTGAGGAGGGAGCGATCAGGAGCCAGCCAGCGGCAAAACGCCGCAGAGGCGCGAGGCTGAGCAAAGACCTTTCGCAGGGCCGCAGAGAGACGGCTCCAGCTAGCTGGGGTCTACAACCCTAAAACCACCACTGAAAGCTGGTGCTCACAAGACAGTTTTAAGAACTGAGTAGAGCTCAGACTTGTATTTAAAAATGCAGTCCTTAGTGTGATGGGTTGGCCTTGGCTGGCTGCCAGACACCCACCCAGCTGCTCTCTCAGTCCCCCTCCTCAGCAGTCTACGAGGAGTTATCATCACAGGCAAGAAAGACTCGAATTGGGGAAAATTAATTTAATTTATTGCCAATTAAAATAGAATTGGATGGTGAGAAACAAAGACAAAAACATCCCCCCCCCCTCTTTTTTTTTCCCCACATTCAACTTCACTCCGACATTCCCAACTCCTCTACCTCCTCCACCCTGACCAGCGGCAGGGGGGCGGGGGTTGTAGTCAGTCCATAACGGTTCCTCTCTGCTGCTCTTCCCTCCTCCCACTGTTCCCCTGCTCCAGTGTGGGTCCACTCCACGGGCTGCAGTCCTTGAGGATAAACCTGCTCCAGTGTGGGTCCTCCCAGGGCCACACTTACTGTCAGGAGACACTGTTCCTGCATGGGTTCCTCTCCACTGGCTGCAGGGCAATCTCTGCTCTGGCACCTGGAACAACACCTCCTCTCCTTCTTCTCTGGCCTTGGTGTCTGCAGAGCTGTTTCTCCCACTTTCTTTTCCCCTCACTCCTCCCACACTGCCTGTGCAGCATTTTACCCTTTCTTAAATACATTTTCCCCAAGGTACAACCAGCCTGGCTGAGGAGCTCAGCTGTGCCCTGGTTTGGTTCCTTTGAAGCCAGCTGGAATGGGCCGTCCCCAGCACGGGCAGACCCAGCCTGTCCTCACAGAGGCCCCTTGCAGCCCCCCGTCCGCACCTGGGCACCTGCACCCCATGCAAGTAGATACCTGCCTTTTATAAAACCTCTGTTATCTTCGAAGTACACTCTCTGCTCTGAATACTTAAATCTAGTAATTACACTGAGGGTAAAAATTGATTACCCAGAGGCTGACAAGTCTGATAAATCTATGTTAGGCACTTAAAACAGGTATTTAGCTCACCAGCAATTTAACAAGAAAGACAAACAGATAGATAGTCCACTGAGCCTGAATCTAGTTCACAGAATCACAGAATCATTAGGGTTGGAAAAGACCTCTAAGATCATCAAGTCCAACCACCAACCCAACACCACCATGCTCACTAAACCATGTCCTGAAGTGCCACGTCTACACGTTTTTTTTTAACACCTCCAGAGATGGTGACTCCACCACCTCCCTGGGCAGCCTGTTCCAATGCTTGACCACTCTCCCAGTCAAGAAATTTTTTGCTGGTATCTAGTCTAAACCTCCCCTGGCGCAACTTGAGACCATTTCCTTTCATCCTCTCACTAGTTACTCAGGAGAAGAGACCAACACCCATCTCACCACAACCCCCTTCAGGTAGTTGCAGAGAGCGATCAGGTCTCCCCTCAGCCTCCTCCTCTCCAGACAGAACAACCCCAGTTCCCTCAGCTGCTCCTCATAAGACTTGTGCTCCAGACCCCTCACCAGCTTCGCTGCCCTTCTCTGGACACACTCCAGCACCTCCAAGTCCTTCTTGTAGGGAGAGGCCCAAAACTGAACACAGTTAGTTACCTAGTTTTAGGCAACCAAATCCAGGAGAACTGGATCCTTAAAGTATCCTTGTAATTTTTAATTTTCCAGAACTCATGTGACTTATCTTTAAGCACACCAAGTCAAACTATGGAAAACAAAAACTGTCTCAGGTTGAAGAATTTTCCAGTGTCAGACAGCAAAATAAAACTTATCATCTGACACAATCCTAGCTCTTGAAATATCGACATCTTTACCAATGACTTAAGTAGAATTTTAAAACACTTTCTCACTTAGTATTTCTTTCCTTGCTACCGGTTGTACTAACCTGAAAAAGATTAATAATAATTCCGCACTCAGGAATATTGCTTTTCAGTGCATAAATCATTGAGACTGAAACCAGAGCTAAATGAGAAAGGTGTATTAGCCTACTAAAAATAAAACAAATTATACATTAGTGATAGCTTGCCATACTCCAAATGCAAATAGTTCATGTACTCTTTTATCTACTTCCTTTTGGATTCAATAGCAACTGATGTTTTGTGTCAAATTATTTTACACGCACTGTCTGGTATAAAAGACCTGTTTTATCAAGACAGCTAGTTGTTTGATAACAAATACGAGTTCAAGTAAAACATGAAAACTTCAGATTCACATACGCATTTCCTAATTTTGAAAATCAGGTTCTACTTATCTCTTTATAAAATTAAAGACTTAGAACTAGAGTTACAAAGGCTGCAGTATCTAAATTTTAGGAGTTCTACCATCCAGTGATTTCCTACAGCAAGCATGGAGAAAATCAGATACCCAGGAATAAGACACCGAGAAGGAAGCTACCTATGCTAGCCAATACGAAATGGCTGAAGCTAAAACAGGAGAGTGAAAATAACTGGGCATCTAACTCCAGGCCAAAGAGAGGTAGCACCCAGTTCACAGCCATAACTCCCGCCTTCTCAAGTCTATTCACCCATCTGCAGCAAACTGCATCGTGCTTAGGAGTCGCACCTCAAAAATGAGAAATTCCTCAAGTCTGCTTCAAATTAAGCAAGCCAAAACCAGTTTTCCCCCTTCCTCTGGAGCCTCCTACAAACAGGTCATGGGATACACTCACACATACCTTCTCAGGGGTTTGCGGTGAGAGCGCACAGCAGAGCAGCGGCAGGAAAGCCTGTTTTCAGCACCCACTGCAATCTGGACGCAGTCAAGGCCTCTGAGCAGCTTCGTGGCCCAGGTTTCAGACAGTTTTGCACATGATCGGTAGCAAAAAAAAAAAAAAAGCCCAGCACACAGACACTCGTTTAAATATTACAAATTATATCACGTTTGGGAAGTTGCTGGCTACCAGCTAAGCCACCAAAATGAACTGTGTAGCCTGTCAAAGTTGTTCAATAGTACGTAGTAGTTTAAACATTCATGAAAGAAGTTTGCATGACTACAGACTTCCTCTCAAGAACATTGAGAGTTCACATTTGGGCTACTCCAGCTGTTCCCCTTTTGGTCAGAATATGTTTACTCGCTCTAACTTAATTCCAAATTGTTAACCAAACAAATATTAATACTTCTGATATGACATAAACATGGTTGTTTATCAAGTAATGATGGCAGATATCAAGCTGTTTATACCACCACTTAATATTCTTAAAGCTTATTTATTTAGATTAAAAGAACTACAGACAGAAAATATGGCAGAATTCAAAAAACAACTTTTCAAGGTGAAATGCGCATCACTGCCACAAAGTAAAAGGTGACTTTACACATGATTTTATAGCAGATCTTATGTATTTGTGTAGTTGGTAATATAGTGTTGTTTTTAAGGCTTTCAAAAACATTTTATTTATTGCTATGAAAGCAGTGATGAGCTGCATAGGATCACCTGAATCATTTTAGTTAAGACACGTTCCAAATCCTCACACAGCTTCTCAGGTTCAACCCTGGTAAATCTTTGGGATTTATGTAGGGATTTGACCTCCACCTACATGATCCTTGTTACATCACTTCGTAATAGTTGTAGTTCAGCTGTATGTTATGTATGTTGTGTATGTTATGCGTAACAGTCTGCAGTTCCAATGTATCAACCAGTACCAGCAACAAATGGACCTCAAAGACTGGACACCAGACCTTTAAACAACTATGTGATTTGAAGGCAATGTGCAACTTTTTTCTTCAATGATTTGGAGGTTTGTAAATTAACCTGCAGATGTAACTCTGACACACTCTTATGGAAATCAGCTCTGTATAAAGGCTACTGGATCAAGCCCAGGAGGTTGAAAAAATAAGCAGGCTGCACCTCCTTACTCTCATGAATCGTTATGCATAACAGTTTAAATCAATAGTTCTTAAATTCTACTACCTCTTTTAAAAGTACACTTTTCAAATTTTATTACTATCTGCTGCACCATATTATATTTTCTGTAGTCTGTGGGCACTGGCATCTCCTGAAAATGCACACAGTTTATACGCATAGCCTAGTACCCTCAGTACTTTAGTACTGCTCTGTCAAACAAATACACTACCTCTCACAGGTACTCCAGGATGTGCATATACTATAATTTATAGTTTTAGAACGAAATGCATATGATTATCCCCTGCCACCTTGTAGTAGCAAAATAATCTTTTAAATAAATTGAGTTATTTGGACTCAGTTTCCCTTCTATATCTATGAGTTATTAGTAATACAGCTCGATCGTCAAAGATCTACTAAATTTTTTTGCACACCATTTTCTATTAATACATTATTTTTTAGACTGGAAACTGTTCAGGAGGAACTAGCTATGTATATTGAACATAACATTGTAAATTAAAACACAGTAAATTACAAACTACAGTTGACTGGACAACCAAGTCACATCATGTTGTTTCTGTTGCTAGTACAGGTTAACATGATGTAAGTATCTATATTTCTATACAGAAAATAAGCTCTGTGCAAGGCTTCTGTAACCACCGTCTGTCTAAAATTCACCACTTCTGCCAACATCTCTGCCAGTGCATTCATTTGCCAAGGTAACTTTTAAAAGTGAACATCGCAAGGGCATGAATACAGCTAAACCACAGCAGGTTTAGATTTCTGAACGAGTGTCTATGAAATATATATATATATGTTTACATGTGTGCACGTGCATACATGTGAATGTTACCCATTCAAATTCACTCCCTGCCCACCGTGTGTAAACTATCCCAGTCATCCCATTTGGCCAGGGAAGGAAGGTGTGAGAGGTAATTTGTGTCACATTTCACATGCAGTAACAAGGCATTCGACAGAAGAGGATTTAAGAGATGCTAATGAAAAGAGATGGCAACATTGGAGAAGGCTGCAGGATAACGTGCTGAACCGAAATGACTGAGCTTGGGTGCAAACGGGATGACAAAGGCTGGGATGTGCAGAGGTACCTACAGCGGGCAAAGCTGAGAGACCCTGAGATGGAAGGATGGTGCATCATTTTTTCAAGCTGATGTGCTCTTTCCTCAAGTCGTTCACTGCTTGTTTACCATGATTACCCTTGCTGATTAGACAGCCTGACAGTCCCATTGTCATCTGCACCGTGTATTTTTCTAATCAGATGGGTTTAGCACGCATACTCAAAGAAAACGACATAAAAATAACAGAGAAAAAAATCAACT
This sequence comes from Phaethon aethereus, assembly GCF_964289735.1. Classification (NCBI taxonomy): domain Eukaryota; kingdom Metazoa; phylum Chordata; class Aves; order Phaethontiformes; family Phaethontidae; genus Phaethon; species Phaethon aethereus. The sequence goes on from NC_138575.1 coordinate 147,697,288, forward strand.
GTGCCGATTGAAGGCAAAGTTACAGTGTTTCAAAACCTGTAACATCTGAAACTACAATTTACTCAAACAATGAAAATTACAGATTTTAAATACATCAGTCCTCATACCACTTGCTTTGATGGTAACAGCTCTGAATCTGGAAAACAAAGTACAGTAAAAAGTGTCCACTGCTAACCAGTACCAACATTTATATTTAACATCGTTTCTTCAGAGATTTAAAGTAATGTTCATGTCATTTTTCCTTGTCTTCTTTTGGCTGCTTCTCTTTAGCATGGATTAGAGAAAGACACTGACTATAGCCATTATTGTAGCTTGCACATTCTTAGGCACACTATGGCCTGGTTTACACTACAGAAGTTTTGCAAAAGATGCCATATTGCCAAAAACAAGGTCAAGTTAGCGGGAGCACCAAGAACCCCAGGAACTTGATTTCCTTTCACCGGACTTGTAGTATTTGCTAGCCTTTTCTTTATATAGGGTTTGACAGCCTCACGCTTATACCACAGGCACCGGGCAGCAGAGGAGTTAGAGAGACATGGATCAAACTGGTAAAGTGAAGCCCCAGTCCACAGGAGTGGGTAATTCCCCCCGGCCCCACATCTGTACGGGTTTGTGTCCCGAATTCAATAGTGGATACACGGATCTCTATGTCAATTAATCAAATTAACGTTTTCCTTTATAAAAAAATAGAAGAGCTTGTAAGTTACGTTTCCATTTCAAGCTTTTGCCTTCAGGTTTAGACCTGAAGTCTGACGCAGGACACGGCTCCACTCGCACAGGCATAACAGAGACGGAGGCTTCACTGCCTCCTCTTGCAGACTCACCTTCCCACGCTTTCCTCCGCAGCATCCGAATTCAGGAACTCGCCCACCCGCAGGCGCTGCGGGGCCGTTACCCTCCAGCCACACCGACAGGCAGCGCTGCCCTTCCCCGACGCCGTTTCGGTCCGGACGCCGCTCCCGGCCCGCGGCGCCGGGAAGCCCCGGCAGCGACAGCCGCGGCCCAGCCCGGCGGGGGCAGCGGGGCAGGCCCCGCCGCCGCCGCCCCTCCGCGGACGGATTAACAGCCAAAGCCCGCGCGCTTAAGCCCGGCTCAGCGGGAAAAGCCGCTCGAAGGGCTTTGCGATCCTGTTAAATTCTCGGAGAGGATCAAGACGTCAAAGCAGCTCGGCGGCGTCCCGGCACATTTCTTGCCACGCCGAGGCAAGTTGGGGAGCCCGCCGCGGGCAGGGCACGGCCGGCCCGGGGACGCCAGCGGGGCGCGGACGGGCAGCCCCGAGCGGTGACGCCGTTCTCCACGCCACAAGCGACGTGACCCTGCGAGGCGGCTCGCCCCGGCGGCAGCAGCGACACGCGCCCCGGCCCCAGGCACTCGCCACCGGCCGGGCGGAGCTGCTGGGGCGGGGCGGGGGGTGGCCGCGGAGCAACGCGCGTTAGTCCCTCTCGGTCCGGCGAGGTCCCATCGGCGGCGCCATCCGTCTCCCGGCCGCGCTCACCGCTCCCGCCGGTGCCTCCGCGGCTGCCTCAGCCGCCGGCCGTGCTGCCGGGAGAGACCGGGCGGAGGAGGCAGGCTCCGCGGCGTCCCTAGAAGGGCCGGCCGCCGCTCGAGAGGGGCGCTCCGGCCCGCCAGATAAAGCCGGCCCCCCGCCGCCTTCCCCTGCCTGCGCGCCCTCACACACGCCGCCGCCAGCGCCGGGGCCGGGCCCGGCGGGCTGCCCGCCGCACCCATCTCCCCCTCCCCAGTCCTCGCCTCACGCGCGGGGCCGCCCGTTGGGGGCTGCAGGGCTGGCGGCGGCGAGCCGGGCCGGGCCGGGCCGGGCCGGGCGGGAAGCGGGGCAGCGGCGGGCAGGCGGGCGGGGAACGTGCCGCTGCCAGCTGGAAGCGTGCGTCGTCCCCCCGGCCCCGGCAGGGAGCGGATTTCGCGGGGGGGAGGGTGTCTCTGCCTGAGGGGCACCGTGAGGAGGCGATAGCCCGCAGCCGGGCACAGCACTGCCGCTGGGACCGACACCTCCTCCATGAGGAGGCGTTTCCCCTCGTTGTACCGCTGAGTTTCTTCTTCAATACTTTGGTCTGCTCTCCCTGACCTCCTGGAGGGAGCTCGCCCTCACGCTGGCGGCCCACCTCCCTCTTGCCCGCCTGAAGCTTCCTGAAGGGCTTTCGCAGTCCCTTGAACTTCACCTCTTCGATTCCGATCCAGCTTTTCGCTGGGTCCAGAAAAGCTGGAAGCAAAGAGCATGTATGAAAGCGCCATAAAATGATTCTTCAGCTGGAAAGAAAGGGTTGGCAAAAGCCGTGTCATTCATAACCGAGAGGCCGCTGCGCTTTGCTGGACAACATCCGTTCAGCTAGATTGAACACAACATGACGCCAGAAATGCATTTGCGGTTTTGGAGAGGCAGAGTTACTCACTGCTCTCCCCTGCTCAGAATGATTTTACATGAGAAAGATGAACCACATCACACAACAAGCACTAAGGAGAGGAAAAGGCCATGTCTGAAACTCTGAAAACCCCATCAGAAACTTGAGGTCTCTTTCTCACACAGCTATCACATCGCTCTTCAGAGTAACAGAGTGTTTTTGGGGATCAGAACAAGAAAAGCCTGGGAAGGCAGAAAGCATGAGAAGAACAAGCTTTCTCACTTCTTTTCCTGCTGGGTTGCCTCCCCGGGAGCACTGCGGGCAGTGTCCTGGAAGCGCTGGTAGAGGAGCTAGTCGGCCAGGAGTGTGCCAAGTGTCAGGCTGCAGTTGTCCCTCAAAAGGCTCAAGCACCGTTTGCACTTTCCATGCGCTACACGTAGATACTCACCCTTTGCGGGTCCTGACTTCCTACTACGAGAAGGTCTAGAACCTTACGCCCATGTTGTGGCTGTTACGTGAAGAAAGTCTGGGAAGGGAATCCAGGAAAAAGTTTTGGAGATTTCCAAAAGGTCCCAGATCTGGACAATAGAGAGATCAGGCTGAATCAACAAAAATGAGTGTCCACAGCTGGAATGCATCACTTTGCAAGATCTGTCTTAATATTCAGTCATAAGAAAATTTAGATAAAATACTCTGTTAAAATAATAATACATCTTCACAATAGCTCAATTTACCTCGCTTAATCAAAGCATTAAGTCTCTTAAAATCTTTTGTATCACAGAAGTAAATCTCTGAGAGAAAATATGTTTCATATAGGAAAACAATGTTAACTAAATTTATCTAAGCATTTATCATAACATGCATGTTTGCTTAAAAATGCTATTTGCTATTCAAGGAAATAATGCATTGTCACTATAACAACTTTTTTTTTTTAAATATAGGCTTATTTCTCACTTTTTAGATGAAGCTGAATTACATAAATTTTAGAATAGGTGGCTGATTTCTCAGACTGTAAATATACAGCCTGCACTGATAGTTTTCCTTTCTCTTTCCTAGGTTCTTCCTGAAGTCATCATTCTCTGTAGAAATACTAAGCGTACACTTACAGTTCTGTAGCGAGGTAAAAGCCTTACTTAAAGCATAAAATTCCAACACCAATATTCTTTATTTTATGTAAGTTTTTAAACTATATACCGAAATCACAAGCAATATTAAGTGTTCTCCATTAAGTGTGCCACCTCATTCTCAGCTTACCTGTTGTGCTAGAGCAAACAGCCCTTTCTGCACTAAAACGTTTTACATAGAAAATACGTTTTAAAAAATCTGGAAAAATATAATTTGCAGTAGTACCAGGAAAAACAGTACCCACTCTTTAAATTCGTGTGAAGCCTTTTTGTCCTCTTCAAGAAGTCGTATTCACTGGGAGACACTGCATGTTTCTCCGTTCAGACAAGGTGCTACCTGGACAACAGAGATGTTATTGGTACCAAATCACAACCACTGGTTCCCCATCAGCACCCCACTTCCCACCCCCTAGAATCTAACTGTGCTCAGCCAGCTCCTGCTTCCAGCTACATGTTCCTCATTGCAAAAAAAGCTGGAGGTCCTCCGGTGTCCCAGATTTCCATGTCAACTGTTCCTGTTGTTTGTAAGCACAGAATAGAGAGACTTGGTTAAGCTCTCAATAGCTCACTGACTTTTTTATCAGCCAGTCACCCCAGATACACCCGAATGACTGTGGAGCATTTAAGTGCTCCCGTGGGGAATAGGCTACATCTTTACAGAGCAGTAAATAGAGCTGAGAGAGCCCAACTACTCTCCCACTGAAGCGACAATTTGGGATGAGAAGCTGCTCAGAGCAATTACTGTTGCTAGCACAGGAAAGCTGGGACAGGGTGCTCCATACTACCTCCCAGAAAAATACACCATAAAAGCATTTGATGAGCCAATAGCAAGGCATGCCTCGCTAACGCAGCACAACAATGACAGAGGTGAACGTGGAGCAAAGGGGGGCTGAAGCTGTTGGAGTGAGTAAGGAAGGGCGAGGAAGAGAAGTGGAAGAAAATCAGGGAAGGTGGGATTGGTTGGGAGTTTATGAAGAGGACAAAGTGGTAGCAAAGGAACAGAACCACTATTACAAAGGATTCAGGCATCATTCAGGCATTGAAAAAAAAAAAACCAAAAGAGCAACAGAAGGTTTACATTTACTGCAGTTTTAGAAAGGCTTATTATACATACACCCATTACACGTCAAGCCAAACAAAAGAGACCCTTTTCCACCATATATACAAAGGGTGTGCTGGGGATATACACACGGTGAGAGGGGACCACAGTGGCTGCAGCGCTCTCCATGCCCTGGCATGGTGTGGTCAGCGTATGGTAGGGAGCTGCTGAACCAACTGCCCCTCCTGCTCCTCTCACACCGTTTGCTTCTCAGGCACAGGTGCTGCCGAGGGCTTCATACAACTCGTAAGCACCACAATCTTCAGGTAATTCAATAAAGATGCTGGAACAGGCTTTTACCTGGTGTAGACTTACCCAGATGAAAATCTGTTTTGCCAACTATACTGCTTTTCTAAATATCGGTGATTGTTACAGCCATTGATATCAGGACTATACCTCTTCAAAAGCAACCTCAGTCATGTGGCTAGTAATTACATTTTAAATTATGTCCGAAATGAAATGCAACTAATTGCAAAGCTCACAGGTTCAGTTCTGCTAAAGAATCCCTCAAAGAGATTGCACAAACACATTTAAAACGTAGAGCTACACAGACAAAATGAAGAGAATGCCTTAAACATACTTGGCTAGCAGTGTGAAGTATGCACAGCAAACTGACAAAAATGTTTAATTGCTGTTTGCAGTCATCAGTCATTGTCTAAGTAAGCACTAAGAGGCAGAAAACCATCCTGAGTGCTGTAGTGAAATTTGGCAACATTTTCCAGTTCTCATATTAAATTCTATGTGCTAATTATGTTCTTATTCAAACCTACTTACTAGCAGTTTTCAACCTACTAGTGGCAGGGTTTGGCCAGTTGCCTAGGTATTGAAGATGACAGGAGAAAAGAAATAACTTCTCACTTTTCTGAATTAGTAGATATAAGTGAAAACATGCTTATTCAGGGAACAAATACTCCTTCTTTCCAACATTTTCCTAATATCCATGACAGCAGTTTAGCTCATACTTCGTTTTCACAATCATTAAACCAGTCCTTTGAGAGCCATCAACAGGTACGTTCAACATGTTGACTTCGCAAGACATCATCCATCTAAATAGTTATGTCCAGTAAGGCACTACTGATGATTTAAGTCAGTGACCTAAAATCATTGGTCTCTGACAGACATCTCTTGAAAACACAACCATGAATTACCGTGTCTAATTTCAACAAAGTATTTTGTGGTTTTATATGCAAATTAAATATCCATTTTGTTCCAGCCTGTCTGCAGTTAAGCAAAGTATCAGTGATAGTTTGCAGCTGGAAATGAAGAAAGGGAAAATCTTTAGTTCTAGCCCCTCAAAATAGAAAAGAGAGGGAGAAAAAAAGAAAGAAAAAGAAAAAGCAGACCCTTATGTTACAGTCTTTCACACCTTGGGCCTAAGCTACCTAGTTATTACACACAGGCCTTCTCTCTCATAGTTTACTTTCTCATTTTATTCGTTTCCAGCTCATTTACAGCTTGCAAGTGAAGCTCCTCAGCTGTCAGTCCACTCTCCAAATTCTCCCTCTTGTTTTCTTTCATCTTTCATGTCATGAACTTGTCATATTTACCCTAAAGGCCCTGTTCAGCTGTCCCGGTCTACTTCCCTCTTTCATGTTTTTCTTGTTTTGTTACTGTGCCGAGGTTTCTATTTTCTAGATTTCTAGTCTGACTTCACTGTGTATTTAGTTTTATCTTCACTTTAATAAAATTAGAACATAGCTACCAATACCCGCCTTAAAACTTTCCTAGTTTATTTTGAACTCCAGGAAAATACTAATATTTAAGTAATACTTAATCAGTGCCTTTCTATCTAGAAAATTGTTTTATTAGACACTAGGCGTCTGCTTCTGTTTCCTGCTGCTGCTCAGGATTTCCTTCTTAGATACTTTGGAGAAAGAAAAGACTTTCAAGTAAGGCACCAGTTGAACCACAGAAGATCTGAATCCTGGCTCTCTGCTTTTTCATAAATCTTTCTGCACCTCAGTTACTGTTTTTCAGGTAAGAATCATTTGCCACCTTAGAAATATTACCAGAATAGCTCTAGTAATGTCTATTAGTTCTTAGGAATAATGCTTCAGCTACTGAGTATAGGCAGCAACATAGCCTGGTGGTTAGGTGCACACTTTGCTCCCTAGAGAAATGGCTTTAGTTTTTTCCTCTGTGACAAAATTCTTGCGACCTGTGGGAAATCACTCAGGTCTGCGTCCACAATCAAATATGTGGGCATTGAAGTCCTGTGAAATCAAATACTTCTGTGACTCTAACCTTAAATATTCTGATACACCTTAGTTCTTGATCTATAAAATGTGAGAATTATGTTTAAACAGACACCGAGCGTATGTGAAGACTTGTGGAAGTTACGTAATCACACACACACGAGTCCCTGGGGTATATTAGCAATGCATTACCTGCTCCACTCTCTTTTCCTACGCTATTACTGCCATGGGAGACATCAGTTAAGAAGGGTACTCCTTCATAAGAGGCAACTCATTTCTACCACTCTGCTAAGTCATCCCTCCTTCCTTTCCTTGCCCTGTCATTAACATTTCAAGTCTCTCTGCTCCATTCAGAATTATTGCCTTCAGACACATTTCTGCAATCTCTTATACCTGAAAGGGAGTTGTGGTGAGGTGGGTGTTGGTCTCTTCTCCCAGGTAACAAGCGACAGGACAAGAGGAAATGGCCTCAGTTCTGCCAGGGGAGGTTTAGATTGGATATTAGGAAAAATGTCTTCACTGAAAGGGTTGTCAAGCATTGGGACAGGCTGCCCAGGGAGGTGGTTGAGTCACCATCTCTGGAGGTATTTAAAAGACGTGTAGATGTGGGGCTTAGGGACATGGTTTGGACTTGACAATGCTAGGTTAGCGGTTGGACTTGATGGTCTTAAAGGTCTTTTCCAACCTTCATGATTCCAACCATTCCAACCGAAATGATTCTATGCCCTCTGCCTGCCCATACCGCCAAGGAAAAATCCTTTTTAACTTGGAATTTGTACTGTTCCAGAAGATTTGAGATAAGGCTTAAATTTCAATGAGATTGACTTCATAAATTTAGCTCAGCAGAAGAAGAAGTTATTAGAATTACGCTAGGTATCAAAGATGTAAAGCATCGCTCCACCAGCTTGCACCGGTGTAGTGACTATACAGGATATAAAAAAATTCTATAATTAAACTATAGAAATTCAATTAGATAGTATTATATCTGCTAACAGGAGAATTAAGAGGCAGGAAAAACATAGCACTTGGATTGCTGTTAAAAAAGCAGGTGAAGAAATGAGCTTGCTGCACAAGAGAAACATAAACCAGAAAATATCTGAGATTTAAACAGCCAGGTTAGTAAAATGAAGAAAAATAGTACAGGTGCAATCATGCATACCATCAGTAATAAGATTGATTTCCACAAGGATCCACAAATTACCGAACACAGGTTGAGAAGAAGAAAGGATCAGGCATCCAGCTGTCACCAAGAAAATAGCGTCAGTCACCTGATTCCTACTAAACCTGTCTGGTGTCAAAGAGTTTTCTGTTGCATGCAGGGTTTCTCAGCAGTCCACCTCAAAACCAAATACTTCTCAGCCTTATCCCGCAGAGACTTGAGGAGCATGAGGCTACCGAATGGCTCCCTCAGGAGTGGCAGGCATCTCATGTCCTTGCATGTCAGTGCAGTCCAATAACTTTTTAATTCATTCTTATTCCATCCACCTTTCAGACCAGTTGGCTGTTGAGTTGGAGAACTGAGAAAATTTTCCTCAGACTGCACATATATTTCTACAGATAACTACAATATCAGTCCATGTGTCCTGAAAACAGGGCCTTTCCTCACTTAGCAATCTCTGGTCAGAAGACCTTGCCAAGGTGAAATGTTCTTACCCTCTTGCCAACCAGCAAAGCGGGTGCTGCAGGAACATTCTGCACCAACTCAAGAGATATGAAGAAGGGTGCACATTCCTTTGGCTTCCCCTGAGAAGATTTGCTTCTTAGATTTCTCCCGTTCAGTTTTGTGGTATCCTTTTCTTCCTTCAGAGCATAACACATAAAGTACAATCTCTCCAACACCAATTCAGAGTGAATATCTGTACTTTAAAAATCCTACAGCTGCTAGAAAATGGCTGGTGAGGCGAGGTGATATGTCTCAAAATATTTTCTATTAATCTTTTTTTCAAACAATACATTGTAGGAAATCTTTTTCTTCAGAAAGTTGTAGTGTATGGGTTAGACTATTTTTAGGAGAGAAAATGGGGAAACAGCTTTCCCCTTTTTCTGTGTTTTGTGACACTGCCTGTCTTGTTATTTGCCTTTACTTGCATATAATGGAATTGCATCTCATATCATGCAATATACGCCAAGACCACCATGCTGTGGTCTTTAAATAGGTCCATTTTATTATATTCATTAGATACCTGTGAGTTAGAGAAATACTGCCAATAACACAATGGCTAAATGGCCATAAAAATTATACATACTCTTGAGCTATTTTCTTTAAAATGGAGAAAATAACCAAAACTGGGGGGAAAAAATCACAATCATCGAGTCCATAAATTGCACTTTTTTGTAACATGTACTTTGATGATCTTCTGAGAAAGAATTGTGCACAGATACCTTTCTCCAGCTGCTTTCCATTTCTCCAGACTTAGTCTGTCAAGTTGAAGTTCCCTTTAGCTCCAGGATCAGCTGGCTTGTGAGTTTTCAGGTTAATCATCAGTAGCCTCTGAGAAATAAAGAAAAGACAGATGATGCAGCAGTAACTTCTCCCAAATGCACCAGAAAAACAGGAGTTAATTGCAAGAGGAGTTTTCAGAGCCTTGACTTAGGCCATCGTAGAATGAAATCCTGAGCCCATGATAGACTGGAAGCATTCAAAACTCATCACGTTCTGGAAGACAGACTGTAGCGTCCTCCTGCATCCAGCAGCAGAACAGCATTTTGATGAAGGTCTAATCTGTGAAGCAAAAAGTACATCTGAGAAGAGGATCAAGCCAGCTGAGACTTGCCACCCTAGCTCTGTAAATCCACCCTGCTCTGGGCTCGCCTGGGCTCAGAGCATTGATGCAGAGTTCAGCTTCACTGATTTCGGTCGAGTTGAATGAGGCCCTGAGCTGGAAGCAGACCTTACGTCATCAGCGCTGTCCTTTCACACCTTGAGGCCAACTCCTGGCATTAGTCATCTGAGCATAAACCCCACTTGTTCAGTCAGCTGAGGCAGTACACCTCACAGATCGTGATTTTGATAATGAACAACCAAAACACAGAGAGAGTTAGGCCCTGTGGGAACGATGGTCAATAGCCAAAGTAGAAATTCTGGTACATAATCATCCTTTGTTGTCAAAAAGGAGTAAGTGTTCAGTGGCAATTAGCGCTGTCAGAAGTCTCCTTCTGAATCTGTTAGGTGATTAATGGTATCATGTGTAATGATGCTATCCAAGAATTGACACTTCATCCTTTTATGATAGCCTTGTAACTCACGCCACTGAACTTCAAGATCTCAGCTACTCTAACATTGTGTAGGTCCACGACAATCCACAGAGCTGGGCTTATTTGTAGTACATGAGGCTTTGGCTCTGTGGTTCTGCTGTGAGGCACATTAATATTATTCTAATAGTTCGCTTAAGACTGCTATGGTCTTCCATAATGAACCACCAGCATGCATGACAGAAGAATAAGGCTTTGAAAATGAAGAAACAAACAAATATGTTTTAAAATCTCATTTTCTTCAGGTTGAGAAATCATCATTTACTGTTTGTGCTGTAGTTCTGACCCATTTCTTCTGATTGTTCCACGTCAGAGGAATTAAATGAACGAAGATCTGTGAAATAATTGGACTGCAAACCTGAGGAAAACTCATTTGGTTTCATTCCCAAGAGAAACACTGATTAGATCTGCCTTATAAAGCCACTTGCATTTAAAGAGCTTGAGTTATGATCTGGAGCCGAGCTACAGTTGAACAAAAGTGTGCAGTTCACACATGCAAATGCGAAACAAAAAGATTCAAAAGACAGAAAAAACAGAAACAAGGAACAGAAACGTCCAAATGGTGCATGTGAAATCCACATCACAGGTATCTTCACAGTTCTGAAACAGCCTACTCCTGTGAGGAACTGACTACTGTAGGGAACTGAACACGACCGAGCCGTTTTCAGAAACTAGCTCTGCTAGAGCAAGAGATGTCCTGATAAATAAAAGCAGAAGGGCACACATACCTGATTAGTGTTCCACTCTGTAATCTCCATGTTGTCCCAATTATAACTGTATAAACACTGTTTATTTTACCTTATTCTGCACTACCGGGGGAGGTACAGTAAGAGGGAAGGATAGGACTGCATGGAATTCTTTTTTACCCAAAGTGAATGAGCTTTTCCTTGGTTTGCATAAAAATAAATGTTGAATATACAGCAGCCGGCACCGCGTCTCACTGAAATCAATGGAAAGCATCCCAGACATTTTGGTGTGAAACAGGATTGGGTCTTTGATATATAAATGAAAGCCTTAACATCCACCTAAAGCCAGTCATTTTTACAAGCAAAATCACAAAACAAGCCGTTAACAGGCTAAAATTTCCAAAGAATGAATGGTAAGCCTCTAATATTGTTTGGTGTTGGGCAAACAGAAGCATGTCCATTAAGAGCAGCCAATGCACAGATAGATAAGGAACCTTCCTGCCTGTTGCCCAGTTCTCTGCCGGAAGAGAGTCCTGAGGGATGGGGAGCACATCGAGGAGACCAGCAGGGACACGGCTCCTGGCCTGAGGGAGGTGTGGAAATTCCTGCAGACTGCATGCCTACCTGTGAATTCACTTACCATCTTGTGCGAGTCAAGCTGACTGGAGATGCAGGCTTGGCGATCCATGCAGAAGCACTGCAGATGCTCAGGGAGATTTTTCTGTGAATTTTCATGCTGCTCTCTTTATGCAAACATGACTGCAAACATGTTAATGTTTCCCAGGTGACTAGCTTGGGATAATAAGTATAGACAAGAACACTCATTTTTTTACGTTGCTTCTCAAGACAATCCTATCTCTTAGGGTAAATAAAACTATCCCGCTGTCTCCAGCGGAATTTCAACAGAATGCCAGTCAGTCCTGAGGCACTGATAGGAATACAGCCCAACTCCTCCAAGCAGAATAAATTGGCATTTTCAGCCACATAATGGCGGTCCATTAGCAACAAGCACAAAGAAGGAGAGACACTTATGTGAAATACAAAGCAGAGCTTAAAAGCTTTTCTCGTCATGCTTTATAAAGGCAGTTGCTGTCATTGCTGGGCCTCACTAATGAATCTGAAGAAATTCGGTTGACAGTCTGCAGCCAAATGTTGGTAATCACAGATTAAAGACATCTCTCTCATGAACTCATAAGTATCTTTACTTGCATCTGACAGCAGTCAGCCCATACTCCGAGATGGACTGTGTCCTGAGATACATGAGACAAATGATGAGAACTAAAGAAACTAAAGAACTAAAGAAAATGTATGGGAAAGCTACAAGGCCCTAACAGCTCCAAATGTCCACCTGTTGACCTTCATTTCCACAGTACTTGGAGTAGTCTGATGCCTCCTGTCAGAAAGCAGTGACTTACCCCAACCACTGAGCAAAGAGGAGAAGAAAAAACCCTACCCTCTTGATTTTGCTTTGGAGTTATTTTAGCCAACACCCTTTATTTCCATTCACTGTATATGAGGCTCAAGGTGTAAAGTATGCCTCATTAATAGTGGTGTTATTAATAGCTGTAAAAAGCAAGCGACAGGAAGTTCAGTATTTCGGTAAAGAGCACTGAAACCTGATGAACCTTCATTTATCTGGCACTGTTAAATATCTTTATATGACTTTCTGAGGACCAGAGAGTAAAGCAGGGCAGCAGCAGTCTGACATGGTTACTGGCTGGATGGCCGAGACCAGAGAGTTGTGGTGAATGGCGTTAAATCCGGCTGGCGGCCGGTCACAAGCGGTGTTCCCCAGGGCTCGGTTCTGGGGCCGGTCTTGTTCAATATCTTTATCAATGATGTGGATGAGGGGATCAAGTGCTCCCTCGGTAGGTTTGCAGATGACACCAAGTTGGGTGGGAGTGTTGATCTGCTGGAGGGTAGGAGGGCTCTGCAGAGGGATCTGGACAGGCTGGATCAATGGGCTGAGGTCAACTGTATGAGGTTTAATAAGGGCAAGTGCCAGGTCCTGCACTTGGGTCACAACAACCCCATGCAACGCTACAGGCTTGGAGAAGAGTGGCTGGAGAGCAGCCCGGTGGAAAGGGACCTGGGGGTGCTGGTTGGCAGCTGGCTGAACATGAGCCGGCAGTGTGCCCAGGTGGCCAAGAAGGCCAACAGCGTCCTGGCCTGTATCAGAACTAATGTGGCTAGCAGGAGTAGGGAAGTGATTGTGCCCCTGTACTCAGCACTGGTGAGGCCGCACCTTGAATCCTGTGTTCAGTTTTGGGCCCCTCACTACAAGAAGGACATTGAGGTGCTGGAGTGTGTCCAGAGAAGGGCAACGAAGCTGGTGAGGGGTCTGGAGCACAAGTCTTATGAGGAGCAGCTGAGGGAACTGGGGTTGTTCAGTCTGGAGAAGAGGAGGCTGAGGGGAGACCTTATCGCTCTCTACAACTACCTGAAAGGGGGTTGTGGTGGGGTGGGTGTTGGTCTCTTCTCCCAAATAACTAGTGATAGGATGAGAGGAAATGGCCTCAAGTTGCACCAGGGGAGGTTTAGACTGGATTGCAGCGAATCTTCTGATGCCTCTTGGAAAGTCAAATGTGAAATGGCAGCACAGCTGCCACTGGGAAAGGGGATTTCCCAGGATGGTGCCTCTTCTTTCATCACAGAGGAGACTCAGGGAAAACTTTGGGTGGTCAGCAAACCTGAGGGCTAGAGACAGACCCAGAGAGTTTTTGGAAATAGCTTCAGAAGCTGCCAGTAAGATAGACGAACCCCTGAGATCAATCCTGCTAAGATCCGGTATGGCTGATAAGAATTAACCATGCTTGCACCTGCCTATGCACAGAACAACAAATACAGACTGATTTGATTCTGGTAAAGGTGGGAGGGAAAGGAATGCTTTGGCAGGTTATATTCCTTATATATAAGTTAGGTTATATTGCCTTACCTAGCACATGAAGTTTCATGCCGCTAGAAAATAGTATTCCTAAATTTGTTATCCTTAAACCCCTTTCTTGCCAAGGGAGATGGGGATTGCTAGGAAGCGTGATGTGCTAGGTGTCCTTACGCAGAAATAAGGAGACTGAAACTGGGCTTCAGACACTTGTGTCATGCTACTGAGAGCTACTGGGGAGGGGAGCTCAGCAGTTTCCCCTGCCTCTTCCACTGCCACGTAGCTGTCTTTCAAAGAGAAAGTAAGTCCTTTTGGTTTTAGCACCCTTCTTCCAGTGACAAATAATATTTAGTCTAGGGATATTTCATTTGCCTTCACCTTATCCTTAAAGCACAGGCTGCTCAGTCTGACCACACGACTGCATAAACAGCTGGTGAATGGCGTGTGCCTGTAATTCAGAGGTAGGCAAGCCCAGATGTCTGTTTTATATGGTAATTCAGAGTCTGATAACTCATTCACATGAATTCTTTAAACACAGAACAGGAGTCTCTTTGCCAAAATCAAAACTTCTGAAATATGAGCAATCACTGTTCACAACGAAACTCCATTCAACTTTCACAACTGCATCGAATAAAAATATAGCATAAAAAATAAGAAAATCAACTTCACAAACTTCTGATTGCAAAACTAAGTCCCCAGTATTCGACAGCATCAAAGTGTGATCAGGCCATTCTTGGCACTGCAGGAATCACAGATATTTTAAAAAATAAATCCCAAAATTGTGTAGTACACCTAAACTATTGAAAAGTGACATTGTTGCATGTTATATTTTCCAAAAGATGTATAAGGTAGGTCAGGTGACTAAACAACTGCTGTGCTAATTTCAAAGAATAACAAAAATAAAATTCAGACAGTAGAAATTTCTGTACCACATGAGTCAGTAGTCCCTTTAATCGTGGCTACATTTTGTTTGTGCATAATATACAGGAGTGAACAGTAGAGGGTGTTAGCTTAAAGGAAAACTTGAGTTCACTGTATGGAATATGTCCTGTTTGCTACAATTCACAACAAAAAAATCAAGGCCTGGGAAGTGCAGCTGTGGCTCAGTGTAAATGGCACCGGCCAACCTGCCCATCGCCTCTCCTTCAAGACCGAAGAAAAGAAATAAAAGAATTGCAGACAAACCCCTCTTCCCACCTCACATCTCACTCCACAAATTCTTAGGGTCCAAAGAGAGTTCAGCTGGGGTGGTTGGGGCTTTTTGCTCCCTCACATCATAATGATTTAGCAGGGCAAGCTCAGGCTTCAGCTGGGCTTGGGCAGCCAGCGCAGTCCTTGTGGCCACGCCGCCAGGAAGGGCTTTGCCCAGCGGGGCCTGACCGGAGCTCGGGGCTGGGTCCTGCCGGGTGCCAAACCGTCATACCCCTGATGGGAGCCCTGGGCCAGAGTTTTAGGGTTACTTACACATTTTGGGGGATTTTCAGGTGCGTCAGCCACTTAGATCATCAAGAAATAAGTATTTTTGACTGCCTCCATAAGCACCTGTCTCTTTGGGCCCCTCGAGGGACCCCAGGGCACGCAACCACGCTGCCTCTGAGCCCCGTTACAGGAGCGCTTGGCGCCTGGCAGGGCCGAGCTCCACGCGAACAGCCCCAGCGCTCTCATGTGAGAGAGAGGAGCTCCCTTCCTCGTTCGCTTCCCCACACTGACAGAAGAAAAGAGCCATGGGGGCTTCTTTCTTCCACCAGCAAAGCACTGTTTGAACAAAGGTAGAGAGTGAATGTGTCAAGCAGGCCGGCAAGGGAGAACGGCACTGACAGGGCCTGAAACTCCGTGCCCAGCTGAACCCACCTGTAAGTTGCAACAGATTAAAAAAGGTGCTATTTCTGGTGGAGCAAAGTCCCTCCCACTGTAAGAAAAGATCAGGTTTGAGGCCACCTGAGGAACCTGAACATGCACAAGTCTATGGCACCTGACCAGATGCATCCCAGAGTCCTGAGGGAATTGGCTGATGCAGTTGCCAAGCCACTCTCCATGATACTGGAAAAGTCCTGGCGGTCAGGTGAAGTCCCTGGAGACTGGAAAAAGAGAAACATTGCACCTGTTTTTACAAAGGGCAGCCAGGAGGACCCTGGGAACTACTGACCTGTCAGCCTCACCTCTGTGCCTGGGAAGATCATGGAACAGACCCTCCTGGAAGCTACGCTAAGGCACATGGAGGACAGGGAGATGATTCGAGACAGTCAGCATGGCTTCACCAAGGGCAAGTCCTGCCTGACCATCCTAGTGGCCTTCTAGGATGGAGTGACCGCATCAGTGGACAAGGGAAGAGCTATGGATGTAGTCTCTCTGGACTTCTGTAAGGCCTTTGCCATGGTCCCCCACAACATCCTTCTCTCTGAATTGGAGAGATAAGGATTTGATGGGTGGACTATTTGGTGGATTTGGTGGACCATTCAAATTGGTTGGGTGGTCGCATCCAGAGGGTAATGGTCAACAGCTCAATGTCTAGATGGAGATCGGTGACACGTGCTGTCCCTCAGGGGTTTGTACTGGGACAAGAATTCTTTAATACCTTCATCAATGACACAGACAGGGGGATCAAGTGCTCCCTCAGCAAGTTCGCAGATGACACCAAGCTGAGTGGTGCTGTTGACATGCCTGAGGGATGGGATGCCATCCAGAGGCACCTGGACAAGAATGGGCCCGTGTGAACCTCATGAGGTTCAACAAGGCCAAGTGCAGGGTCCTGCCCCTGGGTCGGGGCAACCCCCGGTATCAATACAGGCTGCGGGATGAAGGGACTGAGAGCAGCCCTGCTGAGAAGGAGTTGGGGGTACTAGTGGATGAAAAGCTGGACATGAGCTGGCAATGTGTGCTCGCAGCCCAGAAGGCCAACCGCATCCTGGGCTTCATCTAAAACAGCGTGGCCAGCAAGTCAAGGGAGAGGATTCTGCCCGTCTACTCCACTCTGGTGAGACCCCACCTGGAGTCCTGCATCCAGCTCTGGAGCCTTCAGCACAGGAAAGACATGGACCTGTTGGAGCGGGTCCAAAGGAGGGCCACCAAAATGATCAGAGGGCTGGAACACCTCTCCTGTGAGGACAGATTGAGAGAATTGGGATTGTTCAGCCTGGAGAAGAGAAGGCTCCGGGGAGACCTTCTTGCAGCCTTCCAGTACTTCAAGGGGGCTTATAAGAAAGGTGGGGACAGACTTTCTGACAGGGCCTGTTGCTATTGGACAAGGGGTAATGGTTTTAAACTAAAAGAGGGCAGATTTAGACTAGACATGAAGAAGAAATTTTTGACAATGAGGGTGGTGAAACACTGGGTCAGGTTTCCCAGAGAGGTGGTAGATGCCCCATCCCTGGCAACATTCAAGGTCAGGTTGGATGTGGCTCTGAGCAACCTGATCTAGTTGAAGATGTCCCTACTCATTGCAGGGCAGCTGGACTAGATGACCTTTAAAGGTCCCTTCCAAACCAAAGATTCTATGATCCTATGATTTCCTCAGCCAGGAAGCCTTTCTCTGTGTTGTCCAGCTATAATGGACAACATGTTGATGGCAAAGCCATCAACAAGTTTCAGGATGGTAGTTATGTTAATGTTTTAATGCCATTTATTACTATTTTTAGGACCTGAATGATTTTTCAATGTACCTTGCAGAATGGATAAATGTTCTTGTGATCATTTTCCAGGCAGCAGCTCAGAAAATGTTCAGTGAGATTTTTTGTGGCATGCTTTGGTATCAGTAGGTGTGCCTTTGTTTTCTAAAGCTCTCTAAGGGCAAAATGATTTCTTCTATTTTTCACGTAATCAAGCAGATATAAATGGTAATGGATATAAACAGACAAACCTAAGCCTCTCCTGCAGTATTCACCAGAGGGAATGACTTCACTGACAGGGCTCAGTGCTATTTTAGGTGCTGTGGATTATCTCACCCAGCATCTAGCAGCCAGACCAAACGAGTCTTCCCTAAGTCTTAAGTCATATATGCCAGCCTGAACCAGATGTCTTGGAGACTCTTAGCCATCTCAGACAGCACTGGACAGATGTGTTTAGACGAGTGGACTTCATGCTGTTTGTTTCAATTCTGTGTCAATGAAGAGAAAAAGATGAGAGGTATATTTAAAGTTCCTCAATTTATTTAGACTTCTTCAAGAAGCGTATTTGTGGCTGCAGTATTCATGAGCATCACATCTACATCCTGAATCACTGGGCTTTCCTCCAGCTCAGCTCAGTTAGATGCTAAATCTGTATCCTGGACACTCACGCACTCACCAAGTGCATGATTCCAACTCTCATGAAAATTGTCAAGTGTGGGTCTTACCACTGACTTGGCTATCTTTCTTTTGTACATTATAGTTCATAGAAACCCATTTAGGTCACAAATAAGACACATTTTTAAAGTATTATATAGTCGTAAGTATCAGGTGAATATTATGGGAATTAACTGAAGCCATGCACATCGGTGTCTAGAGTGCCTGTAACAGCAGCACCTTAAAGTTATCTGGGGCCACTGCTGGAAAGATCAAAACTGCAGTGCCATTTTGCTCAGTATAATATAGCTTGCAAGAAGACCCAAGCCCTTGTGGAAGTACTCATAATTCAAGAAAAAAAGGCAAAACAGTTATAGATGAGCGTGTAAATATAATGTATAATAAAACTTTCTTTTTGATTACCTACTCCACCCGAGCTACAACTATTCTCAAATCTGTCCTTGCCAGTTTCTGTGAAGGAGTGGACCTGACCTCTTAGATTTTCCCTGACTTCTTTGAAGTTAAAAAGCTCTTGCCACAGCACATACAAACCACATATACACAAGTTTGCATATATACAGGAACAAAAGTTTCAGCAGGAGACAGTCGATGGTGGGAGGTGAGGAATATTGCGTTCAGTGCTTTGGCATGCTGTGAACTTCAAGGCTTTTGCAGTCAAATTGTACAAGTTATGGTTAAAACTGGTCAGACCGTTGTTTGAATGCATTGATCTCTTTTTAAGCAATGCAGGGTGGGTAGTCTTGGAAAAGGGAGAAAAATGGATCAGGAGTTACTAGCCACCAGCTTGTCACTAGGAAAGTTCCTCTCGGTGGACCAGATTCCACCCTGCACAAAGTGGTGCACATTTACAGGAGAAAGGATGCCCAAAATGCCCACCAACTATGGAAAATGATGGGGCTTTGCTCTTTTGTGACATTTAAAAAGCACATCCTCTTAAGCTTTTCCCTTTAGTGTAACCCATTTCTCTGTGGCAGCAAAATGTGCAATCTCCTGCTGCTGTTACAGCCAGAATTAAGCAAAAGATCCATGGTATGAAAAGGAGAAAGAAGAGGCAAAGAAAATTAATTTTGTCAAGGAAGACATGAAGGAAGTCTATGTGTTGCTTTTGTGCTTGGGATGAAAGCACACACTGACAGCGTGTAGCTGCTGTTTGACCACGAGGGCTGGTAGAGCTGCATGGGACTAGCAAGCACAGCACCACTTGTCCCAGCCAATGCTAACGTGGCTAAATGCATTTAGCCATATATTTAATTAAGACAACAAACAGACCAACACTCAGCTGCCAGCACTGCAGGCATATTCACAATGTAATTGTCTGAAAACATATTTTTAAATTCATGTGCCAAAAAAATATTTAAGCACTCAATACCAAGCTGTTAAGTTGAAGTGCTGCCTCTTGTTTGGCAAGGAAGGGTCTGAGTTTCCTTCATCTGTAAAGAGCTGAATAAAAGAAAGGTTGATGGTAAACCTTGGCAGGAGCTTTCTCGGGAAAGATTTTTTCTCTGGTGATGTACCTCTTACAGTTTATCCACAGGCAAATTACATACTGCCCCCATGTCACCCATCTTGCTGTGAATGAAAAACTGGCCATTAAATACCTAAATCTGCTTCTGCTCAGGAAAAAATGGATACCAAAATAAATACTGAAAGGTATAACACACCCTGACTTGGTGTCTAGTCTGTCACCATTCTATGAGTTATCTATTCAATCCAACAGCATCTTGCCTTTTTAAGGACAACTCAGGTTCAGTATGCATGACCTCCTACAAGAGCAATCTCTACAAAAACTTGCCAAGCCCCTGCATTTTGTATGCTTATCTCTATATTTTTAATATAAATATAAATATAACTTTGCATGCCTAGCAAGGGCAAAGCTCTTTCAGTTCAAGGTGACTTTCATGTTAGATCAATGAAAACAACAGGAAAGAATAAACAGGCAGCATCTGTGGGTGGTAAATGAAGCAGTATGTGTGAAAAGACTTTCAGACCAAAGCCAGGCTCTGCAGACAAGAGGCAGAGAAGATGAAAAACATGAAGAATAGTAGAAAGAAAACAAAACATTTTCAGCTATATTCCCCATCTGTATTCACCTCATTCCCTGAATTCACTCCACACACACATTTCTTGATAAAAGGTTTGGTTTTCTGTTTTAGCCATGAAAAGTGAGTAGATTCAGAATATGTTGTATCAGAAAGAGCATGGGGAGATGGTAATTCTACGAATTGCTGGTATGTAAGGAGACTGTCCCCCGGCAGAAATCCCCCCTCGTGTTCCCAGCAAACACAGTCCCGCTTCATCTCAGCAAGCAGGGAGACTCACGTCCCAAAGGCCGAAGGTGCCGTGCTGCAGCGCTAGACCCTGTAATAGCTGCAGCCAGCGCAGCGCCTGGAGCGCAGGCGCGGTAGTCGCACGGTTTCACCACGTACCGCACCAGCCGCGGCTTCAAGTAAACGCTGACAGGACAATCCAAGGAGGACTTAATATTAGTGACTTAATCTGAGGAGAATGCTGAGCTTGAAAAGTCCACGTCCACAAGTATTTACTACTTGCTGCTGACCCGGATTTGGTTTTCAAGCACAAGCAACCAAGCTCTGCTTTAACTCCGAGCCCACCAGCAGCTGTGGAGCTGGATCCGAAACCAATGCAGGCTGCTTATCGCCAGGGCTGATCAGTGCAGGCTCAGCGCTGCAATAGCTGTCTTCATGTGGCTTCTGGATGACTAAGGGCACTGGCAAAGCTGTTTGCAGAAGAAATCTGCAGGGAAACATTACAAAGGGTAAGGGGGAGAGGCAAAAAAAATTGTAACCGATATGTGAAGTCAGATGTGCCATGCTGTGAACTCAGAATGCATTCCAGGGTTAGGGAGAGCTTGACTGGAGCTTGTGAGCCCCTGGGAACAAAGCTTGGTGCAGGTTTGAGTAAGTCTGGCCTGTACCTTTACAGCAAAACCAGGGAAGATCTGCCAGACTGTTCAGGTCAGCCTTGAGTTTTAGAGCTCAGCTGTGCCTGAAACTCACATCTTACCTCAGGGAAACTAAAGGTGTTGGAATTAGCCACAGTCCTAAAATCAAAAGCCTTCCTACTTTAACCTCTCCTGTGAAATTCAATGACAATAATTTTTTAAACTACTGAAACTGAGGCCAATAGTCCCAATGCAGTGTCACAGAAGAACCACCTAGATGCTGGGGAATGAATGTATCAATGAGATTAAAGGCAAGCTCTAGCAAGAAAAAAAAAAAAGACAACCTTGGCAAATGAGGCCCTGTAATACATCACCATACTTCTTTTTATGCTGAACCATACAATGGGTGCCTGAAAAACCTTGTGTACCTGTCCACAACCATTTCTCTCCAGATGAAAAGCTATTACCAGAGGAAAAAGACATGTGCAGTCTGAGGAAAAATTCTAAAATATCCCTGTTTCATCAGCTTCCTTGAAAACTATGGCAACTCTTGTCGTAAATCTCCATCCCTCTTTGACCTGCTGTCCGCTCTGCTGGAGACACACAACATAAAACAAAGATGAGGCATGCAGAGATCTCCAGCCTCCACAGCACTGTCTGACATAGAGAAAAGGCAGCTTATAATCACAAGACTGGGCTCAAGACCAGTGCATGCAGGTGGCTGTGACTACATGTTGCAGCCTGTGTTCTGAACTTCCCTTCATCCTGTCCACAAAAGCCTCAGGCAGCTCAAGATCATGTGGAAAACAGGGAGGCAGAGAGGCTGATGCCCAGATGCTGCAATGCTCAGCTCTGAGTTACCTGGGAAGGAAATTGTCTGGAGCAGGGAATGACATTGGAGATGGACGATTACCTCTTCTAAATCTGCTAAGGACTGAGACGTGGGGCAACTTGCAGTGGAAGGGAACTTTCAACTGCCAGTGCTGAGGCCCCAACCTTAAGAGCTGGTTGAAGTAAAGGAAGAACTGGGCAAAAAGAGCTGGTGTTCAGTTTAGGCCACAGATGTGTTTGGTTTTGTTTGTTTCTAACCTTTTCTTTCAATCCTGTAATTAGACGACTGAGCTTATGATGTGCTGAAATCAACCCTCACACAGTTTTGCCCATCAGCATGTTTTCTGTTAAATTGGAACTTGGTACCACTGAGCTGGTTCGAGCTATGTGTCCCCAGAATCCGCAAGGCTTCATCAGCAAACCTCGTCTCGTGACTTGGTTAGGGACAGCACGTGCTTAGTGCTGTTGGCCTGGCTCCAGGGCCAGTGTGGGGAGGACCAGCATTGCTAACTGCTCACTTTTCAAGAGCAGTCAGCATAAGCCTGCACTCTTTTCTGCCAAACACCTCCTCCGCTCAGGAGAAGCACCTCACTGCTGGGGGGAAGACCACAGGTTTGATGCTAATGCGCTCATTTAATCAACAGGAGGGGCTTAAAGATGGCCCCAGATCCACTCGGAGCAGCGTGGATGTGTGGTTAAGAGCAGCTATATGGTCTCTCACAGTGTCATTTATCAAAGGACTGAGCCCTTTGGAGCTCTGTATTTATGCAGCAGTCAAGCTAGCAGTGTTCTCCCTAGGCAAGAAAGGAAATAGCCATGGAGGAAAAGGTCCTTTGTATACCTGTGCAGATTGAGTCGAAGTTTGCTATACAAAATTCTTGCATAATGCTGCCCTTTTTCATGAAAGATAGCAGATTGATCCAATTTCATGGTTTCACAACTGAGTAGGAGGTTACTGATGACTTTCTCAAGGAATTCAATTTCAAACGCTTTGCCACATCCCCCAATTGTATCAGATGATCTTATAAAAGCCTTTACTCTCATTTTCTCTTTTATCCTTACTTCCCTTGGACCTTGGGATTTTCATGGCCACAGTACTAATATGACAGCTAACTGGCAGGTGTTCTCTTCCTACGTCTTCCTTTTGCTCAACAGAGTGGTCAAGTATGAAGTATTTCTTTTTTACCTTCTCATGCAGCACCAATGAATGCATGGAATGATGCATGCCAGGGGCTGAGTCCCAACCCCTGGGGTCCAGAGTTCTGTCCAGGATGACAAATACATGTGGGGGTGAATATGACTCTGGTTGGTTGGTTTTGTAGGATATCTTTCCTTATCAAAAAGAAACAGAAGTGGGGAAGAGGAGGAGTGAATAGGACAAGTACCATCTTAGTAGTTGGAAAAGAATTACAAAGAAGTCTGGGCATAGTCTTGGCCAGCCTCAAAGCTGGACAGGCAACACAAACCCCACCACTGCCAACTTTGTATGAGGCAGCGCGAGGAACCAGCAACCTGGATTTTCAATGATCTGGTTATGCTCTACTGACAGACCCTGAAATTAGGCCGTCCTGGTGAAGCTCAGCCATCTGGCAAATCTAATTGGAAAATTCATCTTGTTGACAGACCGCCACAATACCACTTGCCTCTTTAAAACAGATCAAGGGAAAGAAGCAAGCATATGAAAACATAACCTCCTGTACATCTGCACCACGATGTGGAACTCAGGACAGAGCTTACGTTGTGCAAACAGACCAACAGGAATGTTCGGATGAAAAGAATAAATCATCCTGACAATTCCCAGGCTTAACACAAAGCAATGCAACAAAACATTTAACCAAACTCGGGCAGAAAAAAAGTCTTGTGGGCCGCAGCAGGGAAAATTAATAAATGTTATCCCATGACAGGTGCTTCTCAAGGTCAGACTGCATACCCAGAAAGGAGCAGTGAAATGGACCCTTAATAACAAGTGAAAAGGGAACTCATCCATCATCATCCATATTTTTATAATATATCAGTCTTTAAACATAGCTTGTCTAAAGAACTGACAGTGACTGATGATCACCCTTTACGCAGAATAATTCACCATTCAGCCTACCTGTGCTGCCAGTTTTGATCCTGCACCTGGTTAACATTCCTGTTTGTATTTCTCACAAATTTGTATTGCACCCAGAGGTAAGTTTTCTTCAGCCATTTTTTCAAGGGGATCCCAGTCTTCGTCACTGTGGGGTGGCATGCAATCCATCTGCACACACTTAATAGTATGTACATGCAAAATTGGCCCACACTCCATTTTGTTCATGTCATTGCGATTGCACATGCTCAGCCTCAAATACGCAGTAATCACAAGAGATATAGGTGAGATGATCATGTCAATGCTGAATTAGCCCAATACAGATGCATCTTATTCTAAAAATATGAGCTGATAGATTCCATGTGATCAAAAGCCATTCTTGGGGGAAAAGTAGGTTTTCTGTTTGACAAATTTTTCATTGAGATATCTTTTCTACCAGAATTTATAGGTCTTTCCCATTCATTGGTAGTGCCATTTCCTCCAGAAAACCAAAATGTTCATGTCTACAGTAGAAATATTTCTCTCCCGCTATCCTGGCCTAAAATTTTATGGATGCTGTGGTGTAATGATATCAATTCCGATTTTTCCTCTGGGTAGAACTGATCCCCAGTGACTGCTATAACCAGGGACTCCGTGTGTGTGCCAGCTCCATTCTCCAAGAGAAAACTCCAGAACATCATGGAGTAAGGAAGGAGCCTGAGCAGCAGAACAGAAGGTAACATGAACTATCCAAATTGCAACTTCCAGGATAGACCACTTCAGAATTACAGTTTTCCCAGGTTTGAGCCTTCCCTGAATCAGGCCAGGCAGAAATGTCAACAATCGAGCTCAAAAGAAGCAGGTTATTAAGTACGGTACTGTTAGTTCTCCTACAGCAGGGGACACCCATTCATCTGAAAATAATGTGGCACCTTCTCCTCTGAGTGGCTCCTTGAGATTTGGTAATAAGCACCACAAGCAGCTCCAGGTGTTGTCTCTACGCTGACCGCAAGGGAGACTCTACCAGCTTTGCCATAAACTGAACGTGACCTTCCTGCATCTGTAAAATCAAGACAGTATTTCACCTGCTCCATTGTACTGTGATTTTACCTCACAAGAGCAAGGTACTAGCAACACAGAAAGACCTTTGGTGGGAGCTGAGCATTTCACGGTGTTTGGGACATCTTCTATTCATTGCTCTGTTTCTCTTAGATTTCATGGCCAAAAATCAAGGTTCTCGCCACACTATCTTGGTTCCTCTGTGCTAAGTGAAACATTTAGTGCTTGGAAGAAGCGTGCTGCATGAAACAGAGATCCCTCACTCAAAGAAGGCGCTTTCTTCTTATTATTCTAAACAGAGACAAACACACAGAAAGACCATACGAGAAGCCATATGGTAAAACACCTGGGCTCCAGCCAACCCCAACTTAGAATAACCTTTCTTGAGCAGAGGAAATGTCTTCTGTATTTCTGTCCCACTCATTTGGCCACTGATGGAAATTATTTCCCCACATATCTATGCAAAAGCCTCTCTCACAACATGCATGAATCTATGCTCAGCTGCAGGGGTATCCTTGGCTCACCGTATCACTGGCTCTGTCAGGGCCCTGGGGTCCCTGGGTTCGGGAAGCACAGCACTGCTGCCACTGCCATTTGAAATCTGCAGTAACGGTGTTACACTCTGGGTAGCCAGAAGAGCCATGAGGGCCAAACACCATCTTGCAAGGTGAAATTGTCTCTATTACTCTTTGTTTAATCATGCAGCCATCTTTAATATTTGCTAATTCATTCAGAAAGATATACGGAATGTAGTAATAATGTAATATTAATCTAAGAGTATTCTTCATCTGACAAAGACATCTAAAAAGAGAAGAATCAAAGTGTAGAGCAGAAGAGGAGGCTGAGGGAAGACCTTATTGCTCTCTACAACTACCTGAAAGGGGGTTGTGGTGAGGTGGGTCTTGGTCTCTTCTCCCAAGTAACTAGTGATAGAGCAAGAGGAAATGGCCTCAAGTTGCGCCAGGGGAGGTTTAGATTGGATATTAGGAAAAATGTCTTTACTGAGAGGGTGGTCAAGCATTGGAACAGGCTGCCCAGGGAGGTGGTGGAGTCACCATCACTGGAAGTATTCAAAAAACGAGTAGACGTGGCACTTTGGGACATGGTTTAGTGGGCATGGTGGTGTTCGGTTGATAGCTGGACTTGATCTTAAAGTTCTTTTCCAATCTTAATGATTCTGTGATTCTGTGATTCTGTAATAAAGGAAAAGACCCGAGATAGTACTGCTACATCAAAGCAGAAGAATATCCTAGCAGTGAGACCCAGTTATACATGTGTCATCTATCTAGAACACAAAAGGTCTGTGATTAAACTGGCTGCCATAAAAGCTGGAATTCACCAAATATAAATGTACCACTGGGTTACAATATCTACGCATGTATACATGAATTGGCTGCCTTCTGCTTCTATTTGGTTAAACATATCTTTTCAACTGCACTTTACTTCAAATGTAAAGATGAATACATATATCTGCCTGGAAATTGCATAGGTATCTAAAGCCAAGCTTGTGAGAACTTTTAATGTCCATTCACCTTGATATGCCAAAAATACTGGTAAGAATCAGTCTTCACCTTCTTAACAGGAAGCCCTAAAATAAACAACCATACAATTGTGTCACTACATCCACAAGTCATACTTTGGTTGAGGTAAGGATCTTCAGTGCTAAACACTCTACATTCCCCCAGCTGTGTGCCATTTCAAATGCCATGTCTTGGGCAGTGATTATCATATTATGTTTGTTAGA
Source organism: Phaethon aethereus (assembly GCF_964289735.1). NCBI lineage: Eukaryota > Metazoa > Chordata > Aves > Phaethontiformes > Phaethontidae > Phaethon > Phaethon aethereus. The sequence goes on from NC_138575.1 coordinate 147,723,748, forward strand.
TAAAGAAAATGAATCTTTACTTGGATCTTTTTTTTTTCAAACTGGGCTCAGTCACCTACCCATTATTTGGGTGCTGAGAGTAGAGATGCTCCTAAATGTGTCTAGGTGCAATTCCTGCTTTCATTTATAATGCTGTAACACTGAAGCAATCCCTCTGCCTTCAGAGTAGCACTGGCTTTATATCAAATGTCATAGAGAATTCAGCCCTTGGTCTAAGTCTGTGTTACCAAGAAGTTAGTCTTCAAGGGAAAAGCACCGCATCTGTGTTCTCATGGGACAGTCCCCATCAGTGGAAAAGCTTAGGACAGATACATATAAAAGTCAGCACCCAGAAAACGGGGTAGGCTCCCTGCAGCAGGTCTTCCCAGAGTCTGTGAAAAAGGAGTTCTGGAAAAAGGCATTTTGTAAGAAAGATCCACAGTTAATAAATCAAATAAATAGGTCTACTGCAAACAAAGAATACTCAGATACTATTTTCCATTCTGTCTTCAAATATTGATACTTTTCAGCAGCACAACTGAACCTCTGACACTGTTTCTCTTTCAGATCTCCAAAGTAAGTCTGCAAAATCATAATTAATTTAGCATTAACTAGTCAGTTTATTTTTGATTCAAGGAATAAAATGTCACAGTTACAGGTGATAAAAATCTTTCCTATCCACAGCCTCATTTCTTACATTAGCTCCTTCATCATGCACCCTTAACGCAGCTTCCTTTGCTCTGCGCAGCGATGCTGAGGCTGTCTTGCTGATCCTTGCTGCTCCATGTTGACTGTAATAATTCTGGTGATGTTGCTTTTACCAGGTGCTGGAGACTTTTCTACAACAGGACTGTGCAAGCAACAGGGATGCTTTGGTGAGCTGGGAGATGAAGCGCTCAGCGACTGCAGAGTTTGACGCCTTGATGAACACCAAGATGCTAGGAGAGAACAGGTACTCTTTAGTGAGAGTAAATATTGACCCACCATCAGCTTGTATGTAACAGTTCAACCCCAACACACACCCTGAAATTTATCCTGGAGCAAATGACTCCATGAGTATGGTAACAGAGCAATAGTCCTGTGTAAAGAGGCTTTTCACTGCTTTCCTTTTTGCTTTCAACCTCACAAGTTCAAACCAGTCTGCTTTTAAAGTCTTATAATTTTCTAAGCTTGTAGCTGTTCTTATTCACATGCCAACCTTTGTTCTTACTCTTCCTCAGGAATCATCTTCTGGCCACTGCTGGGGACAGGTTACCGGGCTACATGGACCTTTTGTCTGACTCAGTGCTTATCTTCTCTGGTTTGCTAACAACACTGTGTCACTGAAAAGTCATTTTTTACAATCACATCAAATGAGACCACGAACTGCTAGGCACGCTCCTGGCACAAAACAATGACAATCATAATGAATAAATGGCAAAAGACAGGAAGCAGGAGGAAAAATGGAAGAGAATAAAACTCTTCAAAGTAAACAAAATCATATATTCTATTTTGCTTCATATGTTTCTTCAGAGGGAATTTTTTGGTTTTAAATGATTGTATAAGAAACACTCATGTAGTAGAAAACAAAACTGTGGGAGGCATCTGAAGAGTAAAGATATGATATACAAGGTGGGGAAGGAACAACACAGATTGAGTGCATAGTGAGTACGAGACACGAGTATGATTAGTTTTCAGAATGCTGATCATCCATAGCTACCACTGAAAAGTCTGAAGCTGAGGGTTTAAAAATCAAACCTGTGCCTTTGAAAATTGTCTTACAAATGCACAACATCAGCGCTTAGATGCATGAAAGGAACATTCTGATTCTTCTTGGGCAACCTACGAGACAGGAATCTGGAGTTCACCTGGGTGAGGTTCAGGAAATTTCTTGACTGTATCCTAAAAGCTGATGGTACCTGTCTGCAGTACAGAAATTTTGGTCGAGTAAAATTACTGAAAGGTATTGTGTTCATACTGCCACTTTAAATAAAATGAAAGGTGCACTGTTAAATGAGTGTTCCCAATCACACGATTCAAAAACTGTTTCGTTTCTTCACCCAATGCCACATGCTCCGTGTTCTCTATGCACCTTTCCAAGATGTTGGAAGAAACCATTCTGGTCCTGCTCCCAGAATCTGGACCGAATTGCCCTTCTGTGTCCCCCCTCAGATACCCCAACACATGCCTCCTACACCAATGGAACTGCACTTTCTTCCCTCACACATCTCCATGTTTCATTCTTCACGGGGAAAGAGACAGAAAGTTTAACACACTTTCCTCTTTCGATGAGCGGACGACCCTGACCGAAGAGAGAGTAGTTTTGGCTAAGTTGTACCATGCTATCAACAGAAAAACAAAAGCTAAATCTGGAGGCTGTTGGGGAGCCCTTAACAACACACAGCTGCACTAAGGAACAGATGCAAGCGTAGCTGAATTGACATCAACTGCTTATTAAACAAGCCATGACCAACAGATGGGAACACTGCTTTATTATCATAGCCTTCTCCAAACGCTGAATGAACTGTCTGGAAAATGAGACTGGAAAACAAGTGGGTGCTAAAAATGTGCAATCCTACTGTGGGAAATCCAGCCAATCCACTAGACTGCCAGGTGCCACAACCGTTACGCTCTTGAACCCAATTCAGAGGAACTAGATTTGCCATAGAAAAGGATAGAAAATGATCCTCAAAAGTCTCCCACCTACCCCATACTGGCAGTTACAGTAATTATCAGTGTAATTGCTTCAAGTCACATCTCATTATAAATTAAAAAGGAGATTTGGGTTCGGTTAGCTATGATTTGCTAATGCATTAGGTAATGCAGTCTATCACTGTGTATCATACCTGTACTTCACTCTGAATTGTTTTCCGATTTAGTTTTTTACTAGATCACCATTTTGGAAAATCAACATGGAAATCATGTGAAATGAACATTGATTTTAGGCATTACAGAACAGAGAGAAGACTAGAAAGACAGTGAGAAGAATTCTTCTATAGAAACAAATACATGTTTTCTAAAGCATCTATAAAAACAATGATTGCAATAATCAACGAGGGAGTTAAGTATTTGTGATTTCATTCAATGGAATAGCTTTATCTGAGTTACCTAGACAAAGAATCATTGTCCCACTAACAGTGGGAATTTGCCAGGACTTCATTCACTCTCTTATAAGCATACAGAGCTAACTAACACAATAGGAGCAGCAGGCATACAAATTAAAATAATAATGTATTAAATATAATAGTTCTGGAATAAATAAGACAAAATTACACATCAACACTAATGCACACTAATTAAGCTAATACTAACACAATTACTTAATCTTTATTCACTTCTGTTAATGTTGTTTCCCTGAGTGGGAACAACAGGAACGGGTTGTTGATTCCTCCTAACAATCAGGAACATTTTAGCTGAGCACAAACCAAACCACAAACATTAAAAAATGCTCCATTAATTCATATAGGACCCACAGCTCTGTGGAAATATAAGGCTTCATAGAAATACAAGGCTTCATGAACCACCTATATAAGAGCCATGTAGCTGAATCCACATTATCTTGGAGAGCACAAAAATCCATCTCTATATTGGGAAATGCTCATTCAAGTTCAGGAGAACTTGCTTCCTTATATAACAGAGAAATGTACACGTGAAGTCAGCAGAGCTGTAGGAAGACGTGTTGATTAACACAGGCAGTAGTTACAAAACACAGCGCGATCAGATTATTAAAAAACATAAATGTATCTGGAGAGTTCATAAGAAGTGATGAGACAAACCTTTGGAAAGGAAATGTAGGAATTGCTAATGGCATTAAATCCTTTTACCACATTACACACATACTAACATTCATGGAATACTATTGTGTATAAATATGAAGCAAAAGTCTTTACTTCACGGAAATAGATCAGGACTACTGAGCTTTTTTGAAAGTTAAAAGATAAAATTATTCAGGTATTAGATATTATAAGGAAAAGAATATCTGTGAGGATTATGCATCTTTCAGATAAACAACTTCCCAGTTTAACAGACTGCTTTTAGAAATTGTGAAAAAATAAGTATAACCTAGTTACTATAAAAGATATTTAGGTACCGAAGTTATTAGCTCTAACTATTATTGGTAGTTACAGGAATTCAAAATATTCCTCCGAGATGCTGACTCTATTTTAAAAAAAAACTGCCTTTGTTATAAGCAATCAAGAAATAATGAAGCATTGAAAACAGCTACTAGGAAAATCAGGTAAGAGATCACTCTGATGAACATTTGTGTTCATTTGTGTTATGAAGGGCAATAATTGTGATTTCAGGGTTATGTAGGTGTCTGAAGATGAAAACAGGGTGTTTCAGCTCATAAGTACTTTTGCAGTATAGGCTCCTGACTTGAATATCCGTCCTTATTTGAGCATTATGAAAACTCCATGAAAGGGAAGTGCATTGCTAGATACCTCATATTTTTAATATCTGGTCCACAGAGACTAACTGAACAATTATTAGAACAGTAGAGCTTTCCAACACCTCTCCCATGTTATTCAACACTTATTCATATCAATATAATTAAATATGACTACTTCTTTGGGTAAGTGTTAACCAGTAAAGGCAAATCTCACAGATCTGGTGCTCAGCACATATTGGACTGCCAAGCAGTAAGTGTAAACTAATAATTCATACTAGTTCTGAAACTTGCGCAGAAGGAAAAAACAATGCCAGGCAAATTTGTTTTCTTTATTCTCTTCACTCTTTAAAAAAAATTCAGTATCAACACAGTTAAAATAGATGTCAGGGGTCGAGTAACATATTTACAAAATTATATACACAAAATGCTGTGAAATCATTAACATAGTTCGAAAATTGGACAAATATCTACCCAAAGAGGATAAATATACAGTCATGTACAGAGACTGGATAAAGAGATATCTGATGAAACCCTGTGAGGATGACAATATAGTCTTATTTAACATCTTCATCAGTTCTCTGACTTTCCCCTTTCTGACAAAACACAGAAGGATATGTAAATGAAAATACATTTAAGCAAAAAAAAAAGCCATACCAAGCATCCATGGTGTCATAACAAGAGGACAAGGTACCCCCTTTAGTGTGTTTGACCTGCATAGCACCTTGGAGTCTCATTAGAGTCTTGATGGAGTACTATGAGATTACTTGGCAAGGCTAGGCAGGATTCAAGTGCATAGATAGCCACTGCTTTAATTTATGCTTTCCTTCAACCTGCATGGAATCAGTAACGGGACTTGCTCATCACATTAGCATTATTTCATATTTACTCAGCATCTGAATCTTGAGATGTCCAAGAGGCAGGAGTGAAGTAGCCCTACCTGTGGAAGCCATGGTCTCTCACACAGCTACAGGACAAACCCAGCACCTCTGCTCTCATATAATTCTGACCAGGCCACTCCTAAAATGCAGTGGCACCATAATACCCTTTATAACCAATGTAAATGGAATTTGCAGACAGTCTTTAAAAGATGAGCGAGAACACAGAAGGAAAGTTCAGAGAGGCCAAATCAAGTTGACAATATGATAATTAAATGAGTCTATAATCCACTACTTCTGGGAGTAAATAATTAATGTGCATGTTGAGCACATGTTTAAAATAGTACAAGGAGGTACAACTAGCAGGTATGGACAAAAATCTTCTTATCCTTCCACTGACAGTAGGATCTTTAAAATGAAGAGCTGACTGTGGCATGTAATGGCATACCTACACTAGTCCAGTTCTCTACTGCAGTGTGACATGGAGTATAGATACTAATATCAGCTTTAACTGAACTATCTCAGACACTAAAAGCAATTTAACCTTGGAAGCACTGAGCTCCATATGCAATAATTTAATGCCTGCAATATAGACATACCTTTAATCTAACAAGTAGCAAACAGTAGAGGGACTGTATACGGGGACTGGAATATATACTCTGATTACTACCAGGTACTAAGGCTGGTGTCATTGCATCTTCGATGCTACTACAAATGTTAGGGAAATGAAGTTAGCCTGGGCCAGAACATTCTTTATTAGGTTCTTCCCTTTGCTGTAGAAACACATGCTGAGAATGATCAGTGTGAAGAATAGTTTCCAAAGGAGGTGAAGGAACCCCATCACACAGGACATGGGAAAGCAGGCTGGTCTAACACCCAGAAAAGATAATGCAGAACCCTGGTTCCTTGTGTGGGGATTAATTAAAGGCCCATCAGGTCTGTTTAATCCCTAATATTTATAATTTTCCAGAGCTACTTGTTTACCTTCAAATTCTTCTTCATTGCTAGGCAGCGAATTTCTTCCTCTCTGTTTTACTTCCCTTCTGGTGGCAAACAAAAGATAATCACAGTCCAACATCCTCTCCCTGGGATGTCTTTTGTCTTCTTCTCTCCTCTTATTTTCATTTTTTGCTCTATCTTCTTTCACAATACTTTTCTTTGCTTCTTCTCCATCTTCCACAGATGAGTGCGGATAGGCTTTTGTGGTGTCTCTGTCCAGGCTAGAAAATCAGACAAGGAAATTCACTAAGTTAAAAGCACACATATTGTATACAATTTAAAATCCTTTTTTACATGACATAGATTTCACATTTTCCCACATCTCACAGTACTGACAAAGGAAGGACTTGTCTCACGCTTGACAATTTGACAGGGCTATAAATGTCTTACAATTCAGTTTCCCTTTTATTTCTAAAATAAGTAAAGAAAAGCCTAAGACACAGCATGCACAGTTTTGTTCTCTTATTGCTAGCCATTGCATACAATTTTTCCGCTTTAAAAAAAATATGGATAGTTTTCCTGTTAATCTCAGTTCTAATATGATTCAGCAAGAATTCATACCCTTCGTATCATTCATAGAGATTCCATTCCCAGCCCACTTTTAAGATTTCTAAAGTCTGTAGAATACTTATGAAGCAAAATACAGTTACAGATGTCTCATTTGACTGCACTAAACCCCAGATTATCAGAAGTGCTTTGGTAACTAAAATTGAAACAAGTATTTTGGCACTCGGCTTTACTGACATTAAGCAAGAGAAAGGCTCCTAAATACCCTTCTCTGGCTCTGGCCCTAATTCTGTCTACCTCTTATGACTCCAAAGAGGATTTGGGCAATAATTGTCTTTTATGGTGCGGGTCCAGCACACATATGCATATGGACTTTGCTAGTTACATTTGCAGAGTGCTTGTCCTGCCATAATGATTCCTTTCCATTGTGATGGCAGGAGAACACCCCAAGGAGATGCTAGCATCTAATATTAAAATGCTGAGAGCTATATTAGTACCTCTAAAGATTACTGAATTAAGCATGATCCCTAATACACACCACATAAAAATCTAAAGACAATCCCAAAGATCCCAGGGCTGAAGATTTAGACAAGCTATTATAATACAACATCTATGTGCACTGTGGACTCCCTGACAACAGGGGACCCTGGGCTACCCCTTTTTCTTGTTAGTTCCTTACTTCTACAGGACTTAGCACACAAAGACTGTATCTTTTTGAGCTTCTAATATCGTATTGCATTCAAACTTTTTTTTTCCTTTCTGATTAAATTATGCTTCTATTTTGTTTTTATCAACAATGTCAGCATGTTCTCATTAGATCTGTGCGCACTGATGAGCAATATGCTTCACTGTTCCCCTCTAATGAGTATGACATGGGAGATAGGTACCTATTTTAGAGTATAATAAATAATAAGTTTCAGTGGGAAGCACCCTTCCATGCCTCCTGAAAGGTAGGGGCTCTACTGGAAACTCCAACTCAATCTGGGCTGGAATGCTGCCATAGCGTTGCTAATTTTAGTACCCAATTAACATGTAATTAATAAAACACAGTTGTTTAATGGCTTTGAATGTACACCTTCTCATAAAAGGAAAACAATCATTCAACATGGCATGGAGTTACACAAAGAAACAAATATGAAGCCAAATTGTGGCCAGTACTAGCTTTTTATGATGTAGCCACTCAGTTAATGTAGTCAATGCCCAGAAGACGACATTATGTATGTCTATGTGATACTAAAGTGACATGTTAAGCAGCAAGAAAGGAATGAGATTTCACTTTACAGTATGTGGCTTTACAGAGAACTCAAAACCTAGCTGAGAACACTACGAGCAAAAGACGAATATTCTGAATTAGCAAGTGAATTGTCAGGGACTGTTTACTCAAATCTTACAAAGCAATTTACTGTAGGGAGTTATAGATCCAAGAAGTATGAAAATTAAAAGACTCTTAAGTATAAAAGCTGTATAGTACCAGGCTTCTATCATTAATTCTTGGAGAAGAGACTAAAAATGCAGCAGAACCAGATAAGATACATAACGTGGAAAAAGATGGAAAGAAATATATTGCAGTAGATGTTGAAGTTGCGAACGTGCAAAAGAAGGTGCTGTAATTCTGGCAGCAGCATTGTGGAATATTGTGGATCAGTAGTGACCACTGAGGTTTTTATTGGCACACCAGTGCACCTCATCTGGGTACCTGGGGGTTAGGTTTATGTTGCCTATATGCTAAAAATTAGTATTTATGTAGTTCATCCAATGCCAACAGAGGACCCTGAGAATCCCAAAGGCTCAAATATGTCTAGTCCAGGGCTGTAAGTGGGAACTGGCTGGACAGTCGAGCTTAGAGAGTCGTGGTGAATGGCATTAAATCCAGCTGGCGGCCGGTCACAAGCGGTGTTCCCCAGGGCTCGGTTCTGGGGCCGGTCTTGTTCAATATCTTTATCAATGATGTGGATGAGGGGATCAAGTGCTCCCTCAGTAGGTTTGCAGATGACACCAAGTTGGGTGGGAGTGTTGATCTGCTGGAGGGTAGGAGGGCTCTGCAGAGGGATCTGGACAGGCTGGATCGATGGGCAGAGGTCAACTGTATGAGGTTTAATAAGGCCAAGTGCCAGGTCCTGCACTTGGGTCACAACAACCCCATGCAACGCTACAGGCTTGGGGAGGGGTGGCTGGAGAGCTGCCCGTTGGAAAGGGACCTGGGGGTGCTGGTTGGCAGATGGCTGAACATGAGCCGGCAGTGTGTCCAGGTGGCCAAGAAGGCCAAAAGCGTCCTGGCCTGTATCAGAAATAGTGTGGCCAGCAGGAGGAGGGAAGTGATCGTGCCCCTGTACTCGGCACTGGTGAGGCCACACCTCAAATCCTGTGTTCAGTTTTGGACCCCTCACTACAAGAAGGATGCTGAGGTGCTGGAGTGTGTCCAGAGAAGGGCAACAAAGCTTGTGAGGGGTCTGGAGCACAAGTCTTACAAGGAGCAGCTGAGGGAACTGGGGTTGTTCAGCCTGGAGAAGAGGAGGCTGAGGGGAGACCTTATAGCTCTCTACAACTATCTGAAAGGGGGTTGTGGTGAGGTGGGTGTTGGTCTTCTCCCAAGTAACTAGAGATAGAACGAGAGGAAATGGCCTCAAGTTGCACCAGGGGAGGTTTAGACTGGATATCAAGAAAAAATTCTTTACTGAGAGAGTGGTTAAACATTGGAACAGGCTGCCCAGGGAGGTGGTGGAGTCACCATCTCTGGAAGTGTTCAAAAAATGTGTAGATGTGGCACTTCAGGACATGGTTTAGTGGGCATGGTGGTGTTGGGTTGATGGTTGGGCTTGATGATCTTAAAGGTCTTTTCCAACCTTAGTGATTCTGTGATTCTGTGATCTAAGTTAAGACAGTCTCAGTTTCAGATGCTCAGCTCTCTTTGTCATTTCTTATCAGCTGCTTTACACATTTCACTGCACTCTGCACTATAAATCTCAGCATTCAATATACATCCATGGAGCCAAAGTACCTAAATTCCACTCTCAGAGCTGCCAAATGCTGAAGTGCTACTGCTCTGAGTCCCATGACGTCCCCTTGTGTATCTGGATCTTGGTGTCTTTAAAACATTAGCAATCAGACCTAAGTAATTGCATTTGAAATAATATTGTTTGGAGGCACTTCTCGTGTTCCACTAAATGGGGGTGACTTGAGGACAGCCTGAATAGTGCTATCCTCAGAAATAGAGACATTTTGTAGTAAAAACACTGTAATTTCAAATATTGTGGTTTGTTTCTAAAATCTACAACTGCTGCAAGAAAAAACAGAAACGATGTACTGAAAACTTCAGACCTTGAAACAAATGTAAGACATTGGTGTGCTTAATCATTATGCTTGCAAAATTTATGCTCTGTTCCAGGCCATGCTAAAAACTGTTTTAGTTTGGTTTAAAGGGGATAAAATGAATGCCTTAACAGAGAGTCCATTATTTTGTGCTCTGGCAACAATATTGTTTGAAATATTTTATTTAGATTTCATTAATTTAACTTCAATCATCTGCTACACAAACTGGCCAGTGCATTTACAACCAATTCAGTGTTTACTAGCTGGAAATACTATATAGAAATTAATAATTAATATGACTTGAATATGCCGTTTCAAACACTATTTTATCCAGAGATCTGCCAGATTTGATACCACTTCATCTAAAATTTAGACCTAATGAGTGCATTTATTTCTCATTTGCAAAAATTTAGTGCATTCATTTCAGTCAGTTCTCCAAAGAATTCCTCTGTTTGCCAGTGAATAACTCAATTTTCTCATCATTTTTACATAACAACTGCAAGTCAGCTTGCCAATAAAGTCTGTTTGGAGAATGAATATTAAATTTTATATTAAAGCACTCAGTCATGAAACAAAGCATGTAGAATGAAAGCCACTCTTACTGCTTATGCATTTAGTCACATCTTTTCTTAATAAGGTACCTCACTTAGAATATAATCCAACTCAGTGGAAGGGAAAGACTTCCACTGATTCTGCTGGAACTCAGCTCAGTTATCTACCTGCCTCTTTTCAACTGCGTTGAAAAGTATGCGTTAAAGTAGTAAACCATGGTCTTCAGGTTTCCCTTTTGATGAAAAGAGGCTACCATCATGCAGGTGATCTGGCCTGGAAAAAGCTATTGATGTATTTCTAGATTTGGGATTCTGTTCAATAAAGTGGAGGTATTCATTTGTTTATGTGCTGTGGCTGCAAGCTGGCAGAAAAGCAAGTTTCAAACTGCACTGGAATCAATACTAGAAAATGTGTGGGAAACCAGGCTTGAATCAGTGTTGCTTTTTTGTTCCATCATTCTCAGGGAATCCACAGATCAGCCCATGACTGGTACCCTCACTCATTCTTTTTAGATGTTATCTTTAACACTGATCATCATATTAGAACTTTTCAATAAAAATGAAGAACTACTAAAATTGCCTTTAAAGGTGGGATTTGTCCTGTTCATGCAACCTTTTGGGAAGAAATCTCCCATGAGGGAGATTATACAATTCTTTGGCAGCAGTGCCCATACTACACTGATATACATGGAAGAGGAAACCCTTCAGTCTAGAATCCCTATGGGATGTCAAGACAGATGGAAGCTTTAAAACAAAAGTACATGTTTTCTCACACAAAATGTGAAACTGCGCAGCTCCTTCTGGGAAGAGGCTATGGATGATAAAGGTTTACATGGATTCAAAAAAGTAACTGCAAAAATTCGTGAAAGAAAAACCCATCAAGGCTGTTAATACAGAGATTCCAATTCTGCTTCAGAAAATCCTTAAATCACAAATTGCTGGAGGTTGGGAATGTATTCTGGAGAAATATCACTAGATGATTGCGCTGATCTTATTCTACTTCCTAAGATCTGTTGTTGCTAGCTGTTAGAGATTGTTGGTGCTCTGAAGGTTATCACAACTCAATGCTATTTCAAATGGATCAAACTACAACTTAATACAAGATGAAAAAGTAAATCCACAATCATTTGGAACCACTGCACATTCACCACACACATCACACCAGAAAAATGTTACCCCTGCTGTACATAAGTTCTGCAGAACTTAAGTAGGGGCTCATATTCATCCCATACGCTCTCTCCCCATCATTCCCCAGATTTAAGCCCAGTAGAATATTCAGTATCTTAGAAAGAGCTTGCGATTTAATGCAAATAATGCTTTATATCACAATAAATATCTTAAAAGAAAAACAAAGTCTACGACAAATGGAAACTATCTCACCTTTCAGCAATCCTCTAACAGCTTCCTGGGGCTAAGCTTCAAACCATCACATCCCACCAATGTTTCCAAAATGAAAACAGGGCAATAAATTGCCAGATAATAAAATCGTAGGACAGACAGTTAATGCCCTTCTGATTAACATGCTGTGGATCAAATCACTTCGTTGCATGTGTAGAGCAAGCCAGTTCACAACTGTAGTTAGAGTATTACATATAGAAATCATTAGATTTCATTTTCATTTTCAAGCATAGCTGAACCCAAACTGCAGCACTTAGGATTGATGTAAAATAACTTTTATGTTTTTAGGTTCAAGCATACTCACGTCACATAATCCACCATCTGCACCCTTCTTATGTACCGACAGGAAAAGGCATGCTTCGTTTGGCTGATTTTAATAAGCCTGCTTCTTACACAATGTTCCTGCAATAATATAACCAACATTCATCTAATTTAAATCTAAATCTCAGAAAAAACGCAGATACAGATGTATAAAAAGTCAACTGTTTTAATGTAACTGTAATCAGCCTCTGAATAATGAAGATAAAAGTTTCAAGTACAAAGTACATTTTCTTAATACTGCACTATGAAAAATGCAGTAAAATTATCATAATAGCTTACAAACAAACAAACATCATGAACTGAAGACTATATTGACTGTGATAAAGCCCCCTACGTTTCTCATGTTACCAGCATAGACCCTGTAAAAGCCACGAAATGGATTATAGAGGAAACAACAGAGTATGATTTAAGAATAAATTATCCTACAGAATTTCTTTGTTAATGTCTATTACATGAGCTCTTCATTAAGCCCTGAAACCTGATTTACTTTGGTTAGCTGGAGACAGGGATTGGGACAGTGAGCTTATTAGCCAGGAAAATTATATCTGCCTCATCAGAAACAGAACAATGGTAACACCATTGCTAAATTGGTATCATCATCTAGATTTACTTACTTTCTTGTTGTTGAACATCAGAACTGTGTAGAGTTTATCACCCATTTCCACCCTCTTTGGTGTTGCTATGACAATGGCAGGTGCATAATATTCATTTCCTGTTTGTGTCCCAGTTCTGGCAAACACGTAGTCTCCAACCTGCATGCCAGGAAAGCATTGGATTGCAAGAACCATATAACTGGTAAGTTTTACGAGACGTAAAGGTAATTAAGATATTTTTACAGGAATCATCATTCTAAGATGTTCCCATGCTTTAATATGGAACTTTAAAAGAAAATAAGAACTCGGTCTTTGCATGTACGGGTAACTCACAGTTTCCACAGAATCAGGGAGAGAAGACAAAGCAAAAATAAATAACAGAGCCCTACTAACTGTACCAGGGCTCAACTAGCAAGTTGAACTGAATGAGGAAACTCTTACAACTCTTCATACCCTTGGACTTTGTGCAAATTTATATGTTTTTAGTAAGTTTTTAAATCAACCTTGGTAATTTCAGAGAATTCCATATATAACTGACACAAAATAATTTTAAAAATGAACACAGAAGTCACAATTTTCTGTCAAATTCTGCAGATCTACTCTATAATTGAATGTCCCCCTTACAGAATACCAGGAACTACCAGATCAGGATTTGCCTTCATTTCAAACAGGAAAAAAAAGGCACCTCTCGCTGGTTTTAAGTGCAACAAAGTAGTTATAAAAATGCTTTTTTGTATCCAAAACAGCTGTATCCATTCTGTGTCCTTTCTGCATCCACCATCTGGCTGGTGTGCAAAATAAGAATCACCTCAAACAACAACTGTGATTACAGATAGTCAGCTGATAAATTTTAAATAAAAACAAAAATGGAACAAGAATATTTTTTTCATTACTGTTATTTGCCTTAGTTGAAGATTATCTGTGGGATTTAAATTATGCTGTGAAAAACAAATGGTTATAACCTGCTGTACATCACATTGTGTATAAAAGGCTCTCCTTGTTTTGTAATCTACGTGCTAGGAAACAATCATTCTGATGGTAAATATCTCACCCTTCTTCTATAGGTGGGCAAATATTCATGTTTTATAAAGAAAGTAACATAGAATTCTAATAAACAAAGGAATGGTATGAAAACAAGCTCCAAACAAATGAAAAACAGGATGTTGAAAATAGCATGATATTACTATCACTAAAATCTCTTCTTTAAAATAATATATGTATTTAAAAGATTGAAAAATCAACTATCCTTTGTTCTATGTGTGACCAAATGAACAAAACTTAAAATGCATATTTGCTGTCATAAAAACATACAATTTTTTACCTGCAGATATGGGCATGGCATAGCACCTCCCACAGGTATAGTGAACTTCACAGGTACAATCCAGGTCTCCCCATTGCTGAAGTCAACAAGTGCACAGTTAGAACTGATATTCTTTATCACAGTACCTAAAAAAAACCAACATATTAAAATATTCAAATGATTTTTCTTTTACCCTTTGTGGAAATTTCCTTTAAAAATCCTGTAGGCTCTCACATATCACTGAGGTCAAACGTATCTATACTATACATTCTTCCTTTTCATTTAGCTTGGGTAAGTTGTGCTAGGGCAATAGAGAAAATTGTACCTGAAAAAAATACAGTCTTAGTATTTTAGCATTCTTAATAATGCCACAGAAATAAAATGAAGAATAATTTTCAAGACCATGTCTGAAATTTGTAAGTGGATCAGGTGGATGGTTGTTGACATAATGAAACTATTATCACAGTGAAAAATATGTACTTTAAAAAAACAAACAAGTAAAGGTAACACAGAAATAAAAAACACACGATTTTTTAAAATGAAACAACAGAACACAATTTTACCTACTAATCATTCTTGCTCAAAACTCATCAAAAAGGCAGAAGCATTTAGTGAACTGTTTGAACACATGCAAAAGCTCAGCCTTTGCCAAACACTCAACAGAAACACTCGAGAGGGACATCAGAGAGGGATAGGTTGATACTCTCAGATATTCAGTTACCTAAAAGGATTTCCTTCCACACTCTTCTTATATAAACATATCAGAAGCACATCAGCATTGCTTTCTAATTTTACAAAATGTATGTCTTTTTTATAAAAGTATAAATGTGCACACACAATATGTATATTAATTTTTCATGAATATGCACATGTAGTATTAAATCTGATTAAGGCAGAAGTACCTAATTATGACCAAAACTAATGTTTTATCAATATTAATAAAATCTAAAAAATATTTTAAATGTGGATAAAAATATATACCTGGATAATAAAATCCTGTGACATCTGATCTTGCAATCACCTTTTGGCTTTTGTGAGTGACAAATACTTGGCCTTTTTGTCTTTTTTTAGACTTTGACTTCACAGTTTCTTCTTCAAGTCTCTGTAATTTGATACAGTTTTTTGTTTACACAACCAAGCTGGTCAGCCTCAAACTATTAATTAAAAATTCAGGCAATGTAATGTTACGACCTCTGCAGATAATTCACGGTAAAATGGAATTATTTTAAACATTCAGAATAATTATAAACAGAGGAAGCGATAGGATGTTGAATTGCTCATAAATAAGACTGGGGGACCATGCACCAGATGGTGAGAACAGAAATACCAATGGGGCCGGCCAGCTGTGGACCGACTCAACTCCTAGTTGAAGTCAGTGACTGCACTTAGTAGTAACGGAAAGAATGCAAAGAGCACAATGGATCTCACACAACAACTGGGGTGGGGGCTGTGGGAAACACAGTATGTGAAAAATAGTGAAAGAATCACAAATCACAAGTGACTCTATATAAAAATATACCGGTGGGCTTTCCGAGCTTCTGCGTACTTGACTTCACAGTCACCATATTCTTTTTCCTTAAAGTCTTTTATATGTCACATTAACATTTTATGGAGTCTCATTTGCCTTTAAAGTAAATGATGTTCCTGCATCCCTTTTCTTCTAGAAGAAAGAATTTCTTCCCATTCAGCACATCTCTCTTACAGAAAGTTTTGAGAGGATCAGAGTATTATATGTATATGCCAGAATGTGAAAGAACACTTTACATTTTGCTTTCCTGAGAAAATTAAGAAAACTGATGATATAAAAACATTTTCTTTCTAATACTGAAGTCTGTAATCCCAGTAATTTTATAAGTACATTTTAATAATCCTCAAGAATAACACTATAATTTATATTTACTACAACAAGAGCAAATTAATTCTCAAAAAAGTCTTTTATTTTCTCCATACTGCTTACAATAATGTTTCTAAATATAAATTATAAGCAAGTGCAAAGTTAAATAAATCAGTTTCCCCATTAATTTTTAAAACATATTTATTAGCCTACCTTGTAAACAATTTGCAAGCATCCATCTCTTACACAGTTCCTTTGAATAATAAAAGCACACAGTTTGAAATCTCAAACTTTTCCACAGATATACACACTGTTCTGAAAAAAACCCAAAACTCACAGACTCCTAAAAACCCCTGCTTGCTAGGGTGTGTATGACCTGCTCCCTTGTCTGATGACATTTTTCTTACTAAAAAGATATATTTGCTTTTGAGATTCAGTTTTCCCTAACAGTCAATAATGATAGAAAAGATGGGAATAACTTTGACTAAATTGTTTGTTCTCAGTCTCATTATAACTATCACAAACTCTTTTTTCCAATCTCCCACACAGAAATCACAACCAACCCAAGAAAAAAAAATTCTAAAAATAAGCAAAACACACACAAAAAAAGGAAAAGAGATATTTCAAATGGGAGAGATGTGGGGGGTTTCTAGTTTATTCTTTATAAATTATATGAACAGTTCTGTTTTTCAAATTCAGTCTAAACCAGAGGCTCTTCACAGCACTTAACTGACCGCTTGAAGTACAACCTAACAAAGACTGATTTGAGTGTAAAGACTTAGAGCTCCACAGACACAAAAAGGCACTTGCGTAAACCATTTGCTTAATTCCTCAGGCTCCAAAGGGACAGCTGCTGCTGAATATTTATTATCAACTAATTTGTAATGCTTGACTAATAACTTGGGCAACTTCCAGCACTCCACACTAATCCAAATATTGCACAGGCATCCACAATGAGGATGCTGAGGCCTGCAGAATTCCAGTGGCTTAGAAATACCATCTAAGTTCAAACCCATCTCCCTTTCCTCTCACACAGCCTTTAGATGTTCATCACAATTGGCCCAGACACTGTCAGAGTGCCCATTTCTGGGATATCGTCCTCCAGTATTTTTATTACAAAAGCATCCCATCTGATTCTCGGGGGTTTTACCCCGTTTAGCTCTGCTTCTATTGAAGTCAATGCATTAAACCACATGAGGTGAAGGAGGCTTTGTTTCCCGCTTCCAATACCTGCTGCATTTTAAAATTCCCTTTCAAAGAGTTTAGGTTTTGCACTTTCCTACTGTAAGCAAGAATAGATTGGAAGACTATCCACAGATCTCCCTGTATCTTGGCTCTATCTTTGGCTTTTCACAATCCTGACACCTCCAAAGCCAAGCAACCACTGCTTTTCCCAGGCTGTCAGTGGCCACAAGCCCATTCTGTGTAGACCACAGTCCAGTTTTATGAAAGCCTAACTTTTTGTGGCTACATGCTGTCTGTCCAGCAGGTTACT
This sequence comes from Phaethon aethereus, assembly GCF_964289735.1. NCBI lineage: Eukaryota > Metazoa > Chordata > Aves > Phaethontiformes > Phaethontidae > Phaethon > Phaethon aethereus. Next base: position 147,741,278 of record NC_138575.1, read on the forward strand.
TCACTGATGACAATGGAAAATTTGATGAAACATTTCTAGGTAGCTAGAAATTTTTTTGTTGTTGCACTGTTTGGGATGCTTGTTTTCCCTCAACTCCCTAAAGAGACACAAGAAAAAAGGCAGGGTTTTGCTGAGCTGTTCAGGAAACATATGAATGCAAAAAAGGTACCACCAGGCAGCGATTAATGATCCTTAAACAGTGAGGAAGAATGAGGAGTGCAAGAATTAGGACACCAGGAAATAGAAGAAACTGCCAAGAGAGATCCAGAATTTCCATTCTTGTAAAGAATCAAGTCTCAGCTATAAATATTTCATTAGGAATAATTAAATTAATTGTATATTAAATACATTTTTCAGAAAGAACACACTCAATGAGCTACTAGAGGTCCTTTTCTACCCAAATAAACATGCTTTACGAAACACATTATGCTTACTAACCCTTTTAAGTTATTTTTATCACATGGTGACCATTCAACAGGGTCACAAACAAGCGTAAGCCTTGCACATTTGAGCTTATCCTAAGGGAAACACAGTACTTTTAAACGTATATTTTTAATAAGAGTCCATCCTTAGCAATGAATGCAGCTTTATCTCTGCAGACTCTGAAATCCGTTCATATGCAGAAACAGAAATATTTAGTATGAGATGAAATGTTCTCTATCACTCTCAGAGAACGGACCGTGACACTTAGGGAAAGAAATACATTATATGAAAATGTTACGGCCGTTAACGGGATGCACCAAACTGTCCTGGAAGCTCTCTTGCTTGGAGAATAGTAATGCCATGACCCCAGAAGACCTGAGGTGATCTAATGATAAGTGGGTAGGGGACCTTGAAAAAGTCCTTTTACTAAGCAACATCATGTTGGAAACAGCTTTATAATTCAGTGAGAAAAAAACATAGTAAGAAATGATGGTTAACGGTTATGCCTGACAAGTTCAAAATAGAAAACAGATACAATATTTTAAGTCAAAGCAGTTACTTACTAGGGAAAAAAAAAAGTAAATGATACATTCCTCATTTTTAATACCTTTAGATGAAAGCTGAGTGCCAGCCTGAAGAGGAATATTTTTGTCCACCCATGCTTTAAGCTGTATAGCAAAAGGAACTGAGTAAGCTGAGTAAAATACAGTCTACAATTAGCCATCCAATTAGGTAATCACAGAATCAGAAAGTCATTAAGGTTGGAAGAGACCTTTAAGATCCTCAAGTCCAACCCTTAACCCAATACTACAATCACCAACAGTGTTTTATATTTTGCCTGATAATAGCTAAATGTGTTTGCTCATTTCCCAAAGCATTTACTTCTTGCATCACTAGAGGTCTTCAGTCATCTGATGGCCCTGTGCAGATGAATGTCTACTTCATCCTCCTCCACTAAGGCACTGGCATACCCTACCTTTCACACTTATGTGCAAACATAGCAGCCTGAACACAACTCCCAGAGGAGGTCAGAGCACAGAAGGAGGATAACCAGACCATTAATTCAGTTGTAGGCTTAAACAGAAAGCTCCCGTAGCAAGGACATCCAAAAAGGATTACTAATTCTTTTAAGAAGTTGTGAAGGTAATTAGGAACCCTTAAGACTAAAAACTAAGGGGGTTTATTTTGAATTTAGTGGAAAAAAAATTAGCAAGAAATTTAAAAGTCTGCATTGTTGAGTAGACCTCCAGGACAACTGTGATTTTTCTACCACCTCACAATGGCAATTTTCATTCAGTGCCATATCAGTTACTTCCTTGCTGCAAAATATTTCATCTGGCAGTTTATTTTTTATACCCACTTTGTAGACAGGAATCAGAGTTGGAAAAACCTCCAACAGCATTTTTTAAAGGCTCCCCAGTTTTTTTCTGGGTTTTTTCACTGTTTTTTCAGCCACATAAACAGAACTCTAATGACATCTGCATTTCTGCCTCCCACTCTTAAAGCCTTTCAGTTGCAGATTAGCAGTTACTGAAGGTGGTGCTCTGATTAGGCTCCTAAAGCAGGTTGACTCAGGCTAAGTGATTGCACAATGTTAATCACATCATGTCTGAGAGCACACATTGGTTGTTTCAAGGCAACAGTAAAATTACAGTCAACAAATGAAATATTAACATGCTTCTGCTGCTCTTGTACTGGGACATCATATGGCAGAGGTAAATCAATAATCAAAATATCTGTATGAACTATGTAATGTTTTCAGACTAATGTAAAAAGAGTCAAGATCATCTGTTTTCTGAAGACATAAAATGTTTTCAAATGTACATTCTTAATGGAGAAAATTCTCCAAGATTACAGAAAACTGAATGTGACCCTGCCTATAATAATTTATTTTCATACATGACCTGTGTTATCATAATATATTCTATTCAATTTAACACAAATATTTTTTTATGACATGACATAGTAACTTAAATTCCATAGCTCATTTGAAAACTGTTGTTGATCTCGATGAAAAGAGAGGTATATCTCAGTCAAAGAATGTCAAATAAAACAAAAGATTGCCTTTTTAAAGAATACAGGCACATTTCTAGGCATGACCTGCTAGGTAGAGTATATGGATACTTGGTATAATTTAAAATTGTAAATTCCAATTGCACATTCCCATTCATTCCTGAGAACTCACAGTGTGGGTTTGTACTCTGCTCATCTGCGTTTCACTTAGCTTACCCCTCCAAACTGATGTATGAGTGTATACACATGTATACACACATATTTGTATATGTATACATGCATACGTCAGGGCAAAAAAGAACTATTATGATAATTTTAATATGTTTCCTACATAACACAAAGTATAGGACTTTCCTCAGCTTTCACTGCAACTAGGCCAACCACACCTTCAAGATCAGTCAAAGAGTTGTTTCTCTCACTCAGTGACATAAAACAGTGAAAAAGAGAAGGAATATATTAATATATGAGCTTTATGATGAATTTTCTATTTGTTTTTAATTATCCTCTATTACAACTTAGAGGACTGAGGGAAGCTTTTTCTTTCTTATTCATTTTCTAGAGGGATTATTTTAATATTATCATAGTACAACTGCACCTAGACTGCAGCTCTGCAGAGGCAGCAGCACTCCCAGGGAGGCACTGACTGATGAATCTATTAGACGAAAAAACTTGAAACCAAATAAGAGAAATGGTTTGATTTTTTCAGAGTGAAGTATTTTGAATTTTAAAGCATGAACAGTGTATACAAAAATATTTTCATTGGGGAAGGTTAAATTGCTTTTTAAAACTTAAGAGTCTGTTCTTCATTTCCCTGAGAATTCATATTCATAACTTGAAGATAAATCCATTAAGGTAGAATCAATTAATTTTCAAGAATGTTCTGAAAGAGTGAAAATAATAATAGAAGAGTACAACGTTGTAACCTAAGCTATGAGCTAAAATGAAAAAGTATATGCTCTCTTCCAACAGGGCAGCCTAAAATAACTTACTAGCCTTATTTTTATACTTATTGCTTCATGTATTTCCACAGGCATTTCATTAAATCTCTAATGGCATTCCTGGTAAAATCAGAGGTTCATTTGGGGTACAGATTGAGATATATATGTCTCTCAACCAAAAATCTCAAACTTCAGTCACAGATTCAGAGTAGCCGACTACTTTCTGCTAATGTATTAATGGAATGGAGAGAGCACTGTGGCTCGCCAATAGTAGGTGTACACTTCAGAATGAGCTAAACAGCTTTCCAGATGCCACTGATGTCAACTAGGGCTCTGTTCACAACACTGTGAGATTAACCACCAGTTCATGTATGCCTACCTTTTATGGACAGCTAAATTTCAGGGTCCGAATATGAAGCTGAATCCTACTCCTTCTCTTCACCCTTTCTCTTATCATGAAAATTACCATGGAAGATTACAGTGAATTACTCCAACATTACAAGAGTTTTTAGTCCTGTCTATCACATATTAACCCAACAACAAATGTTATATCATAATTGCTTTTCATGCTTCTCTCCTTTCCCTTCTTTCTTATATATTTCTGCTGTCATTGCAGAGGGGTAAAGATACTTTGCTCAGATTTGTTTCTAAGAGGCCCAATTTCTGTAGCTGTCTCAGCTCCAGAACTTCTGCTTCCCCAATACTTCCAAAAAGTCACTGAAAGCTTGCCCTCTTTTTAACTACTTTCTTTCCTCTATCAATTTGTATACCACCACCATACTAGGCACCTGTTTTATCAGCTATTACCTCAGAACAAAATTATTCCAGAAGCACATACTGAAGAGGAATATCTGGAGTATCTACTACCTTTTTATTGCTGCTTATGTGTGATTCTGAGCTTTTCTCCGTTTCCTTCTTGACAGCTTCCTGGAGATCAGAGGCTTGTTGTATATATGTTAATGCTGCCAGTATCTCATCTTCTAACAACATTACATCTTCATAGGAAATTGGCCATCCCAAATTCTCTAAAGCCTCCAGCAAAGCTTCTTTATGCTGCATATATTGGACTGGCCCATCCTCTGTAAATCTTAAAAAAAACCAAAACAAAACCACACAACCTTAAAAAAAATTAGTAATCACAAGTAGGAAAAATTTAATTTAGGCAATACTTTACAAATAGAATCACAAAGCTTAAAAGCAGAAAAAGCATCAAAGTCGTCCAATCTATCTTCTGTATACCACAAGTTCTTGTGTTTTATCCAGCTCCCATTGTGTTTAGTCAATCACATCTGGCTTAACCATATCTCAGAGAAAGACATCTACAGAGCAATTCAAGTGGCTGAGCATAGGTATCTCATGCTGTTTTAGATGCCCCAGATTATGTGAGCCATCAATAAAGAACTTGTAGATATGATTGAGAAATTATGGAAATCCCTGGCCCTTCTTAAGCAGCAGCTAGGGTGAAGTGACAAGCATCTAGATGCCTATTAAATCCTCATTTGCCACATAAGTCTTGACTGATCATATAAAAAAAGAGACAATGTCCTGCTGTTTATTCCTCTGTCATTCCTGCACTGCGCAATTTTCACTCAATGATGAGGAGTTTGCTTCCATCCATCATTCAGGTTATGTCAATGTCTACTGGAATGAAGAGCCATTTTGAACCTACACACTGCAGGTACTTATACATAGAAAGGTGAATCAGATACAGTCATCTTATTGATAAAACCTAACTAAAAAACCCCAAATCCAGACCAGGTAGAATTCTTTAAATCTCCAGTTAGAAGTACCATACTTCTTTTTAGTATTCAAATAATTCTGTGGCTCTTCTCTACAGCTTTTCCAGCATTTAAAAAATGTGAAACCTAGACCTGGAGAGAGCATTTAAGCGTCTGTCTTACCAACACATACAACCATGGAGATGCCTACCACATCGCCCTACTCTTTGTCACTGGTCATCTCTCTTCTCCTCTAGGAACCACTCTGTACTGAAATTATACTGACTAGTATAGCTATTTACCTAGATTTTGTTCTCTGAGGCAATTATTCATCTATAATCAGTGTCAAGATAGCTATCTCCTGAGTTGGATCTCTCAACCATTTTGAACACAAGCACAATATTACCACTTCTCTAGTAAATCTGAATTGCCCTAGTATCTGAGATGGCCTTTTAATACACACTAGTGAACCAGAGAGCTCCTCAACCAATTCTTTCAGGACTCCTGTGACCAAGTTAGTAGACTTCATTACCCTCTCCCTTCAGATTACTAATGATTTAGAAAGTGTGTTCTCATCCTTTTGTAATACATGAATGTGATCATTCAAATAGGAAATTTAGAAAAGAAATAGATCAAGTATTTCAATTTCTATGCACCAATATTAACAATTTTAATATGCCCCTTTAGCAACAGACTGTACAATTGCTAGGACTTTTTTTTCCTTATAGACATAATTGGCCATACGTTACCTACAATAAAATATCTTGGATAGCACCTTGTGAACTTTCTATACTTTATAATTAATTTTCTATCAACAGACATCTATTTCTTTTTTTTTAATTATACACTGTTCTTTTGTTTAACAGCCTTCTCTTCCTCTCTGCACCAGAATGGGTTTTCAGTTCTCCTGACAGAACTGTGTATTTTTTGCTCATTAGCTTAAGTCTTCTTAAAAGCATTCTACTTTTCATTCCCATTTTTCTGCCTAGAATATTTCACACCAATTCTATTTTCATTAATTCGTCTTCACTTTATTCTCTGAAGTAAACAGATGCTAACTTAGCTGATGTCACCCCTGTTTATACAGTCACTAGTTTTTTAAATCAATATACAGAAACAAACTAGTAAAAGCAGTACAAACTTCCAGGGTCATATACAGTTCCAGCATATGCTGTAAAGGCGATTATACCTTTAGAAAGCAGCCACTGAAGTGCTCTTTACCAGATGAGAGAAGATTTACCTTGATGCTGAAGGCAATGACATGCTGCCCTTCCAAGGCCCTCCCATTTGACGCTGATTAAGAAGAGACCAGCACCATTCAAATGGAATGCCAGTCCTTTCCTTTAAAAATAATCAGCACTGCAAGGAGGTCCAGAATTGAATACTACTCCATATCACATACACATTTTTGAAAGTAAGGTATATTTATGAAATATTTGAAAATAAAACCAGTTGGTTACAGAAATAATGATAAAAAAGTATGAAATATTTATGACCTGCCTTTCAGAGGAAAGTTAGAAAACCAAAAGATGATAGCTTACTTGTCTCTTTCCTCCTGAGATAGTGCTCTCCAAATAACTAGGTTTAGGCGCCTATTAAAGAAAGCAAAGCAGTTTTTGAGGAAACGCAGTTCCTTGTGCATCTGATCATCTCAAAACTAGCAAATAAACAGTTTCTTAAGATATCTGCACTGATTTGTACTCCAAGAGCACTGTATCATCAGATTGTATCCTCATCATTCAGCTATGAAATTATCAACTGCAAGAGAAGATGGGAAAACAGCATCTTCCATCAAGTAGCAACATGACTATTTCAGGGTCATAGAAAGATTAATGGCAATCACTGCTGCTTCCTGCTAGGATGTTCTATGGATTGTTCTCTTCAGCACCAGCAAGCTAAATCAAATAACAAAACTGACTAAATGCCAGTTAAGGTAAGCACAGTTCCTCCAATTAAACAGTTATAGAGAATTGTAGCCTGAAGACACATGGACAACAATGCTATTTTTTTTTTTTTCTGTTAAGATAACCCCTCAGTTGTGCCATTCAGGTTTCTACTTCATTAAACTCTGGCTATGAAGAAAAACTACTGACAGAAAAACAGAAGTGATTATCCCAAAGCAATGCAGTTCTGAGATCTTTTAAAAGCACCACTAAACTTTCTGCTTTTGCTTTTTAGACATAAATTATAAACTCTTATTAGGTCATCCAGCCTACAATTTTCTCTATTAACGTTGCAAGCAATTAAGCCATCACTCAATTACATAATTTCATACTATAGAAATAAACCTCTACCGATGATCCTAATTGCTGTAATTCTAGAAAAGTTTCCAAACTTCCTTTGTAAATACAAGAAGAAATTCATTGTTAGGAAAAATTCAGATTGTAACTATTAGGCTTTTAACAATCTTGCCAGATTTCCTGGTGCATGTACAAAAAAGCTCACTAAGACCAGATTTTGAATATTAATTTCTTGATGATTCATTTTATCTACTAGAATCCAAACCCCAGCATTTTTAGAATGTAAATTACTTAGTTCATTCACAATCTGCAGTTTCAGCATGCTGCACTGCCAATTTCATACTTCTAAATGTGCACACTCATAACTAACTAATTGTAACAGCCTTTGGCTATACAAAGATCATACATATTTTGAAGCTTCCAGTGTTTATTTGCTTCAATACTGGATCTTCTCTTTGTCAGAGCACAAAATTTCTTCCCTCACCACTTTTCTCCCTCTAAATCTGATGCTAAGGTGAATCTATGTATGGGGAAGATATTGTCATGCTTGCTTCTGTTCTTGAAACCTGTGTGTCCTGACATATTGTCTCATCACTAGATGTAATAATAAATTTGTGACCAATCACTATTCACAAAGCTGAACTGCAGCCTTTGCAAAATTCAATTACTGGAAAAGTACTGTGGCATTTAGAGCAAAATAAATTTGACTGGGTTGCTGTTTCACGTGTAGAGGAAAAGCAGTGAGAACTCTTTTCTATATTGCCAATTACAAGGATCTTCAGACAGATCTCTCTTCTACACATCTTTTTCATAGGAGTAGGGAATGCAATACTAGTATTGTAAATACACTGATTCATTGACCTCTATGGGTAAACTTAAGTAAACCATACTCCCAGTCATCAAAGTTTTAGGGAGACTGTGAAAATGCTATCAGTAGAAGATCATCAGATTTTAACCAGGAAACACTTTTCTTTCCCTCAAAATTGAAGTCAATAAATGTAAAATATTCAATGGTATGGCACAGCAATGAAAAACTTGAATGTTTTTTCAGAAGTCACTATCAAAAATATGCCACATCAACCTTCTGTCAAAACGAGTGACCAATCCAGATTTCTATGAGTTTTTCTTCACTGAATTCCATTAATATTAGACATAGCAAGCAGCATTTGCACACCATATTTCTCTGTTTTTACCACAAAAGATGGTTACATTTAGAAATAGGAAATGGGAATGAAAGAGAGCTATTACATGCCTTAAAAAGAACTGGTATGATCATAGAGCTACAAAGGAAAAAAAACCACCTTAAAGGGCCTCAGTGGAATTCATAAAAAAGCAAAGACTAAACACTTGTCTTCAACGTTTTTTTGGTCATCTAAAATAATTACATCTGTAAATGTTATTAGAATAGCCTGAAAAGATATCTCATTTATTAAAACAAATCTAGTCAAAGCTCTTATGAGAGCTTACTGAATGACATTAATAGTCAAATAATTGCATTCCTTCAAAAAAATGCACACAGTTAGATTAAGGAAAGAAATAGCTTAGTGATACAATGTCCCTGTCCTGTTTACTTCTGATGTGCTTTTACCAACACTTAATTAATTAGTATAATGCATAACTTTCTCAAATAAAAAATTAAAAAAAATTGTCAGTATCTTATAGGTGCCTCCATTACACTCTTGTATCCATAGTTAGGTGCTAGGCAGCTGGCAGCAAAAAGCAGGCCACTAATTTAAATGTCAGTATACGGATTTAGGAGTTTAATTTTAAGTTAAAATCTGGCTACTACTGTATATTTAGGGGGGATTCTTCCCCAGGGGAGATTGCTTTCAGGTTTATTCACAGAAAGTAAAAATAGTATTTTTTTTGTCATTGAAAAACATAATATGAGAAACATATTATTTATTATCTCCTTGCCTATTATCTGTTTTTTCATTCTGCTTTTTTTTTTTTTTTTTTTAAGAAAATAAACATTTCTCCTACAGGTTGATGGTAGATTAAAGTGAATTAAAGTAAAAAATTTTTTTACTGAAAGAGTGGTCAAACATTGGAACAGGCTGCCCAGGGAGGTGGTGGAGTCACCATCTCTGGAGGTATTCAAAAAACACGTAGACGCAGCACTTCGGGCCATGGTTTAGTGGGCATGGTGGTGTTGGGTTGATGGTTGGACTTCATGATCTTAGAGGTCTGTGTCAACTTTAATGATTCTGTGATTCTAAGTGTGTCAATGTGCAGAGTTACCAATAATGATCAAAGCATGTGTGAGCAAATATACACTAGTTCAGAAAAAATCTGAAATTAGACTGCAAACATGATAAATTTCTGATGAGTAGACTTGCCTTTCATAGGATTTAATTGCTTGTTCCAGCTTTTCTTTATAGGCATCAAGATTCACTGCCTGAGGATTAATTAATGTGATCTGCTTCTTGTCGTTGCTAACATGGGCCAGTGGTAACACCTATTATATAATAAAAGACAAAGACTTCATTTATCCTACACCAGAATAACTGAATGTCCATGAGTTCATGTCCAAGAAGGAGCACAGACATAAGGAATGCTGAAAGGTTGCAGAAAGAAAGATCCGAGCACCCCAAAGAAATGTCAGAATCAAGACATATTTTCCATCCTGTTAATAAAATCTTCTGAAATGATACAATCCCTTTATGCAGAAGTTGTAAATTAAAATTCCTAAGTACTAGTTAATTCTAACTAAATCAGTACTGTCAAAAAAGTCACTCTAATAATGGAAGGGTCAGTCAGAAGGGAGACAAGCATGTCTAGATAATGACCATATTCCAGATTGTACTTGTTTTAAAACAACACTCTCTTACACTTATTAGCGTCTAATTCTAGCATACAGGTGTGATAGTTACTTATTTAAGTGTATTTAATACTCCTATTCTGGAGAACCATATTTTCTAAGGAAATAGAGTATTAAGACAGAGAGACATTTTTTATCATCACACTGATCACTAAAGAGTGAATAAGGTGGATATTGCTCACTGAAATTAGTCTTAATAAACCACAATAAGACTTAGGAACCTAACCAGGTTGGTCAGAATCAGGAACTTCAATACCTTTCAAATCTCACAGTATGGCACCTCCAAAAGTTAAGTTCATTATAAAATAGAAAGTCATGCACTTACAAGTAGATCTTCAAAAGGCAGAGAAAAAGGTAGAAAAGGATGACAGAGGGGAGGAAACATGCCTTCCCATCTCTCAGTTCTAGGTCATTCAGCCTCTTAAATTACTAAGCAGTTTGTATAAGAAAAGCTATTTTAAATATCAGTGTCCTGATGATGATTATAAACAGAAAAAATCCAAGAAATGGAGAAGACTGAGAATGTTACTCTTCCCAAAAATGTCTTCAACACATATGGTTGAGTGGGAAGCTTCTCCAAGTGCCTGTCTGAGATCAGGATACAGATCACAAAAAGATGGATGAGGTTCAATTTAAATAAAACTAAAACCCCTGTTGGGGCAATAAGGCAAGTAATCAGAAAATAAAACAATAACAAAATTACTTTAATTGAGAACATTTTTCAGTTATGTTTTATCTGTGTTTGAATTATCACAGCCTAGCTGGATTCCAAATTAGTGCTATATGACCATTTTTTCAGGAGCAGTGGTATGATTTTATATTCCCCTCTCTTTCTGAGGATGTCTTCTCTCTGATTAATAAATCTGTGTCACATCAGTGTCAGACCACATCAAAACTCCTCATATTAAATTAACCTTAAGATCACTTAAAAGCTAAAGTTAATGGGAATACGTCAATGAAGTATCTTGCCAGAGACAGATGAGGTAAATCTCTGCCCAGAGCTGTGAGCCATGAAATCTGGCTACCTTTCATTTCCAGGTGGAGTTTGAAAGCTCAAAGGCAAGGAACTGAGAGTACCCATCTTCCAGTTCCATAATGCCATGGTTGTTGACTGCTATGTTACTTAAACCAAGTTTATAAAAGTTCAGCAGGGCTTTACCATATAGAAGCCCTCTCCTTACAAATTCCCAGAGTAACTCCAAGTACAAACAGCATCATTTGCAAAATGAGTATTTAATACAGTTTATGAAACACTTTGAATAGAAAATGAGGGGCAGACAAACATAAACACATTATTACTGTATTAAAGAATACAACTAGAACAGAAGGTTTTCTTAGCAAACAGTAAACTGAAATATTATGCATACTTTGAAAGCAATGAAAACTGTGCACAAAGTCAAGTAAAATATGACAGATTCAGCTGAAAGAAATCACAGGGAAGCTTTTCTAGTGCCAAAATGCTTTGTCATTTTTCTAAATTAAATACTTAAACTTTCATATCAACAGAATTCACTTGTTTCAAAATGGCTTTTACTTCAAAACCAAAATTTCAAATTTTTAAAGACAAAAACAAAGCACAATAACTGTAGAAAAATCCTTCTTATTTCAGACTGAACAAGATGTTTTAGTTGGCTGAATCTGAACTTGGTTCTTCTGAGCAAGGCATTGAGTCAAAACTCCATGACTTGCAAAGCTGTACTTAAGATGCCATAATCTGCAAAAGATACTCAGATGGTTCTATATGGAAGGTTTGCTCCAGAACTACCACGGCATAATTTAGACAAGCCCCCAAACAATTTTTTTTTTATGGATATGAATCTGATGGGTAGTTTAAAAAATTAATCTCTTTGAAATAACTCAGATGAAATGGAAAGGTCACATAGAACTGAAAACAACAGGTCAACCTCTTGTTAATGAACAGTTGTCATGGAAACCTTTTGCTTGCTGCATCTCCAAGGTGAGAAAACTGCTCATAGCTACTCCATCATCACTGCAAGCAAAGGCTGAAAATATGAATTATACAATCCCCAGGAAAGCAAACAAGGATGTCTGCATTCCACACCAAGAAAACTAAGATCTCAGAAGGCAGAAATGTTTGTACATTTATTATCTTCAGTAAAGTCAAGTACTCAAGTACTGGAATAATCAAGATTCTTAATCAATTTGCTAATGTCTCCTATTCAAGCTCTATGTCTAGTCTCAGAACCTATTTTCTGCTTTTCTTTGATATGTTGGCATGAAGCTCAAGGGAGAGTGGGTTCTATAGCCCACTAATTCTACTGGTTCCACCTCAGGTGCAATCCCTAACCTTCTTTTTCCTTTCTATACTCTGCTTCAGATCCAGAAAAATCCACATGTCTACACATAAAACAAAAATTTTCCACTGCCTGAGAAACAGTGGTATCTCTATACAACTAATGGGCATTAGCAGGTACAAAAAGGCGGTAAAAATGATACATGATATTTTGTTTAGACCCCTGACTCTAAAGAAAGCCCATGGATCACTGTTTAGATTCTGTACAGCAGCTGTTCATTCTAAGAACACTGACCTTAATTCAGCCCTGAACTAGACTACCATAAGCCCCCACGAACTGCCATGAAAAACTACCTGTACGTAGCACTTGCTGAATCATAGCTTTGACTATTTTTAAAGATCATTGTTTTACAGACTACTGTTTTTGCAAACAGCCATTCAAATGCAGCTCAGGATTTTCTGGAAAGGATTCAAAGGAGTCTTCATTTAGAAAAATGTGGAAAGAGCTCTACTTAGTAGGTGTATTCAGAAGGTTGGAAAAGAAATGACCGCTCAGAAATCAGTCATAAGAGTTATGTGAAAGTCACAATGTCTTTTGCTTAACATTTCACTTATGGTAGATTTTTTGTACAGTTTTGTAATCATTTATTATCTTATTTTTTTTTGAAAAATTGCTATTTTACATCTGAAATATTAAAATGTACAGTTTTTAAATGCTTTTGATACAAAAAGCCATCTTTTTATTGCACACAAAAAAAAATCTCACATTTCAAAAAAATCCTTAAAGACCTTGGTTTTGACTTGCTTTTACAGAAGATCTGGTTTTGATTCCACAGTCTGCATGCTATAGCAAAAATTCCCATCGTAAATTTAAAAAACAAACATGAAAAATCTAAAATGTACAAATGTGTACATTCGTTATAAATATTTTACTTAGGTCTATATCACATCCTATTCCAAAACCCTTGCTTACCCTGTATGATTTAAACACATGCTGCCTGTATGATTTAAACACATGCTGTTTAGCTTTTTCTTTGAGTATTGTTTAAAGAAACAGTTTTTATTAGTTAAAATGAACTGCAACATATTCATAGGACTTTTATGGGATGTATCATACAAGAAGAATTAGAGCAACTTCCCACAAAATGAATTTCCTTTACATGGAATGACAATTAGAGCTTCATGACACACGATTCACCATGAATTTTGCACCTCCAGAATCTCACAGTTGTCTACACCTATAGGAATTAAATTTTAATTACTGAATGCCAATACTTTTCAAAAGAAATTACAGAACACCTGATGGCTCCACACTGCCATCAACTGGTAACTGTGAAAGAAAAATATATAAATCTAAAACTTAAGGGTAAAGTCTGCAAGAAATACTATTAACTATCAGTTTTATCTTCTTAATGATGCATGAATGAACATTCAGATATGCATTATACATTTAGTGCACATCAATCATCTACAATGAACACAAGAGAATGCAATTATCATATTTATAGAAATTAATAAAAGAATCTTTTTGAAAACACTACTGAGTTTTATGTTTGCTTTGAAACAGTGTAAGAGTTTTACCTCATTAAATACTTTAGAAACTGCATGCTTGGCCAGAACTGGGATGTATTTGGTACCATGAGGGACAGCTGTAGGAGCTAAGGCATCCATGATGGTGAGTCGCCTAGCAACCAAGCCATGAGTCTTTAACCAAAGAGCTGAAGAGATCTCTAAAGAACTAGAAAAAAGAGACTGTCAGATGTAGCACGATGTAGAAATACATTTGAGAAGTTTGAAATGACAGAAGAAAAATATAAACTATAATTTTTTTAATGTATCTATATATGCACCCACATACCTTTTAGATGTCCTTTTCACAGCTTTCTGCATTTTCAGATCTAAGAGAAAACATTTGCATTTCATTATCTCACACTTTTTGTGTACACAGAAGTATACATAAATAAGCTGACATATAATAGTATGTTTTTATTTGAGCCTACTAGCAGTGTCACAAAGACTACACAATAATGTCTATTTCAGCTGCTAAATTTCCTATGTCTCTTGGTACTTGACCAATAGTATCAGTGTTACTATATGCCTCATGAGCCCTAATTAATCAGTGAGGAAATTTATAAAATAGGTGGGGAATAATTTAATTTAAAAAAAAAGAACTTTGTATGTATTTATTTCCTATAACCCAAAAAGAAAAATTAACCAGTTTGTTCCCCAATTCAAGATGTGATACCAAATACTATCACTAATGAGATGGCCAGGAGTGGACAATTTCAGGTACACCACTATAAAAATTTGTATAAAAAGTATATAAAAATAAGACACTGAAATGTAAAAAAGTCGAACACCTTTAAGAATCTTAGGTGAGGTTTTAGAACAACTTCGATGACCTGTCATAAAGTTCAGAGTTGCATGAATTACTGAGAGAAATGAAAACTATCTGGATGTACATCTAAGCCCCATTGGAAATACTTTTGCCTCTACATATGTGTCTGTCCCAGAGAGCATGTTTTTTGTAAGTCTAAGCATACTAATAAATTAGTGCAAACTCCTTTTACTTTGGTACCACAGAATTAGAACCATCACTCTCAGCTTTAACCTCAACATTGAACATAACTACAAATCACTGTATCACAACAACAATCTATCCCTGTATAACAAGATTCTCAAGTCCTATTTATTCTGTTTGATAAGAAGCAACTGTGATATCCTTTCAGCAGTCTAAAGGCATAGCTGTATCACAGCTGCCACATACTGTGGACATAACTAAGCTGTTGTAAACGGAATAGTTTGGGCACTGGCAGGAGTCTGGCCGCAGCTGTAAGGACCTTGGTACAATACCGTCCTGCAATGTCCAGTTCTCTGCATCTCTGCTGCGTTCTTGTCCTTTGTACTGCCAGCCTGCACAGTTTTGCCTCAAATGAGGTGCTGCTAGTTACAAATGCAGCAGGAGAAATGTTATCAGCTGCCCCACACAGAGCTTCTTGTTCTGTCAACTTGCCTTTGAAAATGGTTGTACATTTCATGCCCTTTTTGACAGAAAAACTCTTTTTTTCAGGAGATATTCCTTCCTCTGGGCTTTCTTCCCTAGATTTCGCACTGTGCCTCAGGATTCGCAGCAGGCTCGTCTTTGTTTGCTCTGTAGGTGTTGAAAGGGAAAGAAAGGAAGACTTAACTTACTGCTCAAATACATGCCTGGGATTTTTGAGTTCCTCTTTGGTGTCCAGTCCCAATTTTTAAGTGACTGCCTACACAAGACCTCAAACATAAAATTACTTCAGCAAGAATTTGTACTTTGTACTTTCCCAAGGGTGAAGGCTTCTTTCACATCAGCCAGATAAACTTGGTTTCAGACTTCAAAGAGAAAAGTAGTGTTACCGGTGTAATAAGGAGAAATGTTAGTGTAAGTAATGCTGTAACCAGTGAAACATAGATCAGCCTTTCATTCTTGCCAATGATATACTTACCTAGATTAAAAAAAAATAAGGGTTTAATGTCAACTATTAAAAAACTGCTTGCAGAGCTTTTAAAACATTCTGTCAAAATGGTTACTCTTTCATCACAGATCATATGATAAAGCATAAATGAGCAAACATTTGTCTGTTTGGGTCAAACAAGTAAGATGGCTGAAAAGTTAAAATGAAGAAAAGTTAGTTAGAATTTCAGAAAGATGGTTATTTAAATCAGCAAAGGCTTCATTTGTTCCTACAACGAGGGATGCTTTTTGCTATATTCAACAGAATCTTTTCATGTTAGTGAATAAATTCTGCTAACAACTACAGTGCAATTTAGTCTTACCTGCATATAGTGCTTTCTTCCTTTGGGCTGGACTGTCAGCACTGGTTTGCCAGGTTTGCTGATGTGGTGTCAGTGCTGGCTCTTCTGAAGCACAGCATGGCCTACTGCTAAGAGCAGTACTCAGCTCTTCAATGTGTTCGGTTACTGAAGACACCATACGTGTCTGCTTGTGATTACTGCTTGTAAGTGACAAAAAGAAGAAACAAGCAAGAAATTACTTCAAACATATATCACTGGTTTAAAAAATGCTAAGCTGAAGTCTTCTGGTAATTTAAATAAGCATTTCAAATGCTTCCAACAGTGCAAAATATTTTCTCTGTTATCCTAGTCTGCATTTCAAAGGGGACTTCAAAGGAGGTTAAAATATTCTTAGTTTTTTAAACTATTTAAAAGTCGTTTCTTAGTCTATTTAAAAGATGTTCATTACTTTTAAGGCAACACTCTCGTATATTTTTAATAAGGTCAGAATGTGCTGTAATAGCCACTTTGAATCCTGGGGGAAAGAGTAAACCTACCATCAAAAATGAAAACAAGTGACATGCACACACATATATATGCACATATATATATATACACACATACACATATATACCTATGTCCCAGCATTAATAGAAAATAAAATATGCAAATTCTGAAATAAACACTTATCTGCATTTTTACACTGGACATCCTACTTACCCTTCCACACACATGAAATCGTTCTACAGCACTCTCCACTTCTAATTTATTTTTCTTTATTTTAAATACCTTTATTTTAACTTATTATTTTCAAAGGACTTCTGTTTTAAAAAATTGATTTTTTTTTGCTTTTGTAGTATTACTGCACAGATAAATAAGGCACCACGGAAGCTATTTTTTTTATTAAGGCTATGCTCCTGTAGAGATTACAAGTAAATTCATGTTTGAAGCTAGGTCTGTGTTTGTTTCCTAAACAGAAACTCAGTATAATCAGACATGCAGAAAACTATTCCACAGTGGCTCAGGAGCCTGCCTTCAGTACACTTGAATGGTCATTCTTGGCACTGTGAGATTTCAACATGTTTTTCAACTGATGCTGAACTTGAAACTATTTTTAATTATGAGATTACTTATCTTTTGATAAAAAGCAAGGATGAATATGGCATGAACGTACAGACACACATTGTGAAATCAAAAACGTGAAAAGAAGTAAAATGAATTTCATTCATGGTGTTTGCCATCTTTTAAACAAATACCTTTGTATGTAATTTATGTTTCAATCAGCATATCCCAAGAAGTGGCAATTTAGTCATGAAGTACCAAGCCAGTTCTACCAATAGGACAATAATTTTTCATGAATTCTCTAGGTCAGAGGGAGCAACTTAACCATGTGCTGGAGACAGAAAAATATTTTCACCTCTTTGCTATAATTATTCTTAATAATTTGAGACTATTGAGATATTTGAGCTAACTTTGTTTCAGGCAATACAGTATTAGTGTATTTTTCCAGATTTTTCTTTTCCGTTACTGTAACTGTTTAAAACAAAACAAAACAAAAGCAACAGCCTGTCTTTTTAAAAGAGGAGAATGTCAGAGGTTAAAAATGCACGACAATGAAAAAGAAGAAATGTAATGGATAGCTCCTATCTCTTATTAACGTAATAGCAGTATGAGGACACACTTATTCTCTGGATCATTTTCTCCATTATAACAATCCATCATCAGACATTCAGCATGAAAGGTCTTCACTTTCTCTAGGTCTCTTTCTCCTTGTTCAATCTCTCTTTTCAAAAGATGTATGTCTTCATTCTAACAAAAAGAAAATCAAATGTTTTATTATAATTACTCCTAAACACGTTTCATTTCTGAACAGAAACTATGCAAGCTCTGATAATAATTTTGAATAATGACTCACGTTAGGACAGCTGCATCATTTTGTGTACTTTTTCAGGTAGTCTCTCTGTTCCTAAATCAAAGTTTGTTTTGTTCACTTTCAGTATATATGAACAAGCTTACAGAAAACAAGATTAAAATGTGCTTGGCAATACAGCCTTTCAAATTATTCTTCCTTTTTAGAAAAAGGACAAGCATTCCCTAACAAGTCAGTTACCCCTGGAGATACGAACAGCCATATTTCTGAAGAATGTAATGAGGTCAGTAGCTTCCCTTATTCCAAGCAAGCAAGCAAATAGATAAGTAAATAAATAAAATATATGTACATTACAACTGTTGTCCATCATTCTACAGATCACAGCTGTATCACACACTGTCCCAGAAAAATGCAAAGTAAAAAGCATACTCTTCAAGTAAACATTGGAACTGATTGGGAATCATTTAGACTACAGCAGGAAACAGGAAGGAAATTCCAGTTATGATCCCTTGACAACTCCCACAAGGCAGAAGTCTGGAGATGGACCACAGGGACTCTGGTCCTCATCTTTCCAGCATACGCACTGTCACACAGTCCACATAGCAGAATCACCAAAATTGCCCAGTACACTCTCTGATATCTTTGAAGAGCTGGAGTATTTTCACATCTTCCTTCTAACTGGTGTCTGCAAAGTTCTAAATTTCCTGTTACTGTCTTGTTCCTGATTGTTCCACTACTACCATTTCTAAAACTTGTGGAACTAATTAACTGTTAACTTTAATTAAAAACAAGAATATGCTTTAAACGGGTGTTTCTGTTAGTCTATTCAGAAATTTTCTATTAGGGATTGGTAGATTGCGCTGCTTAGTCACGCCTGATAGGTCACTGCTATTCTAGCCATTCTACTCATAGATCTCTCCCCAGTGGCTATTGTAGAGCAAACTTGTAGCAAAATTCATAGAATCATTCAAATTCAGCTCTGCATTCCCTCATTTATTAACAGGATACAAACCATAGTTTCATTTTAAACAGTAACTTATTTCTGAGACAGCAGAGATAAAGCATGTTTCTTCCAAAGCTGAATTTGGTCTATATGTTTTGGGGGGTTTGGTTTTTGGGAGGTTTTTTTGCAACAGTCGCACTACAAAGGTACTTTGCATGGTATTTGGGCTTTTTTGTTGTGGTCTAATAAATTTTCATAAGCAAAAAATGTCATGCTCACTACTTTTACATCACTTCACATCTGACTAAGATTAACCCTCTTTTTTGATTATCTATTGTAATATGAAATCACATTAATGCGAGTCCGGTGGTTCCTTCAATAGCATGAAGAAACAAACATAGTTATTTTCAGATACTCACAACAATAAAATCTGGAGCATCAGGATCAGTCAAATAAATGTTGTAATAATGAAATCGTCCCTCTGTTTCAGTAGATAGTTCATACAAAAATTTATTAGCTTCTATATCATCACAGTTGAAAGATACAGTATGGATGGGAATTTTACGATGAAGCTGGACTTGAGCCAAAATTATTTCGGGGGGCTGAAAATCAAAAAATGTATATTATATATGTGGCATCCAGAAATGTATTTATCAAAACATGGAGAATTTGTAAGAGTTTAATCAGTCACACTGTTGATTAGAGACAGATATACAGCAGTTAAGCGCATACATTTTATATGGATTGTTATTTCATAATGATATAAAATGAGCTAATTTAAAACTGAATTGAAACACTGACAATGCATTAAGGATGCTCTAATAAAATAAAATGTAAATTATAATATAATCAGTACTCATCGTTTCTGAAGTCCTGAAGGAAATTACTAAAGTATAGGAAGCTGAACTACTACGTCGGTGTTTAGTATCACTGGATGTATATAACTGAGTATTTTGAGATGTATATTTTTGCTGATATTTTTAGTAAGCTAAATTAGTTCAATGAAAAGTTGATTCAATATCAGGAGACAACATAGAGGCTGAACAAATAGGAAAGCTAGTGTTCCTCCTCCAATAAAGAAACAAAAATTTGGTGAGAAAGTAAAAGATCTACCATGTCTAAAAATGTTGAAGCATCTGGTAGAAAGAAATTATTGACTCAGTTCTCTAACTTCTGATAACACTTCGGTTCGGAGTACTGTCATAAATCTTGATAAATGTAGCTTTCTCCTGATATTTGCAATACAATTGTTTGTTGCACTTTAATAGCTAAAAGCAATCATCTTGGTCATTTTTCATCTAAAAAGTATTAAAATAAATTAAGTATTTATTAATTCCTAACTTAATAAAAATATTAAAATTAAGAAACTTAATAAGTGTACATTAAGCCAAATTATTCATTAATACATGCTTCTAGCTAGCAAAAGTATGAAGCAATGCGAAGATTTTAATCACTTGTAAACTGAATTTTAACAAGTGATAGCCAATAACAATCAACTTGTCTTTAGAAAATATCAATGATTAAAATTAAAATTAAAAACAACATTAAAATATGTGAGTCAAAGTTTCTCATCTGCTAATTTAAAATCAGGTTTCCATTTTGATATTCAAATAATTTTGAAGCATATAAATCCACCCTTCCTTGTGGGCCACTTTCTTTTTATCAGGAAAAACAGAACAAAAAGAAAAATGGGCCTTTAGCCCATATTCCTGATGAAGGTAAAAAGAAATTATTTCTGCAAGTTTATGATGCTTTTTGAATCCTAGATTTATTGGATATGCTTCAGTAATTAATTTCATGTGGCCTTCAGCCCAGCTATTTATCTAAGTAAAGTCAGGATTTTGCTGCATACCTGCCATTACAACCAAGCTAAACATTCAAGGGCAAATAAAGTCTTTTTAAAATGCCATTCTCTAGTTTTCACCATGCATTACAGTTTGAAAGTGGTTTTTTTCCACAGTTTTTAGTTGGTGTTAAATAATGTGATATAATATGAAATACCATCATTTTAAGTCATGGTAACAACATACTCAAAAATAAAAGCATACTTTTGATTTCGTTATCCACTTAAAACTAGACTTAAAGCAACTCCGGACTGCTGGATTTGCTTTAAGTGCAGAAATTGCACCTACATGAGATCAAATTTGACTCAGTAGGATAAAAATGGAATCATACAGAGTATGATGTACCTAATGGAACAATATTAATGGTAACATTTATATGAAAATAATGCAAATTAATAATTAGGCCTTTACTCCTCAGACATGACATAACCTTTGTGTAAGTTCTGCAGCAGAATGTAAGAGGGTATCTACTTAGATATTTGATTTGTTCTTTGGGGAAAATTGTTGAACATAAACTTGGGGCTTTTTTTATTTTGCTATCAATCATGTTCTTTTTAGGTTTTCAAACCACCACACAAGATTGCAGGGGTTTAGTATTTAAATCAAACCATATCATGGGATCATCTTTTTTTTTTTTTTAATTCATGAGATAATTGTACTAATTTAGGGAAACATTTTATTTAACACAAATCCTAACCTTGATACTAGCATAAAGCTTTACTGTTTAATCCATTCCAGATCCTTAAAACAACTCCTGAGAAATGTCATGAGTTATCATGCACTAAAGACTGGACTGTGGGTGGAGAGTTCTAATCAAAATCCTTTCACAAACAGCACATTTCTCAGACACAATTTTTCAATATTATGACAACCTCCAAGAGACTCAGCTCTGCAGGTATGATATTCATCTCATACATTTGCTTCAGCTTTCTGACACCATCACTGTAGCACCACACTACTGCATTTTTGTGTTTTCTCATTTCAGAAATACCTGGTCAGGTCTCCCATCAGTCAAGAGGTAAATAGCCTGAGTGTTAGTATCAGCAAGAGCAATCTGGAGAGCTTTGAGTGTATTTGTGGAACTTCCAACCTAAAAAAACAAAAATAAAAAGACAAAGAAACAGCTATAAATACTAATAGTTCTTTGCCTCTGTTCTTAAATTAATAATGACAGTGTACTGATTCAAGCGATATTACAGAACTGAAATGAGTAATAAAACAGTGCAAGTACTTATGTCAAATAGCTAGAAAAATCAAAGCAAGTGTCAAAGTAGTATAAATTGGTATCAAATCGGTATTCAGTGCTTCTGCAAACACACTGGCAACAGCAATATAAGCTGTAAAACCAAACGCAATCACTAAAAGACTATAAACAAATAGGAAGATATAAGATAAAAGATACATTCTGTTTTCCCCCTGCTGCTTCTGATTGCCAACTCATCGCACTTCCTTGAAATATATATTTTACTTAATCAAATAAATAAAAAAATCCACAAAAGAGTTGCACAATTTTTTTTCCTCAAAAATAGGTAAACAACTTCCTGGTTCTCTGAACAATTTTTTTCCAGACTATCTCACATCTACCCCCTCAGCACATCGGTGTAAACATCATTTATTTTTTAGCGCAAAAGTTAGCTGTAACAACAAAAAACACACAGTAAAGCAATACTGTGCCCCCTAAAAATTAATATTTAAGTAATACTAATACTTTTTCTGTGTCATCCACATACTTAGTGATCATGATCTGTCTTTCATCTTTTTAGACTAAATGCAATTCTAAACTCACCAAAATGCATTTCATGGCTTATAAGGACCTAGAAATGACAGCTTGCATCTTCAGATTTCCACCTTTCAAACATTCAGTGTACAAAACTTTCCACATTTAAGGGAAAAGTGAGATTTTATCAGAATGGAAAAGAGTTTCATCAAGTTTTAGTGTCAGTCTTTTAATGGGGACAAAGCAAAATCCCAGAATAGATATGAGTCTGTTTTGTGCTAGTGTAACACCTGAGTACCACCCTGGAGGGCAGTGAGGATTGTAGTGGTCTGAGAAGAGACTCAGGATCCACACATAGAATGCTTTACAGAAGATAAATATAAGTCACTAACATTGACCCATACATGCAAAAATACATTAAGAGATAGCATTATTTCTTCAGTCCTATAAATTGTGTTAAAATTTCTTCCAGTTCATCCCTCCAGCAAACAGTTCTATTAGAAAGGGCAGAGAAAGTAAATCAGGTGAAATGGAACAGGAGGTACACTCTGAGAGGGACTCTGTACGGCTGCATAAGAATGTATGGGCCAGGCAGCAAGATAGCTCAGATGCTTTATAACCCTACCCTCTAATTCACAAACAATCCTTACCAGTACCCACTCATAAGAAATAACTAGCCTAAGTCTTTTTTGTGTGTGCTAAATATATTTAATATTCCTAATGTTTTGGTAAGCATTATAAAGTTTTAGGCACACATCACTCATTATTATGTGTAAATTGGCCATCCTGGCTCTTTTCAGTAATGGTACATAGTTTTGATCTGATTTGAAAAAAAACAACTTCTTCCACTATATCATGGGAAAATACTGTGGATGCTGATGATATGAGGGAAATAACTACGTACCTTACGGTAAAAGCTGTTAATTTTAGATTTCTCAGTTGCTACTGTTACAAATAAACAGTTTTTATCAGTGTTTAAACAAAGTTTACATGCTTCAATTACATGGCATAATCACCCCCAAAACTTTAAATGCTGTCACCTCTACAGGATTTTTAAGGAACAGTTAGTTACTATTTATAGCTCAGCTTCCTTATTCAGCATCCTGGGAACAAAGTGTATCAAATGTGATCAAAGGATCTACTCTGGTTAATATTCCAGGCAGTCTTCATTTCAGTTTCACTGTAAAGCCAGCTTTCTGATTGCAGACTTATGCCTGCACTGCTTTAAACGGACTAAAAGGTCAGCAGGAGATGTCATCCCCAAGAAAAAAGTAGATTGTTTTTGTACCATTCCCTGTACAATTTCAGATATCTAGATCTGAACTTAGAAGGAAATTTATAATCAACAATTCACAACTTCATGAATAATGATGAAAAAGGCTATTCCCAAATGCATTAAATTATAGTAGTTCAAAGTATTACTGAACTTGCATGATGCTGTACCACATACACATGGCTTAAACAGAGCCAACTTTTCAAGTCTCAAGGATGGCAGTAAAATTATGTTTACTAACCTCAGTTGTAAGTATTCACCAACTACTCAGTGAGGCCACACTAATACTTTCTTTTCCCTATGTGTTTGTCTGTTAGTATGTTCTGAGAATAGAGAGTTATTTATCTTGCTTTGTAGTCTCAGAGGTATTGTGTAGCTTCCCCAATTCCCTCATCCCCAGGAGCTTCATGATTAAGTCTGAGGAAGAGCTGTCTTAATGCTGAATAGTTTTATTATATAAAAATGTTTCGTATGTTAGAAAATATAACATGGGGTACATCTGTACTGTTGTATGACTGATTTTGAGTCCTGTGTTCATAACATTGCTGTCCGCATTTGACACATTAACTGGTCCTAAAGCTGCTGACAGTTACAGTCAGCTTGGTGGCTGACTGTGGCTGAGTACAAGCATTTCTACTCTGTTTCAGGGAAAAATGTTCAGATTTTGGCCACTGTCAGAGAAAGAGTATTAGGTAGATAGATAGACAGATGTTTGGTCTGAGTTTGCCCTCGTTCCTATGAAGGCTAAAGTCAGCTATTTATGCACCAAAAGGGGCTAGAAATGCTCCTCCAGCTCAGTGGCACCATTTTCCTGTATTACCTCTGAGCTGTAAGTCTGCCAGTGACAGCCCTCACCAATGCAGCAGCCCTGTAGCAAGAGTGACCAATTTAGACACAGGGTCTGAGCACTGTCATGGTTCCTACAGAAATCAAATTGACCAATGTTTGCATTGTGGCTACTAAACATAGCAGGCTGCGAGTTGAATTAATATGGTCTTATAAACAGCTCCACTGTTAAAAATTACACCTGACACAGATAATATGTTGTACTCAGATCTACTGAAGTCTATACATCAACTGTATTTTCAGCTTACTCAAGTCAAATATTTAGTCAATCCAAAAATACCCCAGTCATGCAGAAAGAGAAGACACAAATATAACTTTGTACAAACACGCTTCGTGATAATTAATTTCCACATTACCTCAAGCCCTTTTATCCAAAGCCAAGCATCTTGCAAATTTTCCTCATTAACTTCAGCAAGCTTCTCTTGCCATGCCACTGCTTGGGCACTAAATTTCACAAAGTTAAATCTCTTTTTGTATCTCAATTGTTCCTGCAAGAGACAACATCTGAATTTTACTAAGTGTTAAAGAAAGAATACTTGTATCCTGAAATACTCACTAATAGGAGTTGTTTTAATTACTGTATAGTTGATTATAAGGTTACAATAAATTATGATAATATTCAGTTACGGTATACAGACAGACATACAGAGACAGAGAAGATTATTGCCTGCACTTATTAAGATTACTTGAACTCTCCACTATAAGTCTCCATTTACTGATATTTCCCAAACTACTTGAACAGCAAATGTCTAGGAGAGCAAGAGAGAGATAGAATATACGAAGTGAAAGATTTGTGCAAGCTTAGTACAAACTTTCAGAGCCTGGAATCTTTGCCTCCCTTTCTTCATCATTTCTGTGCAGCTACCTCTGAAACCTGGCACAGCATCTAATAATTTTCTAGTGCTGATCTGACCTCCTTCACATCATACTACATCCTATCACATATGCACTTAACTCAAAAACCTCTCTGTTGTAGTTTTAAATTTTCTAGCCCTACTAATGATTGTTATCAATGCCAAACTGATGGAATTTTTATTTGTCAGTTATTCCTCTCGGGTCTAAAAAAGTTAAGATGAATCATGTTTTAACAGTGCCAGTTCCTCTCAAATATTAATGTAAGCTTAGCTGACATCATTGTACATTTATAAAACTAGGTGAGACAAATCCTGTCGTAGGTGTGTCTCCCAGTACTTACTGCTTTTGAGGTACTCCTGCACTTTGCAAGTCTGTTTGCAAAGTTCTGAGTCACTGTAAGGCGCAAGCAAGTTCAAAACATTCTACATTCTCTATTGTAAAAGTATGAAAGTGAATTTAGAACGCACGTTACAAATCACAATGTGACAGTGGAATTGGATGACACTGCTTAAAAATAAAAATAAAATGCCAAAAGATATTTCATTGCATAGTTTTTGGTTGGGTTTTTTTGTCTTTTCTTTTTTTTAGGAGGGAGGTGGCTTGAGGGAAAGAAGAACTACTTAAGCCTTTTAAATTTTTAACATTTTCTCCAGATTTTTTCAAATATTTGTACAAATTAGGAAAAAATAATTTTAACTGAAAAATGAGCACACCAAGAAAAATCAAAATATTTTTATAAAGCTGCTATTTTAAAAATATTTTAAAGAAATAGAAATAAAAAAAAAAAAAAAAAAATTAGAGTAATGACCATCCAGAAAAAATCAGCCTAACTCTAAAATGCTCCTCAGTCTTCAGAATCATCAGTTCATCATACCTGTATGAGCTGAAATATTTTCTCCTTCACTAGTGGCAGCTTGTCCTTCATAGACTGCGATGTATCAATAAGGATATAGACATCATCTGCAAACACATTCCCAAATAGCCCTCTGCTTCCTTGTTGAAGCCACTTAATCCTGGGGAAGAAAAAAAAATCAAAACCTGATCTGCAAGATCTTTGGAGCTCTGCATATCAGACTGTAACAGGAAGGCTCTTTGTATCACTGCTGTACTTCTTGTTCTCTTTTCCTAAGCACCTGTTACTAGTCACTGGCAGAAGCAGCATATTGGCCTTGATGAACCAATCCTCTGTCTCTACAAAACAACACAAGGCATTTTTATTTCCTAGTTTCAGTAGAAGACAGACAAAATAAATAGACAAAGCAATACAGCACCTTTATAAAGTCAATTCTAAGGTAGTTTGAGCTGGGAAATCCCATGTGGAAGTCACTATAACTACTGCCCCTGTAACTGTTCTTCAGCTTGCACTCAGGAAATCATTTTAGTGTATGTTAATATGCTTCCCTTTTCAGGAAACCACTTAAGAACCTATTCTGCAAAGAACTTGAGCACTTTGAAGAGTCTTAATATAATACAGGTGCTTCAATGCTTAAGACTTAAATACAGACTTAGTTTTACATTTTAAACATAATTTAAACATGCCTGCCAGTTAAATACGTGCATACGTACTGCTGTGTACAAGAACATTTCCTCAGTAATGGCTGCAGCAGGTCCAAATCTGATTTCCCTTGAGAGTCATAAACTACTTGTCTGAAACAGAGACATTTAACAACTGGAATATAATGGCCCTGGGAAAAACACTACTCATCTCCACAGAGGTTTAAAAAAATGACATTGTAGAAACTTAAAGGATCCTATTACAACTATTTTGCCATTAGTTATTTCCCCCAAGTGTTTGACGAAGTCTACCAAGACTTTTTAACAACGAGATGAACCATTCAAAACAGCAAACCCATAATCTTAGCCTGGATTTCAAAAATATATACCCACCAAAACGCTTTACCTCAAATTTTCCTTTCACAGTATGCTAATGTTATCCTAAATACAGCAAGATGATGATAAACTGAAAGGAATAACAAAACTCCATCTGACCTTGCTAAATGTAAGCAGGCTTTTGCTAGAGAAGCAGCAATAAGATGAAAGTTCACATCCTGCTTTTTTCAGTGAGACATCTCATTGTCCTAATATACAAAACAGAGGGCAACATTTATTCTTTCTCTCAGTTCTACAATATCCAACTTTTTTCTACAATTTTCAAAGTTTCCTTCTTCTCCTAATGTAGATATGAAAGCAAATTTACTTTAGGGCATCTTTAGGACAGGTGAATTAGACCCTCAGATTGCCTTTTTTTTTTAGATGTCCTACAAAAGCTAGGAGTGTATCTATACAGCTGCAGAAAAGTAAACGACGAAGCTAGCTTGAGCACTGAACTTCTGATGACATGCATTACTTAATAGCTCATGCCCTGACTCTGATCTAGACTGTTCAAACCTGTCTTCAGTATAAAATTGCAAAAAGGGCACATAACTATTATCATTATGGGCACAAGCCAAACTGTGCTACTTGATGTCAGAGGTATCACAAGAGATCCTAGGAACACAGGATGAATGTTTACCAAGTTTTACTGCTGATCCTAGAAGTCATCTGTTACCTCATGTCCTGATGCTTTTTGGCACTTTCAGCAGTGTTTCAAATAATGTGCAGACTGACTTTCACATTTGTGTTCGAGCAGGAGAACAAAAGACAAAACTCTTTCATCAGTTTTCTTAAGTGGCTACTAAGAAATCCCACACACAAGATTCTGATTTAAAATGGCTTTCTGGCTTAGTACTGCTACTGGCAGTTTACCAACCACTTAAGCTTATTATGACAGTAAATGTCAAACATATCAACACCAATGTAAAATAATACAATCTGATTTTACATGACAGAACACTAACCTTCCTTCCACTTGTCTGAGAGCCGTCCTCATTTTCTCTTCATACTGTTTATACTTTTCTGTACTAACATATATGTGAACTACAGATCCATCTTTCCAGAAGGTATGTACAAACTTATCACAGTATTTTGCATGAATTACCTTCCTTTTTGTCTCCTACAGCCAAGAAATACACATTTCATGTTCCAAAACACATTATTTTGCAGTGCCTTTAAGATTTGGCAAACAGATTTCAAAGGTACGTGCTTGTTGTACATGAACAGGTTCAGAAATAGACATGGGATAGGGTAGTCACAGAATTTGCTCCCAGCAGAAGTCAATAGAAACTGTTTTTATTCTTGTAGCTAACAAGAACAGAAGCTTACCAAACAGTGTAATGGTAAAGCTTGAGAAAAACAAATAGAAGACAAATGAATCCAAATTTACTTAAGAACCTGCAAACACTGGAGTAGCTGAGACTAACACTTCTTCTAAAGAAAAATAAAGATGACAAGCAATCTTTGCCCTATCCCACACAAATACATAGAAAACCAAAGCATTGATTAAGACAGTCCTGATTCTTCCTTGCAAATTATATGTGGAACGGGTAAGAGTCCTGGGAACAGTCATTTTCAAATAGCCCTTTGAAATACTCTTACTTCCTAATAAGCTAATTGGGATTTCCTAATCAGCTAATAAGCTGATTTTATCAAAAACTACAAAAAAACAGACCACACACTTCATCATAAATTCATCTATCAGTCAAGTTTTCAAGCTTTAAAAGAAAAATCTAACAACTCACAGGACATGAAGGAAAATTAACAATACTCACAGCATCAGTTTGTGAAGATTCATCCCCTGGTTTAGTTTTTATGTCAACAATCCCATCTGCATGGCGAAAAGTACAATCAGCAAGTGCATCATACAGTGTGAGCTTCTGAGCTTTCAAGCCATACTTCTGCAACCACTTCTCAGAAGTCAAATATTTGTCAGATGTATGCCTTTGTAATGGATGACCAGCTTTGGTTGCTAATAAAGAAAATAAAATAAACAAAATCTCTTGTATAACATGGTTCATTTTGGATATGCTATTTTCAACCACAGGCTATCATACTGAGGTCGAAATTTTCAAACTTGTTCTACTTGCACTGACAGCATTGGAGTGAGCAGATATTTCTGACTGATTTGTAATATTGTCTACTTTGGTTGTGGGTTTTTTCTTAACAGATGATTCTTCGCAACAAATTCCTTCGTAACTGGAACAAACCCATCAGAGGACAGAGAGTGAAGAAGATAAATAGCTACAGATTCAACACATAAAAGGAATATTCTTAGTAGTATGAAGGTTGGGTTAACCTTCATATTGGTTGAATTACAAAATGCCAGAAAAGATTCCTGTATAAGATATCTAACTTCAAGGAAAACCATTTGAGAAAATGAAACAACAAAAATATAATTGAAAAAACAGTTGAGAACATTGGTTAACATTGCCATTGGTCTTTTTCAGAGAGGGACATTTAAAGTAAAAGGCAAACTACAATGTCTTTAGAAGAGATTTTACTGTGTTTCTCTGCAATATTGCCTTTTTATATGCTGAATATTGCACCATGTATCCCAAGCCACAAATCACTTATGTACCGTCTTAACATTTTCTCTAGTTCCACACCCTCCTTCTAGCATTTTTTATTGATACTGAAAGAAACAGGAATATTTTTTTGTCTGATCTGGTACGACTGCTCTCATGTTTACCCTTTTATGTGATATTGTCTTAGAAATTTTCTAAAGACCATCTTAAGGTGAGGCACTGCACATCTCTGGATACTGGTAATAGAACACAGGGCTCTACACTCATCCATCACTAGCTCAATAAACTACACCTAAACCAAATGACCCAGCAGTGGGTCTCATAGCAGGGTGAATTTATTTTGTCACACTTTAATTTCAGTGGACCTAGGTGGTATAAATGTCTATTCTTGTTTAGATGCAGCTACAGTAACAACAGTATTGAGATCCTGAGCCTATAAACAAACCTATGGAGACATATACTGCCTTAACAAACATAGAGATCAGCCAGCATCAGGGCAGGCGCAGGGTTGGAGTCTGTTCATGTGGAAACATTTGCCTTCTGACTGCTCATGATCCTTAGGACAGCCGGTGTCGCAAGTATCACAAATGCACTCACATAATTTTAAAAAGAAAACTTGTTTTCTGTCTTCCGCATGCTTTACGTAAAAAGTCATGCCTCAGTTCAGGTAACTAATGCATTATGTGGAGAATCAGCATAAAATTTCTCTCTTTTTCTCTGTTTCTTCTCCTGAAGAACATTGCAATCTTCAGAACAAACTACATTTTGCAGCAGAGCATTTTAAAGAGATCAGGAAGACAAAACCAGGAAGTGCAGGCAAACAGAAAGACTGCAGTTATTTGGATCAATGGGCAACAGTCAAATAATGCTGAAGAACTGACAAAATAAATCACATTGTAATTTAATTTCTTTTAATTTATTTATGAAGTGATTATGTATGAAGACTAACACTAAAAGAACACTAAGTCTGCATAGTCAGGAGCACATAAATAAACACTGAAATTAGGGCTGCCCTTGCAGCTTTATTGTGGTCTTTTTGTTCATGTGCATCACAGTATAGCTGTTTAACTTCATATGGGAAGTCCTGCTAATTCAGAAGATGCTAATATCAGTATAAAAACTGTATTACATCTTCACCAAAAAATAAACTCAAGCTTAAGTCCTTCAAAGTTATGTTATTGATGTTCAAGTCCAGTGCAGGCAGAGAAAGTTCCCATCTTTAAATCTTCACCATCATCACCCTACAATACACCGCTAAGAGTTCAGGTGACTGACCAACTGACCTCAGAAGGTCATCCAGAAAAAGGGCATCTGGCCCCAGCCTCCATCTAGCCAAAGCAAAAATAATTGCATTGCAAAACCAATACCAGAGCTATACAAATTTACTGATGACTTGCACTAACTCAACCCGAATCTTGTATCAACTTATGCAAAAAATACCACCAGGCACCTTGTAAGTAATTTAAAACCAGGGACTAATGCAGAATATAGGCACTGACAATCACAGCTATGATCCTGAAAATCCACACCCTCAGTTGCAGTCCAACACTGAAGCTGCCCAGACTCTACAGATTCCTAAGTTTTCAGTATTTAAGTCTTGTCAGTGTGATCATTCTGCTCCAGAGCATGCCCAGAGCACCTCCATCTTAGCAGGGTTGAGTAGCATCTCACCATCCCCTCTTTAAGTCTTCCAGAGATTCAGAAACCAGCTATGCTTCTGTCTTCAGTAGGGCTCAATCCAATCAATATGCACAGAACAGCAAATGGATCGTGTTCTAGGCCAAACATAATGGTGGGAACTGTTAGTTTAATGAACAAATGTGCGTGTTCCTCCATGTTTCTTAACACAAGAGTTGTCAGAGCACTCATCCAGAATCAGTTCCAGTCCTCTACCTTCGACTAAGAGAATTCAAATCCACACTTCTTCCCTTTTAGGTGAATGATCTAGCTGCTGGGTTGGAGGCTATCCCAAGAAGACCATGATGGGAGGGAGCTCAGGCACTTCCCCAGCACTGTGTAGCATAAGGTAAATATTTACTGGCCTAGGCAGAGACCACAAAAAATTAATTTCAGTATATTGAAATCTAGGCAATTTCTAAACCTTGTCACCAGTGAACTAAAAATGGTGTGTTTCATCCTAAGCTGTTAAAGTTCAGCAAGTTTAATCAGTAGTAAACAGAGATTTATAATAGAAAGTTTTAAGCGACCCTAAATTTAGATGCCAAGTATAGGTGCTACCTGTATATAGACATATCTGAGAAAATCATCCCCAAACTGACATGTAATCAAAACTCTTCATAAATAAAAGATTGATCAAGAATATAATGGT
This sequence comes from Phaethon aethereus, assembly GCF_964289735.1. NCBI lineage: Eukaryota > Metazoa > Chordata > Aves > Phaethontiformes > Phaethontidae > Phaethon > Phaethon aethereus. The sequence goes on from NC_138575.1 coordinate 147,773,530, forward strand.
CATATAATATAATCTCTTGAAAGAAACATAAATGATACCATCTCGAGAAGCAAGCTGGTCAGATTCTGATAAAATTTTCTGAACTTGTCCCAGTGTACTCCTGGCTTCCTCCAACTCCTTCCAGATCAAAAAAACATCTTCACGGACACCAACTACTGCAAAAGAAATAAAAAGAACTTGACATTTTGAGAAAAATTCTGCTTTTTATGACTCCTCAATTACTGCAAAGACATTGGGTTTATCCAGATATTGTCATATAACCTTGTTTTCTTGAGGTCTCATTGCAGTGACAAGTGTTGTTCTTTGACAGACTTCAAAAAAGGGCTCAAAGCTGGCACCAGGACATGTGAGGTGCTTAGCCTGGTGGAAGTAACCTCCAGAGTTGGCCACAGATTGTTCCCACAATGGAAGCAAATAATCTTTAAGACTCTTGAATAATAATAAGGAAACTCTGCAAAGAAATTCACATGTTGTCACCTGGACTTCATTGCAAAAGCTGACTCCAAATATTAGACCCAACTTTGAAACTTTAAAGAGAAGGTATTTTCAACTCTTTCAGTGTCCTTAAAGTACATAAATACCTTTATTTAAAGCTAAATCTTATTTTCCTGAAGAGTATGTGGTGAAATTTTGCTATGATAAGTTTTATTTTCATCCTAACAATTCTCAACATTCATAAATAAACTCTAAAAAAATAACGCTTTACTATCAGGCTATAGTCTCAAAAAATTGGAAAAACCCAAAGATGAAGTTGATACGAGGTTTTCTTAATCTCAATAGATATATTTGTCTTGATCAAAAAAATAAACTATGTATTTATTTAGTAGAGTACAATTATTAAAATTGAGGCACCATGTATACCTAAGCAGTATAAACTACTAAAAAATGTGTTAAATTAGGTTAGTCTCAGAGTTTAAATTGCAATACAGGACAATACAGAAAAACTGTGTGTAGCGTTACAGCACAAATGTAAAAGAAACTGAATCATGTGCTATCCTTACCACAAATGCAGACTACAGCCTATTGCATATTACAACCTATTACTGAATTGCACATAAAGATGCTGAACAAGGCAAACTATATCTTATCATCTAGTGGTTCAGTTAATATACAGTGGTTTTTCACTGTATAAAAGATAAGACATGCAAACTTGTCTACTAAAGTAGGCTACCAGTAAACAAAAAAACTGATCATTTTGTTCTTTGATAAACTTCCCTGAAATAGTAACAGTAACGTTTTACAAAATAACAGCTCATTTTTAATTGTGAAATGCTTTGAGTTTCCAAGAAATATTTTGAAATGTGTTATTGTACACTGCCATCTCCTGGGACCTTCCTGCATTTCAAAAACATCTATTTCAGCCATTAGGACAAAGATCAACATTTCCTAAATCATAAAAAGCTTTAGTAAAGAAGATCATTCCACAACATAAAACATAAAAGGGAGAAAAAACCTCAGTCTGTTATCATTACCTTTTAAGTTTAAGAGAAGTATTCTGTTCAAACACTTCAGAAAAAAGTCAATTTTTCATTTATAAACAATCCTTCCCCAGAAATGCAAAACATACAAAATCTGAGCACTGGCAAAATTCCAGCAAGTAGGGAGCTAGAGGTTTTCTCATGAGTAGTCAGACATTGCATATATATACACACACTTGTTGTCATAGTTAAAACCACAAAACACATGCATTCACACCACACATGCACATATTTCTAAGTTTAAGATGGTTGAGAATGCAGTTCCAGTGGAGCTGTCTCCAACTAAACCTGGATATCCTCCATTAAGCTATAAAACACTGGGATCCAGATTTAATTTTATGAACGTTTTTAACATTATGTTTGAAAACATTGAAAGAAGTATGCATATTGCAACTACCTTTAAAACAACACAGATGATACTGTGTTGCTTAATTTCCCCTTACATTGATGCTACGGACTCATCAAATTTACAGGATTATTGTTAATGTCCCCAGTGTATTGAACCAGTATTACACAAGAATGTATTTTTTCCTTATTTATGCTGCAGCACAGCATAGTAAAACTACATGCACTTTCAAAGCAAGTATGTTTAATGACACTTATTATACAGGACAAACGCAGGCATCAACAACCACACATTGTGAAGGTCAGGTTGCTTTCAAAACCTTTTATATGGCAACAGTTTTTCCTGGACTCAACTGGGAGAGCAGGTTGCAAGCAGTGGCACCCAAAGCAACTTCCTCCCTCTACACGGGAGGCTCACCTCCATCTCCACCTCCACCTCAGCCTCCTTTCCTCTCCAGCTAAGGAGTAGTGGGAAGGAGAAGCTGTGCCTTTTGAAACTGAGCCCCCAAACTCAAAATATACATACACGCACAACACATAGTACCTTCCAGGTGTGGTTCTCAACCTGTGGCCTGTCCCTCAAAGCACATCAGTGAAAAATGACCAAGAAAGCACAAACCTCTCTTTGGTTTAAATTTCCTGTGCTCACACCTCAGCTGCGCCATTTTTGGCGGCCACCAACCGAAAAGCAGGTGAAAGCCACCCCTTCGGGGGTGTGCAGTCCCCAACTGTTCCAGGCCCACTGGCTCCTGCACGCCTTCAGGCACCCGTGTCCCAGGAAAGACCTCGTCTTAAAATACTTGCTTTATCCCCTGTCGTGGTTTAGCTGAAACCAGGACATCCCCAGAGGGAAAGGGCCCTCCCCGTCCCCGCCACTGTGAAGTGCCCCCTGCCCCGCCACCCTGGCTGGCGGTTTAACGGCCTCCCGGGCTGGAACCCTGGGGACCCCATTTCCGATTCAAAAACCACCACAGGGCAATGGCAAGAGGGCGGCCACCAGACACGCATGAGGGAACCGGCCTAACGCCCTTCTGCCTGCCCCCAGCTTGCGCTGAGCGCAGTCGGCTCATTTCAGCTCTTGCCACAGCCATTGCGGCCCTGCAGAGCACCTCACGCCGGCTAGCATCTGAGGAGTGCCCTGCCTTCAGTTAAATGGCGTTTCTGCTCTGAAGGAGGGAGGCCCTGGAAAAGAGGAAGAGGACGGGGAAGGGTGTGGGGGGAGCCTGCGGCGAGGGGCAGAACCATTTTGCTGACACTGGTGAATTGAGAAGCAAGATGGTAGGTCTAAGCAAAAACACAACACACTTGCACATGTACACGGAAACTCATAACCATCCTCATTTCCATTTCTTAGTTATTTAACACTGTCAGGCAATCTTAAAAGAAGCAGCTTTTCCACACCTACCTCCCAGCAGACAAACTCATCCAGTTTGACAAGTCACTGCAACCCACTTGATTTTATACTCAAGATACAAAACCTGCTGAGAAAAAAAGCCCATGCAAAAAAAAAAGCCTGCAAAATCTACAATATCTTTGCGATGTCAAACAAATACCAATGCAAAAGCAACTCACGGAAAACAAAAGTATTTATTACTTCTCTGATTATCTGACTTAGACTGTGGAAGCAAGCAAATACAAATATAATGGAATCAGATCTATTTTAAACTTCATTTGCCTGCAAGGCAAGATGGGCAATTTCATTTTTTCACTGCTGGTCCCTTCCTCAGCCTCTACGTGGCAGCAGAAGATAGCAATATTCCCTCAAGTGTTGATTTTTAAAATCCCCGCTAAGGCGGGGATGCATGTAGGTACAAAGGAGCACAGGAGGGGAGTACGCAGCTTCACCTGCGTACCTGCCAGGTCAAGCAGCACTGAAACTCTCCGTAGCCCAATCCTGCCCCTTTCCCACTGGGCAAATGGACAAAGCAAATGAACTTTGTATCCCATGTGGTACCGCAGAGCAGCTATCTGCATCACTCTCTGCACATTAGCAAAGAGGTTTGCCAGGCCAAGGTTAGGCTGCTAAGACTAGACAAAGTACATGCTAGGAAAAAGCAGAGGCAATGATACTTGCTACAGCTTGTAGGCAAAGTAGCTTCTCTTAAATCATTATCCTGGCTTCCCGAAGGGAGGGTTCAGTCTCTCCCATGTCTGTGTACGTTAACGGTGCAGAGTTCATTGACTTCAAGGTCATAGAGGAGGCCGGCGCTCTTCCATGTAAAATGCTTCCCATTTTACACACAGCAATCTGAAATTTTCCCTGTGACCATGAGGTGAATGTGGAAAATCAAGCACACCTTAAGAATACAGCTTTACACTGTTCACAAGGAGGTCAGACACATCCCTCTTTGGATTTGTCACATCAATCAAATCCTGATTTCAGTCCTTTACATTTTCTTTACACATGCTCATCTATTCCACCACACAGAAAAACACTGTGCAGAGATTTACTGTTGCTTCTATTTCAGCCAGTGAAGACCTACTATTCATTTCAGATCTAGTGGAAAACTCCATTGCTTTTCAAGCCCTGTTTAGCACTTATCTCCCTGTCACTCCAAGCAGATGACACAACTGTGCTCCTTTCCAGCAAGAACCTTCTTCTCCACAGCTTCCACCATCTCTTGCCCTCCCTGTCTTCAAGTTCCAACTTAAATTTCACCTCCCTTCCACTTAAAATTTTAACTACATAACAGGATTTCTTAATTCTGCAGCTTTTTGCAGATGAAGAAGCTACACAAAGAATGTCGGCACAAGTGATTAGAGGAAAATCAGTGCTGGATGAGGAGATATCACCACATTAGCAAAATTCGGCTTTATGTAAGAGCATTTATCTGCCTTAATTAAATCTTAGTCTGCCAACCTAAGGACCTTAATTCTTTAATGGCTTACACCTGTTTTGATCTTGAGCACCCACTCAAAATGAGTGCAAAAAAAATTCAAATTTGGCAGTTTCTCACGCTTGCTTTCTAAATGACTGCTCAAGATGCAAAACAGGGGAGAATGGAGCTTTTATGTAGAGTTTTAAATAGTTCACTTCCGACTTGTTTTGGTTAAGCAGATGAAAAAGAGTGAGCACGAAGATACCCTGTATTTGCAGAACACTGTTATTCAGTGGATACCCAGAAAACTATCAGATGCCCTTAAAACGGCTTTTCCAGTCCATAAAACATAATGATGAGTTTCACTTTCCAACTGTTGCGTTTGTGGTGCAAAAAGAAACATAATCAAAGTATTCCTGTGCCTCCCCTTATTTTCAAGAAACACCACATTTGGAAGATTATATCTCTGGTTCATTCTCTATTTATTTCCTTGTATAGTTTATGCCACATATCCAAGAACCAGTTTCAAAGCCCATTAGTGAGTAATCAACACTTTTATTACTATTGCCTTCTACACCCTTGAAGGAGTCTCTGAAACAAGAGACATCAGACACACACTACAATAATGTCTCCAATGTGTTTTCTTTTCTGAAAGGACTTTAGATTCTGCATACGACTGAAACACTCCAATTGGCTGCCAGTGATGTCACGACTGGGCTTGTAATACCCCATAAATGGAGAAAGCTAATTGTGTTCCTTTTTAATGTGTAAATCCTACTCCATAATAGCAATAAGACACAACAGACAATGCACTTCAAGGAGATTACTGCCCTTTTGAGCGATTAAAGCTGTTCAGCTTTCAGCTTCAGAAACAGTGGTGAGGAAGTAATTTCAGTCATACAGGAGCGCTAGGCCCATCTATTGAAACAGGCTGACTGCCCAGGGGAAGAGGAAGCCAGGTCCCGCCATGCACACCCCCCAGATGGGTGCCAGAAAGTAAGCACTCATAGGAGACTGAAGGCGATCACTATACCGCTCTGAATTAGTACAAAATGAGAGACGGGGTTTTGAAGCATACTCTGCTGTTGGTTTCTAAACCCTGCATGGGTGAGGCTTGAGTAACCCTCCATGAAGCAAAAAACAGAGGTGACACCTCACTCTCTTATTTCTGGCCCCCCACTATGGTTGTCTCCTACTGTTATAATCACAGTCCTAGTGAAGGATAGGTGAGTACACAAGGAACTAGACTACAACCCAGGAAACACCGGCCAGTTAGTCCAAAACTGACAAACGACCTTAGGTGAGTCACTAGATCCACCTCATGCCATACATTCCCTAGCAGTAAGAAGAGGATAACACCGTTCTACCTTTGGGGCAACACTAATGCCCCCCAGCATAATGGGGATGTAAGCCATTAGAATAAAGAGGTTTTATGTCTCCTGATATTTAAAAGAAATAATTTTTTAATTTAATGTCTTGCTGATAAAGATATCAGACTTGACATACACAAGCTGGTCACTTTCCAGCCTGGCTGAAACCTCAGTCCAGTCCCACTGAACGGTAAGGCTGACTTATCCCAGAGGAAGTAGCACCGTGATTAATAAACGCACTGTAGAGCTTTCTGCCCAGCTCCATCCCCCCATTAAAACGGTTTCTTTCTGTTATTTGTTTCCTCCTGGGTTTTTTTATCAATTCCCGCACACCCCACCCCCCGGCTTGCACCTCTTCTCTATGGTTATTTTACTGTGCTCGCTGCCAGTCTTTATGACAAATTCAGGTCTCGAGAGAAGCAACTCAACCTCATGGGGATTTAACCCCTTTACAGTACATATGAATTTGGCCCGTATTGATGTGGCTGTTGTATCAGATGGTCTTCCACACTATTCCTCTTCCTTTCTGCCATTTCTCTATACATTTCTACAAGGTCATTGGCATAAGCACACCAGTACTATTCTTTATCTCCCTAAACAAATGTTCTTCTCCCTTTTTTCACTTCTCTCTCATTCTCACATGCACATCCTCTGCTCTCTTCGCTTCTCTCTTTTCCTTTCCCTCTCGTTCCCACCCACAGAATTTCCATTTGACCAGTCTTGTCCTCACCCCATCCATGCCTACCAAAGGCTTCTTTTGATTTTACATGTAGCGAGTTCCTATACTACATTTATATTGTGAAACCTTGCTGACAAAATCAGTATCATCTTGGTTTTTATATTGTTTACCTAGTGGCATTTGCCCTTTCCCTTTTCTGGAATTCAGGGCAATTAGACCTTTTCCATTCTCTCCACATTTTAGTGCAGGTCCAGTAGCATCTCTGTAGTCATTCTTCTCAGTAAAAGCATGGAATCTGTAATACAAAATGAGTTTTCACAAGTATGTAAACTACATAAATACTTTCCTAATTTTAACAAGATGTGACACATGCAAGATCATAGTGGTGTACAACTTTGGATCTATTCAAGATAACCAAAACTTCAACTACAACACCACTATGAATATTATCAAACATTTTACATACATTTAAGCACATTCTGAAGTCTTTTTAATGAAGAATATCCTTTGATTTTGGTATCATTTACTCTGAGACACCTTCCTTTTCAATCTCCTGGAAATGTATTTTTAATTAACGCTTTTAACATGCTGAGCAAGCATGTCATTTGAGATGTCTGAGATGACACTAACACCTTTTTATCAGATTATCCTCCCAGTTGAAAGCCCAACAGGAACATTTATTTCATTATTGGCATACAAATCTGGAAGTCAAGCAGACTTCATTTTTACAGTCATTGTCAAAACAGAAAAGCTCTCAGAGCAGGAAAAAGCTGCATTTCTAAAACAGAACTGCACTAGAAAGGCTCAAGTCATGAAAAGCCCATAAACTTGGCCATTCCTATGGGAAAGCTGACTTAAACTTACTGACAGTTATTGGGCAAATACCCACCAGCAAGATATTAACTGGCCTAATAACTTTCTGCACCAAAGCTATACTCATACAAAAAGAAGGTTGTGGGAATCATATGAAAAAAATCGATTCCTCTCAGCTCCCTGCCACAACCCTTCTTGCCTCTTTCTCTACCATACAAGAAACATTCACTTTCCTTTTATAAAGGAGGTAAAAACACTGCCAAAAGAAAATGAAGGATGGTGATAGGCAATGTACCTGGTATCGTGGAGGTACCATGGTTCTAAATGACCACAATCATTTTAGACACACAGCAGACCACAGCAAACATAACACTTTCCCACAGTCTTGATTTTTGGCAGACACTCCATCTCTTAAAAGCTACTTCTAAACACAGATGGCTATAAAAGAGCTAAGCAGCTGCCATCTTACCAATTGCTCTGCTGTCATTTAGGAGATTTCTACTGTTGGAGGTCTTCCCACTCTTGCACAAACAACAGTGAAACAGAAAGAGCTAGCAGCCATTTCACAGCTCTGTAACTGTACGGTGACTTTTGTTAAGCAGACAAACACCTATTGACTTCTACTGCCCTCCTGCCGTTCAGCATGAGTCTGGTATTGTGGGGTTTTGCATTTGTTCATTTGTTTTCCTTATTTTGACATAAGAATCAAGATTAAAGTTTTATTATCCCTTTCTACGAAAGGCTGATTCTCACTACATGGCTGATTCCCAGGATAAGGCAGCCAACAAGCCATCTGGAATATATCAGTTTCCACCAGCCATACCAAATAGATGCTAGAGAGCATGGTACAGGACTGCATTTCCACACAACCAGGCCTGATGGACAACACCACATCAATTTTCTGTTGTTCCAGGAACTGCCCATTTAGGACAGGCATTACCTTTACAGTACATATCTGCATGGCACTTGATCCAGCAAAACTCTAGATCCTTTGCTGGTGCTTGTGGATATTACCAGAGTACAAAACAATACAATAAAAACTTGTTTCAATTTATGTTGTGACCCTTTCCCCTGAACACTTTTTCAGACTTCAAAGAAGGAGCAGATGACAGATTATTTAGGTTATAAAAGAGGAATGGCCTTTCTGCAAGCCAGTGAGCACATACGTGGAGAGAAGCTGGCCTGTTCAAGTAGGTCCTGCATTATAGTCGTATTTCTTAGACTGTTTCCCCAGTTTCCCCAGATTGCTTACTGAACTTCTTTGTCTCATTTTCCTCATGAGTAAAATAGGGATTATAATTAGATATTTTCAGATACCATTTCTAGCAGCAGAGTCCTTTACAGGTATTCAAATCATTACTGTGCTGCTGCTTTGTCATACCTGCCAGAGGCTAAGTGGCTCAACTCTTTCAGAAAAATAATAGTTTCATCTTCCCTAGCATTGAAAGATACAGTGTTGACTGGACAAGGGCCATGAGAAACCTTCTCAAGAAGTAGCTGCTTTGTGTCCACTGGAACATCACCCACAGCAAAGTAATAAACAGCTTCAACCTGTCATTAAACAGAACAAAAATTGGGAATTAGAAGACATTGCTTTACACAGATGCTTGGTACTTATTCAAACATTGCCCTGTGCTGAGTACTGGTAGGAAAATTTGGTAGAACTGATGAATTACGTGGGCTATAAGATTTCCACATCTTTGGTTCTCCCTCTCATTTATGCTAGCAATTCGAATGTAGTCCACACAAAACTTCCTGAAGTGAGAAAAGAACCTGGCCCACAGCTCCTGGGTCTTATTCTGGTGAATGCAAGCCCCTTTCCACAGAAGTTAACTGAAACCAAAGGGAGGTGTAAGGAAGGACAACTGTATTATTAGTCAGGACAGGGCTCTGTGCCACATTCTACTTTTATGAAGAGAGATGCTATGTTGGTGCCTTGTCAGGGATGAACATTGGTAGGAAATTTTATACCAGACATACTTTTACTGGCAGCATGTATTTTGAGGGTAGGAAAGATGCATCATTCTTTGAATGCCACTGCTGTTATTTACAGATAATTTGTATTTTTAATACTTCCCAAGGCAGAGGGAGGTTGGCAGGTTTATTATGACCACACACACTTGTATTCTGAAAATGTTATTGCAAGAAGAGAGAGAAGGTGAAGAAATGTCCTTTTGTTATTTCTTGAGTATTACATTATGAGGGACTTGATGATACCTGCATTTATCCACGCTAACAATCCTCATGGTAAGCATGCTTCCTGAATTTTCACCATCATTAAAAACAAATGTAACAACAGCTCTCCTATGATGATGCTCAAGACAATAAGTATAGCATATCAGCCCTATGGCATGGTACACACCAACTGATAAATACCTGATGAATAGTTGTTAAACTGAAAAATTACACTGGCGTATGACTAGGAATCCCAGGATATGAACCACAAAAGAGAAGACAACTATTTGAGTCTGGGGTGGCACTGAGGAAATGTTTCTGCATCCACATAATTTCATGCAGTAGTAAAGCAAATTCAGTATCCCCTGTAAGTGTGTTCATGCATTTCCACTACTGCCGTTGATACTGATTTATATTTCAGCTCCCTGAGCCAACAGACTGGCACACAAACATCTTTTCTTCAGTTTGTACTCAAAGCTTCCAATCTGTAGGATCCCTGTACCATCTCACATCATAAGTAGGTTGATACAAACTGACACAGACTTCTGGATCTCAAGCTCTCTCCCTCTTTTGCCACAAATACTTGGGCTAATCTTCAGCGCTGGAAGACATCTCTCCCAAGCAGCAACCCAATCTAAGGTAGACCAGGCAAATTAACAAAGCAGCACCTTGTCACCTTGGGCTTCCCTTGGATTTTGTATGGGGGGTGAGACACTTCATGTGGGGAGGCAGGGCCCATAGTTACAGCCCACACTTGCTTGGGAGCAAGCAGGTCTGTGGTCAACCAGGCAACACTGTTAATGCTAGACAAATACTAAGGTTAAAGAGAAGAATGAATGGGTTTCATTAAAGTGCAAGATTAACACAGTATTTCTTAGCTTTATGAACAGGTGCACAGAGACAAGATGAAAGAACTCTCGCACCTATCTGTTCTTTAGTTCAGTTTTACAAGATTCCCTGTTTCATCCAGCTAAAAAGCTATATGAGCATAGACACAGCTATCCCAGCTGAGACCCAGTCCTTGGACAACACCTTGCTCCTATTCCTTTTGCTGAAGAGGCTCCCAACCTGAGGGAATGCATGCATATTGCACAACCACTTTTCCCTGTGTTCCTTCAGGTTCATATCTTCTCCTTTTCCCTCCTAAGATTGCCCATAATTTGTAAACTTAATATTCAATAAGGATATCAATTTTCACACTTCCTCCAAAGGATTTACTGCCTGCCTCTGCAACTTTTAAAATGCTGACATTTCTTGGGCATAGGTGATGCAGAACCAACTCCTCACAAGAAAATAAACAAAATTGCTAACCACAGACAATTCGCTCTACGTAACTGCAAACCCTCCAATACCATACCACAAAGGAAATGTTCCTTACAGATTAGTGGGGAAAGGTTAAAACCTTTCCCTTTAGTCCTTCATATTTTGAAAATTATAGTTTATGCAGCCATCTAAACAAGCAAACAAACTTCACACAAGAACAGGAAGGGGAACAACATGAACAGTTCCTCACAGTCTTTACCGTAGACACCTCCTCAGTGTGTTTTGGATGGGTGACCCACACTTTGCAGAGTGGCACCTGTACAGTACCTCAAGTTGAACACTGCAGATGCATCTGTGGCAGATAGAGCTCAAAGTATTGCAGCCTTACAGCCAGGCGATCTTGAGCTTGGCACTGACAGGTCATGAGGAAAGCAAATCTAAGGAGTCACTACATATGCGAAGAAAAGCTCAGCTAAAGGAATGGCAGGAAGACCCGGGTCCAGGGAAAAAGGAGCTATTGTTTTGGAGCAACTTCTGTTGACAAAGCCAGTTCTGAGGAATGAGTCATTTACGACTGTTCAGTGAGTATGCAGCTTTTGCCTAGGACTGAATGGGGTCTCCCGCAGCCTGCAGTGCAGTGAAGCTTGCACTCAAGTGAACTGTCAGTTATGAATGACAATGACTGCATTTAGGAGTAACTGAAGTTCGTTTTATGCTGAGCACCTGCCACCATTGACTCCCCCAGATTACCCATTAGCTCACCAATGTCCAGAAAAAAATGATAGATGTTTCACTGTTGGACAGATTTTAATTTCTGTTTATTCATATGCAGATCCACCAGGTCCAACAAGCCTTTTTTTCAACCCAAACAATACTGAAATCTGAATACAATCTTTTTCATTTCCTACCAGGAAATCAGTAATATACCGCAATTTGAAAATGTTAACAAAATCTATGAAGGAGACATTTGAAAAAACAGTCATAAAAAATCTCACTCTTGCACAATTTGTTCCTCACCCAGTTCCTTTTTAATAACAGTTTCCAAACACCAAGGTTCATCTGGATGAGAATCTACCAGCACAGGGAACCAGAAGGAAACTCAAGCCAAATTTACCTTCTCCTTCAAATGTCTCAGAATGAGATTTACAAAGGAGTTAGGACTGGATCTGTGCACTACTTAATGGTAGTGAAAACCAGTGATTCTAGTCCACACACAGTAGGCCCAATTTTCCATTAAATTCAGGTGCTAGGGAACTGAAACAATGTACATTGTAAGCAAATGTGATAAAGTATTTCTTTAACAACATAAGTTTTAAGTGACTAGCTCAAATGATGGCATGTATGTTTTATGTCTTGTGACTCTGCTATAATGAGTAAAGTAATATAGTACTTTTAGAAATAGACAGAATTTAATTGCAGCAATACCTGTGCATGCTTTGTCTCTTTGTCCTGGAAGAAACTCTAGCTATAACCTGGCTGATGAAAAAGGATTTATATGCCCCTACCATGAGTACTTACTATTTTGGATTTTAAATATAACTTTTCATGAGCACTTTGGACACATAACAAAATAGAAATGGTTTCCCTGTCTTGAGTAATGTTGATACTAGAATTTTCTTATAAACCTGAAGCCCTGAAAAACATATATGGCAAAGAAAGTGGAAGGGAAGATGTTTTCTCTTTTCCTTAATGACCGAATATGTTATTTATTCTGTGTACTCTAGAAAAGAAAATAAACAAGTTTCTGCATTCAAAATACAAGTACATTTACATAAACAGGCCATCAGTAAACATAGTATGCAGCTACATTTGGGGGGGAAAAACACCCTTTCCAAATGCTGTCATTAATATTTATCTTTGCAATGTTCATCAGGGCAAATCACAGTAGCCAGTCTGGCACTGAACATTCTTGAGGATTCTGAAAAGATGTATGAGCTTACCGCCTCATCGGTCATGGCCTCCAGCAGGGCTTCAGCAGAACTGGTATGGCTGGCAGCTGTCATATGGTCCAGCTTCCAGAGCCATGTAACAGCAGACTTTACAGTATGCTCAGACACAAGAGTAGATTTCTGTTGCCACTTCATAAGATCCTGAGCAGCCCTGAAAATGACATTAACTATAAATCAGAAATAGTGAGAATAATGCTGGCAGAGCAAAAGAGCAGAGCTCTGCTATTGTTACTACTCTTTCATATTCTTAAGTAATAATTACAATAAACCACAGATACTAAATCTAGATTTGCAATAAAAGAAGTTGAGAAAAAATAAAACCCTTAGGAAAATACTGTAATTTTTATAAGAATTTTTTTTGAGACAACTGTTTTCAAAGTAGGGTCAAGAGAGCTAAAATACTTTATAAACAGTTCCTAATACATACCTTCCCTTAACATAAAAACACTATCAAGTTTTTAAAATATGTGTATGAAAAAAAATGTGGCTTCCATGGGTCTCTTTCTACAACTTGCTGCATGACCTTAGTGTCAGACCCTTTTAACTGACAGGCTTTTTTGTAGTAGGGCTGATCTTTACCCATCAAAATAAACTTTGTGATGCTAAGCTTTTTGATATTTTAATTGATCAAAGGCCTTAGTCTTAATGGCAGTACAGAAGTACAAAATATATGAGCATGTACGCCTGTGCATTTGTACAAAAAAAACCCAGAAAGCAAAAAAATAACTGGTTCCAGTATCTGTGACATTCCATCAAGCATTATTTTGAAGAGTTTCCTGCAAATCTAAAAGATAAGTATGGATTCCAAGGTTCTTTTAAAGTAATAATTTATATGCTATACTGTTCTTTGTCTCCGTACTGTGCAAACAAACAAATCGATGAACACAATTATTGTGCCTCAATTTTTACTTGGCTTTGCAGACCATTTTTAAAGAAAATGTTTTATGTCCTTCTCCAAAGCTATGGCAGTTACCTTCTACTTTTCAAATCTCAGTTGTATCACAAGCTAGAGCATTAAGATAGGGCACCAGAATCAAATCTGTAGGACAAAGCTTGGGTAAAACAACTTTTGAGAATGACAGTGTAGTTGCAAGTGATCATTGTGGAACTGATTTAAAAACTATATGATCTAATTTGTGCTTTGTTTTTTTCATAGTCACAAAAATCCATTCATCTATCCAAACCCAAGCTTATGTGTTCAAAACTTTATGCATATATGAGAATTTGTGCAGAGACACATAAATCTGAATAGCTGCTTCTATGTTCTATTTGTAACTAAACCCAAATTCATTTACTCATGTTAGGGAACAAGCACTTGTCTTTTGTTATGGAAATCTAGTATTGTTTCCTAGTTCTGCTACTGATTTCTGTGACCATGGAAATCTATAGAAATACAAATGACTATGCCTGTGCCTATGGCACTTGGGGGAGCGTACATTTAGCTCTAAGGCAAAAAACCTGTAATGGCTAAAAGATACAAGAATGCCTAGGCAGTCAGATGGAACCTCACTGTTTCATTCTGTAATACTTAGATGCCTGAAGACCATTATTGCTATTGGAAAGTCCCCTTTTCTGTTTTTCTGTGCTACATTTGTAGAAGGCATATATCAGTATTTGGGTTCTGTTAGTCTTTATCTGTTCTTCAGAGTAACAATGGTCTTCTGTTAAATGGAAACAGCAAGCTCAGCATGACTGTGGGTGAAACTTGGTGGAAAATCTATAGATTTTACCACGACATGAATCAGGACAATTTCCACTACAGAAAGCTTATTATCCAAACATGTCTATATGACATGAGAATCCTTTTTATTCTCCATTGCTGGAGACATGGTCAGACATGGACTTCTTTGTTTAGCCTGGAGAAGAGAAGGCTCCAGGGAAACCTTATTGCAGCCTTCCAGTACTTAAAGGGGGCTTATGAGAAAGAAGGGGACTGAGTTTTTAGTAGGGCTTGCAGTGATAGGACAAGGGGTAATGCTTTTAAACTAGGTAGATTCCGACTAGGTATGAGGAACAGATTTTTCATGACGAGGGTGGTGAAACACTGGCACGGCTTACCCAGAGAGGTGGTAGATACCCCATCCCTGGCAACATTCAAGGTCAGGCTGGACAAGGCTCTGAACAACCTGATCTAGTTGAAGATGTCCCTGCTCATTGCAGGGGGCTTGGACTAGATGACCTTTAAAGGTCCCTTCCAACCCGAACCATTCTATGATTCTATGATTCTATGATTCTATGATTCTATGATTCTATGATTCTATGATTCTTTCTGCTTACCTAATGAGGTTGAATTTGGCAATTTGGGTCACCTGTTCCACAAGTACCATAGAAAGTGCATCCCGACATAGATCAAATTCAGTTGGAGCCGCAGTGCCAAAATCCAAAACAATGACAATGCACTGTTCTTGAATCACTCCAAATATCTGCCGGCTCTCACTGGTTAACCATTCCATTCGCTGCTTATATAGCTCAACAGCTCTCATTAGACAATCCACAAAATGAAGAATCAGTTCTTTTTTGGCTGTCAGCTTTATTTAAATAAGGGAGAGAAAGAAATTGAACATCAAAACAAATAATACAAGTGCAGCCCCAAGCTTAGCACAGCTGCAATAGATGGTTTGCAAGTGCCAGATATGTCAGCCAAGGTAGTAGTGAAAACAACCTATTCTCCTTCCACTATTTCAGGAGAAAATACTTGACAAATGCATCTAAGCTATAATAGAAAAGACACTGCATTTTGTCCTAATTGCTTTTCATAATCTTTTTATACGAGCATGGGACAGTTGCCAGTGGGTTGTCTGACTTGTCTGTCTCAAGACTGGAGCAATTAGAATGAGCTGAATGCAGGCTAGGTTGTAGAAGGGGCTGCAGAGCAGATGGGTGAACAAAGAAGGACACAGAAACTTGGTACCCTCTTAGACTAGAATTTTGACTGGCTCTTAAAATTTTGTACAGCAATACAAGGGAGTGTACAGTTTGGTTCTGGGGCACTTCAGTCTCAACCTTGTCTCTAGCATTTGAAAGGAAAATGGAAATGTTTCCTGTTTGTACTACTATTTCACTAACAATGCCCAGCATTACAGCTTAACTATTTGTGGGTAGATGCTTAGCCAAATGGAGTTCAGGCAACTGCAATCAACAACAAAACTTCCCATACCATATCAGTAAAATAACAAAACCCTAGATTCAGTATTAAAATGAAAACCAGCAGACCTTCCCTATGAATATATGTATACACGTTCACCATGCAAAATGATTTGTGGGTTTAAAAATTCACCGCATGTTCCAGTGAAGACATCCCCCCAATATCTCTGACCCACATAAGCTAATTTACCCACTACCTTCTACCTCCCAACTACCTTTCTGGGACTACGTACAAAACCTTGGAGATACAAAACCTTTTAAACAAGAACATTTCTCAGGGAGCAGATATTTTCTGTGACAGTCTGCACACTTCTTCCTCTCATTTCTATTTTTCTCTGTTCTTTAATGTCAGCTAGGGCCCTGTAATGTGCCTCCCAGATACAGAGTCTCAGGCTGTCTGCCAAAGGAATGCAGGCCTGGGAAGGAGCACTTAGAAAATCCAGTTTCCTCCTATGACAGTCAGACTCATACAAAGAAGCTTATTGCACTACACCGATCAAACTCCATCTTAAAATAAAGCAGTTTTCCTGCACTACCACTTGTAGTTGGCCAGTCTAGATTCCCATTTCTCTGAGGGCTGGAAAACTTCTGACTGTCCAGCCTAAATTTATTCATGGCAGTTCATACCCATTTATTCTTGGACTAGCATGCCTTTTAGCATAGAAAACTATAGCTTTTCCCTATCCCTGTAATTTGCCTTTCCGTAGGCATTCAAGGGAAATAATGCTACCCTTTGTCAGTAGTCTTCAGTCTTACGTACGTCAACATCAACCAGGCCCTCTTACAAGATCAGCACTCCATTGCAGTTTATCCTGCCAGCTCTTCCCAGTACCTGTTCTTGTTTGAATTGCTACTCCTCAACCTGTGGTAACTCTACACAATATTGTACAAAATATCATAAATAAGATCCCATCAGATCTTGTATGGTGGCATTGCCACCGTAATGCTGCCAGAAATGTCTTTCCTACTGCTCCCAACATGTCCTAAGATTAAAAGATACTACGTAGATATTTCATATGGTATTAATGGGGAAAAATGAGGGGAAAAGCCCTCCCGAAATGGTTCTTTTCCCATTTTTAAGCCTTGTGCCTCAAAAGTGACTCTACTTCTCAGAAAAAAATGACAAGCCATTTGCTTTTGTAAAATCCTTCATGAATTAACTCTCTCCACTCCTCACTCACATGCATATCTCTTCAATCAGAATCCATCTTTTTAACAATGGAGCCGCCAGCAGCTGTTGCTAAGACATTCCTTAGAACATGAGCCTGGGCAGAGATCCAGCTAGCTGTGTCTATAGCGTACGCTGAGCCTTTTGTGACCCGCTGGCACTAAGCAAAGCAGCACTTTGCATCAGCAATGAGAGCGCATTATGTCTTCTTATTTCAGCATCCCCATTTGTTTTATTGACTATGATTTTATTTTTTTTAACTCATCTGAGTATCTTCTTTTTAAGTGTTCCCTCTTTCAAGACAAGGGTAAATGTTGCTTAGAAACTGCAGTCTTGTCTGGAAAGATTTACTGCAATGCTGCACCAAGGCAAGAGCATAAGACTTTGCAAGCAAAAAAAGAAAAAGATATCTAGCTTCTCTACCGCTGATTGTTATCACAGTTTGACAAAAAAAGAATGAAAATTATCAAAAGATAAAGTTCTCACACAAAGAATAGAAGTATTTCATGTCATAGGGAGACATTTTAGTCACATCATTCTGCTACAGTGTTAATAACTTCCAAGTGCACAGGGAAGTTACCACAAGTCAGTCTGACTTACGTTATACACGCAGCCATCTTGTGTTCTCTTGTATTGAGGAAACAGACCATCTGCATACCGAGAAGCCACAAGTTTCCCCAAGGTGGTCACATAATCTACAGTAAAGGTTACGAAAGATCAAGTTGCTAATAATAAGGATTACTTCAAACAGATACCGTTCATGCTGATGTGCATACCATCCATGTGTGGGGCACGTGCATCTGTACTGAACTTGAAGTTAAGAAACTTGAGAGAAATTCCAATTATGTTTCTGTTCTACAATTTTTTTCTGGCTATGTCTATGGTGGGGCCCTGAGGGCACCAACAGGCCTCCATTGCCCTGATCAGCCTCACCTGGGAGCCAGCCTGGGCACCCAGTCTTTGCTTTAGCTGTGTTGTAAGTGTACCTGTCTCAGGTTCTGCTAGCGGACCCCTCTCCTGGATAGACCTCTAAGCACTATCTTAGAGGCTAATTGGAGACAGCCTTTTCTCCAGTCTCTCTCCTGGATGTGGCTCTTAGACCTATGTTGTGGCCTTGTCTCCAGTCTTGTCTCTGGCTCCATCTCCTGCTGCTCCTGCCTGCACTGTCTGGACCCTAGACCTGGTTCATCACCTCATCTTGCCCGGGACTGTCTGTGGACACAGTTAGCAGCACCCTGCTCTGCCTATGGTGTTTAGATGCTGCAGGACTGCGTCCTGGTCAGTGAGGGCACTGCCCAGGCTGTGGTCTCCTTTGGTTCCTGGCTCATTTCCACCCCATGGAGCAGCCCTACTCATGCTGCTCTCTGACAGTTTAGTCAAAAGTGGGGAAAACCCCCGCATTTAATTATTTATAGGCCAAAAAGCTACATGGGAATTTAATAAATCAAAGTTTTAGGAAATTAAACTTCTGTATTATCCATTTACCTCACGACAGGACTTGCAAATATTTGTCCATCAAACAAAATACAAAACCTGGTACAGATAATGCTGTTCTCTTACACAACTTAAACGGGTGCAGAAGTGGGTGCAACTAAGGAAAAGGTTGCACTCTGCTCTCTCAGTAGCTACAAATCTTCTACATGATCTCCACTGATAGGAAAATATTAGGGGTGGGAATATTTAACGTGACAAAGCACTTATTTTGTTCAGCATGTTGCCCTGCTAACCTAGTACGTTCTGCTCCTAAAATTACACTCTTAACAATATTAACCCTGCTTAACAGCTTCTTCTTCATCTACAGCATTCAGAATTTCAGGATCTGCTCTGCTGATCTTTGAATGCCCCATGGACACAAGCCAGCTAAAATGTTAAATTATGCAACATAGAACAATTGCAATACATTACAATTCCTACTTCTTGGGTGGCAAGCTCTTCAAAGAGTATCTTACCATGCTCTGCAAAGCACTATTATGGCAGTGATTAATAATTATTAGCAAATTCTTCCCCTCCAGCTGTCAGATAATGGCAAAGGAACATTTTCTATAGACTAACTTTGTACAAAAAGCAGCCTGAATTCTAACCTAATTTACCTGCTTCCTTTTAAGCTGGGTCCCTGGAAATAATATACTATTCCCAAGCAGGTTAGCTAGCCCTTACGATCAACTAGTACATTGTAGATTATGGCACGGCATACATTATATTTGCCATCTGAAAATGGACAGAGACCTTCTGGTGTGTTATTTGCAAGAAAAAGACTAACAGCCTCAGCAGCACAAGTTACTTCCCAGCTATAGCTAAATTGGAGAGGATTTGAACTGGAGCGTAGGGTAAAGCAAGAGTACAGATGAGTAAGGAAAGCCCTTCTCAGATCCTAAGTCCTTCTCAGATCAAAAGGAGACAGAGTTCCTCAGTCCTCTGTACTGGCAATGTCAGCAACTGTGGATACAGCTTCCCTTTCTGCCACTATCATAAGAGGAAACATGAAAATTTCCTCTGTGTACACAGAGGTGCAAAATGAGTGTGACCCTATAGACTATTCAAAGTCAGGGGTTTTATTATTATTCTACTATTGATTTGTCCTATACCTTTCCTGCGTTGGAATCCAATCTGCGACAAAATCTGGGATAGGGACAATTTGTTTCTTTTGAGCCCATGAAGCTGAAGCCATTTAGAAGATGAAACAAGGGGTTGTACATCCATGTCCCACTGACTGACTGCCAGTCTGCTTTCCTTCTCTTTTGATTTTTTCTTGGGGCCCTGGTGGGAATCTTCGGGATCTGGTCTGTGCTTTGAATCAAAGGAATCTGTTGTAAAGAGAAATGAGGGAAAAACAACATTTATACTTTTAACCAAACGCATCACTTGAATTGTTTCCTTTCTTTACTTGTATTCCATGGTACTCTGTACACCTATAGCTCGCCTCTTGTTTTCTTTCGTTATACTGAACAAAATCCTTAATCTGGAAAGTTGCTCTCAGTCCTACATATTTACTTGCTGTTAATGGATTTTTATTCATCCATACACATTTACCTTCAATTTATTGAAGAAAATGTCTCTCATATGCTGAAATCCAAGCCCTGAAAGCTACGTCCAGTTTGGCAAATGGTAATTCTTCCAGCTCCTAAGACATCTTTCTTACATCTTGGGAATCAGAACTCATAATAGGCATTCAAAGATTGTCAGACAATCACTACATACACATTAGAAGCATTATGCAATAAAAAAAGACTTCTTAACAATTATATGTTGAAATCCTACCATAAGCAATAGCAGCGCTAGCAGCAGATGCTGACTTTATTGCACGGCTGGTGAAAACCCCCCTCATCACATCATTTACCTCAAGTGTAAGTGATGGTTCTGGCAGTATCTGCTCCAGGCTGGGATGGATCATATGCATGCACAGGAAATCATAGACATGAGTGTCCAGTTTCATTTAAAGTTCTACAGAACAACAAACGTATCTCAGCACCAATGCATAGTTGGCTGGGCTAGCTCCACCTGAAACTGGCAGCAGAGACAGCCCAGAGCCTAGAGTGGTTGCGGCAGAGATGGAAGTGATGGCAACAGTAATGCCTCTGTTCCTCAGCACAGAAGCTCTAGGAGGACTTTAGTACTTCTTGTTCATTCCCAAAATACTCTGTATGAGCTAAGCTGGCTCTAGCTGACTAAATACCCTTGCTGTATCTAAGTTTATTTTCTGTGGACTTTTGATATTTCTGTGCATTTTCCCCAGCATCAACATTATCTGGGCTATCCCAGTCCCCCACTGCCTATATACTGTAAGCTGGCTGTAAATGTACCACATGGATCAAACTGGTCCAAAATACAAAGAAGGGTACTTCTATCTTTAATGACCAAAAAATGACATTCAGTCTAGTACAGAATATGATCAGAACCCTCTACTAAGATAAAATGTTACAACAACTGACCTGGTTACAAAGATTCATTAGACAGACTGCTCGTCAGTTAATAACACACAAAGGAAATCAGACTGTATCTTCAGAAATAATCTCTCAGTGACAGTAGCCTTCTATATGGTGCAGACGTGGCACCAGCTCTTTCAGAGTCATCAGTCCTACAAGCAGGGTGCTGGGCTGGCATTCCTTTAGGAGTTGGCATTTTACCAGCCCTCCTCCTCCGCTCAATACAGAAGCAGCAGTGACAGATGTTAACTCGAGAGAGAGACACAGGTGAAGGTTTGCAGCTGTTTGAGCATTGTATATAGCCAGGCACTGTTTATAGTCACTTGCACAGTCGTTTCCTCCTCTGAAAATGCAGAAAGGCCAGCACAGTACCCCATGTAACACCACAGTTGAGGCTGGCAAACCTTAGAATGGCTGGTACACAGCTAGCAGCATGCACATCACAATGCTGCAAACGAAACTGGAAGTTACCCAGGAAAACACGGAATCTATGCAAAAACAGTCATGAAATACTCACAGTCACTCCAGGCAAGTGTCTTAGATGGATTTCCAGTCATGACAGATCTCTTGATTGGTAGGTCCTCTTTGATTTCTTCTTAAAAACCTGAGGAATTATTATGTTTTTAAAAAATTAAAATATTGCCATGCACAGGTCAATATGTACTGGAGACCAGCTCCACAGGCCAGGCAATAATAAACTGCAGAAGGTTGAGATGAAGATTTTCCTCAAGGAAAAGAGTATTATAAATAAAAAAGGATAGCTACTCCACATGTCAAGAAAGGCTGAAGTCAGATTTGACAGGGAACCCCATACTCAGAAATGTGAAAGTGGGAAATGGGTAATATGGTTTCCTTTCCTTCCCTCTAAATAACCATAAAAAAAGAGGCAATGTGGAAGTTTTGACACAGATACGCTAGAAAAACGAGTGTCGTGTTTTGGCCCACTGTCAGCCAGTTCTATTATATTCTATTATTGCTTTGCATTACACCTTACTTTTGCTATAAACCAATTTATGACTAAACCTGGGAGTATCTGAGACGCAATTTTGTGAAGAGATTCATAACTTTGCCTATAAGACTACAAGATGATTCACAAAGAAAAAGAATTATGTGTGTATACATGTACGCGTATGTGGTATAAGTCCCAACCATGAATAAGACACAGCACATGAATAGAAAACAAAATGCCAGATGAAGCAAGGTAGTATATATTGGCTGAGTGTATCGCTTTGAGACATCATGTTTTGCCATTTAGTTCGTTCTTCTTTTAATAAATAAGATGAATGAGTGAGGGATATTTATGAATCACTAGCAGGCCAGATGCTAGCTATTGTCATTAAGCTGCTTTTCCTATGGGAAAAGCAAAAATGGGATAAAATAATAACCCAAAGACTTAGCCTCCTCTCTCTGTCTTCATTACAGAACTGAACATGCTATTTATTCCCCTTATATGGGTTTAAACACCTGTACAGAAATATGTAAACCATTCCGGACTCTGTCCCACTCATGCAGAAAGACATGAACAGTGTGAAAGGCACAGAGGACAATTAAAAAAAACAGGAGTCCATTCTGCACCCTAACACCCCAGGCATTGCACCTCCAGCAGCACAACCCCTGACTAGCAGGGTCTTGGTGTCAGCGCAGCAAGAAGGAGCCCTTGCCACCCAGGAGCCACAGCGGGCAATGACCACAGCGAGCCGCCGGACTTGTGCCATTTCTCTCTCAGGCTGCAGTAGTGCCGCAAGGCCTTCACAGTAATAACCGAGACACATTTCAAGCAGCAGCCTGCACAGGAGGACGAATCCTCATGTTCCAGATGCCCAGGGGTGTGGCAACAGGTTTTCCCTTGCGTTAGCCTCCAGCACCACCCCCAGCTGCCTGAACAGCACCTGGACGGGAAACGCCGGCCCCGTATGAAAAGCTGCATTTGAAAGGAGACGAAGCGACTTCCAACGGAAGCGGCGAGTTTACCTCAAGGCTTGGAAAGGCGAGCTCAAAACCGATGACAGCCGGGATAACCTTCAGCCCACAGTCTGGATCAAAACAGGTTATTTTCGAAAGGTGAATGAGCGTTCATCTGCGCACCTCTACCCTTCCGCTCCGGCCAGCGCAAACAACCCGCTAAAACCTTCACCCCCCACGCTCTCCGAGTTTTAACAGAGGCCGTACAACCGGCCTGTCCCGACACACGGGAACACTTCAGGAAAGCTCACCTGCATTACAGCCCGGGAAGCCGCCCCATGCTACCCAAAGAAGTGCCAAACCCCAGACGAAAGGTGCGCGGAGGGCCGGGGCAGGCAGCTGCCCGCTGCGGAAACGGGGCAGAGGGTGCCATTGCAAAACGGCGGCGGGGCCCGAGGAAGAGGGGGAGTGCGGGCCAAGGCCTGACCTGCCGCTGGGGCCACCCAGCGTGAGGCGCGGCCACGTCGCTCACCAGCGCTGGCAAGCGGTCGCCACGCTCGCACCCTCGCGGCCGCCTTCACAGCCGCCGCCTGAGGTAACCGAGGTGACCCCAGATACACCGCATGGAAACGGGCGGGGAAGAGAAACAGAGGCCCCTGGGGTGAGGGACTACGGCTGGGCCTCACGCCCCCCGAGCCTGCCCGCAGCGCTCCCGCCCGGCGCGGGCCCTCGCGGACGGGCCGCGCTGGGGGCTCCGCCGCTGCCCGCCCCCACCCCCGGCAGCGCCCCGGGTGCGGCGCCGCCCCCGCCCCGCGGTGCCCCCTGCCGGCGCCGCCGCCCCCCCCCCACCTGCCTCCGCTCGCCCGCGCCGCCGCCGCTGCCGCCGCCCTCCCCGCCGGGCCTGTCACGGCGTCGTCGCCGCCCCGCTGTTGACCCGGAGACCGCCCGGTTGCTACGGCACGGCCTCGCCCCGCGCCCCGACCCGAAAGTGGGGGAGGAGGAGAAGCGGGAGGGCAGCGCTGCCCAAGGGCGGCGGGCAGGCGGGACGCGGCGATGGGCCGCTGAGGCGGGCGCGCCGAGCGGGAGCGCTGCCCTGCGCCCCCGCGGCGGGGAAACTCGGCTTATCGTCAACGCGACGCCGCGACAACGGCGTGCCTTCATTTCTTCGGGAGCCAAAAATGCACGCGCCAACTTGGAGAGCCCCAGAAATCTATAAATAGTGGATTCGAGCCTTCTGGTCTCGTTAATTCGTCATTTAGACTAAGCCGTTGACAATATTTACACTAAGAGCAGCCGCGTGTCCCTCGTCGAAGTCGGAGGAAGAATGCACACTGCTGGGGAATTGCCATGCACCTGGAGAAGCCTAACTAAAAATTATTCTAGTGTGGTAAAATACACAAAAAGACGTGCATCATAAACCTGAACTCGATATTAAAAAGCTCCCATTGATGTCAGAAACCCAAGTTTGCATTTGCAATATTTGGGCTGTAAATGTTTGTAAGCGTAGTTTCCAGCTAAGAAACAGATAGTGCTGAGCTCTGCGCTTTCCCTGTTTTGCTTTGGTTAACTACGCAATCACAAAGTCATAAAAGATCGGTCGCTTTATAGGATCAGCTGGTCAGTCTTATCTACATATTTGTGTTCAGCTGGAAATATGCACCCGCAGGCACGGTCGGGCCTGTCCACGGCACGCCAAAGCATTGGCTTCAGCTCTCCAAGATGTCTTGGTAAATAGCGATAGGAAAGAAAAGTTCCTTATAAGGCATGCGGGTGGGATGGGAACGTGGCTTTCTGGAGCTCCAGCTTCTCATACAGTTGGAACTGGGGGTTTAAAGACTAGCCTAGGCATGGTAAGTCATTCGGGATTGCACAACTGTTCCCCTGAGGTATAGAAAAGGCATTTATTTCTCAGGCATGAAACAGTTTCC
This sequence comes from Phaethon aethereus, assembly GCF_964289735.1. NCBI lineage: Eukaryota > Metazoa > Chordata > Aves > Phaethontiformes > Phaethontidae > Phaethon > Phaethon aethereus. The sequence goes on from NC_138575.1 coordinate 147,798,486, forward strand.
CATTATGTCATTAAAAATAGTGGGTACTGAATGTTCTCTGGATCTTTTCCGATGCCCATATTTTGCGAGGGGAGGCTTTTAAAATTTAAAATGCAAGTGCAATGGATTTCTAAGTAGATGCCCCCAAAATCAATCAATCTCCTGATTTGTTTTGCTGCTGCCAGCAACAGACATTTTTTATCAAACATCTAAAATGCCTCACTCAGGTAGCTTTTTCTCCACTATCTGTATGAGCCCATCTGTCCTCACGCCTGAAATATCTGTAAATGTAGTAATTATGAGTTAAAAAAAAGTTATTATATGCACTGTAACTTTCTATGCAAAGAGTCTGCCAGAAACCCTCATTCTAGGCTTGGCTACGCTAAACAAAAAAGTGTTGCAAGAAAACATTCCTTACAACGCTTTGAATCGCGGGGCTTGTACAACCACCTGACAAGCCCAGGGGCAAAGGATGGCAAAAAGCTGCTGCTAGCTCCCCCAGGCTTCGTGTTCAACTGGCTGTCATCTCTTAGGTAAAGTTCTCCAGGAAAACAAAATGCTCTCTGCACATCAAATAAACATTGTTCCGTGTTCACGTGGAAGCCCTGCCTTGGCCACTGCCCGCCTGGCAACTCATGCTCCAGATGCTGCCTGCTGAATGAGGCAAGGCTGAATAATAAAGGAGGCAGGGATCCAAGTAACTGGGAAGTGGGAATTCACTCTTTGGGGGTGATAAAAATAAATCTTGAGCCATTCTGTCATCTGACCTTTAGGCTGAATGATGAAGTGATATTGATGGGTGGAAAGTACATTATTATGTCATTCATTAGAAAATGTATTGTAACACGGGCCTGAGATTGCATTAGCAAGCATGACTTTGTCCTGATGCTAGAATATTTCACCTATCAATAAATAGATTTGATCACGTTTTCTTAGGGCTAAATCAGCATTGTCAGCATTTTCTCTATATTGGTGCTTACAACATGAAACTGCTGGCTTGGTTTTTATGGTGGTCCTTTTTCAACCAAAATAAAAAGATAATCCACTCTTTTTCTGTCTTCCATTTGAAAAAAAAAAAAAACAAACCACAGGTCTTTAACATATTCTTTTTTTTAGATAATTAAAACTACATTTAACATAAAATTGCAACAATTCTTTTCCATGCAAAGTGTTGTACATGGTGCACCTAATCTAACTGCTATTGTGTTAATTGTATCTTTATACAGCCTCCCGTAGTGATGCTTACGATCAGTAAGTAAGGATACTCATGGCACTGATGCTTATGGCTATGATAGGACAAAGAATGGAGCTTCTCCAGGAAGTTTAATGCTGTCACACATCCTGCCCTGCAGTGTCATGTTTCCTGTTGACTTCCCCACAAAGAGACAGGAATTGGTTGCAAGGGGTAAGGAAGAAAATAAAAGTAAGTTGGATTGAAGCTCAGTCAATGCTGTCCTTACTAGACATGTTGGTTATAGTGATTGTCTAAAAAAAAAAAAGCATACACTTAAAAAACAGTTTATAAGCACAGGCAGAATAAGCATAAAAAGAAAGCCAAAGGAGTGAAATATTTTAAATACTCCTTTCATGTGTACGTTGTTCTCACCCTTCAAGAGCCTCCTGAAAAATAATTTCTTCATAGTATGTCTGCAAAAGTCAGAGGTAAATGAGCTAGCCAGGGAAGAGCTGACCCTGGTGTCAGCGGTGGTACAGAGACACGAGCATGAGATTTGGCCAGTTCCTGCCTAGAAGTCAGGCAAACGAGGCAGGACACAGCATTGCGCGGAACAGCTGGCTTCAGGGCAGGCTCAATCGCATCTGCATGGCATTGCACCGTACCTTGTACACTTACCAAAGACGAGTATTTGAAGTTTTTAGATATTCCTTAAATTGTTCCTTCAGTTTTTTAAAGTATTCCTTAAGTTCAGCATGTCAGAACCGTGCAGCCTACAGCCTGTGACTGACTTACAGCACACGGACACCGTAGTCTGTCTAATGTGAACACAGAAAGAAGTAATCACGCTTCTGGATAAGGACGTTCTAGGGAGGTGGCATGAAATTAAAAAGTAGGCCCTGTGTAGTGGGAGAGTGGAGGATGAAGGGAGGCACGGGAAAGGGCAAATGGGGATAAACTACAACTTCAAGGGGAAAAGCTAGGGATGGGAGCGCGGCTAAGAGGTACGTGACTGATGTGCAAGGGCAGTGAGAAGCAATAATTCAAGCTGTGGAAGTGAGAGCTGCATTAAAGACGTTAGTAGAAGTAATAGGAAAATGGGGAAGGGGTGGACTGGCATGATTGAAGTGATGTGCATAGGGGCTTTTTACCCCTTGCCCCACAAGCTGCATAACAAATTGGATGTGCTGCATAAACTCTGGGTCCCATGCTGTAGGAGCCCTGGACTGGAGGAGGAAGGCATGGGAGTGGGAGGCTAATGCCACTTTGCATAGGTCTAACTAAACTGTGATAGCTATAGGACTAAACTGTTAGTCATAGAATAAAAATTAAAAACTGGGTATCTCCTGTGAATGTCTAGTACCCATGTTTAAAAATCTAGTTTCAGGCCTTGAGGAAAGAGGGTCAAGTTTCCAACAGAAGCCAGCAACTGGTTGTCTTCAACAGCCCACCCATGTCTTTTGAGTTGTGAATCTCTTCTCTACATAGTCATCCTCTGCTGCTTCCCGAATCTGCCATGTGCAGTCTTGCAAGAGGGATGATTGCTGAAGATGCACGTACCGTTCTGTGGCTTTTATTATTTTTCTCTTCTTTTTACTTTTCTTTAGATCTATACTTAACTAGAAGTGTTTCCAAGTTGACAGGGGTAAACAGAAACTTCTTCGTCCCTTCAAATTTCTATCTCCCAGTTACCGCATGTAGCATGACCAGGTGCTAATGGAGCTGAGCTTGTCACTGAAGAAGCAATGCTACTTGGGACAGTGCATAACAGATCAATCAGAATTTAAAATTTGAAGTAAATAAATAAAATAATAAAATAAGATAGCAGTGCTCCATGACCTTTGCTTTTAAGACAGGCGCAGCACATCGAGGTTTGCCACTCCCTGGTACACACACAGTGTTTGTGTCTTCTGGAATAGAGGATGAAAGAAACAAACGCTGCTGATTTCTCACTGCCCTGGGGTGAGATTGCCTTACCTATCACATGGATTTCTTTCCCGGTAGCCTGCTTGCACAAGCAGAAAAGCATGCTAGCAGGCACTGTGCCCATACTGAAGAGACGATACCAAAAGGAGGGGTATGAGGCATAAGCTGCATATAAGTGCTTCCTGTCCTCCGCAGCAAATAAAGGAGAGGCTCTCACAGTTCTTGTTCTTCCCCAAGTCCATCGTCAGTGATGTGCTTCTTCCCCCTTCTGGAGTCACTCTTGTTTACACCTTGCTCTTGAACCGAGGGGTTCTTTTTAAAGGGAGTGGAAAGAAGGGGAACTGGTTTATAATTCCAGTGAGGAACTAGAAAAGAATGCCTCGTCGCATTTGCCGTGGTATCTCTCTCCATCGTTTTCCCATCTCTGTCTTTCCATTCCATGATGACTCTTGTTAACACAAACGGAAAGTCCCTGCCTGCTTCCACAACCACCTGCCCGCTAATACCCTTTGGGCTGTGAACCCCCAGGACGTGGCATATCCACCCTGCAAGACTTGGAAAGTGCTTTGAACATCAGTAGGCATTGGTAGTCTAGAAATAGTTTAGTGAGAAATGAGGAAAGCCAGAACAGGTAAAGAGGCTGGGAAGCATGTAGAGCAAAGGTGAGAAAGTAAGTGTGGGGAGTTTCCCAATGCTGGTACAACAGGCAAATGAGGGAGTCTAAGCTAGCCATTAATAATCCTAGTTTAGAAAACACAACACAGTTCTTAAATGTGAGAACAGTGAGGACCTGGAACAGACTAAAAGCTGGAGCATTGGTGAGACATAAACTGCTTTTAAGATGGAGGTGGATATACAAGGGATGAAAGTGACCAAGAAGGTCCTGCCCAGTCACCTGTTCTTTGGACCAGACATGCAAAAATTATAAATGCGAGATATAAAACAAAAGAGAATAGCAAGGAGTAAATGGAGAGAAAGGAGGAGTGAGAGAAAGAATGAATGCATAGATTAATTTGCATTGGAGAGGAAATTTTCAATGGAGGACTTGGAATAAGAGCAAGTAAGATATTTATTAAAACTTCCACATTGTACACCAGCATAGAAACAATGAATGGGGAGAGACATTTGGGGCACAGCTGATACACACACACTGACAGAAGTTTGTACTGAAGACACTTGGATTGTTTGGGTGCTATAAGACTTCAAAAATCTAAAAAACGTGCTGCAGAAACGTTTAAAAGCTAGCGAATAGCTTAGCAAGCTGAATACACAAGAATAAGCCAAAGCTAAGAGTTCATTCTTCTGAGGCAAGATGGAGAATGAGCTGTTTCCTCCAGTAAGGGAAAGTTTGGCTTATCGTAAGCTCCAGGGAGCAACAGTGACAAGTCGTGCAGTGGTTTGTGGAAACCAACAGATTCACTCTCGGGCACTAAGAAATGACAAATGTGCAAAAGGGGTGAGTGTCATCAAAAACACCGAAATCTTTCTGGCAGCATCTGGTGTGAAAGGGTAGAGAGAGGTCATGTGTGGCAAAGTCATCAAGCTGCATCAGAGTCCCTGGGATTCCAGCCAGGTTGGAGGCAATTTTTTGGTAGTATCTAGAGGCTGAATCCAACTCAAAGGACATTCGTTTATAATGAAAACAGCCTTTATAAAAGTCAGGGGGGTTTATTTATAAAAACCTAGAGCCACACTGCATCCATAGTAATCTAGCTGTGCTGTGATTCTGCTATTCACACTCAAATGCAGCCATCAACGCATGCACAAGGAATTCTGTTACCACATTTTACTTTCTTAGGTACTTGTCAGGGTGTTACATATGCTTCTATCACGTTGTCTGCCTTCTATCGAGAAATATGCATTCCCTAGAAGTCCTTGTTACAGTGACGAAGCCTATGAGACCAGGGAATGTTGGAAATGCCAGAAAAAAAGACGAGTAGTTGTTAAAAACCAATTTTTTTTAAGAAGTTGCCCATCTTGTATAGCAGATAACAGAGGAACTTCACTGCAACAGCAAATCAAAGTGGGTATGTTAAGATTTCTAATCAAGCCTAGACAAGAGATATTGTAATATTGTATTACTGCCAAAACTATAGCAAGGGTGGGGTAAGAGAGGCACCAGCTGAGGCTGCTGCAGGTGCAGGCGGTGTGAGGGAGAGCAGGAGGCAGCTACAGAGGAAAATGAGCACAGCAGGAGACAGAGGAAGGGAATCCAGAGGAATGGGAGCTGCTCCAAAATATCCCGCTACCATTCTGCAAGGTATATAGTATTACGTAACAATAAATTCAACGCTTTACTGTACAAATGAAAATCCTACATTGGTAAGCTGCTCCAGTATAGACTAGGTTGGGTATTTTACTGTGGACAACAGTGAAAGCAACTTTTTCTGTTTTAGGTAAAGTTGATCTGGACTCATCTGCTCTTCAACCAGTAAACATACAGCAATGGGCAGTGTATCAGCTTGAAAAATTATTTAAGCTAAATAGTATTACTTTCTTTCATATAGAGTATAGTATCATGGCATTATTAAAAGACATAACTGGAGATGAGAATTGCAGGTGTCATACTGCTGATCATTTAGGCCCACAGAAAGCAATTTGCCTCATGTGACTTCAGTCATCTATGAAGTAGTTGATTAACCAAAGCTAATCATCTGCCCTCCTTGATGAGCCAGTGGAGAGAGATGGGTAGTTGTCTCCCCATACCCATGTTTAATACCTTCGTCAATGACTTAGTGGGATTGAGTGCACCCTCAGCAAGTTTGCAGATGACACTAAGCTGAGTGGTGCAGTTGACACACCTGAGGGACAGGATGCCATCCCGAGGGACCTGGAGAAGCTCAAGAATTGGCCCCTGTGAACCTCATGAGGTTTGACAAGGCCAAGTGCAGGGTCCTGTACCTGGGTCAGGGCAACCCCCGGTATCAGTACAGGCTGGGGGATGAAGAGATCAAGAGCAGCCCTGCCAAGAAGGACTTGGGGGTACTGGTGGATGAAAAGCTGGACATGAGCCGGCAACGTGCACTCGCAGCTCAGAAGGGCTGCATCCTGGGCTGCATCAAAAGCAGTGTGGCCAGCAGGTCGAGGGAGGGGATTCTGCCCCTCTATTCCACTCTGGTGAGACCCCACCTGGAGTCCTGCGTCCAGCTTTGGACCTCTCAGCGTCCAGGGGAGGGCCACAAAGATGATCAGAGGGCTGGAACACCTCTCCTGTGAGGACAGGCTGAGAGAGTTGGGGTTGTTCAGCCTGGAGAAGAGAAGGCTCTGGGGAGACCTTCTTGCAGCCTTCCAGTCCTTGAAGGGGGCTTATAAGAAAGATGGAGACAGACTTTTTAGCAGGGCCTGTTGTGATATGACAAGAGGTAATGGTTTTAAACTGAAAGAGGGCAGATTCAGACTAGATATAAGGAAGAAATTTTTGACAATGAGGGTGGTGAAACACTGGTCCAGGTTACCCAGAGAGGTGGTAGATGCCCCATCCCTGGCAACATTCCAGGTCAGGTTGGATGAGGCTCTGAGCAACCTGATCTAGTTGAAGATGTCCCTGCTCATTGCAGGGGGGTTGGACTAGATGACCTTTAAAGGTCCCTTCCAACCCAAAGATTCTATGATTCTATAATTCTATGTATGCTCTCGTTGACCATGCTGAGCCTGCCAGCTTGCACCTCTGCCAAGCAGGAAACGCTTGCAGTCTCTCCAACTTTCGAAATGATGTGAATGATGGGCAGGTGTGGTCCTTCCAGCGGGCTCAGACCCGTGCTAGCGGCTGAGACAGACGCACCTTCATGTGTCTGAGTACAAGAGGAGCCTTTTTTCAGACACAGTGGTCTGTGCTCCGGCAGCAGAGAGATCGCCGTTTGCCGCACTCCCACCATTTATGTCTGCACCAACCCTCCGTAAGGCAGCAGGGGAGATGGGACTGACAGCGCGGGTGATGGCCTCGCAGCTCTGCCGACCCCGAGCTGCTGGGGGTTATGTGCCATAAGGAAAGGTCTCAAAGCTGACTCCTAAATCTTAAGCTAAGATTGCAAGGCTAGCAGTTAAAAGGGGGAAAAAAGATTTGTTTCCATTTGTAAATGCAGCATCACTCCAACAACAACCGCTGAGAGATGATAAATATTGATCCTGAAAGCAACATTGATACCGGGTCACTGTGTTTATGCCAAGACCTATGTTTTGAACAATAAAAGAATTACTCTACATTCATTCATGCTAAGGGTTATTTGGCCAAAAGAAACATATCATCGACGACAATTCTTTACCCAGCAGGATGTACACTGGACAGTTACAAAAAAACCCTCTAGTGTATAATTTGAAAAATGTAGAAGAATATTTAAGGACTGTCTTTCTCTTCATTGGCAGGTACAGAGTCTTTTCACATTATGAGAGTTACATTAGGTTCTACAGGAGACATTAAGCCTATCAATGCTATATTTAAAACATTTTACTGTCTTTTAACAATATGAAATAGATTTGGCGTTGATAAAATCCTGCACAACATTTTGATAATACAGGAAAAGAAATGTGTTAAGCAATTAAGTCATGGTTTTCACCTCTTAGTTTTCACATATTTCTGTATTGCATTTGTGATGGACATGCTGCTTAGAATACATTTAGGCAGGACTTTGTGTTTAAATAACTTCATCTCTCTCCTCGCTTTAAAGCATTTTAAAATATTTTATTACCACTGAGCTCATTCAGAAGAGATCAGTATCTCAGTGCATTGTAATTATTTTTCCAGTCTAAGCACAATTAAGATAGTAATTCTCAAGTCTGAATAACTCTTTACAGCATATTTTCATAAATACTCTGCCGAGTTATGAAATAATTCATAGATAACAACTTTCGTGAAGTACTTGCTGACATTTTAATGCCAAGTTGTCACTGTGGGCAGGACATGCCTCTTAGAGATAGTGCAACTGGGACACTGCCCGGGTGATTTATAACTTGGCCCTGGTTCCTCCTGCTGGGATTGTCATATGATGTCTGTGAAAAGGACAGTGACACACACCATTTGTAGTAACCACAAAAGAAGCTGTATTTTAGTGACATCTGCACCCACGGTCCTCCAGGTGAGGATTTTGAGGGCGCGTGGCTTTAGAACAAGGAAAGAGCCAGAGAACCGATGCTGGAGGGGATGTTTTATATCATCAGGGAAGTGCATTTTGTAAGGGCTTTGAGAGGCGATTAATAGCATTAAGGCAAAAAAAAGAAGACACTTATTATGTACTGATCGCGGAACCTGCTGACGAGGCTTTTAGTTTCAATCGGTGCCTTTTGTTTCCTTCCACCCTGGCTGCCAGCTTCATCCCGCAGAGCCCGAGCCGGGATGTCTGCTCGTGGCTGCCTCGCTGCGCGGTGGGCAGGAGATGCTGATACCGAGCTGAAACCAATTCGCACCCTGCTTTTGGAAACCAGACGCATGGACGTAATTATGCTAATCGGTGGAGTTATGCCCCTCCCACTTTTCCCATCACTTCCAGCGGCAGTGCCTTTATTGTAATTGAAGTAGTATTAAGGCACATTAATTTTAATTTTCCATAATATCCCCCAGAGTTGGTGTGTGTCTTCGTAACTCAGGCCCCATTTTACAGATGACTCACGTAATAGCCGAAGTTATTTATTTATTACAAGACTGCCTGCAATCCCAGTTTTTACAGTGTTCCTACATTGCTCACAGACTTGAAATCTGGAGCCACTCATATTACTCATTAGTCAAGCAAAATAATTGGAAGAGTTAGTGTAACTATTGTTTTACAGGGCCCCAGGCCATGGCATTGCGTGCTGGAGAGTCAGTGGAGACTCTTGTCCCATCTGGGTGGCTCGGAGCTTCCCAGCCAGCCTTTGTCCGGGCCAGGAAGCACCTATCCTCATGAGCAGTCCCACAGGCTGCCATGGAGCGACTCCGAGGTACGCCTCCGTGCCACATGACTCAGGACACCAGAACGTGCCCCTTAGGTGCTAATTAACGTCCACTTCACAGACAGGAATATACTTCCAATTAACATAGCAGCCCTGGAATGCATTGTGGGAAGTGGAGAAGAGCAGAAGCTATTGCAGAAAAAAAGTAATTGGAGCGTTTAAATGACAGGGCCCTCGTGATTAGTCTATGTCGTCGTATGAATTATCCCACAATAACCCAGCTCCAGGTTCCAAAACAGATGGTCATGTGAAGATTCTTCCAGAATTTTCAAGAGCTGGTCTTCTCAGCAGTGCAAAAATCTGAGGAAGTCAGGCTTTTTCGTTTTCCTCGCTCTTGAGTTTCCCACGTCACAGCATGGTCAAGAGCCAGAGCTATTGCTGTTCAAAAACCTTGAGGAAGAATTTGTAAAGGACAAACAAATATGTAATTCAGAATGCTGTATTGGAAAAAAAGGATCCAAAAAATCCTTCCATGGGAAGTCTCAAAGTTTATTTTTTTGTTTTGGAATGACTTTTTATTTTGGAATTTCACTTGGAATCAAGATTTAAAGAGTCTGCCAATTCAAGTCTCAGTTGTTGTTCAGCTGTTACTCATCCATAAAATTAATAACGTTATGTCCTGTTTCTTAATTCATAGAAATTTATCATCAATTTATCATTATCCTTCCTCATCCTTCCTCAAATACTATCCAAAGTACTATTCAGGAGAGAAATAAGGAGAAGGAGAGAGTCTATCTGAGAGACTGTGATGAAGTTCAGGGTGTTTATTTTTCTATAGAGAGCTAGTATATTTTGCCTTTTATTGTGCTTTGCGTAAGGAAATACTGTAACAAGCCCTTCCACCATTTTGCACGTAAAAGCTGTGAATCCTGTATGAAAGATCCACTTCAAGGAGAAAACCTGTGCCATCCAGTGGTCCCCGATGTGCCCAGGACATTTGCAAGCAATAATCACATCAGACTCCTTTTCCTGCAGCTACCTACATTGGCTTCAGATGCACACAAATTCTGCCTGTCTTGCAGTGGTCTTGCAGTGGATATTTATATAAAGCAGTGATTGCACACGTGTCCAGAGGTCGTGGTCTGTGCCAGCAAAACAAAGGGTCTCAACACCAAGTAAGGTTTTGAGTTTAGCCATAAAAGTGAGCACAAAAAGCAGTTTAAGATGTAGCCAACTAGCCAAAGGGTGTTGGCACTTACAGTTCATATTCTTTTTGCCAGATCATTTACTTTTACAAGTATTTAAACACGGACATGGTGACAGGTACATAACTTTTGAGTAGCTTGACAACGGCAAACATGGAAAATGATGTTGCCTCCAAGAGCAACCAAGGAGCTCTTTGAGTAAGCTACTCCAGAAAGCCCTGCTCTCCCTCTTTTGACTTCTTGGTAAAGAGTCTTCCCAGAGACTCCACCAGCCTTCCCCTTTCAGGTCTTCTGAACAAATCTCACCGCCGCAACAGCCCCCGTTCCACTTTTGGGGCACAAGGCATAAACATGCAGCACCAGAATCTTGCCAAAAAGTATCTGGTTGTGAAAAATATTATCGGCATCCCAGAAGCCAGAAGCCAGGATGACCCAGGCTTTAGCCTTGGTTAAAGTGAGGGATCACCACTGATGAGCTGAATGAGAACAGCCCGTGAGCCCAGAGCAAGACAGAAGGCACATTTCGCCCCCTCTGCAGCCCACGTCCTTGGATGGATCTGCACCTGTAGCAAGTAAAACAGAATTATTTTGCACTGCTCCAACAGAGTCCTCTCTTCCAGTTATTTTGATACCACATTTGCTTTATTTAACCTTGTCCTGTGATTTCCATCAGTCTGAAGAAATGCATACTTGGAATACACAGCTATATAATTGGTGTTTTCTGGGAAAGGAAGAGATTGAGGCAGCTGGCAGAGGAAGGCTAATGTTTTTGACAGACAGAAAAATGCAGAAGTCAGCACAGCTTATTAGAGTGTTCAGGTACTTCACTGTTCATATTCAGGACAGGGCACACTTCATTTCTTCCTCCCTTTTTTTGCTTGTTATTCAAGAAAATATTCTTTTAGTAACAAAAAAGGTCCTCAGCATATTCTTCACTAAGTGTATACATGCATCCCTTCAGCACGTATGTAAAAACTTTCCAAATGGAGATGGATTTTTCCTAAACAGGTCTGTGAGAGGAAGGAAAAGTCACTGTAATTCTGCACATGAAATTTAGGCAGCCTGAAAATACAACCTGGAGTGACGATAAGGATTTCCCTGTCTCTGAAAGGAACTCAGACTTTTTCCACTGTATTTTTCACACCCTGTTCCTTTTAGAGGCAAATCCCGCTCTCTTGTCTAGACTACAGAAGTGTAAATGTTTAGCTTTTCAATATACGGTAGTGATAAACAACCACCTTTTCAATTTAGTTGGTAATAAAAGATGAAAGTTGAGCCTTTCACTTTTCCTAAATTACCTTTTTGGCGGTCAACTGCTAAGTGCGAGCATTCACTCTAGGAATACAAAAAGGATCCAAACTTTTACTGAAAGAGAGTGTGTTATTTTTCTGGTTGAAGATTAACTCAGTCATAAGCTCTTTCTTCCCTGAGAGAAAGAGCTTTCAGCTTTTTAAAAACATGCAAAATAAAGCTCAGCAGCTATTCTTCTCTATGAACACCTGCTTTACTCTTTCTGAAGCTAAAGATTATTTTGCTCTGTAAGAAGTATTCTTTGTTTTGACAGCCATATATGTATAGCCTTTAAATAATTTTTATTTCATTTTTATTGTAATTTTGATTTGATTACTCAATCAAAATTTGAGTAAGTGTTATATTTTTCATTGCATATTTTCCTTTCTCGCAGATACAATTGGTAAATATATAAACATGCTGTACCTTAAAATATAACAGAAAAGCAGGCTATTACTTCATACTTCTGCATATATAAAAATAACATTATATGCATATGCTGGTGTATGGCTTGACTGGTGCTAACGTTCAGAAAAAAACTGCACAGACAAACACATGATGTACATGCAGGTGCAGTTCAGACATTGTTTTTCAGCTCATTGTTTTTGACACCACATAGGAAGGAGAAGAAAGAGCATGAGGACATTCCTATGCAGATCACCCAATTCCTCTGTGTTTCTCAGTCCCTTTCACTAACACAGAATGAAACACACTCACATTCACCTCGGGCTGATGTCAGATTTACTCTGCAGTTAATACTTGCAAAGCATGGTAAAATGGAATATGCTAGACTAGGCAACTGTAGAATATTCTTATTTATTCATTGCCACATCTGTGGCAGCCTTTTGGAAAACTATTCATCTAATTATGCATTTATAATTAAATTGGTTTTAATTACTATGGTATAGACCTGCATGTTCACTTTGTTATATTTTTGTAGAAATGTGAAATAAACATGTCTTATTTTTTATTATTTCCTTTTCCATTGGTGTTTATGTTAATGGTTTTCCTATGCTATTGTGCTCTCTCATCTCCTTATACTCAATAAACCTAACATAAAAATGCACAGCTCTGGGAATTAATACCGATAACTAAGTGCCCATAAAAACACTTCTCAGGCAAAACTTTAAGGAGCACAGTAATAGGTTCATTTAGCAAATACCTGAGGAGCTTCCCAGATACTATTATTAAGATGTTACATTTTTAAGCTAGCTAAAATTCACTTGTGTTCTCTTTGCTGTTGTCCCTTTTGATTTTTTTTTTAATGATGCATGCTCAGTCTATCAGGTATATAGAAGTGATAAAAGCAAGCCTTAGAAGAGGTTAATATCAGAGAATGAGGAGTCTAACCGTTACAAACACACGACGCATATTATCTAATCCTGAAAACCTGCCTAGTTGGTCAGTCTGCTAAAAAACATGTGAAAATGTAAATGGGGGTGACCGCCAGCCTCCCCATGACGCAGAATAACAGCTATAAGACACGTAAGAGTCTGCTCTGAAGTAAGGCACTGGGTTTGGAAGATGATTCCTCGTTTAATTTTGAGAGGGGAAGCTGGGGCCACAGCCCATGTCGTTAGATTGTTATGAGCAGTTCACCCCTCCTTACTCTTTACAGAGAGTTTATCCGCTACCACCATCGGTTTCACGAAGGGAGGGCTGTGGGAACGGCGTTCATTTCTGAGGCTCACTACTGAAGGCAGGCGATAATGAGGGCTGGCAGAAGCAGCTGGAGAGAACGGCCAAGAGGTAGCAATTTAATAGATTTTATGTAAAAAATAACATGGCACTTAAGAGCTCTGGCTCGTGGCACTCAGCGATGGTGCGAGGTGATGATAGCTCTGTTACGGCAGAGGTCTTCCGCTTTCAGTACGCCCAGGTTACCACTCAGTGCTTTCACATAGCTGCAGCGCGGCGCAAATTACCGTCCTTTGCGAGGAAATCCCTTTCATTTGCATCGGATTAGGTCATTGCCCAGTTGCCTTTCCCACAAGCGCAGGAAAATGCATAAATGCTTAGGAAAAGAGAGAAAGGACGCTTCCCGTTTCCCAAGGAAGCAGAGGCGGGCAAGTGAAACGTCTGAGAAATGGCACTGAGCGTAAAACAATCCTGCTCTTCTACTTTTCACATGTTTTCTTATTCCCACTGATTTGTGCTGCTACTCAAAAGATAATCCCACTCAATGTAAGTATATCCACAGAACCAATCGAAGACAGCAAAAGACATACAGCTGCGTATCAAAAGTGACAGGTAGAACAAATTACGCCGCAATTAAAGCACAGCATAGCCTCACAGAGGTGGAAGGTACGTTAATATGGGTGGGCGAGCGGCTACGGCGAAGGCTTGCACCGGGTGTTGAGGCGGTGTCGGAGGCAGGAGCGTGGGCCTCCCAAATAACACTTAGCTCCTAATCTTGCCAAAGTGCTTTACAAAGTTGAAGGTAATCTCACTTTGGGCAGTGGGAGGTAGGTGTTATCTCCTCCTTCTGCCCAAAGTCAAATGACTTGTGTAGCCACATGTGGAGTCATGGGAGCAAGGCCAGAGAGAGAATACAGAAATAGCTGATTTTTTGCCTTATCCTAATTGCTCTCTATTGAAACCATTCCTAACTGCAGACCCCATTTATTTCCTCAAAAACTGAATGCCAAACTTTGCCCTGAATGCCTGACAGTGCCTTAATCACAGCCCCTTCAGTTCAACACTGAAGAATATCTAGCATTTGAGGATTATTTTATTGTCAGTCAGGGCTCGTTGCCTACTATGGCTTCAACCAGGCTTTCCATCTCAGATTGTAAAATTGGATTCATGTGACTATCCGAAACTGGCAGTGGCACAAGCTAGCTTTACAAATCAGAAAAACCTATTTTCCAGCTATTTTTGCCAAGCAGCAAAGTCCCCCAGCAGCAAAATGTCTGCTTATGTAACCAGCCTCAGTTAACTGGGACTGGGTGTACATATTATTATTTTTAAATATTTAATTAATGTTTAGAAGAACCTCCCACAGGTTCTTAATGCTCTGTGTTGCACTTGAATTGCCCTTCATAGATGAGACTCTAAGAGAACAAGCCCCATACCTGTTTTGGAGAGGGGGAGACTCTCACACGTAAAAAAAACCTGTGCCACTGTTATGTATGCTTTTAATGTAGCTCCCATTTTACAAGTGCCTCCCTCAAGCTGTTAAATAGCAGCTGGTTTCTTACAGGCACCACAGCAGAAGAGGGACTTGAAAATGCATTACAGGAAGATGAGATGACCTCAGGGGGCTTCTTCAACACAGAAGAGGATGCCACACAGGAATCTGTTATGGAGGGAAAGGAGAGAGTAAGGTATCATCACAGGTATCACAGATAAAAGGGCTGCAAGAAATGCAATCTATTGGCATTAAATCTTTATCTTCTTGACAGGTGTTTCCCTAGTGACATGCGAAGAATTGTTGATTTTCAGTTCAGTTTAGAGTCAGTGAGGTCTTCTGAACACAACCTCTAGGACTTGTTTGAACTCATGCATTTCCCAGCCCAGTAGCTGTAGCTGAAGCAGGAAATACCTCTTGGAAAAGTCTTTCATTTGGATTTTGAAGTTACTTGTGAAGGAGAAGCAATCTTTGGCAAGTTGTCCAGGGGATATTTTCCTTCCCAGTTAAGACATGTTAAAAGATCTTTTGGGATGCTTCTGGGATGCTTGTGTTGCCCTTTAAACTTGTTTTTCACACTGCATCCTCCTTCTTGCTTATTACTCTAATGTCATTTTCATAAACGTTGAATTTCTCTCAGCATATTCTCAGCCTGTAAAGACCTGTGCTGGGCAAACTACATGACTGTCATGAATGACAGGACTGCAGCTGAAGACAGCAGTGATAACATCAGGCTCTTCATACAGAATCCTATTTTTAAATTTTTGCTTTGTTGAGAGGGGTTTCCTGTATGTTGAAGCGGTGGTTGGCTGCACGCTACAAATAATTTCTCATGCAAATTTTACCCAAGGTTGTGCTTAAGGTTCTCTTGTAGCCTTGAATGGAGAAAATGAAGTCATCCATACAGGGACAATAGTTCATAAAAAAAAAAATTTAAAAAAACGTAAAATGTAACATGTCATCTTCATGACAAAAAGGATAAAATAACTTTCTCCAGAGAAACAGGCACATGAAACTAATGTACAAACTGCAATTTGTGCAACACAGTTCTAATCCATCTAATCCGGAATCTATAGGAATCTGTAGGAAGCTCCCTGTGGCCATTGGTATGTGCTGGGCCAGGCTCAGGAGTGTCTGAGCAGCAGCTGCTGAGAACCTCGACACAAATCTTGCTTCCTCACCGCAGGAGATCAAAATCTCTGTAGTTTACTATAGCGCAGCAGTAAGATGTTCATGTCTTCAAAGTCCTGCAACAAGCTTTCCAAGACCTTATTGTGCCGCTCAAGAAACAGTGGGAAACAATACACTAAAATAATGTTTAATTTCATCATTGATTCTTTCTGATAAATGGAATGAGGATTCAGTCATTCATTATTTAGTCCAAAAGTGGATTAAAATGTGACCACCGTTGAAATCGAAACAAAGCTTTAAAGATAATCTCAGTAAATAAACAGTCCAGTCATTTCTTTCAGGTCTGAAAATATATGTGCTGCAGTAAAAAAAATTATTATAAAAGTTAATTAGCTCAGTACAGTTAACTGACGTGTTCTGTAATGTCCTTAGAATTTAAATTCTGTAATTTTAAGTCATAAATTAAAGAAAATTAAGAATCATATTTTAATTCTTAATCCCATTAAACATGCACTGTATTTTAAGCATGAGGGAGCCTGAAATTCACAGTAGACATTTAAAGAATAATCAGATCTGGAAGAGCTTGGTAAAAACCAAGCCTGACAAGTTAATTAAATAAGTCTGAATATACTGGATGGTAAGAATATTTGCCAGCATTTAGGTATCGTTTTTTTGCTTTAAAATTTATTTTGGCATATCGAAAAAAAATAAAGACAATATGAAAATCTACAGCATATGGAATTACAAATCTTGACAAAAATGTATTTAAATATTTAATGTCTACTGGATGCAATTCTTCATGCTTTTTATACAAAATTTCCCTCTCAGAAAACTCAGCCAATATTTAAAAGCGTATTTTCATAAACAGCTTGGCCTTACAACCCTTTAACCTGATGAGTCATTCAAGATCATGCTAACACTGACTCATGAGGAAGAATGTAATTTTTGGATCCTTAGCTTCTGACCTCACAAAGTATGATGCAAACTTTACTACCACGAGTGAGAAAACTAAGTGCCGTATCAGGGTGCTGGAATCTCTTGCTGGAAGAGACGGAGCTCTTGTGCTCCTTCACGGGTAACTCGCACTCCCCGCTGACTACCGCCTCCGTCCACGTGAAAAGCTGCTCAAGCAGATCAAGTGCTTGCAAGACCCAGCCATAAGTGTGCTGTCTCCTAACAACCTAGGCTGGCAGCGTGCTGAGTTTTCTCCAAAGCAGCTATGTACCTCCAAACTTTTACTAAGGGTTTTTTTAGAGGGCTGGCGTTGCCCCTGACTGCCTTCCAAAAACTGAAATCCTTGCCTTCGCAAAGATCATGAGATGTTTATGTCTCTCTCACCCTCCCTCCCTCCGTACAGATAGACAGATACATATGGATGCACCCATCCGTACCATATATACGTATATATACCTATGGGTCTGTGTACGTGTACGTATATACACATTAAAGGTGGATTGGTTTGCTTTCTCTTTTTTCAGGCTTCAGGAAGCCTGCGGTTTCGGATACTACCGTGATGGCTGCCAACATTGTCCTTTGACAGAAGGGGAAGGACAAGAGGGAAGAATCTCATAAAATCCCATGATTCAGGAAGCTGGGATTCAGGATAAAACCTTGACACTCATAAAGAACCTGTGAACATTGGCAGCGACTGAACCAAGCCCACAGCACAAGTTAGCAATGCTTACACGGTTTCCCATTTTGAACTTTTGTATTTTGAGGTATATTTTTGCTACTACAGAAGAGCAGCTAATAAGAAACTCGGTATTTCTGTGACATTAAGAAACTGTCATCATTTAAGTATTATCGATCTTTCAGAGTAATAACTGGCTACCAACTATTTCACTGAAAATAATATTTTGGTGCAATTGCAGGTGAAGGCTTGACCCCTGGCTGGTGGTTTGTTGCCCTACAGCAAAAGGCATGTTCTGTAGGAGTTGTCCCACGTCAATCTCCTGACGCCAGGGCACCACATCTCTAGTAGAACCATGGGGCCATAACCCTCCCTGCAGCTGTTGCCTTTGCAGGCAAAGGACCCTGTCCAGATCCTCCCTCCCGGCACAGAGAAGGTAACAAAAGCTATATTGCAGCCTGGGATGCTCTGTTCTGTAGATAATTTTTCTGCTGGGATCAAAGCTGAGAGTGAACTCCAATTCCTTTTCGTGTTCTTTCCTTTTAATAGTTCCCTGACTGCAGATGAGGGCTCTTCCTACTCTTTCAGAGGAGAGACTACGATGCTGGGGAGATGAGCGGTACTTCCTCCGCTCACACATACGCTCCCAAGGCAGAGTGTTTACCCCCGCTCTTCCGCCACGTAACGACAAGGGGCTGCATTAGTAAGTAAAGCAAGCACTGAGCCTGGAATGGGAGGTTAATCATCCTGCTGGAAAGTCAGCAGTTTTAGTCATGGTGTAAAATCTCCCGTGACGGCATTCCTTTCTGAAACCCGATCCCGCAGAGAACAGCTTACAGAGCTGAAGAGATGCCAGGCAATGATCTACAGCCCTGGCTTTCCTGAAATGTATTCCTCCCCAGCATCTGTAAGCTGTCAAGTCACCCGTGTAGTCCTCACACACGTGTAATACATCCTTGAGCCATGACTTTTCTCCCGTGGTTCAAAGCCGCGTTTCAATGTGGCACTGAGCGCTTTAACTATGCACAACATCAGGGTACAGGTCCAAACCAATAATTTTATATCGGCATCCCTGTTTTTAGAGGGTAGCTTATGTCCTGCTTGGCTGAGTGAACGGAAACATTTGGGAATCACCCCCAACAAACTCCTTGCAAGCTGGAAGTCTGAATGGTACAGCTAAATCCGGGCAATCACACGGTTATGAGCATAATCAGGACCGTACGTCTGAAGGATGTCTTCAGCAGTTTCCGGGAAGTTTGGATCTGTCACAAGAATTGCAATATTTAAAAAAACTGAGTACTCATTCTGTTCAAGCCTGTTATTACATACAGTAAAATTGTCTACAGCTAAATAAATCTATAAACCTTTAATGATTTGGGGCTTTTCGTCCAGATTCTGGAACCAGGGGTGGGGGAAGTTGGGAGAGAGGGCTTCTCCTTGGAAACTTGGGCATTTAGACTTTTACCAGCACTAATCAGATTCCCCAAAAAATTGTAGCCTACATCATAAATCAACTAAAGTAAATGAAGTAATTTTCATAAGATATTCTGCTGCTGAAATGTTCAGTCTGTGTAGAGTTTGGGAGGGATGTTTAGGACTTTTAGCCAACCTCTGGAATTAATGTGCACTTTTTCCATTTGAGCTGTTATGCCACAAATTCAATCTCAACATTGCTATCACAAGTTGCACAGAGAGCAAAGCAGCGGTTAGAAACAGAAGGCAGCTCTTCTGCATGGGATCTGGCTGGCTGCATATAGGAAAGGCATGACTGCCTCCAGGTGCCTTATTTCCTGGAAAAAGTTGGACAAAAATGTAATTACTTTTGTGACTGTAGCAAATATTTCAAAAGGATCTCTTCAAGTAGTATTGCTTATAATAGCACCCTGAAATGCCAGCTGAAGGCACTGCTGCTAGCAAGGAATATTTGTAGCTCATGGTTCCTTCTTTTACAATCTGGTTACCAAACCCAGTACTGATCCTGTTGTGGCTTCCCACAGTTGTTGATCCTAGGATCTAGACATCAGGTAGACCTTTAATTACTGATATAATTATTTCTACCAATGCATGGGTTATGTTGTAGAATCCCATAAATTACATAATTGCCTACAGGTAGCATGTTATTATCCATGTATCATAGGCACAAAACCACATGCTCTTTACTGAAGAAGTCTTTAGTGTAATTTCTGTACTTTTCTCCAGAAATTCTCCTGGAAATACCCTTCAAGGTTTCAAGAGGTACAATTTTTATTTGATGGCTTTTTCTTGACTTCACATGGAACCAGTGACTGCCTCGTCTAAGAACAAAGCCCAGCTCTTAACAACCAGCATACTTCCTGCTCCACATTAATTCTCTTGTCTCCAGCAGGCATTAGGGGTGGCTTGTCAGAGGTAGGATCATTCTGGGTTGCAATGATAATTCAGGGAATTTTCAACAGTCAATGATATTTGATTTTTTTCCCCTGCTAAAACAGACAGTGAGAGGCCACCTTACATTCAAGGTTGACCTACACTTTGGTAAATATGGTACTCTGTCTGCAAAAAAATCAGCTAATTAAAACTGCAGGCAGTTTTCTACTGAAGAGCATATTTTCAGTTTGATCGGCATGATGGCCTCGCAGAACAGACAACATATACTACTTGGTATTTACATTAGGATCTTCCCTTCGTCCTTCTGAGATTACTGAAAACTTGACATATCTACAACATTCTCTGTAGTCTTTGAAAATTATTTACAGATGACAGGAAGGGATCTGGTGGCCTCTCATATTTGTCTTGAGTCTTTTCCAATTAGAGGATTCAGGCAGCATGAAAACTTCAGCTGTATCTGCTTAGTCAAAAGAACCCCGTGACCAAAAGCTGTTCAGCAGTCAAGCACAAAAAGTGGTGGGACAATGGAGATACAGAAAATCATCAGAGGAAGACAAGCAGAAAGCACAACTTTGTGAACACCCAGAAAAAGTTGATCTCCTTATTGTAGCTAGTATCCTTTCCTTCACTTCAAATAGTTGTATTTAAGTGGTATCTTTTAGCATTTCTAAAATACAGGTGGTTTTGTTCTTCATTCCTGGATTCATAGGAATGGAAGAGATTGAAGAACTGAAACACACATGCATCAATTCTTCAGCAACATGAAGCACTTAGCTGCATACTGGTTTTATAGTACTCTGCAGAAGTGTCTAGTAGCTGGAAGAATGAGTAAGAGGAACAGTCTATGAATGATCTCTCAATCAACTTAGAAAATAAGTGCTTTTGTAGTTGGGTCTTTTTTTCCCTCATATAACCTCCTGGGTTCCTCTTTTGTCAGAGACTTTTACTGATAAGAAAAGGTCTACAGTACACTAGGTAAGCAGAAGGCATTTGGATTACCAAGTACGATGGAATCAGAGCTGGAGGCCGCCAACGGACCAGCTCCCTCCTCTGCGAAAGGAAAGCCCTGGAGTCATGCCGCGGGGGCAGGAGGTGCGGTATCGCAGTCCCAGAGGAACGGCAGATGGCTGGGCAGATCTCAGGTATCTTTGGCAACGGGGGATCAATAACTCTCATGCTCAGAATGATGGAAAGAAATCATGAAAACCGGCCTTCCTTCAGGAAGAAAGAGACAGGCACAGAGAGAGGGGTCTCGGCCATGCGTTTCTATTTATGAGCCCAGAAGGCCCTGCTTACTAAGCAATTTCCCCTTCAGGGAAAGAAAAAAGGCAGAGCCTTCTGCATCGAGCTATTAGACCACACTCACTGTTTAGAGCCATCTAATACCCTGGGAGAAGGAGAAAGAATTCAAACATCTGAAACCATCAGAGTGAGGACTGTACAAGAGAACGACTACATTATCAGGTGATGGCACATGCTATAATTGCTAGATCGTATGGAAATAACATGTAGCAGCTGTTACTTTACCAGCATTACTAACTCTAGTTCCCCCACAGACACAAATGAATAAAAAAGCTGTCTGCTGCCTACAAATCTGAGATCACAAACCACAGGCCTCAGAAAGGACTTTTGCCCTAAACATCTGCATTTTATTACAGTGGTAGATATACACCATAAATAAAATGAACTAAAATATTCATTTGTTTGGTAACTAAAACAAATTTCCTGACCCATCAATATGCTCCTCGAAGTATGAATAAATAGGGACTAATGTCAAGTGAGTCACAGAAATAATAAAATAATGCCGTTTATCTTTATGCATCAGCTGTTGTGCTATATGAAAGTCATTCTACATTACAGAGCTTATAAAGTTAAATGAGATTGCACTGCCACAGTAAGAAATTATTCTAGGCCTTTCTTTTCTGTGAAGAAGTAAAAAAAGAACAAAAAAACATTACATACAATTCTAATGTTGCTCTTTTTAAGAGCATCCATTTTACTTCAGACAAAGTCTTAAACAAATGTTTTATGGCAAAGGTGTTGGTAACCCACCTGGATCAGTGCCTCAGATTACCCCACTAATCTTTGACCACAGAGCAACCATAAACCAAACTGGCAGAGGTATGAGTCAATATTCTTTCACTCTAACAACGAGGACAAGATGGCTTGACAAGCCGCCTCAGTTGGCCATTTGTTTACCGAGAAAAGTGTATTAGCAGCAAGCCTGGTCACCTGAAAGCAGGTCTCTGCAGGTCTAGCTCCCAGCCCAAGGGCCAAATTCAGGTTCAGAAGAGTCTTGTGAGTCTCTCATCGTTGTCTTGACTTGACTTACTTAGGCTTTCCTCTGCACAAAAACTGTGCACGGCTTTAACTTGACCATTACCTTTCTGGCAGGTCAGTTGCCTCGAGGTTGTAGCCCCCAGTCCCTGCTGTCTCCCAGGTAGGTGAGGGAATAAGTAGTTTAAAATGATTAGGCACACCAGCACCTCCTCGAAAAGATGGTGCTGTATTTTATTAATAACACACCTCACAGCTTTATACAGTAATTGCTGCCCCTGAGCCCGCGGCAGTAAAGGAAGGCAATGCTGCTCTGGGCACACTGGGCATGTTACTGCCCTTCCCTGATAGCCTCTGGGTACTTTGCACCCATGGCAGCGAGCTTGAAACAGAAAAAGCTTTTCTTTTAAGAAGAAATTTGTTGGCCTTCAGTAGGAGGAATTGCCAGTCACTGAGCTGATACCTTCTGAGAGTAAAGGGAAAGCAGGACAGCATCTTAACGGTGCTTCTGGATGGCAAGGCCAAAGTCTTTTGTCATGATTTTTAATATGCAGGCTGTGCATCTTGCAAAGCAGGCACTTACAAAGCTTTTCTTGAAGTGCAGAAAGGCAAAAAGCAGAAATGTGGCTACTTGGAAATGCCGAATAAACAGCAAACCAAAAAGCAGCAACAGGGCAACCTCCACAGAGGCAGTTATTTGCACTGAGGAAGCTTTTGCTGGGGGTTTCCCTCTGCCTTCTGGTCAGAAGATGGTTTAAGTGAGGCAGAACTTCGTCTATTGAATTCGGAATGAGTAATACATGGAGACTCTGTGCCCAGGGGGAGGCCATCGGAAACTCTTGTATTAACATTCACTTTGAAAAGAGTTTGCACAAACGCAACTCATAGCTTGTTAGCCGAGGAAGATAATGTCGCTGATAATGCCAGGGACAGGCTACCAAATGAGCTATAAACATGGAGACAGAAATTTAGGGTGTTTTTTTAAAGGTATCAGCTGTGAATTCCCAGCCTCAGGGTGAGTCATCTAGACCAGATGCAGCATTTCAAGGAGTCATTTCTACTGAAGTGACTAAAGAGTTGGAGGAGGCCCAAACGCAAAGCATTCATAGGCATCCCATGGGTCAGATGAAAGAGGCTGTTTCTTAAGGGGGCCCTGGGCCAGGTGGTATTTGCAGATGATGTGGAGACAAAGGGCAAAGGAGGTGGAGCTGCCCAAATTGAGGGAAGCCTCATCCAGGAAAGCAGGAGCTAGGGATGTCGGCACACAATGGCCAAGGCAACACGCACGAAGACATTTCTAGGCACCTGCTGCTCTCCCTAGAAATCAACAGCTGAAAAGGGTTGTGATGTGGTGAAAATATCATCCACAAAAAATACTTAAGAGCTGAAGGGGAAGAAAACATACTGCCAGAATTGCACTGGGAGCTACTAATGACCAGCTGATGCGGACACCAAAAGAAATTAGTCTCCTATCAAATGTGGTGTGCATGAAAACTCAGTGGATTATGTTGTGTGATGAATATTTCTATTGATATTGTACTGAGAGTTGCCTTCATCTAGGGACTCTGGAGGGGTTCTGGGCTACTGAAGCGAGTAAATGTGCTCTGGAGCAGAACTGAAGCCCTCCATAGAGGTCTGAAGCTGAAGCTGCAGTTCTTCCACAGCTGAAGAGGGCAGGAAGAGTTCTGGCTTCAGGGAGTTCTCTGGGCTTCAGGTGCTTCTAGAATGAGTATGGAGTGACAAAGACTAATTGCTCCCCGTGATAGCTCTAAACTAGGCCATTGTGCAATAGTACACCTAAGTGAACCTGCTGGAGTATTTGAAACTACAGCTGTGCTGTCAGGTTTTCTCCTTGTCCAGATGCTCACAGGGCATCAAAAGTTGAGCTCTAAGTAAAACAAAAAATGTGACTGATGTTACCAGATCCTAAGGACAACAGCCAAACATTTCACAGCATGTTATGGCAAAGAAGTGTGAAACATCCCACTTTGTCTAGAAATTAGGGAAACATTCACAGAAGACAAAGAATAGAAGCTAATTCTCTAATACAACCCATTTTCCTTAAATTTGCAAGGATTTGAGCAAGGCAGCTAGGTGTAGTATCAGGTGACATACCACAATGTGCCCTTGCATCTTTTTTTTCTTGTCATAGTGGATAACTATGAGGGATTACATTGGGTGGTGGAAAATGGCCTGACGGTGTCTACATCATCTTGAACTTCCCTTACTGCAACTACTAAAGAAAAAACAAACCCTCAATGCCTTCCCCAAGAACTGAGTCAAAGCTTTGCAATACCTACGAGAAATGCAATTCAAAATAGCAGCACACTTTCCTGCAGTCAAGAGCAGAATGTCTTATTGGTTTTGACTGGGAGTCTGGGTCATCCAATTACGTTGACACTGACAAATTGCAACAGATCAGAAACCACCGCAAGTTCTGCAGAGTACCTTTAATATTCATGCATATGCCAGAGATATTTCAAAGGATGATAAATTATCTAACTCAAGATATGAAAACTGAATACACCCAAGAAAACCCACAGGAGGAAGATCCAGCCCAGGCCAAACGATCTTTGAAGCTTTTTTAGAAGATGGGTTAAGAATGTTTAACTCACTGGGCATGTCATTGGCTTCTGCACTGAAGCCTTCAAGAGACAAATTGCACACAATGGACAGGCCTGTTTGGCAGAACAAACATTTCTGTGTCACTGATATTCTAGAATGAAGAACCTGGGGTATCCCCCAGAGCAGGCAGTCCTCACGCTGCAGCCTGCGAGGACTGATGGGCATTCTGCAACCATGGAGATCACAGCAGTGATCAAACTGCAAATGCTTTAATTTTTTTGCTAAATAAAATAGGGAAAAGTTGCAGAGAATGCCTGGAGGTGATGCTGTATGGTTGTCTTAGTGGGGAAATTGCTGTGTTTTTATTATATTACAATTTTTGTGTTTGATGGGTGAGGAGAGACAAATGGAAGCTGGGCCAGAGACTCAGAGTGTTCCTCTTTGACTTCTTTGTGTGAATGATAAAACAACCTGTTAGAAAACAGATTTACATAGATAAAACTATGCCTATCATGAAGTGTTCAATGCTAAAAGTATTCCTAAGATATTTGCATTATTCCACATCTGATCCCAACTGACTGGGAAGAGCAACAACAGGAGTTTCACAGTACCCCACTCAGACTCTCTTCGAGCAGGTCAGTCCTGTAAACTGTAGGATCTGTGTGTGCATAAAGAATTTACTTTATGATCATATAACTACTACTCATCATATTTTATGAACATATAACTACACAGATTAAAAAAAAAAATCAGACTACAAATTGACACTGTTGTATAAATAAAAAACAGGCACCTGACATAAGGGCCTTATCAGTCACCATTTGTTCAGTGGGGGAGAGCATCACATCTGGTCTCCAGTCCTGTAGCTGCCTGGCTGAACAGGGCTTGGGAGCACTGAGGAGCTACCGCTGCCTAGGAGGAAGGGAGTGCCTGGCATTAGTCACCAGAAACCCAGTCTGAATCACTTCATGGAGTCCTGATTCAGCAAGTTAAACATTGGTGTGAAACGGGAAGATGGGTCCTCAGCACTCTGCACTGAAGCGGAAAACTGCTGGGAAACCTGAGGGGACGCCAGCGACACGGCTCTGGAGCCCACGCATGATGGAGAGCCAGTGGGATGTGCCTTGGGTCTCTGTGGGCTTGGAGCTAGGTGCAGGACACCAGTGTGCTAGGGGGAGGATACCCTACCTCTGGGGAGGGCAGTGACCACCAAAGGCGTATGATGTGGCCCCGGGAGCCCATAGCCACGTTCAGGGTTTGCTTTGCCCCACCTATTTTGGCTCGCCACGAGCAGAAGATAGAAAGGCTTACATGTAGGCCTTCTGCGCTCGAGAACGACTGCCCACAGTTACGCAAAGCAAACGTGCGCTTGGGGAATGCCACATCAGCAGTGCTCCTAGGGTGCACGGAGGACTAGTGCCAGCCCCGTGCGATGTTGACATAAGAGGATTTGATCTGTGCTTCCTAGTGTGATTCACAGGGCTCTGCCCTGCTGGAGCAGCTAGAAGTTAATTCCTGTGCTTCTGTACCTGGTCCCGGTACTCTGCTTTCTACAGCGACTGCACTGGTAACAGTAACATTGCAGCGGGCGTTATGGTCCAATTTTAATACAGATTTTTAATTGGCATTTTTGTTTTTCCATATATTTTTTCTAACCATATTTTTTGAGCTTACAAACTTAATTTTCAACTGCAAATCCTGCTTGCTTTATTTAGATGAAAACCAGAACACTAACATTTAGAAGTACAAAGTTGCCAGCAGTGTTTAAACACCCTCCTTTTAAATACGTAGTTTTGCAAAAATGAAACTGGTGACTCTGTACTTTGAAGAGCTAAAAATGACACTGGTTTCAAATATATGAAGCATGAAAAGAAAAGAAATTTTAAACTATCACTAACTCAGTTTTCACTTGTGCTCCAGAAACTAGCACAGCTTTCTATATAGGTAGCCACTAGGGTACCAACTTAAATGACCAAATGTAGTAACAAGTTTGAGAATTTCACACAATGTCACTATAGCACTAATTTATCTTTTTTATCAAGGACAGTAATTTCAAAAATATCGTTTCTCATCTCTTGTCTTAAAAATTTATAGGTCTTCCATAGAAACAACATTGTTCAAAGCCTTGGTGTTCCCTATTCCTGCCTTTCTGTCATTTTGCATCTCAGTTTTCCAACTTTAAATGGATGACAAGATTTATGAAACACACAAGAACCTAAGAAAACTTCACTTACCAATATTTTTAAGTGTTTTGCCTTCCCCATATTTTAGACAGGACATGCGGGTAAACCAGAAGGGATGGTAATTAACCACGTTTCGAGCAGGATCAAGAGTTTAGTGTTCATGAATTCTGGACATGACCAGCCCCTGTCAGGCTCAGACTCTCAGTTACGATACTGAATGATCTTTGCTCTCTATCTGGCATGGCTGCCGAAATGCAACATTTTCATTCAGCTTTATTGTTAAAATACAGGTTATCGCATCAAGTGTGTACTTTGGCAGCTAATTTGTTATCTTGGTTTGTTCTTTTTCTTCTTGCAGATTTATTTGTTTGTTTCATTTTTAAGTGTGGTGTGACTTTCTGGATACTTCTAATGCCAGCAGATGTTGCTTAAGGGAGAAGCTGGACTCCCCAGATCCATCTGTTGTTGTTGTTTGCCCAAATGGTTCTCTGGGGATGTTTCTGTTACTAGTGTTTCCATGAAAGCAGGCTGATGGCTGGCTGCACAATCCCCAGCCAGGAAGTTCCTTTGGCTGCTTTTCATCTAGTCCCTTTCTTCTGACACGTCCACAGCTTTGGTGGCCTAGAAGGATTCAGGCCTCCTCCTGGAAGAGCTATTGAGTTCACTTGAGACACTCATGAAATCGCGCTGTGTCAAAGTACAATGAGAAGCAGAGGAATGTTGGCAAGAGAAAATTTGGTATAGGCTATGATTAAGATACTAACAGGACTGTTTATTACCCATTTTTCTATCACAGCAACCAAGATCAGAGGTTTTGTCTTTTATCCCCTTATGAAAACCTTATCTGGATCAAGTTGAGTCATAGTCGGTTTACAGATTTTCAGTGAGACTCCCTTCTACTTGGGTTTTTCAAGAACTTGGAAGTGTACGTTATTCAGCGCAGCCCTCTATGACTGTCTCCTCCCCATTCACCACCTAAATCATTTCTGCACAAGTAAGTCTGGATTTTGTTGCTTACTGTTTGTTTTGGAGCCACAAAAACCCCATTTGTCTTTGAAAAGCTTAATTTCATTCCAAAGTAATTTTAAATACGTCAGTTTAGAGCTGCTCTGGTTTTAATTTTTTTTTCTTTGGTTTCAATGTATTGTCATTTCTACGTTTTACTTGAACAATCCAAAAGGGATTATATACTGTGAAATATGAAATTATATACTGAGTACTGTTGTCACGAGAGCAGTTTTCTTCCACTGTGCAGTGCCTGCCAATTCACTCATGTATCTGCGTACAACTGCTGCAAGAAGCCATTGTGAGAGCTGATTACTGCACCTAACCAAAAGTGTCCGTGCAGAGTGGTGCATGCAGTTGCTTGTGCTCTGAGCTAGCTGGACGTAAGTCAGACTGGTCTGGATATCAGGTAGCTGCATTAACCAAAAGCTCAGAGCTGTGTTGATAAGTCCCGCAGAAAGAGTGGTTATGGTAGACACGAGCACTGTGTCACACCGCTGCGGTTTCAGTTTTCGTATCAGAGCTGGCCTGTGTCCTGGTAGCTCAAAGTGTAAGAGTAGGCAAGAAACTCTCCACACCCATCCATGTAGACATAACCCCTGAGGTATGTATAAGGTATTTTAATATTTCAGAGAGGCCATCAGTTGCCAACTGCTCTGTCTTCCCCGGGTTCTTTGTTCTTCCTGCTGTTCTGTTAGATGGAATTCCACCTCCATCCTGATGCGTGCCCAGACGTCTATACCTCAGTTCAGACAGCAAGGCTGACAGCTCTTGCATTGCTGATGGGAGAGCAGCACCTGGAAGAAGAGCAGCCGGTTCTTATTAAAAACAAACTTCTTCAAGAAAATCGACTACTTATTCAGGAGCCTCAGCTCATGCTTCCTTGGCCCTCCAACCTACCACAGCTCCTCATCCAAGGCAGTGCTTCATCTTTTGAATCCTTTTGTACTCCAGTGTATAACAAAAGACCGGGATGTCTCACACTCAGATACATCTCATCTTATGCAGACTAGGATTTGATAGACACTAAGTACAATTTTGCAGGACAGTAAGACATGCTAGCCTAGTTAGGATGAGCCGGCATTGGGAACTGCAGCCAATTCCTGAACTACCAGCTAGATCCCATTTGTGGGACTGCTCAGCCCCACGCTGTTACTGAAGCCTCTTGCAGGAACTGTGTTACTTCTGTCACACTCAGATGGTGCCACTTCTCTTTTTTCTGCCGACAGATCTGGTATCTCCTTCTGAAGGGTGAAAGAGCAGGGACAACACTCATAAGCTCTGCACCTCAGCTCTGCAGACCTCACTCTTTCCCCCAGCACCTACTGCACAGAACAGAAAGCACAGCACATTTTAAAACAAGGTGGGGAGGTCACAAATAAACATGGAAGCTGAGGGAACAGGGCCTTGAATGATCATACTAGTACAGTCTACAGACCTTGGGGCTAACCCTCACCTGTAAATATCTCTGTATTGCTGCTTTCCCAGCGTGAGAGATGAGATAATAAGCACTTGGACACATGCTAAAGTGATGTCAATCAGTCCACAGCAATAAAATACCAGGTAAGGTCTTTCCAAACCTACAAAGCTGCATCATGAGAGTCTACCCTAGCTTTTGGTCTCTTTTTTTTTTTTTTTTTTATTTTAACACACGGAACCGAAAGAGATGCTTACCCACAGCAGCAAAGGGGAAGTCGGACAACAGTGAAGAGCCATCATTTATACAATCCAACCCAGAAACAGAAATGAAAGAGACAGCAGGAGACCAAAAAAGAAGAAGCGCACACCCAAGAGCCTGTACCCAGAATGCCAGTACTAATGATAACATAGGCTACCTGAAAGGACAGGAAAATCCAGACATCCACCTACTCATTCTTCATATCGTGTAGCATATGACTCAGTTAAGATGGAGAAAATATCTAGAGCTGTCTGAAGGGCAAAGAGAAGCAGTTAACGGACAAAATAATCAAGATCCTCCAGAAGAGAGATTTTAAAATAAGATGGAGAAGACGACACACCACAAGCACATAAAGCAGGAAGAAGTGGACGGAGCCACTTTCAAATTTTAAGGCATTTAATCAAATTCTACCATCAGAATTTCATCCTGCCTTGTCCTGCAAGTTGATCTCCATGCTTAGATGTCTCTGACTTTGGTCTCCCTCATTGAGGATCAGGGGCCTGGGCAGCAACCAGAATCCACAGTGCCTGATGTGTGCCCTTGTTTGCATGCTTCATCTATTGCTCTGTTCAGCTTGTGAATTGAAATCAACACCACAAAATGCCTCACAAAAATGCCCTCTTATGCCATAGCAATATCTAGGTTTCACGTGCATTGGCAGATAATCCGTGACTGAATAAACTCTGGCCAAGAATTACAGATGGAGGTATCTGTGGCTGGGCTTCTGAATCTGCATGGAGACAACTGGATAAATGATCAAGCATGCTGATCATTTTCAAATTGCCATGAAAACCACTTGCACTTCACCAGTCTGAGTGTTAACTAACATCTTTTCACCCTGGCATGGATACTCATTGGCACTGGCCACATCATTGCAATGTTGTTAGATGTGCTCATCAGAAAAGATACACATAGCTGAGTATATCACCATTTTGGTAGAATCCCATTTAACTGAAAGAACTGATTTACAATAAAGTTTCAACACTCAGAAAGACTTTTGGAACTTAAGAATGTAGTCTGTGTATCTTTGGGCTGAACAAGGTATTTGGTTGGTCAGCATTCTGTTCGGGACCATTCATTTTCTATTTCTTCCTCTTTTGTCTGTCTTTCCAATGCATCAGTGGATTGCTTCTGCAGTCAAGGGTGTTTTTTCACTAGATGCCTCCTCTTCCATCAAAAAAATCAACATATAGAATTTACAATACAATTAGCAGCTATCTAGCATGATTCTGTGGGGACCACACTACAATACCATGTCAGCAGTTTTGGTTTTCTACAAGACTGTCATTGAGAGGAGTCCTCTCTTACAAGGTTCCCGCGTTGCTGAATCAGTGTGGAGTATGGGGGGAATAAATATCACACACCTTGCTGTGACACCAAAATACCTATCAGCTACACCAGAAATTGTGCCAAGTTGCCAAACACTGAGGAGGTAACACTACTGTGCTGGCAGCAAACGGGGGCTGTATTATTGGGGAATGAATCTGGGAAGTCTGGAGCATACTAGCAAGGCATCTAACGAACATATGGTTGAATGGGAGCAGTTCCCTTCATTGACAGTACTCTTACGTGCAGAGCTAACGTGGTGTTGAGGTCTTCTGCTACGTTGGACTTTGTGGCGGGATTGAGCCCTCCACGCTGTACCTCCCAAGTTTGCTAGGTCCCAGTGCACAGCACCACATGGGATAGGGCATGAGGACACTAGTAATGCATTAGGCCAAGCTACAGTGGTCTGTCACTCAGCATGGAGAGCTCGTGTCACTATACTACAGCCGCACAACACCCATTTCTAGCCAGCCTCCTCTGAGTGCCTTCACCTTTTATCTATCAAACCTATATGCCAGAGACAACCAATTAGGTCATCCCAGAACAGACCATCCCACTCTGTCTGGTGCCAGGATCACAGTAGGAGAGAGGGGCTATGATAAGGCAATTGCATGACACTGATGTGGCAGCAGGGAAACGTGAAGTGGTGGGCACATGAATGAGGCTAATGCTTATTGCATGCAACTTTCCAGGTATGTATCAACAGCAACAGTTCACATCGTAGTATCACAATAGTGACACTACAGCTAGCACTATTGCCAGAGAAATACTGCATCGTTTCTTTTATTAGAGATTGGTAAACCAAAATCACACAGTGTGTCATCAAGGCAAAGCTGAAAAGAGGCTCTCATTGGGCAAGTGTGTATCATAAATGACGAGCCTGATCAGAAGGTGATCATCCCCTACTCTGAGAAAGTAACTGCTGGATCATTACATTTAGTTCATAAAATGTAAAATCCTTAATGAAATGTGTCGTGGTTTAGCCCCAGCTGGCAACTAAGCACCACGCAGCCGCTCGCTCACCCCCCCTCCCACAGTAGGGTGGGGGAGAGAATTAGGAAAAAAACCTCGTGGGTTGAGATAAACACGGTTTAACAGGACAGAAAGAAAGAAGGAAACAACAATGATAATACCAACAAAGGAATGTACAAGAACAAGTGATGCCCAATACAGCAATTGCTCACCACCCGGCGATCAACAGCCTGTCCCCGAGCAGCGATTTCCGCCCCCCGGCCAACTCCAGTTTATGTACTGGGCATGACGTCGTATGGTAGGGAATATCTCTTTGGCCAGTCTGGGTCAGCTGTCCCAGCTGTGTCCCCTCCCAGCTCCCCGTGCACCCCCAACCTCCTTGCTAGCAGGCCAGCACGAGAAGCTGGACTGTCCTTGACTGCTCAGCAACAACCCAAAACATCAGCACATTATCAACAGTTTCTCATCCCAGATCCAAAACACAGTGTCACACTGGCTTCTGTGAAGAAAACCAGCTCTATCCTGGCTGAAACCAGGACAAAATGAAAGATATTTTTTCTCAATGAGTTAAAAATTGTATGGCATATCTTGGATTTTAATTTAGGTGTATGATCATATGAGTGATGAAGTGAACGGAAAATAGAAGTAAAACGAATAATAAAAAAGCAAGTTTACCACCGTTTAGAAAATAAAGTCATTAAGTAAAAAGTAACAAGGGTTCACTGAAAATAAATCTTGTAGACAATCTTGAATATTAGAACCCCAATATATCATATCTACTCTGTTTTCTTCATGCACAAGTTTCGTAATGCCACAAATAATACGTTGGAAACAAAGCCCTCCAGTGACTTGAAGCTGGCATGGACCATGAAGGAGGGGGTTGGGGAGCCCTGAGCCACTTGTCCTCACTGCAGGGTTGCCTTCAGCACACAGGTCCAGCCAAGTACCAGAGCTGCAAAGTATCAGCAAGTAAAAGACACACTACAGATCCACAGGCTGGTAAACCCAGTTTTAGGGTGCTCAGAAATGTAGCCAAGTGATGCAAAGCACTGAAGTGATGCAAACTCATTTTGGCAGCTCAAGCTTATTTGAAACACTTCTGAAAGGACAACTTTCCCCTAGCAGACCCAGTGCTGGTATGGGCATCGTTTCTGTGCAATTCATCATAACGTTGAGGCAAATGAGGCAATTTACGGAAGAGCAAGAAGAATTATCTGGAAGAGTGATTTTATAGACAAAGGTTAAAAAAGCTTAATACATCTAGTTTTTTTAAAGCAGAGATAGATGGAGGCATGTCTCCAGCCAGCAAATGCTTAAGTAATGCAAACCTTAAGGATGGGGAGGAAATACTTGGCTTATACATACGGGCACAAGTAGGAGTAAATGAAAAGAGGGTGGGGAAAGACTGAATATCAGAAAATCTTGTTGGCAGTGAAGAGCAGAGCTTGTGCAAATTTTTCAGAGGAAGAGGTGGGAATTCTTTCAGTTAAGCTATTTTAAAAATAATTTTAAAAATACTACCAAACAAGCTACCAGGAGTAAGTCTGTACTAGCAGGAAAGTTGATTGTATCATCCAACAGCCACTCTCCCCATTTCTTTTTTTGCTTAGTTTATTTTCAACCAATTGACCATGTACAACACTTGGTAAAAGCAAAGAGAAAGCAACCTGTGGCACATTCATGACAGAAATTTCAATGCCAATTTAGGACACTGTATTTCCCACTGTGGGTTGCCGCTCTCCCAGCAGAACCTGAGAAAGGGACCCCACGAACATTTCTCATTATCCAAGTGCAACATCGCCTGGATCTGATCCGTGTCCCACAGAAAAGTTAACCCTCTGCAGGAGAGACAAGGCAGTTCAAATGTTTGATTATTGCTTTTGGATCCTGCCAGGCAGATAACCTCTAATGAGCACCAGCAGTTGGACGAGGTTACAGCTTCTAACTAACCGCTCTGCCAATCTCCTGAAGTTTCTGCCTCCATAGCAAAGGTGGCAGGACAGAAACCATACATCTGTATTTTAGCAGTTCTGGTTCCTTGCCCAGGAAAAAAAAAAAAAAAAAAAAAGAGTATAAACTATCAATGAAGGCAACTTCCATGACAGCTGCATACTTACACTTGCATGTGCTTAGGAGGAATACTTTAAACTACCATAGCTCAGTAAATGTCACAATCTTTAAGTACACATCTTTCCACTGCAGGTAGGCAAGACTGAAGGTAGACTGGCCATACCTCTTCTGGTGTTGAATTTACTCTGTTTTATCAATCATGCTAACAAAGCTGACAATGGCTGCAGAATTCAGAGTACAGCTCCCCATTTCAAAGACTTTCTGATGTGTTCTGCAGTTGAATAGGGCATTTCTTCCTCTGTCATCTGTTGAACTTTAGTGTCTAAGTATTAATGCAATTTCTTTTTATCAACACAAGTACATTTCCGTAAGAATTATATTCTATTTCTTGTCAGAATTTATTACAAGAAGGTTTTTTTTAAATAGGAATTGTTATTTTTTTAAAAAACTATTCAATAGGCTCAAACAATACTGCAATATCCAAATGTTAATATATATATGCACTGCATGCATAAACCAAGCAACTTGAAGAGCCTCAAACATGTATGAAATAATATAACCCAGATTAATTCAGAAATAAATTAACAGAATGCTTTTTGCTTTATCATTTACAGACATTGAACCATATTGTATTGTTTTTTCCTGCACAGAAATCAGTGGGAGTTCTGGACAAAGATGAAAGGGAGATTATGTACTGTGAGATATTTGTTTTCTACACATCTAATAATATCTTTTGAAAAAGACATTCTGTATATAGAACAATTAAAAACTGCCCATATTTTAATGCTGTAAGGTTTAAGATTCATATATACCATAATGGTAGGACTCACAGTTGTTCTCTCATTTATATCATGGCCTTTTTTTTTAATAGCACAGTTGGCATTTCCATTTTTACTCTGAGGCAGATTTTGCCATCCTTACATCTTAGTTTCATTAGAGTTCCCATTCATTTTAGTGGGTAGGATGCTCTACAGCATGAATTAGAGCAAGAAAGTCTGGCTGCTCAGTTGTGCAACACTAGATTTGAAATATGAGAAATAAAAAATAGCTGACTTCTTTTTCCAGAAAAGTAATGCATGTACAGCAGAAGCCTAGTTAAGAAGGTAAAATCAAGATCATACAGGGTTCACGGTAATAAGGAAGCAGCACTAACTGCTGTTTGTTGTTCTGAATTCTTTACTTAGATTTGATTGTGCTCTTTGATGTACATACCTATCCTCCACAGAAGTCAACATGTGGGCTTCTGCTCACAGCAGTGATCAGGCTTTATATTTACTGTGGTTTGGGTGGTTCTGAGAACTGTGAACAGAGACTCAGGCTCCTAAGGCACTGATTCATGTATGTCTTTTTCAATGCAGTGATCAAAAGATTATGCAAGTTTCAAAGATTAGTAATTACACAGAAGCCTTGATTCCTTGATTCCTTGATTCCTCGATTCCTCACATATCTTCTGGAAATTATCCTTGTTGCTGGGGAAGGCTTCAACCCAATGTTTCTAACTTTCTATTTCTGCCTTGAAAAATAAACCTAGTTGATGCTGTGGCCATAGTTCAACAAAACAACAGTATTCAGAATTTCAAGGTGTCTTTGGGGTGTTCTGACAATAAAGAACAGTGTATGTTATCGTTGCGTAAGAGATACAATAAATGTTACTCTTTTTAGTGAGGCTGTACGTTAGTCAGTCCCTTAGAGACTCTGGATCTATTACACTATCCAAATCTATTATGCTGTTGTGACAGCTGAAATTCAGCCACGTGTTCAAGCACTTCAGACCCAATGTAACTTGTTGACCACGTAGGGAAATGAATGATGAAGGAACGGAGCATGGCTGCATACAGCTTTTTACTCTAAAAAGCTAAGCCAGTTCATCAGTGAACACTTGACGATTTGTACCACAGACTTTTCCCTCTGCCACTTTATCCAAGATGACTTTGGCAGTATCAGTCCTGATCCTGCATAGCCAAAATCCAGAGCAAATTATGGCTGCATTTCCTATCTCTTTTTCAGCAGCGTCGCCACGCCACACGCCTGGTATTACAGCTCCTTTCAGCATTGGTGTAACGTAGCCATTTGCCAGTGCAATGTCGCATCCGCTTGGCAGATGCGCAACTTCGTACTTGTAACAATGTGCCTTCTTCCCCCGCAAATTCGCTCCATGCATTTCACGAAGGCCCTGTGGCCACTCGTGTCGCTGAAACATACGGTGACAGATATATGTCTTTATTCAAAGAGCGGCAGACGGATGGCATCACACCCTTGCTCTTGCACAGGGCCTCACGCTGCGCCTCAGGCATGCAATACCTCACTGTCCTCTGATTTTATTGCTGGCGAGGGTGCTGCATGGCCAGGCCAGGCCAGGCCAGGCCCGGCCCGGCCCGGCCCAGTAGCTGGGCGGGGGCGGATTGCCTCCCGGGAGGTCTACCGACACCCTTGCCCCACAGCCTCCCGCGCCTCCAGCAGCGCGGCCCCGGGGCGGGAAACGAAGGCACGGGAAAAGGACACAAACACCGGACAGAAACATCTGCGCCGAAAGGCCGCTGCCCCCGTGGGTACCGCCCCGCGGGCGCGGACCGCCCTGAGCCGCGGCTAGCCAGCCCCGCGCGCACCCACCCTCCCGCCACCATCTTGAATGCGGGCAGGAGAAGCTCTGACCGCCCTCCGTAGGGAAAGTATGAGAGCGACGCCCCGACCCTTCTAGAGGCGGGGAGGGAAAGAGCGTACTAAGGGGCGGGATGACCCCGCCAGGAACGGTTAGCCCCAGCAGGAGACCTAGAAGTGCATTAAAAAAAAAACCCCACCAAAAAACCCCCAAAACAACCCACTCCCCAAACTCTCCGCCCCGGGCAGGGGAAAAGGGCAGCTTGCCCTCACTTGAAATGGCACCTGCTTCCGCCCTCGCCTGGTAACCCCGCCCCCTCAGGCAGGGGGTGGGGCGGCGCGGCAAGCAGGTACGCGCCCCTGTGTGCGGTGTGCGCGCGCTCGTGGAATGTCCGCACGGACGCGCGCGGCGCGGCGCTGGCCAAACACCTCCCTACTCCACCCCCTCCGTCCCACGCCCGCCCGTGACACACGCGTCAGGAGACGCAGCGCGCTGCGCGGTCCCGCCCCTCCTCGGCCCCGCCCCGCCCCCTCTCCCGCCCCTCCCCGAGTTCCTCCGCGCGCGCGCCGCGGCCCGGCCGGAGACACGGCGGACCCGCACCGGCTGCGGCAGCGCGATGACGGCGCGGCGGGAGGCGGCGGCCGGCTGCCTCGGCTGCTCCGGCTGCCCCGGCTGCCTCGGCTGCTCCGGCTCCCCCTTCCCTCGCGCCGGCAGCGGGGCGGCTGCCTGGTGGGGCGCGGCGCTGCGCTTCGCCCTGGCGGTCCTTCTCCATACGGCCCGGGCTGAGAAGGAAGGTGAGACCCATATTTCCCTTCCTTTCTTGTCCTTTCCCCTCTCCTCCTCCGGTGGAGGTTGCGGGGCTGTTGGCGGCGGCGGTCCGCGCGCTCTCCGGCGGCGGTTGTGGCGGGGGGCTCGGGGGGCGGGGAGCCGGGGCGGGCGCGTGCCGGGGGGCGGCCGGTGCGGCGGCTCCCGGGCCTCGCCGCCTCTTCCCCCTCGGCGGGGCCGCCGGGTCCTGCTGCCCGCCGTGGGGCTGCCGCGCGGGCAGTCTCTGCCGCCGTGCGTGTTCCCCCCGCCGAGGCTGCCGGGGTGCGCCGGCGGGTCTGCGGGGGGTGAGTGTGTGGCGGCGGTGGGGAGGTGCTGGCATCGGGGCGAACTTGGTGGGGTTTCTCCTCCCTGACAGCGGCGGGGATGGAGCTGGAGCTGCCCTTTAAAGGGGGGCGGGAAGGATTTTTCGCGTTGAGCTGGTTTCCCTGCGGCAGGCTTCCAGCAGGAGAGCGAGCCAAGCCAAACAGACGGGCAAACCTGCCTGAGAAAGGGCAAAAATGCACGCTCGGAAGTGACAGCGAGACCACCCTTCGCCTCCCCGAACTTTTGACAGGTGTCGGACGCCTTCACGAGGTCCACGACATCTTCTCCAAACTTTAGTGAAAGTCAGACGGCGTCTTTTTAACTTCTAGTGTTCTTGATTTTGGCATATTGTCTTTTCATTGTGGTTTAACACGGGAAAAAAGCCCCAAGCGAAACACCTAAGCGTATTCTGCAGCGTTGCTGAGAACGGCTTTCCAGCATTTCCAAGGTGCAGACTCATGGTCTACTTAAAAGCGTGGCTGTGTTGGCAGCGTTAAAAAGCAGCAGATAAACGTAATGTATTACAGAAGTAGATGAAACAGATTTACTTCAGCTGTCATGAGAATTGACTTTTCAAGCAAGTTGCTTACTGGAGGAGGGTATGTTGGAAGGTGATTGAAATGTAACAGGCCTGATGCAGTCTGAGAGGATGAAACAGGATAAGGATAAAAAAGAATAAGAAAGGCATGGTATGGGAGTTTAGCGAGGAGTCCGTAGTCATATCTCTAGACCAGACTTGAGGGAAGAAATGCATCCTAATAATGCATGTATGAGAATAAATGTAGATATGCCTTTCATCTTCTAATGAAGAGGTCAATTTGAGTAATTTCCTAGTAACTTGTTTTTTACAAATACAGTGATTTTGATGTTAAGGTGATGATAAAAAAACATCGATTTTGAGTCACAGCCACTTGTTCACTTGACTTTGTCTTCAGAGAATTTAACTTTTAGAAAACAGTGTAAAGAAGATACAGTATCCTTAGAGTGATGAGGCTTTGTAAGTCTGTCAGCTCAGTCTGTAGTGTCTTGAGGTACTAGAAAAATGCTTCAGAAATAGCTATTTTTAACTTCGATTTTGATTGCATTCCTTTACCTTTTATTTATTATATTCCATTTACCTTTATTTAAGGTTGTAGCCTATATGAGTTTATAAGCTTTATCAGACATGTCATATACCAATGGTGGAATTGATTCATGCCCTAGAAGTTGTGACAGCTGTGGCTGTGGCCTGGCTTTGTTCATTTGTGAAGGAGATACTTTTTTTTTCCTCTATGGACTTCCTTGACATTCCTAGATAAACAAAGGCAGGTTTAGATTCGCAGAGTTTGAACGGGTATGATTGAAGTCTTTCAAGAAAATTGAATAGTTTGTACTGATACCATTTCCTTCTATTGATACAGTCCATTACTTAAAACTTATCCCAGCAATACTTCTGTCTTTTTCAAAAAGTGAATTTGATTCTCATACAGATGCGGATTTTTTTTTTCAGTCTTTTCTGATTTCTGACACTCATTTTTTTTCCCCAAGATTTCTGCTGCTCTGTAGTCTGAGTAGTGCATTTAAACTGACTAATAAGTCTTGGTTTGGTGTTTGGGGTGTGTTGTTGTTGTATTTTTGTTTTAAATTCATCTTTTATGGATCCCTTAGAAGAATTCGTTGATGATCTGCTTTTGTGTATCACACATTGAAAACTGTTGTCTTGGAGTATTCCTTTTGCTGAGTGCAATGCCTATTTATAGCCCTGGATAAAAGAACAGTGGAGTTTTAAAGCAAGACAAAGTCAGATAGGGACTTATGAGATCCAGTCACTGATCTTAAACTACAATTTAAGTGCCAGTCTGCAAGGGGCAGTAACTGAGCATAGGCAAGGAAGGACCAGCTTGGAGAGTGGGCTGTTAGACCAAGGTAGGAGCTCAAAATGAAACACTAGTTCAGAAGAAAAGGAGGGAAGGGTGTTTCGGGCCTCATCCTCAGTGCCTTAGCTAATGCCAGGTTGTGTCAAGTTAAACATAGTAAGACACAGTTTAAAAGAAATAGTCTGGATATAAGGAAATAGCTAGGAATATCCTTTCCATCCCCCAAATGTGGACATACATGCTTCATTACAGCTGCAGGAAGGAAGCTGTGGAGAGGGATTAGAACTGAGGTTGTGCATTCTTGCTCCTGTACTATTTCTGTACTGCTGAGTTGAAGGTTACTGTAGTAAGACAGTGTAGTGTATACTTCAGAGAAGTTGCTACAGAAAAAAAAAAATTATAGAAGCAGGTGCTCAGGTGAACTATAGGAGTGAGAGAAGAATAGATCAGAATATCACAAAATAAACTGAAAAATTAAGGTGGAGGCCACTATTTTCCTCCTACCTTGCATGTACATGGGGAAAAACAGGGGAAAAGATGGAGCTGATGTACAGAAGAGTAATGCTGGCTTCAAGCTTGTGTGGAGAAGGAGCAGCAAGCAGTTCTTTGTGGAGCTGTGATGAATAGGAAGAAGATTGATGCAGGAGTATACCAGATTGACATGACTGCTTCTAGTCCCCAGTCTTAAAGAGTTTGAGGGTAAAAATGTAACATAAACAGCTTTGCCATTTGTCTAACAGCAAAAAGCAAAACTGAAATCCTTTGTGTATACAAGCTGTAAATCAAACTCGTGGGGAACAGTGATATTGCTGTACACTCTCTCTGTGCTAGAGAAATAGAACTTGTGGAAAGCATCGGGTATCTGAACAAACATGAGTGCAAAGAAAACTGTATGTGGACCAACCAAAAAAATGTAAACATCAAATTCAGACTAAACACTGATACGTGACTTTTTTTTTTTCCCCCCTTGTTGTCTAGTTGGGTCCTGGGTGCCCATGTATTGCTGAGTAATGAGTAAGACTGAGAAGACTGTAAAATTTTTTTGTTCCTTTTTTTTTTCCCACTTAGGAAATCTGTGAACCCATAGCAAAAGAATGACATGGCGGGAAAAAAATTCTTTGTTCATTCTCAAAAAGCTTCTTGCCATTTAGGAGGGGCAAAAATAACTTTTTTTTTTTTAAAAAAACTTTTTTGCAAAAGTTTCTTTTGCAAATGCATATGATTTTCAGGCTTTTTGTAGGCTCATTTTTTCCTAGTATAATTATCACATTCTCTATTGCCATATGGATTGAGGACAACTTTTCAGTTTATATTTGAGCATGTTCAGTTTTTGTTTGGGGGTTTGTTTGTTTTGGGGTTTGTTTTTTTGTTTGATTTGGGGGGGAGGGGGCAGAGAACACAACAGCCTTCTGGGTTTCAAGTTGAAGAAAACCATAGTAATGCCGTAAAGCCTTGTGGTCAGTATTATGTTTTGAAGACAAATGTCGAACATCTATGCCCTTTTACCTCAGAACTGTTTTGTGTGTGTTCCTTTATTTATACTCATTTATATTTATTTGTATTTAAAAAAAATCCTCATTTTATACAACAGCAATTTTTTTAAATCAGTTTTTATTATGACTGGAAACC
This sequence comes from Phaethon aethereus, assembly GCF_964289735.1. Taxonomy (NCBI): domain Eukaryota; kingdom Metazoa; phylum Chordata; class Aves; order Phaethontiformes; family Phaethontidae; genus Phaethon; species Phaethon aethereus. The sequence continues at coordinate 147,839,468 of NC_138575.1, forward strand.
TGTTGAGACTATTTTGATAGTTCTCTTATCAGCTCACCTGCTCACAAGATTGGTGCAATTAGAGCAAGGTTGGTATTTAGGCTAGCTTCAATCCTTAACTGTAACTTCTGAAGTTACACTTTAGTGCTGGATCTGGGAGAAATTTCTATTTAAACATCTAAGATCTAATACCAGATAGGTCAGTGAAAATGTGGAATGTTCTTTTTTCTAAAGGTTGAAATAGTTTCTAGAATGTTAGTAGAGAATAAGATAGTTACTGAGTATAAATGATAGCCAAAATAATCACAAAAGAGTTGAAGGGAAGTGTTGTCATTAGAACAGTGCACTGGGATGCTGGTGTTTTGGTTCCATTTTTGTCATTTTGTCTAATCTCAGCCAAGTAGCTCTTAGCTTTTTACCAGTATCTAAAATGGCAATCCAGGCTGCTCATATGAGCATCAAAAGCAGACTAGACTAGAAGGTGGTGTGGGAGAAAGCTTATATGTTCACAATAACGTTATAAAAAAACTCTTCACATATACTGCTTGTTTGTCATATCCTGCTGTCAGAACTAATATAAAGCATGCTATCCTTTATTTTAATGCTAATGTTTTGACTGACTTAAATCAAAATGGGTGCCAGAAAGAATGACCTCAATCAAACTGAACACACTCTAGCAGCTGAAGCAGCACATCAAACTCATGAACAGTGTGAAGGACAGCACAGTGAATAAAAATTGACCATACCGTCTCACTGGTTTCTGGTTAGGTTTGCGCTATGTCTTTACTCTTGTGAATGATAAATATTAACGATGTGCTTGGATTGAAAGGTCTCATGCTTGCCTGCAGAATCTTTGGGCTAAATTAAATATAGGGAAAACTTGTAATGCAGTGAACAGGAAGTTGAGACCCCATGTTGTCCATGACCACCTGTGTAATCTCAAAATGGTTGCTGTTCCCTCCTCTACATCTCTTTCTCCCTCACCAGTGTCCAGTTGTATTGCACGTGTGAGGCAGATGTAGGTACCCGCACCTGTAGAGGTCGATTGAAGGGTAGTGTGCTGCCATTCAGGGCCTTGGGTTGTAAACTCTTGAAGGAACTTGCTATGTATTTGTATAGTGCCTAGCGTGATGAAGCCCCTCCAAAGCTTGCAGAAGTCTATAAGCGTTATTTTAAATAATGCTGTCAGTTGTGATTTTTGTGATTGATTGCCAGTATTGCAATATGGGTTACTTTGAGTCATTTGGATATATTTGTGCGTGTTAAAATTTCAGCTGTTAGCAGTAAAGCTTGGATATTTGCTCTGTGTCACTTTATTTAAAACCTACCTGGTTTTGCTCTGCTTAAAGCGATACATGTTATGATTCCATGGTGTGATTTACTAAGTTTGTAAGTATAAAGGATCTTTCAGACTGTAGACTTGGTAACTGACCTAAGAGTTTGACAGTGAATGCTGAATGTTGTGGTTCATGCATAACCAGCAGTAAAAGTTGTGTGACTGAAGCACAGGCTGGAACCAGTTTGGTTTGTTCTTGTGTTTGTGGGTTCGGCAAGAATAAAAGTCAATAAAGATCTGTTTTATTTCTCTTTCTGGTAACTGCTATCCGGTGTGGTGCCTCTGACTTTGTCAGTCTACGGCATGAACTTACCTGAGTGTAACAGCAGCTGCGAGAATGTGTCTTTTTTTCTATAAAAGACAGCATTTGAAGTAAATCTGCACTGTCCATGGTAATAAGCAGGGCTACACAGAACTGGACTGGGTAATACCTTGAGCAGTCTGCTCTAACTGGACCCATTGTGATCAGGCGGATGGGCTGGAGGCCTCTGGGGTCACTTCAGCCTGTGTTATCCTGTAGTTCCAGAAGGTGAGCGCGCCAGGTGCTTCTTACGGAAGCAACTGATTCAATCCATTCACCTGTGGTAGTCACCAAATTTGAGTTTCAACTACAGTTACTTTTAAAATCCTTTTTGTTTTTTCTAAAAATTTGCATTAATATTTCAGCATTTTTAATTATTACTCCCAAGATAGAAGATGCAGAATTTCTTCCTGCATAGGGAGTATATTAGTGCTTTGCTGGAATGGCCTTTATTTTGTGATTGACTTGTTTGGCATTAGTAATCTAGCTTGTGAATTTGGAAATAGGAACATAGTTCAATTTAGTTTGCTCACTGTGACCCACCTTTCTTATATGGAGGAATTGTTAACGAACAGTCCAGATATGGAGGCAGTAATTCTTGCCGCCAACTTCCCCTTATCCATTTGGTAAGGCTTGTAAACTGAAAATGTAGATGCCTGATTTAGGAAACCAAAGGTACCAATAACCATGAGACTTAAAGGGGAAGTATATCTTTCTAGTTATAAACACAGGCAAAGAATAATCCTGTGTCAGATGTGGGTTTGTTAGAGGCAGCTGGTAACATCTTAACATGGGGTACAGGAATGTTTTCCAAACTGTCTACATGGAATAATGAGTGATTTACTGACTGTAGCAAGGATGTGAAGCAGCATCTTCATGTAACACTTCTAAAAATCTGTTCTTAACATTTTCTGATAAGCAGGCTTGGATAACTTGTGCTCTGGACTATTAAAGGGACTAAACCAGGATTGTGCACACTTGTGCACGTGCTCTCTCCCTTTTTTTAAAAACCTTGGATGTAATGAGGAAATGGCAAAGAGCTGAAGGATTGCAATGTAATTCTACTCCCTGAAGAAAAAATTGAGGAGTTTTACACTAGCTTGAGGTTTTCCTGCTACACTCAGCAAATCTATCTTCGCTAAGACTATCATAGAAGCATTTTTAATATCTTTCCTCCTACTGCCTGGCATGCATAGAAGTAGAGACCCATCTGAGAACAACTGGAGTTTTACTGTAGTTATTGAACTGATTTTAAGGATACCGGAATGAAATTTAATAGAAGGAGGAGTGCAGGAGGTGAAACTATGTACCTGTCAGCTCCTTCTGTCTATGTACTGCATGAAGTTACAAAATCCTATTTAATAGAACTGTTGAGCTGACTCTAATACAGCATGCTTAGGTTTTTAAAGTTATTTGATCAATGTATCCATTAACTATTCTTCATAAAGCAATCTGTCTTAATAATAATGTCTTAAGGCTTGTCTGGGGATTTTTTCAGTTGAACACCTAGATCTATGTTGGACTGTACAGATTTGATGTCATAGAATATGCAGACTTTTAAAAGTTACTTAAACCTAAAAAAATCCCAAATAAGCCTCAGTTACAGAGTTTTTTAAAGTTAAGTCAGGAAGTACAGCTAATAGTGGTGTTAAACAGATTATCATCACTCCCTCAATTGGTGATTTAGAATAGGAGACAAAGTTGTAGACAAGCATGGTACTGATTTAAAAAATTTGAAACACTTGTTTTCAATAAACCTCTTATGTACCCATTGTTCATCAACTTGAGTTTTTTAGATCCATGGATCTGAAGAAGAATGGAGTCCCTGTAGAGGAGGGTGGTAGTGAAGAAAAAAAAAATGGCTGAGAAAAGTTCTCAAAGAGGAGGTTTTTAAAGAGGGAATTTTAGCTTTTGAAAACAGAAAGCTTTCTCATTTTCTTACAGGCGTACTCTGTGGGAAACATCTCAAGGTAGTTTCCTCAGTGTGAAAGTGGATGGCTTCAGCATATTTTGATGTGACTGGCTTACGAAATTTCTTTATTTTTGTAATAGATAAGCTGCAGACTAAAAGTGTCTGGCTCAGATTGAAGATGATAGAAGATACTGATATTGAGATCAAGTAAAGAAATCAGCTATTTTTCATGACAATCTTCCACTAGAAGATTTTGGGGTCCCCCATTTGAGATGTTGATATAGTATGTTAATTTAAAAACTGGTTATCTGAAGCTTGTAAATAAATATGAAACCATCTAGCAATACAGAAAAAGTCTTACAGAATCAGTAATTTACACTAAAATACTGTACAAATATTTGCAAGTGGAATTTGTAGATAATGATAAAAAGTATCCAGGCAAGTAGATAAACTGCAGGGTGTTTGGTTTTGGTTTATTCCCAGCAGTGGTTTATGTTCTACCTTGGAGGCTGGTTACAAGTAGTTTCTGCTGGCTCTATTCTGGGACCTGTCCTGCTTAATATCTTTTGTCACTGATCTGGAGTTGGAGTGTACCAAACCTGGGGAGCAGTCAGTATGCTTAAGGGCAGGGCTGCATTTCAGAGACAGCTAAACAGGACAGAGCAATGGACTGACAGGACTGTCATGAAATCCAAAAAGGACAAATGGAAAGACCGTCATATGGGACAGAATAATGACTTGCAGGGGATACAAGCTGGAAATGGCTATATATGAGTCAGCAGTGTACCCTGGCAGCATACAGGAGTGTAGGCACTAGACTGAACAAAGTGATTATTCCTGTTTACTCAGCACTTAATAGACCACACCTAAACCACTGCATCCAGTTTTGCTCTCTACCGTCCCACTGGAAGGCCGCAAAGATGGTCAGTGGGCACATGACCTATGAAGAGAGCCTGAGGGATGCAAGGCTGCATGGGCATGAGGCTTTGGAAGGACCTTGTGGCAGCCTGCCAATATCAAAAGTAGAGGTTATGAAGAAAATGGAGCAAGACTCCTCACAAAGATGTGTGTCAGAAGCCTGAGAGACAGTGGTCATAAAGTGAAAGAGAGAAGGTTTGTTTTGTACCAGGAGGTGCTGGTCTGTGATGATCTGAGTAAGAAAGTCACTCAGACACTGTAAAATATCATTGAAAATGTTATTTATTAGAGCTAACGGTGTAAAGGGAGAAGAGTATAGATAATCTTGTATTTGATTTGATGCTGGGAACACTGAGTTGTGCAGCATCAAACAGGCCTTCAGTCCATGTGCAACATCCTGTGCATACCCCATCCATAGAAAGGGTTACCCTATGTTGGTCCTGCGAGCTATTCTTGGATTTCCTTAGAAGAAAACAACTCTATTCATAATTTCTACTGTGAAGCAGAAAGGTTGTGCACATGAGAACTTCTAGCTGCACTTTTAGATAAAAGCAAGGCCACCCAGGTGGCGTAACTGCCGGTACCAAAGCGGGAGCTGCCTGCAGGCTTCTCTGTTGGAGTGAGCTGGCTGAGCTCATCCTGCAGCCAGAGGGTATGTGCAGCACAGCACGGGCCTGAAAGCCAGCCTGTGCATGCAGCACAGCACAGGCATGGGCCTACTCTGGTTAGCGCTTGCGTGGATCACTGACTTCCTGATGTATTATGGTCTTCTGGTCAGAATTGCTGCAATGTCCTGGCTTGACATAATAAGACCATATTTCACCATGAGGACAGTCAGGCATTGAAACAGGTTCCTTAGGTTGTGGAATCTCTGACCTTGGAAGTTTTTGAGGCTCAGCTAAATGGGAGCCTAAGCAACATCGTGCAAATTCAGCATTCACCATGCTTCAGCAGAAGGTTGAGCTAGATGACATCTTAAAGTCCATTCTGCACTGAATTGCGCTGTCTCTGTTTTGGGTCTCCCTCGTGATCTTAAAAACTTGTTTGGAAGTTGTGATAAGTTTGTCAGAACTGATGGGAATATCCATAAGACAGGAGAATTCTGGGTTTCCATGTAACTCCATAGTAAAATCAGTGCTGTGGGAGTAGTAATGTAGATAGAAGCAGAGTTGTATTGGATCCAGGAAGTTTCACGTGTCGTGGGATCACTAAAGTAATGCAATCATAGAATAAAAAAAGACCTTGTCAGCCATTCCTTGTTTCTGTAGTCATGCATCACACAGGCTTTATCTGTCCTCTCGTTTTCATTTTTTCTCTTGAAACATTTGTTTTAACAGGAGTATCTGTATTGCATCCTTCATGCGAAGGATAATATAGCCATTAGGTTCCATCTTTGCTAGCTGCTGGTAATATGACAATAAATTGCATTGTGGTTGACATTTTAATATACAAGATGTATTAAAGTAATACTTAACAGTTTGTGCAACTCATATCTGAGGAATACTGAGAGATCTAGATACTGAATGTTGCCAAGTTTGTCTGTTCCTTTCTTGCAGCAGGGGACATGGAGTACTTGGTTCTTACTGGAATCTGTCTCCTTCTTGTATGTTTGCTTTGGTGTTCTGGACCTGCATGTAACTTCTGTCTGTGGAGTCAGCAATGGGCAGTCTAGAGGTATCAGAAATGACTGTTATCTAGTGAGACCTTCCATTTAACTGTGGTTTAAGAGTACTTGTATTGGGGGAAAAAAATTTCTAATGCTGAAGGGCCATTTAAATCTAGCAAAGGTGTGCATATTTAGATTGAGGCTTGGTGCTAGGCATGTCACAATAGAAATGAGGTATTTTTGAGTGAAGGTAATTAACTGTTTTCTTAGTTAAGGGGCAGCTTAGTGATGTGGGGTAGTTGCAATCTTTAAAGTAAAATTAGATGTCTCTTCAAAACACATTCTGTAACTAAGGCAAAAGGTTTGAAATTACTGGGTGAAACTGTGATCTGTGTTGCATAGGGTGTCAGCCTAGGACATCATAACAGTTTCTGAAAGAGTCTGACCAGAAGAGATTGTTTATTTACTTCTGAGGGGTAACTGCTTCCAAGGTATTTGGGTAGGTGAATTGAATTTGTGCCATTAAACTTACTTAAGCATTTCATTTCCATATGCCTACTTGCACCTTTAATTTATTAATGTTTCAGACTTTTTTCCCCAAAACTGTAGGCCTCCCGTTCTGTTTCATTCTTCTTGCTCTATATTTTCTCTTCTTTCAAAACTTGCTGCAGTTGTTCTTCTCCACCCATTTCTTTTCTGGCTTTATCAAACACTGTGGGCAGCTTTTTCCTGCTCGCCTGTGTTTCCACATGACGAGTCAACAGACTGCTTTGCTAAACCATCAACAGGTAGCATTAGTGCCACATCGTTAACACTAGGTCTTGAACATTAGGCTTTTCCTACCTTTTCTTGACCTTCGATTGTTGTATATATAGGCTTTGTGTGGTAGATGATTAAGCATTACCTTGCTGCTCTTTTACTTGTCCTCCAGGCTTAATAGCTGTTTCCAGTGGTCATTTGAGTAACAGTTGCCACCGGAGCACAGAGAGGGTGGAGATACTGTGCTCCTCCCTCCCAATGATTCTTCTCTTCAGCTGTAATTAAGTCTTAAACAAATTGCAAGTGTTACACAGCAAAATCGGAATTAACGTGTTGTCCAAGTTCCCTTGTTGTTCTATAAATTTATGCGGTTCCACCCTGATAAGTGACTAAAAAAACAGGGGGAGGATCAGGGCAGAGAGAGCAGAACTCTGTCCCTCAGTAGGGCACTGTTGCTGTGTCGTAACATGGATTAAGATGAGTGATACAAAGCATCCTCTGTAGTAGGTGGCAAGTTAGGAGTAGGGAGTGAAGACTGAGCAGTGTCCACAGAGCGTAAGCTGTAGCTCTTACCTGGTTGCATTCATGTTGCCAGCAAGACATTTAGATATTGGGAGGCATCTGTCTGGTGCTGTCTTCTTCCTGTTCTGTGGCGGTTTTTGGAAACTCTGAAAATCCCATCCTCCTTCCTCTTTTCTACAGTGTACAGAACAATTCTTGATCTCTGTGTAGGTTTATTAAGGTCATTAATCAGCCTGGATGTACCTTTTGGTCTTTGTACTGTGTTGGCACGGTCCATTCTTTTGAGTAAGTGGGTTTCGTGGGTCTGTTCAGTGGCTAATTTCATAAGAGTTTGGAAGGCTGATGTTAATGGTAATAGTTACAGTTATCGTCAGTTAATGCATCATTCTCTTGAGGCTGCAGAACCTATGAAATGACTGTTGTTTCTTGTAAACTACATGCTAAAGTTTCTATATATTGAAAAGGTTAGAATTCCAGTAAGATCATGTTACCTGTACACACATCAGTTTGCAGTGCTACATGAGTGGTAAAACTTATTGCCACAATTAGAAGTTTCTAATCTAAAATTTGAGAATTGAAGTATGATGAAGATTTAAGAATAGTTTGGAGGGGCTGCTGCTTTCCTCCTCTCATTGCAGCACAGGTTATCTTGTTTTTGAGGCTAGTTCAAATTAATTTTATGTCTGCACAAACTCAGTAACAACAACCTTAGAGGCATAACCTAATTTAGCATGTTGAAGTTTAAAAATATTAAATATCACTGTCATTAGAGTAAACCAGCATAATTTGTATGGCCCAAAGCCAGAAAAAATGATGCTATTTGTAGATGTTAGGTTTCTCTTTAACTTACTTTTAAATTTTTCCCTCTCCTTAAATGATTTATGAGAAGTTTCCATGAGTGTCAGAAGTATTGTTCTCTTTGGCTTAAAAATGTGCACTAAAGTCTTTCTCCAGATGAGAGAATTATTTCTCCTGTCTTTTTTTTTAATTTGTTTAAAAAATATGTCGTCTCATTCATACTCCTCTGTAAAACCTTCATGAAAAAAACAGAATTGGATACTATTTCCTGAGAAGGATTTTTGAGCCAGTTAAGTGCCTTTTGGAGGATCAAAATAAATTATTGAAATGTTTAAAAGTAAAACACCAACTTAAAGCAAATGTTTTTAATAGGTATTTTAAAGCATCTAGCAACTTTTAAAGTAGTATTTGATTCATTTTTTTTAAAGTGAACTTTTATGACATTTACTTCTATCCCCTGAAATATACCATTTCGATCTATGGCAGATAACCTTTTTAAACTCCTATTTTAATCTGACTTTTTTTATAATAAAAATTGCTCTAGCTGAAGTGGATGAAAATGCAAATTTCTGTAAGGTGGAAATACAGGCTGAGTACAGAATAAGCATCTGAGAATAAAGGTGTTTGAAAAGAATCACACATTATTTTCTGTCCATCTAAAGTAATTTTCTTAGAAAAATAACTAAAAGCAGACTGCTAGGTGTAGTACGTGTTACTTTCAGTGAGCTTTTTTGTTTCTATAGTTTTATTGCAAGGATATATCTGTTACACAACACATCCAATCAGCGCAAACTCCGTAAAAGAAACCTTCAAGCACTTGCACCATCTTCTGAAGTGAGAAACAAATGTCATGAGTCAGATGTGTGGACTGTGTCTTCAGGATGGAGACCCACTTTCTTCCTTTCTCAGACTAAGTGGTGGCTTCACTGTCGGACTGGGGCTTGTGTTCTGAATCAGAATTGTGCTGTCACTTTCTGTTTTGTGGCTGGCTTTAAAAACTGAATTATCACTGAAATCCTAAAAATCTTAATTGGCCTTAACTAAGGGAAAAGAGATGAGTGGATGAATGCAATGTGACAGCTCTCCTTACTAGGAAAGGCCCTTAGTGTGTGAAGAAACTTGTCTTGTATCTGAAGTGAGAAATGACACGTGAGTAAGTTAGCGAAAGACTATCTGTAGACTTAGTTGGGTAGCAATGTATACACTCAAATCTGTGCTGTTGTGAGCAGTAAAATACAAATTATTTGACCTTTTGGGTGCCCAGGTATTCCAGTGCAAGTGATCTACTGTCTCCATTTAGCTTGTAGTAACGTGGCAATAGGTTGGTGCATATGAGCTTACTTGAGTATGTGTTGTATAAAGTCATAACTTTTTTAGAATTTGTAGTACAAAATGAGGTTTTTAATCATCATGTGAAACGAAAAAGCAATATATTAAGCTAAATAACTAGATAGAATTTTCGTTAAAGTGCATTATCTAGGAATGTTTCTATTTCAACTCTAGTATGTAAACAGAAGATAAAGAATTGGCAAGCTGGCTTTTTGAGGGATGGTAATTAGGCGTTTTAGTAAAGAAAAAAGAATGAATATGTTTCTATGTAAAAAGACTTCAAAGTGAGTTATTTTTGCATGTGATCTTTACTACTTTGTGTGTCTTTACTGTCTTGGCTGTGATGGCTCATCCTGAGGTCGGTTGGAAATAATGTTTGTTTCCCTTTGTTATGGACTACTGGAAAAGAAAAAAAGTGAATTGGCTATGTAAGTGCAAGAAGATTTAGCTGGAAAGGCAGCCTGCTGACTGGTGGTTCTCTCTTGGGGCCTCTTGCCTGAGATTTGCTGGAATGATTTTTTACATTGCCAGTGAACAGTCACCTGTTGGGATGTAGGCAGAATTTCAGTCTGCTAGCTACAACAACTCGCCTAAAGAACAGGCCTTTCTTTAAACAGCTTTTATTGTGTTGAACACTGAACTGGGACATGTTTCTTGAGGCTCACCAGACTTTTGTATTCTTGAAGCCAATAAAAAAGATTGCTTGCATTATAGCATAATACTGTTTTTCTTTTGCTGTGTGGTACTTATTTTTTTACATTGTAATTTTCCTTTCATAATGTTATTTTATCATTCTATATCCACCTACCTGTATGTCACATGCTGCTCAATTTTCCACTGTTCAGGATGACTGAAATTGTGTGATTGTGCGTAAGCAGTTAATTCATAGGCAAAGCTTTGAAACCAACTTGTCCAGTTTTAGTTGTGCTGCTTAACCGGTAGTGATACAAATGCTGTAATTACAATTACATAGACAGAAGTGAATTACATTTAGCACATTGTAATTGGCTCATGTGGTTATAGTTACCTTAAAGTGAGCTTAGTCATTAAGACAAAGGGTTAGAAGCTGGACTTTTAAAAAAAACTTAGTGTAAATTACAAGACATTTAAATAGTCAATCTGGACCTATTTTAGTAAGTTGGGACACTATTTCCGGAATTTGGAGGAAATTCATAGACTAAATGATACTGGATTCTGTAAATACAGCTTATAAGAAAATCGGTTTAAACAAGAGTTAATGGAGAAAACAGTTCTTACAAGCATGTAAGAGGGTATATAATGATGATTAACATAAAAATAAATGACAGCACTGTATTATGGAGTAGGTGTTCCAGAACTACATAACATTTGAGAGTAGTGTTTTTATAAGCATATATGTCAGAATATATGTTCCTGAAAGAAGAATGAAGAAGTGAAGAAAGTAACAGTGGCTAAATGAAAGAAAAATTTGCAAAGCCACCTTAAGAATCAAATCTCAGTCAGAGTATGCCTCATAACCTGTAAACCATGGAGAATTATTTTTTTTTTGCACAGCAAGAATCTTGGTATATTCAGTGGTCTCACATTACATGCAAATGTATTCTATTATGTGCAATTCAGGGACATCTGAAGACTACTGTTGGCTAAAGTGATTTTGATATTAAGTTCCAGTTTACTTTGGAGAAGTGTAGGATTTTAAAATTTTCTTCTTGTTACTTGTTGCTTCATAGGTCTGTACTTTTCTTATTTTAAGCTAAAGTATAAAAGGCTTGGACCAGAGACAATTAAAATAGGAATGTGTTTGAGCAAAATTTGGCTACTAGCTATATAAACTTGTGAGAAGATGCTGCTTAAGCTTTGAGGAATTTAAGTGAATGCAGTATCTTTTTAGGCCATTGTTGTTTCCATTTTTATTACTTAAGTGTTTACCATCAGGCATTGTGAATGCTGTTGATAAGGGCAGGGGAAAGCATTTTGAAATTTACTGGCAATAATGACTAGATAGTGTTTTTACTGTTCCAGAAAGCTGTGGTTTGGGGGGCAGCAGTTATGGCTCTGGTGGTGGTGGTTTTTTTGCAATTTTTTTTTTTTTAAAAGAGTTTGGAAAAGCTTAGAAAATGCCCTCTGTAGAAAAAGGTGTTTTGAAGCAAGTGGGAAGACCTACATTCATAGGCTTTTTCTGATTATCTTTTATGGGCTTTTCATAGAAAAGGTGCCTTAAGCAAAGAGGTTGCATTTTAAATGGTGTAAATTGAAAACAAACAGAAAATGAAACACACTATTTTTAGCATCTGCTGTTGCTTATATCACTTCTTTTAATAGTGACCTACTGTCTGAAAAGAGGAAAGCAGGATATGCAAGCTAGAAGCTGGAAAAATTTCACCCTGAAATCACTTAATGTCCTAGTAGTGAGAGTGGCTGAAATTGTCATGGATTCTCATGAATCTGATAAATTTGCTTCTTGCAGGTGCTTGAAAGGATAGAGGTTTTCTGCTGAAAGGGATCTGTCTATACCTCTTAGAAGAAAATACTCTATTGAGCATAGGTGAGGAGGAGAGGAGACTGAGTCTTCTGGCCTTGAGATCTGTGGGTATGAATCTTCATCCTTTTCCTTCTTTGGGCTATGAACATGCTAGTAACATTTAAAGTTTGACTAATAACTATTATAATGAGCCTTCAGGGCTTCAATTGCCTGTAGGGTCAGGAAGAAATTATTTTCCTAATGTGTAATTTGGCTTCTTGACTGCTGATTTGTGCAGTGGCAGATCACGCTGTGACAGCTGAAATGCTTCATACCCCAAACGTTATGTTGTGCCCCTCTCGTAGCAGTTGCCAGTCATGTGTCAGAGGTGACTGAAATGGCATGGTCAGCAGTTCTTAATTTGTTGCAGTTTACTATTCCAGAGTATTAAAGTATTGGCTACAGCATTAGACTGATAATGGAGCATGATGGTATCAGCCTGGACTTTGGAAAGAAGTTTTTCCAGGAGAAATTGTTAGTGACTTCGCAGAAACAGTCATCTTCCTCTGTAGCATGGGGAATGGTTCACCTAATAAAGCATGTTCAAGTGATCTCATACTTAATTGCTTGCAGAGTCTTTTGGCATTGGTAATAACCTATTCTCTATTGGTGACATACATATTTTGTGTAAAAGGGCAGAAAAGACACTTGTTGGACTTGCACTGGCAAGAAGTTTGTGAACTTGCTTAGCTCAGGTAGTACAAGTGCAAATGGTGAGCAACAGCTGCTAATTCTGGAATGGGCAAGTACTCAGAAGGAAGGATTCTGCTCTTTGGGTCACTTTGAAGAAGACTTTTGTCCTCTCTGTGGTCCATATTGGGCAGTGTGAGAGCTGCTCTTACAGGGATTTGGGTGATTCTTTATGACTCGTCAGTGGAGCTTTTTTAAAATGTAATTGGCTTTGCCTCATTTGAATGAGGTGACTGGTTGCTTCATCCCAAATTGAGTCTGAGAAGTCAGTTGCAAAAACAAGCTTTTGTCTCACAAAGATGTAGGTATTTACTTGTCATTTCCTTGCTTTGATGAAATAACCGATAAAGTAGAAACAAAGGATTGAGAGCTAGTCTAAAACAAAGTAAAAGGTATCACCACAGAAGCTTCATCACAGTCTTGAGTTGAGATGCGACTGCTGCGAAATGGCCAGCAGCCAAGCTTTGCAGTGCATCTGACTTCACCTGGCACTAACTGTCATCTGCTCTCTGAAGACATTTCTTAAATGATATAATGATGAATGGCACTTCTATTTAACAGTGTCATCCGCTCAAAATGTCTGTAACATCTGTTGCTTTGTTCCTAAGTTTCCACAAAGATGAAATAACTGAAGAGTGGCTGAGGAAGTGTTTGGGGTTTACAGAAGGGCTGCCTGCATTCAAGCTGCTTGGGTAGAAAGCTTTGGCTAGTTTCTCTGAGCTTCTGTGTGTGTTATCCTTGTGGAAGAATCGTTGCTACTTTCTCTTCTTTGTACCTACAGCATATCATATTAAAACAGGGAAAAAAGCCTCAGGAAAATACTGAGAACTTGTGATTTGCTGAAATACCCTCTTATGATTTACTGGCGGTTGACAGATTATGAATATATAAAGCTGTTTTCTAATGATTTTTTTTTATTTGTGCCTGATGTCGTAGTCAAGTTCTGTGTATTTGTTTCCAAAGCAGAGATCTAGAAAACGAGAGAGTCACAAAAAGCCCAACCTCAGAGGTGCAGTTGCTTGTGACTATTAGGAAAGTATGTTCGTATTGATAAATTCTTTTATGAAATTGTGATTGTTAAACTTGCAATAATTTGAATACCTGGGAAAACATAATTTCATTCTGGATTTCTCCCCAAGTTAAAGACTGAGACTTTCCCCTCCATATCAGCTAATCTGTAATTTGGGGGTTTTTGCACAGAGGATGGTCATGACATTTCTATGAAATTGTGACTAGCTGTCATACTTCACTTTTTAGCCTAACATGTCAAAGCTTCATTTTCTTACATCTTGTGCTGCAATTCACTTACAGATTTTTTTTTTTTGAGTGGTTTTAAAGACAAAATTAAACAGTGACTTGAATGTCTTACATCTGTATTGCCAGTTAAATTGACAAGAATCCACTCGTTCTTTGTTTCTAGAATTAAACTTTAAACTGATTGACCTACTCCAGTAATTTAAGTTTCAAAAGCCTAAGTCTTCATAATCTGTAGGACTTGGATCTAGTAACAGATGTTTAAATGCCTTTTTTTTAATCTCTTGCCCTATGTTCTGTATAGTGTGTCAGTATAAATGATTGACCGAGCCCTCAATTCTTGGATTAAGGATGACTTTTGTTTGTTATTACCTTAATGAATTCCAAGATAAATAAACCAAAAAAACTTCTAAGATATGCTGACATGACTGACTAGTACCGCTCATGTGACTTACTATTGCAGGACATGCATATTGTTTATAATCAGAGGTCCTCTATTATAATCTGACACACACAAACCCCCCCGCCCCCCCTGGTGATTTTCACTCTTCCACATAAAATGGGCTGCTTTCTCAGCCGATGTTGCTAAACGTTAGAACTCTGAGGTATGGTAGCTTGGAAAGTAATTGTATAAAATTTTGCTGTTTGGGGTTTTTGCATACCAAAAGAGACTTTTGGAGGTAACATAAAGCAAAAATTGCTGCTATCAACTTTTACTGTTGGTCATATGAAAGCAAGGTAGTGGAGTTTTTACCTTTTAGGAGAAGGTATCAAAATATGGGGGGAGTTAGGGATGCAGAATGGGATGTGCGAACAGTGACATATTAAGTAGCAGATTGAATTTTGTGTGCTAAAGCAGACAGTGAGGAAATGTCACTTTTTCTTTTAAAACATCATAGAGACAAGTGGCGATGTTGGTGACCTTATAATAATTGTTCTTGTTAGAACACTGACCTTCAGACTGGGAGATGAAGGTTTAAATCTCCTTTTTCAGACTGGGATTCAAGTTCTGTCTTCCAGAAGCACACACTAAACTTCTGTGTGCTGGGAAATCTTTACTTCTTCCTGTTGAAGTTGTTCCTCTTTGCGGAAAGAGGGGTGTGTTACCACTCTCTCAACTTTATCTAGCTGACCAGTAAAGGCAGCCATGGAAAAAGGTCTTAACATAGGGGAGGAGTTAATTATACGTGGGGGTTTTTTTAATAACAATTTTCTGGTTTGAGGTTGTTACTGTATTTTATCCTGAAGACCTGCTTTTTTGTGTGTATGAATAGTCTTTTGGGGAGTAAAATTTAGACCTCTTTGAACTTTTCTCTCCTCTTTAACTCATGTTCATTCTTGTAGATTATTATATTTTACAGGAAGGGCAATGCCCTTTTTTCTTTGTCTTTAAAAGAAAGTAGCATTCCCTACATTTTGAAAGGAATTGAGTAACCATTGCCTGACCAAACATTTAGAGGAAATGAGTGGAGGAGGAATGCTTAATTTGAGGATCCTATATGTGACTGAGGCATGAACTTTTCATCGAGTTTAGTCATATGGTGCAAACACTTCTAAACTGTTTCAAATTTTATTATGTTACTGTCAAGATGGAAAGAATTGTTGCCATGCTGAGGATTAGGGAATAGTGTGAACAAGGCTTTCCAGATGCACAGTTAAGATTTTATGTTTATAAATGAAACTGAAATTCTGTTTGTAAGTGTTGGAATTCTTTGTCGACTTAGATGTATTAAACTCAGTTGTTTAGGTACCAAATCAGCCATACTGGTTGAAGTACTGAGTTAGCTTGGTATAGACAGTCTTTTTAGGAAACCTAGGACAAGTTGTTCACTTTGGAGTTAAACATTTTCATGCCGGGAGACTGATCTGTGAAGTGTGGTACTTATTAATATGAACATCTTGGAATTGGAGCTCTCAGAGGAGAATTAGTATCACAGATTTGTGTTTAGTATTTTGTTACTCTTGCATTGTTGTTCTGGTTTGTCATAGCTCTATCTACAAAACGAGGTAGAGCAGATTTTAGATGTTTAAGTTGTTCTTTTTAGTTTAATAACAAAATGTTTTTCTGGTAAGTTACTTAGCTTTTTGGTTTTTTTTTTTCCCACAGCTTTCATCCAGTCAGATGGCATAATAGAAATGCTACGTTTCGATGAAGGAGACCTATTGCAGGTATGTAGTCTGAGTAAATCATCTGAACTAGCAGTGTATCTTTTTGATAACTGCTTTTTGAAACTCATGGGTGAGTTGATTTTTGAAAATAAGCTTTAAGTCCAAAAAACTTTTCGATCTTACACGTTGGTGTGTCCTGAGGTTCTGGTTCCCTGAGCTTTTGTGTTGGGAAACTGGGGAGTTTACCACAGGTTCTGTCTGGCCAGTTTGTCCAGGGTTTTTTTTCCTCAGAAAAACTGAGGAATGCTTTGTGTTTAAGACTCATCTTGATGTGTAGTTGGGATGCAATTGTATAGCACAACTAGAGGAACTGGGAAGTGTTGTAGGATTCCCAAATGTAAAGGCAGCTCTTGGGACCAAGTCGCCACTGGGTTTAAAGAAAGTTCAAATTAGTGCAATGAGGTAATTGGTGTTGCAAATACAGATGTTTCAGGTAAAATGCTGCCACTCGTCAGCTTTCTTTTCGCATGAGTCAAAAAAGATGAAAAGTTAACTTGAAAGAATACATGCTCATATTTTGAGATGATGGTACTAGTCAGGATGAAATACATAGCAACATGGCTTGCTACATTAGAGCTATGTAGTTCTGAAGTTCTATTGACTAGAATTTCATACAGATGTATTTTGTGAATTGTATTTATGTTGAAAATATCTTTTGTTAAAATTCCTTGATGTTAGTCCTCGTAGTTGAGAGGGAGGCAAGGAGAAAGAAAGCAGCAATTAATTGTTTAAATGATTAGAACACATGGCATGTGATTGTGTTTAACTTCATTAGTTACCAGTGCAGTGCTTGATTTACAGTTCCTACCTCCCATTTAGATTAGAAGACTCAACAAATGTAAAAGCTGTATAGTTCTGGGCTTGTGATAATATTTGTTTCAGATTTATGAAGGTATGTTTTCTTTTTCCCCCACCTACCTAACTTATTTGGGTTTTTTGCTTGGTTATTTGTTTGTTTTTTTCTTTCTTCTGCTTGGTCCTTAATGTAAATCAAGAATAACTTATTATAGATTTTAAGATTATAATGTAGAAGGGTAAGATCCTTCAAAATGATCTAAACTGGTGGCAGGAAAGGTTGCACTTAAAAACAAACAACCCAACACCACCACCACCCCAAAAAAAACCCCAAAACACAAACCACCAAACAAGCAAACAAAAAAGCCCCAGATTCCTCATTAACCAGTTGTTTAGATGCAATGTGCTAAACACATGCTCATAATAGATATCTCTGTAGGCTTATTTTTGGACATATAGAGTAGAATGGTGGAAGGTTTTCCATATAGTGGTCACAGTCTCAATTATTGCAGTCTTTGACTCACAGTGTTTCTTTAATTTGGATGGAGATACTACATGTAAGTATAAATATAAGAGAAAAAAATCACTAGGCTTAGTTTCTTTTCTTTTACATGCTCTGTTAGAATATATTTTGTTCAACACTTTTTGTTGAACATACATTTTGTTCAACGAGTCGTTTAATAAAAATGACAGACAGGTGTTGGCCCAATTTTTAAGATAAAAATGATATGGTTGAATTCACTTACCTACATTTTGGGTGTTTTTTTTCCCCAGGATTCTTTTTTTTTAAAAACTAATTAAAATTAATCTCACAAATCTGAAATTATCGTTCTTATTTAATTTAATCGCTATAGTTTTCAGGACAAGAAAGTAATGGTGCTGCTGTGAACCACCTCAATAATTCATAGAAAGATGGAAAAGTAAAACAGATTGTTAATCATTCCAACTTTATTGCAAGATGCAACAGAGAGAGGAAAATTAGTTTAAGTATCGTGGTGGGACAAAGTCAAGCAATTCTGGATGTTGTGCTGTAAACTTTGCAGAGCTTTGGATTGCATTTGTCTGCCACTTATCGTAATACACTGCTGAATATTTCATTTAAAACAAAGCAAGAGACAAAATTTCTAATAAATTGTTTATATTTTTTTTTATTATAGTTGTGGCTCGTAAGCCAAACATGCCTACGTAAGTGAAACCAGTTCCTTTTAATCAAAGTGATACAGCATGTTTTCTGTAGCTTTTCTGTAGTTTTCTGTAAAAACAATTTATTTGTTTTTTTCCTGTAGATTTTAATATGGTGACCTCTTGTGACTACTTAGTGCAATTTAAAAGTAAAACCAAAGCAAATACGTTGTTATAAAAACAGATTTACATCTTGTGAACAGCAGTTACTAAAGTTTTAAAGCTATTGTAATGTCTTTGAATGTTTCTCTTTCAGACTTTCTGTAAGTTTTCACAATTATTTGTTGATTGTAGGTCATCCTTCATTACAGCACAAATACGATGATGTAGTAACTCAGTATCATCTGATTTTTTTTAAAATATAAGAAATAACCAATTCAGTGCATAATGTGACTAATAATCATTGAAGTGTCAAAGCTATCTCCAGTCTTGGTTTATTCCTCCCCCCCTCAAGGAATTTGATACCTTTACAGTAGGAAGCAAGCCCTTTTCAGTTGCTTTCCAAGTAAGGCAAATCACATGCGGACTCTTACATAACTTGATCAGTGTGGATTCCTGCCACCTCCCTCCAGTTAGAGTATATCCTCTTGATACTGTTTTTTGTACTTATTTGGACTACATACTGTTGGTGAAACACTCCTTAAGTGTTTCAATCATAATTTAGGACTTTTGTAGTTTAAAAAAAAGTATTGGAAAAATGAGTTTGACCAGACTGTCTTAAAACAGTTATTTATGGAAAGAGCATAAATCTCATCATAAAATTTCAGTTAAAAACCCTTGCATTTAGTTAAAATAAACTGGCAATGTAAATTTCATTAGTTCATGCTAGTGGATAACAGTAGTAGAGACTGTACATTTTGGGTGTGGACTTCCAGTATGTGGATTAGAAAGTGGTACACCATGTAGCTTTGCCTGGTGTTTTAACAGAGCAAAAGTGAGAATTTTATTCTTCAGCATGCATATTTAGATTAAAGGTTTATATCTGAACAAATTTATGCTACTTCTGTCCATGGATTAAATTACAATGAGAGAATTTCCTAATTCTGTCTATTCTTCACGAGTCCCTTAAGGACTCAACAACTTTTTGAACTCTTAAAACAATTTATTTAGATCCTGCACATAGGGTAAGAATTGTATTAATGTAAACTGTTCATTGCTCAATGCAATGTAGTGTTTGGGTTTTTTTCTTCAATAGCAGGCAATTTGCAGATGTCTCTAATTGGTTGGCACTTGTTGTGGTTTAGCCCCAGCCAGCAACTAAGCCCCATGCAGCCGCTCACTCACTCCCCTGCAGTGGGACGGGGGAGAGAATTAGAGAGTAAAAGTGAGGAAATTCATGGTTTGAGATAAAGACAGTTTAATAGGTAAAGCAAAAGCCACGTATGCAAGCAAAGCAAAACAAGGAATTCATTTACGACTCCCCATGGGCAGGCAGGTGTTCAGCCATCTCCAGGGAAGCAGGGCTCCATCTTGCCTAATGGTTTCTTGGGAAGACAGACGCCATCACTCTGAACATCCCTCCACCCCTTTCTTCTTCTTCGTCCCAGCTTTATATACTGAGCATGATGTCATATGGTATGGAATATCTCTTTGGCCAGCCTGGGTCAGCTGTCCCAACTGTGTCCCCTTCCAGCTCCCTGGGCAACCCCAGCCTTCTTGCTAGCAGGCCAGCACGAGAAGCTGGACTGTCCTTGACTACTTAGCAAGAACTCAAAACATCAGCACATTATCAACATTTTTCTCATCCCAAATCCAAAACATAGCCTCACAGTAGCTTCTATGAAGAAAATTAACTCTACCCTGGCTGAAACCAGGACAGCACTTCACAGAGTAATAGATCTGTTTGGTTGGAAGGGACCTCAGGACATCACCCAGTACTTTCTTCAGGTAGTGTTGTGTGTAGATGGACTACTCTTGGCAGAGACTTGACTCTTCTGCTCTTAAAAACCTCTGGAGAAGTAACTTTCACAGGTTTCCTCTAAGTACCTATTTGTTTCATGCCTAAGCTGGTTTTGCTGCATCTTTCCTCTCCAATATATATTCAGGTTTTTGTCTTAGGTTTGTTTTGATGTCTTTATAATGATAATTTTGTACTAAAAGAGACCTATAGCTTCTTTGTGCAAATTTTTAAAAACACCCTGTAACATTCTTTACTGGATTTTTGTCTGTCTACACACTACTTAAAGCATAGCATTTAATTAGGACATTAGTGCTCTGAGGCTTTGAGAAAGGACAGAGTAGTTGTTTCCCTGTGTAATAACACTTGTTTTAGTAATTCGAAGAGAGTTGTAAATTTTTGACAGCATTTTATTTGCTCATATGGTTAGTATTTCACTATGCTCTCCAGGCACATTGTTTTCATTAGTGTACTACTGCCTAGTCAGTTATTCCCAGTTTTTAGATTTGAGCTCTCCTTCAGCTGAACTTCGCTTTGTCAGTATCAGGCCATCTCCTCCATGTGTCCTGATTATTTGAGCCCTTGTCCAGACCTGACAGATGCTTCAAGTCTCTGTCGACGATGTCATCTGCAAGTATTAGGAGTGCTGAAATAAACTACAACTGTTAATTTTAATAAATTATTCTTTCATGTTAAGCCAACATACTGTCTCACTTTTTGAGGACTGTATCCTGAAAAGTGAACAGTAAAGTAAAATTTATTTTTCACAGCAAAGTTTTCATTTGCTTTTAGTTCATAAAGAACTGTTTCCCAGGTCATTCTCTTTATTGTGAGAGCTCTTGCCTTAGGTATCTAATGTTTTCCTGCACAATGTAGGTGTGGCCACCATTTTCCAGAGTGAGTGATCTTCTATTCAGACTACATGTTTGGAAAGTACTTCTGCTTATCTAGTAGTATTTTTAAAGTAGCATATTCTTACAACGAAAAAGGAAAATGGTAAGACTCTTCAGTCAAATTCTCTTAAGATGAATCACTACACTTATCCTTACTGCAATAATCGTAAGTGTATGAAATGCTTTTTTACAGTGAACTCCTAGAAATTATTTTACTGATACTTACTGGTTTGTACAATAGCTTAAATGGGGGAAAAGAAAGCCTCTGTGGTTATAGATATGTAATACATATTTGCTGTCTTTGTTCATAAACTACTAGTCACAAAAGCTGCTAATGAGAATTACTATGGTCCTAAATGTGAAATAGGCAGAACCTTAACATGCCTTGTGGTGGCTTTGCAACGAGGAAGCTGCAGGACTGAATTACATGCATGGGAATCAGCAATGTTGATCTCTTACTGGAGGAATTTTAGTGTTTTCTGCATGATCTGTACTTCATTCCATGTGGCATGGTAAAGAAGTATCTTAATAGAAGTGGCAACCATTCGGTTCTGGTGTATCAGCAATAGCATTTTCAGCATGTAAAGTTTAAATGTATTTTTTTATTACCTCAAATTTTCATATTGTATGTTGACTTTTAAAAGAGTGTTGATATGATCTCCATTAATATCCATATAGCCAAACTGCTAAAATACAGACCGCATAAGGCTGTAATAAAGTCTCTAATAAAGCGGCTGGACCATTGACCTCGATGGGTGTACTCTACAGTACAAAGTTCAGCTGGCAGTCAGTTACCCATACTGGAGCTTGATACTGAGGACAAGACTGCTTAATGTTTTCATTAGCAGCCTGGATGATAGTATAGAGAGTACTCTCAGTAAGTTTATGGACGTTACCAAATTGGGGAAAGTAGTTGGTACAGTGGAAGGGAAGGCTGCTATTCAGAAGGACTTTGGCAGGCTGACAGGAACCTCATGACATTCAGCTAAGGCAAATGCAAGTCCTGCACCTGGAGGAGGATAACCCTGTGTAGCAGGACAGAGTTGGCAGTGACTGGCTAGACAGCAGCACTGTAGAAAAGACCTGGGGGATCCTGGTAGACAACCAGTTAGCTGTGGGCCCTTGTAGCAAAGCAGGCTGCCAGCCTACTGAACTGTATGAACAAATAAGGAGCCAGAAGATAAGGGGCCCCCACCCCAGTAATTGTTGGACTGCATCTGTGCTGTACTGTGTCCAGTCTGGGCTACCCCAGTACAAGGAAGGCACTGACATACTGGAGTAAGCACAGCAGAGGGATACCAGGATGATCAGGGGGATGGAATACTGCTGAGTAGTGCAGTTGACATGCCTGAGGGACAGGATGTCATCCAGAGCGACCTGGACGAGCTTGAGAAGTGGGCTCCTGTGAACCTCATGAGGTTCAGCAAGGCCAAGTG
The DNA here is from genome assembly GCF_964289735.1 of Phaethon aethereus. Lineage (NCBI taxonomy): Eukaryota > Metazoa > Chordata > Aves > Phaethontiformes > Phaethontidae > Phaethon > Phaethon aethereus. The sequence continues at coordinate 147,861,744 of NC_138575.1, forward strand.
CAGGGTCCTGCACCTGGGTTGGAGCAACCCCCAGTATCAATGCAGACTGGGGGATGAAGGGATCGAGAGCAGCCCTGCCAAGAAGGACTTGATACTGCTGGATGAAAAGCTGGACATGAGCTGGCGATGTGCACTTATAGTCCAGAAGGCGAACTGTATCCTGGGCTGCATCCAAAGCAACACGGCCAGCAGGTCGAGGGAGGTGATTCTGCCCCTCTACTCCGCTCTGGTAAGACCCCACCTGGAGTCCTGCAACCAACTCTGGAGCCCTCAGCACAGGAAAGACATGGACCTGTTGGAGTGGGTCCAGAGGAGGACCACCAAAATGATCAGAGGGCTGGAACACCTGTCCTGTGAGGACAGGCTGAGAGAGTTGGGGTTGTTCAGCCTGGAGAAGGGGAGGCTCCAGTGAGATCTTCTTGTAGCCTTCCAATATTGAAAGGGGCCTATAAGGAAGGTGGGGACAAACTTTTTAACAGGGCCTGTTGTGATAGGACAAGGGGTAATGGTTTTTAAACTGAAAGAGAGTAGATTCAGACTAGATATAAGTAAGGAATTTTTGACAATGAGGGTTGTGAAACATTGGCAGAGGTTGTCCAGTGAGGTGGTAGATGCCCCATCCCTGGCAACATTCAAGGTCAGGTTGGACAAGGCTCTGAGCAGCCTGACCTAGTTGAAGTTGTCCCTGCTCACTGCAGGGGAGCTGGACTAGATAACCTTTAAAGGCCCCTTCCAACCCAAAGATTCTGTGACTCTAAGATGTGTTTCTTCAGCCTTTAGAAGAGAAGACCCAGGGGAAAACTAATTGCTGTGGGCAGTGTAGAGTTAACAAGAGCCAGATTTCTCATTGTGTACACTGGAAGGTTGAGAGGCTTTGGAAACAAATTTCAGCATGGCACGTTCCAAACACATGTGAGTAACACCCAGTTACTCACAGAAGTTGCAGAATTTCTGTCTTTGGAGATATGCAGCACTCAGTGGCTCAAAGCTGTGAGTGACCTGCACTAACTAGACCTCCCCTGAGCAAGGTTTGACTAGACGGCCTCTAGAGCTTCTTTCCAATGTGTGTGATTTTATGAAAAAATAAAAGTCATCTCATTTCATTGCAGTTGCTTGTGAGCAGCTGAAGTCCTGCTGCTGCTAAGAAAAAACTGCAGTGTCGTCTTGTACAGAAAGAATTGCTGTCCCCAGGCTTTAGTTTAAAAGTAATTAATTGATGCCCAGGAGTAAGTATTGCAAAGCCAATGTCAATAGCATGTGTTGCATCAGCTGAAGTCAACTGATGTTCTTGTTTCCTTATGTGAGTTTGAGTCGTGAAAGAGCATGGCAAGAATGAGTCAGTTCAGTCCACTTTCAGCTACCTTCCAGATTACAGCATTCATTTTTTCATTACCTTAAGCAAGATATTCATCATTAATTATGTTTCTTTTAATTATGCTACTTATTATCATAGAGCTCATGGTTGCAGCAATGAAGATTTAAGCTGCCACCTACGTATCAGTTTTGTATCTGTCTCTCAACATTTAGTTGCAAGCAGCACATTGCTTTTCTACAAGAAGGAACCAGCCTTACTATAAAATAACAATATATAAAATGTTCGTACAGAATTAAAATAGAAAGAGTCTTTTAAGTTAGTGTGGATACTCCTGTGCAGGAATACAGAAAGCTTAGGTTGTTGAGAATTTTTGTAACATTAGAGAAATGTATTTGGTGTCCAGAAACCTCAGGTCTTGATTAAGAGGGCCTCCCTGCCCCCTGCCGTGCCCCCCCCTCCCCGTTTAAGATTTTAGGGCTTTAATTCAGTTGCTTAAACATAGGTAACCAGTGCTATTTGAGATGCCCTGGGATGTCCTGGACACCTACATGAACCTGGCAGATATGGCACAAGGCATAGGAGAAGCTGAGTGCCCTTCTGGATGTCAGTCTGAGACCAGGCAGGTTGCCCTAGGACATTAATCTCAAGTGGCAGTAGATGCCTATGTTTAGATGACTGAATGTAGTGCTAGGTAATATGACCTCTTACCAAGAAGTGAAGAATAGCTATTATAACAAACTGGTGAGACATTAAAATTAACCTTGTTGTTGTTGTTTGGTTGGTTGTGGTTTTGGTCGGATTTTTTGTTCTTGTTTTCTGGCTAAAGCTAGCAACCCATGGGTATGTCTTTAGAGACAGCTTTCAGACTGTAAGGTCTGCTTTTTGATTCTTCATGTGCACAAGATTGGTGTCTGGTATCATTCCACAGTTGTACTGAGTCTGTAAGGTGTGCTTTCAGGTACAGATTATCTGTGAAATATTTCTTGAGGATATGAGCCTCTGGAGAGAAATTGTTCTAAGTCTTGAAACTGGTATTGGCTGACTGCCTTCAAATTTTCTAACTCACTGTGTGCAAGTTGTCTCAAGGTCTTTATCCTGAAATACCTTTGGTTTATAGTTTAATCCTTCTAGGGTTATAGATAAGATGAATCAATGCATGCAACTGTTAGTAGCAACAGCCTAAATGCATATACGATCTTTAAATTAAAACAAAACAAAACAAAAATGTCATATATCTCTGATACTTGAAAACAGCCTTTTGGGTGGAAGGATTATAAACTCCCAGTACTGGTAAAAGGGATGACTTTTCTCTCTCCTGCTTCTCTTTTACACTCAGTTGTATATTTCTGCTGTTTTCTGTTGTGCTGACCTTAGTTTTTGTTGTTGGGCAGTCAGTTGGATCAGGAAAAATTAATCCAATTGAATTTTTTATCCCTATAACTTAGCTTATTATGTCTCTTGAAATATTAATAGTGTGCACATGCAGCCTTCTTCCTGATCTGTATATTGCAAGGTAGTATTTTGTTTTTTGTAATACTTCTCCTGTACAGATAAGACTTAATAAAATTTTCCTATAAATCGTATTTTGCTAATGCTGCTCTATTACAGATGTATCCTTTATAGGAGAAAAGAATAAACTGTGTTTATTAAAAGAGCATAATTTTATTTCTCTTTACCTGATAAACTGTCGGTATTCAACAAAACCCACACTTTAAATAGTGGATTGATCTGGTCCATGGTTTTAGTTCTTGGCATTTATGTTTGACATTTTTGTGGTGCAGTCACATAGGGAAAAATAGCATGCCAGACTTCAGTAATTTTACTTGAAGATCAAATAAAAAAAAAATTTAGAACATGTAACTGAACACATTTGTATGTTTTTGTTTACTGCACGACTCTAAAGATTGACATGTAATAAAAATGAGTTGTAATTATAGAAACTGCCACATGAGATTTATTTTTGGTTTAGTTCCATGATGAGCTGCTGAAGTTGGTATGCTATTTCTTTGCTCTTGATTGACCCTGATTTAAAGAAAAAGCAAAACCAAACAAAAACCCTAAAAAAAACCCCAATCCAAAACAAAAAAATGCACAACAAAATACCCACAAAAACCCCCAAACAAACCAAAAAGCAAACAGTCCCCTGCTCAAAACACAAAAAGTGTCACTGAAATGAATTTGTCTTTTTGCTTGTATTTAATAGACATCTGAAACCAAAAACCAGGCTTTTCCTTATATGCGTGAGTCTTTGATGGATTTTTGCTCTTATGTAGATTACAGATGTATGATGTTCTATCAAAGTGATTTGTGATTTTAAACTTTATGTACAGATATTAGACTGATGTTTTCATAGCAAATTTGTAATTTCAGAACATAGGAGGGAAAACTTGAGTGTACGATCAGCCAGAGAATTTAACTCCCAACAGTTAACTACAGCCATGGCTACATAATAGTTCAGCTATTGTCAATTAGGTGTATTCCATTTGTTTCTGTATTTTTCTGGAGTTAAATTTGATCTCCACTGCCCTCTCCCTAAAAGTTGGTCTTGGTGGAGTCTTAGGCTAGGACTAATATTAGTGGTATTGACTGCCAGTTACAATGCTTAAGAGAGTAGATAACAAACAACTTTCTCTACTGAATAATTTAAAACTTAATAGAATGTGCTCTGTTGTTAGAGCCAAAGCCAGTTGTCAAGGATGGGCAGTGTTGGTAATGACTATTTTGGTTGCCCTGTCATAGGATCTGAATCTGTTAGCTCCATCATCTGACTGCTAGGTAACTGCTGGCAATTTAATTAAGTGCTTTAGTTTTGTTTCTTTAGAAACATCAATTACTGAAAGGAAGGCTGTATTTAATTTTAGTGAATAATGCACTTGCAAGGACATTGGTAAGTAGTACAGGGTGTTTATACATCGGTTAACTTCATAGAGTAAGTTTGGTGGTTGTTGTGGTTTAATCCCAGCTGGCAGCTCAGTCCCACCTAGCCCCTTGCTCCTCCACTGGGATCAGGGAGAGAACTGGAAGGGTAAAAGTGAGAAAACTCGTGGGTTGAGATAAAGACAGTTCAATAGGTAAAGCAAAAGCTGCATGCACAAGCAAAGCAAAATAAGTTCATTCGCTACTTCCCGTGGGCAGACAGGTGTTGGTTGAGCCATCCCCAGGAAAGCAGGGCTCCACATGCAATGGTTACTTGGGAACACAAATGCCATCACTCCGAAAGTCCCCCTTTTCTCCTTCTTCCCCCAGATTTTAGTGCTGAGCATGATGTCATATGATATGGGATATTCCTCTGATCAGCTGTCCTGGCTGTGCCCCCTCCCAACTTGTTGGGACGGTGAGGTGATGTGGGAAACAGAAAAGGCCTTGATGCTGTGCGAGGACTGCTCAGCAATAATGAAAACATTCCTATATATCAGCACTGTTTGCAGCACAAATCCAAAACACAGCCCCATACTAGCTACTATGGAGAAAATTAACTCTCTCCCAGCATAAACCAGTACAGTTGTATAACAGTATTTCACAGGAACGCTGTCTCAGCAGTTTTTGGTTGTCTCCCTCCAGCAGGCAGGAAAGTCAGTGGTGTGAATGCACAGCATGGAAGAATGGAACTGGCGAAATCAGGAGAATGGCTTTAAATGACTGTGCTGTATTAAAAAAGAGAGGGATATATGCAGTTGTTTTGTAGGGAGGAATAGCAGATGATTTCAGTTAGAGAAAACACTTAAAATGGATTTGGGTCATTTTTGGTTACATCTGCATGACTGATTGTATTGCGTAGATCTTTAGATCCAAAACTTCATTATCAACACTTGGAGTGTACCACTGGCATGTTTCTGATGCATGTAGCAGAGCGTACCACTTGCACATTTCTGATGCATGTAGCAGAAAGCTCAAATTCTGAGATTTATTGAACAGTTTGCCTGTTAGCCTGGATCAGTGGGAGCTGGCTGTGGTGAAGATCAGCGTGCCTCTTGGCTGCAGTCAAATAACTCGGGCTCTTTAGTCCTTATAGGCAAGCACTAGTCTGTTATCTACTGAGTATGCTGTGCAGCATCTCTTGCAGAGCCCTCAGCCAGGTGTAGTCTGATGTGCTTTTAGAGAGAATGGGTACATCTGCAAGCTGTAGGCAACAGTTACATAGTTTAAATTAGAAAAAAAAAAATTAGAAAGGCAGACAGTGACTCATGGTTGTCAGATTTATGATAGAAAAGTAGATAATAATAGTATGTAATTATAAGTAGCTGTTTGAAGCTTATTAAAACTTTTTAAAATACTCAAGCAATACGTATTTTCTGCAGAGCTTATAAAATCATGCTATTGTGAACTAGAAGAAATCACTGGCTTAATGTTTTGAACAAATGCTTATATGAAGTGTTAAACCAGCTTTTGACAGTACAAGTCCTTTTTGGATGGAGAGAAAATATTTTCAGCTGATTCACTTTGATTCAGTTTCTTATCTATTTTTTAAGTTGAGAAAAAATTAATGGGTAGCAGTTTAAAACTGGAAGGTTTGCTCTTACCTTTCCAGTCTGAGGAAAAAATAAGGTATGGAAGGCAGAGGTCTTTTTCCTGATTTAAATTCTTTAGATTTTGGAGCTAATCAATTAACTTTTTAGGCAGTACTTCCTAGGAAGTTTTAAATACAAAATGTTTTGTATCTTAAGCATTCATCAATTAACTAAATTGATTTTAGATTTCTGCTTTCTTCTTTTTAATTGAATTTCTCTTACTATTCTGAAACAACTCACTGCAGATTGTAAGTACTTGCTTATATCTTACTGGAAATAGAACATGCAGGATGACATCAGAAATTAAGAAGCTGAAATAAAAGCTTATCAGTATGTGAGTAGTATACTTTAGCTAGGAAAACTTAATGGAAGGAGTTGCAAGGCAGTGTATTTTAATGAAAAAATAAGAAATACCCTGTTTTCCTAATTATGTTACAAATATAATACCTAAGTTTAAATGAAAGCTTGTTGAGTTTAAATGAATATTTGCTGATTTTTAAATTATAATAAAATTGGCAATATAAAACAACTTGTCTCATAACATTCTGTTCAGTGAGGAAAAACTGCACTGATCATGCTGTACTGCAAAGCGTAATTTCATGTGAACCCCTTCTTCCTGCGACATCCCTTTAGCAAGGCAGTCTGCCTCTCTGTTTCAGAGGTTTTAAAACAAAAAAGCTAATTGATGCTCTGCCTAGACATCTAAAATTACAAATAAATCCTCAAGTTACAAACAGATTAGCTTTGTTTTACAATGGTAAATAATACATATCCAGCTTTCTTTAGTTTGCTACAAATTGCAGGGTCATTAAAACAAATAGCTTTGTTTTAAATCTGAAACACTACTTAGATTTGCAGTCCAGAATTGATCCTTGGCATGAATCAAACATTGAAATTTTATAATTACTACTATTAAACCACTTAGTCCACAAATATTAAAGAAGTGTCTCCAAAAAGCAAAATAAAATACAGATTCTTTTGTTAGAGGATTTTTTTTCACTAAATTTTAAAATCATTTTAAGAAAAAAAAAACTTTTATCTTAGGAAAAACAAGAAGAGAAAGTTTAATTTGTAGTTTAAATAGAAATCGGTGAAGTGCCCAACCAAGGGACTTGATTTTAGTTCTGAAATGTGATATGAAAAAATTCGCATTCCCCTTGCAAACAAATGACATCCTTATACTTGATGTGAACTGTGTCAGATGGGCTAAAGTGCACCATAGGCTTTATCAGACCTGTAAGCTCTCTTCCCGCTCCCAGAAGATTATTCATCTTGGCCATGAAATGCCTTTAAGAGAAGGACTGAAATCCTCAATTTCATCCCCAAATACTGTGAGAAGACAGAAGTTTTCCATGCGCAGCCTTTAAAACCAGTTGGTGTTTCTTAGACAAGGGTAAACTGATTGGAATTTCCTAGACAACCTAACCTCCTTGTTTTCAGGTAATTAACTGTGGTGTCCAGCAGTGGTAGTAAAGGTATGAATAATAGAGGCTAGATCATTAGCAGGGAAGGAGATGAAGTTTCCTAATCAAATGGAGATTATAGCGTTCTTTGTTTTCTAGTTTCTTAAATTATACCTGTGAGATAATTGCTTGACTGTTATTTTATTTTTATATGCTTTTTTTGGTAATTTGTTTCTTACATGTACGCTAGGTCTTTCTTTTGCTCCCTACATTGTTATAATTTCCTGGACTTTTTTCCTCCTCTTAATAATCTTTAAGTTGCTGCTTATCTTACAGTTCGTAGGAGTTCCTACCACTGACCTGACTTCAGTTCTTGGCCAGAGCCAAACAGGCTTTTGATAGAGTCTTAATTTCTTTAAGTAATTAATTGGAAAAAGCTAATTTGCATTTTCTACTCCAGATCAGAACTTCTCCTTTTTTCTTTCAAGTTCCAATCTACTAACTTGTTACAGTTGCTGGGGTTCTTTTTCCCCCCACAGGAAGTATAATGCTGTCAGTGTCTTAAATTTAAAATTATATGTTTCTTTTACAGGCTGAGACAACTATAGGCCTCAGTTCTTACCAACAGAAAAGGTAAGCATGACTTTCTAAAAGTTTAATAAAGCCATCCTATTGTGAGATTTGTGCTATTCTTCATAAGAATAATAAAGTTCTACTGTAAACAAGATTAAATACAAATTGTGTAATTTTTCAATTATTTGTCTCATACAGAGGAAATTTAAACTCAAACGTAAAACAGTTTTTAATATTGGACAGCTAAATCACTTCATGTATGAAATAAGAAATGGAAGAATTCTTTAATTCACTTTGTAGTGTATACCACAGAGTAATTCTGTGTAAACAAAGAGGGGGTAAACTGAGACTCTGCTTGTAGATTTTTTTTTAAAATAATTTTAGTGAAGTTTTCTTGAGAAAGGAGTGGGTTTGTTTACCTGCTTGTGTCCTTTTGAAGAAAAACTTTATGATGTTAGTCTCAATAGATTCTTCCCTGTCCATATGTCCCATCGTCCTGTCCCCAAAGAAGTAATCTGTTACCAAAGGACTTTGCATGTATAGTATCTGAGGAGGAAAAAGAAGTGGCCTCTTCCCCCCCCCCCCCCCCCCCCCCCCCCCGGTCCCTGTTTTTTCTTCGGAGATTCCTCAAATATTCCTGTGTATTTAATGAATACGTTGAACAGTAATAATTAAGCTTGTTTCTTATACCATAGCATTCAACAAACTGTCATGTAAAGCATAGTTTATGATGGGTAAATACAGCTAGATGTTTTTCATGGACTGTCTCCATTTCCTTCTCAGGAAATTTAGTATAAGGATTATTTTTTAATTTCAGATAAACATATGAAAAGTTCTTGTTTTAGTATGCATATAATTGCTTCAACTTGGGCTTAAGAGCATTATGTTTGCAACAAGTTTTGAAAAAATCTTTGAAAAAAAGCAGTGTTTTTCGTGTTACACTTAAAAGCCATGATCCTATTTGTATCACTTGCCAGTCTCTGCTGCCTTCTGATTAGTTACAGACCTAAATCTTGCAACGTAAATCTCCTGAATTGTATGAAAATACTGTAGACTTTGGCTTAACTACTACTAGGTTTCTAAATACACTTGGAATTCAGGGTTTCAGGGGGAAAGAGTGAACATGAACGTACTGAAGAACCTTATGAGGATGTGGCAAGTCTTTCACTCCAGGTGAAATTAAAACATAAATTCACATTATCTTTATTGTGATAATGTAAAACAGAAGAGTTAATACTATGTGTTGAAACAAGGCAGTTGCTTTATATTTTGATCTGAAGCTTGAGGCAATTTGTGTATTATGGTAATGTGAATTTTGTCAAACTTGTATTACACAAACTACTCATTTGCTTTTTAATTAAAAAAGTTGAGCTTAGTCATTCTGCATAAAACTTGAAACTTTGTGATGCTGTACCTTCCCTGAATCTGTCATCTTTCCCTTTCCCCAGCAATGGAGGCCCCTCTCTGCCCTTCAGGACTTCTGCCCATTTATTTCTCATCTATGAAGTCTCTCAAATTAAACTTCGCACCTGATGCTTTTACTAAACTATTTGTTTTCTACTTGCCTGTTAAGAGTGGATTAAGCAAGTAGAATATGCATTTCACTAAACTGCTCCTATAAATACTCACTTCCAAAGATTTATTCAGTACTGGTTTCTCTGTTAACCACTTAACAGTACATATACACCTCTGGGTTTGTAACTGTACTGTAATAGGAGAAAGAATTAACACCAGTGAAGTTACCACGCATTAAGACTTACTTGAATTTAACTTTCCTGATTGTTGTAAACATACAAATTGTAACATTTTGGTCATGATAAAATGAAAATAGTTTTTTAAAGATCAAATTAAAATGATGCACTTTAAATAATTTGTTTACTAGGGGGTTTCCTCATTTTGCTATCTTAAACTGCTTGTGTGAAGCCCTGTGCTCGTTGCTATGTAGTGGACTCAGACTTTGCACAACAGTGAAAGAATCTCTTCAAATTCATTATTGAACTTCTCATGTTCAAAGACAAATAAGACAATCCTTAATGCTTCCGGAAGAACACAATCAAATCAAATAGGTTATGGAGCAGTATAACTAATACTAACTTCGAAAACTTCCATTTCCGTAAGCCAAGTAACTTATGCTAAGTGATCATTGTGTTCTTCCCTGTCATGGTTTGTAATATTAAATCAACTGGACTCTGGTCATTCATAACTCTCAAACAACACGAGTGGTTTAAGAAGCTAGGAAGTACCCCAGTTGTTATTTACCTGTCCTTCCTGCCAGGGCTCTCTCTCCTGTGACAGAGAAAGTGAACATGTGTGCCTGTGGCTCAGCTGCTGCAGTTCATGGTCCAGTGACTTATTTAACCCTGCCAGCAATGATGGGTTTGTACCTAGATTGTGAACTGGAGCTGTTGTGCTGTGGGTGTTTGCATTCTTCCACGAGCTGTTAGGGGATTGCAAAATGGTGGGGGACACAGCTGCAGACAAGAACTTAAAACAGCTGTAGCTATATGCTGCAGTATGTCAGGCAGATTGCAACTGTGAAAACATTAATTTAGGAATCACAGTTTAACTCTGAGAACCATGATTAATGTATTTTATATCTTGGGTGGAGTCAGACTTTATGGAGGTAGTTTTAAATGGAATGGTATCTTGTTTAAATCATTGACTCTCAATGGCAGAAAGGAGGTGCCTTTATTGGGACCCAGAGATTATGTGCAATTTTTTTGTCTCCCTCCCTCTCTCCCCCTCTCTCCGCGCCCCCCCCCCCCCCCGGTTTTACATGGATCTTTCTTTCAAGTATTTTTCTCAGTGATTTTTTTTCAGTGGCGTTGCTAAAAACTCTATGTTTCTGATCCACATGCTTAACTTCTCTAGATGACTTGTCTTTCATTGTGCTTATTAGAGATTCTGATATCTCCTCCTTGGTATAGCTTGCAGATATTTCTGCCCTATCTAGACAGTTTATTCAGTTCTTTGATCTGCTTTTTAACACTAATTGGGAGGAGGGAAATGAACTAGCCATTTAATTTGTTTTGTTCTTGCCCATGGTCAGGTTACAGTTCAAGTTTCTCCCTGTTCTTTCCCCACCCTTTCCCCAGACAACCCCCTCAGGAAATGTTAGCTTTGAAGTTTAACATCTGATATCATGAGTATGTTTTCCTGATACAGGGTTAATGTTGCCATAACTGAGCCAACCACTAGCTGGGTGTAGTTTATGAAAAACTTTTGTTGCTAGTCTTTTTATTCATCTGCACTTACAGCCGCGGCTACTGCCAGATACCAAAATGGCCAAATGTTCTGTGGGAGTTGACTTTCTCACTGGGGCTGTGTTTAATACCCATATTTCTAAAACAATTTTAACTATAAAAATTGAAATACATTTTCTGATATATGCAGCTCAACCTTATTTTTAGACATTGACAAGTCATGGATGCACTCAGGGAAATATGACTAGTTACTTATTTTTTAGCCAAAAATGGTCTGTCTTTGAGGTGGCTCTTTCAAGGACATTCTGGCACAAAAAGTACCCACTGTGAGGTATTTGCCTATTTGTCATTTAAAGAATTCACATGGTTATTTTTGGACACACTTTCATTTTATTTTGTGGTAATAGAAATAACAAACTAGTGGCTTTCTAAGAGTTTGTGTTGCTAAATAAAATAATGAGATCTCTTGCTATTTGACAGTTTAATGCCATCGTCTATTTCTTGACAATTTATGGTACAGGAGAGGAAATGAAAGTCTTTAAACATCTGGTAAAGTAATGTGGGAAAAATAGATGTAGAGTAATGCTTAGATTTGAATTTTCCACAGTAGCAATTAAAGATGGTACAGATAAGACTCCACAGAGCACATACCTCCTCCAGAAATCCCAGAATCAGCTAGAAAGGTAAAGTGAGGATAAAGAGTAACAATTACTACCCAACTTTGCAGAAATCTTTAAACACTATATTTGACAAGCATTTTCTTCATCTCCAAATGCAAAAATGTGCATTTATTTATTTATTTAAAATTATGAGTGCCTAGTACTCTGTGATAAATGGCAAAATATTATAGAATTGCTGCAGAATGTCCTCAGAAGAAAATTGTGTCTCAGCACAGAAGGATATCCATATCACCTACAGTCTTTCCAGGCATTGATATTTTGACCATCTTTATAACTGTGTCTGGACTAACCTTACTTGAGACATGAAGTTGCACTTCAGTGAATTGCATCTGGTCGTAGGTAGTTTCTGGGTAGTAGCACTACAGTAGATGTTTCAGTAGTTGAGGTAAATGCCCTCTCACTTGGATGACAGAGTAGGTGGTCCGGCGAGGATAATGATTGTATCAGGGAATATGTGTAGTTCACTCTCGAGTCTCATTTTTAAAATCAAAATTCTTGAAGAACAGGAAAAAGTGTTGGGACCATCTTAAATAATTTTCAGGAACTAGTAATTCCTGAAACTACTTAGGTTCAGATGGCTCCTGGCCAATTCTTGGTCTGCTGGAGCTTGTTGGCAGATATCCTCTCTCATTCTGGCAGGTGTCCTCTCTCATTCAGCTTCATCTTTTCCTTTTTGTGTTGTTCTTCTTGAATTTGAAGGTTAGGAAACTTGGAGGGGTAGGGAAAGAAAAATGTTTAAATTCTGATATAAGACTAGGACCCGTAGCTCTACACATGTAGAATAGTAATTAACTTAAATGTCATTATGCTGTAAAGTTGCCCTACCCATGGGTGTATCCAGCCTTCAGTGGGCAAGTGCCCAGCAAAGCAGACATTATCATGATTTTGTAAGTCTGCTGCAAGTTGACTCATGTTGGGCCTTTCAGTAGGCAAAGTTTGGGAATTCCAATATTGCTTGTTCCCATTTGAATCGTATTACAGTTGTTACTTTTATTATAATAGTTGGCATTCATTATGATGTAGCTGCCTGTACCAAACTTTAGCCATTTAAAGACTGTGCTGTGTAAATGGCTATCCAGGATAATATAGCTATACAGTCTGAGAAAATGTTGCTTAAACTTTTCATGTATATGGAGAATCGTGTATGTCCTGATTGTTCAAGTTAGGTCAAGTTACTCTTGACTGCATTTTCAATGCATTTGAAATAAAGATCTTCATTATAGCTTCTGTAAATACTGTAAATATTTATGAAAACTTTTGTATAAAAGGAATTGATATGTCCTTTTACCAATAATTGCCAACAAAAAAGAGGTGCTGGCTGACTGCTCAGAGTTTGAAAGTTGGAAAAAATTGACAGAACTATTTTAAAAATCATTGTTGAAGAAGAGCAGTTTCTGTTTATGTTATCTTGACAATGGAGGTACATGAGCTTTTTGTCCTTTTCAGGTTAAAAATGCACTAAATGTGGGTGGGTTTTTTTTTTTTTAAATTGGACCATAAACTTTGAGAAGTGAGATGACCACTTTGAAGACTATCAACTTGTTTTATCCTTTCAAAATATCACTGTTAGTATAATTTTCGAACTTTATTCTTTTATGTCTAGTGTCTCTCTAAACTTCATTTTGTTGAGCACTTATTCCACAAGGTTTGATTTTAGCCTGAGAAGGTATACCCAAGCGCTCTCATTTGACAACTGAGTCAGAGCAGTACTTAATAGTAGCAAGAATTGTAATGTTCTGTAGATCTTTATACAGTTCTTCCTATTAGTGTCTTACACCTTTACTTCTATTGTTTTGTGATGCATATGTGTGTGTATATATACATGCATTGAGTGCAAACTGAAGCTGACTGTACTATGCCTACTGTTGCCCCAATAATGTTTTACTTTCATTATGTGGATAAAGCTATTTTTAACGACTAGGCTCTAAGTAGTATTGAAGATGCTTCGACATCCAAACTTAGAGAGCTGTAAATCGATCAGCATGAATAGATTTCTCTATTACACATATATTATACTTGAAGTGTGAAGATTCAGTTGTAGAGTACTAGAGTGAGTGATTGAGATGTATTTTTATAAAAAAAGCTGTTGATTTGTTATACTGTTGTCATTGCCTAAATCTGTGCTGTTAGAGAATACAGTTACGATTTCATACCCTATTTGTAAATTATTACTCCTGTAAATAGCTTCTTTGTTGAAATGGTTCAGGAATATGGAAAGATACCTGAGTTTGATCAATAATTAATTTTCCTGGAAATACTGAGTTCAAGGCCTCAGCTCTCATAAGGTGAGCCACATGGACCTGTCTGAGGACATCTTCCATCTCCTGGGTTCTTCTTCTCTTGAGGCATAACTGGGTGCTTCTGCTGCCCTGGCTGGGTTTGTAGAGCAGCTTTGCTTGCCCAGGACACAGAGCTGCAGCTCTGTCTTTGGGCATCTAGGATTGTTTTATGCAAAATCAGAAAACAAGGATCTAAAACAGGAGTGCTATTTTAATATCAGTAACAAAAGCATTTAAATTAAAACCATTGGTCTTGAGCCATTCTTTAGCCTTTCCTGTTTATTTCTTTTACGTTATTGTTTCCCTGTTTTATGTTTTACTGTATAAATATGATTTTTACTGAGCCCAAAATAAAGTGTTACTGAATTACAGAGTTACTTCAGTGTGGTCACAATCACATCATTCTGAATAAGAAAATGTTTCAGTCAATGCAACTGTTTTTTTTTCTTTGTAACTTATGTTGTGGATTGTTGATTGTGCTCTATATAACTGTACTGGTAAAATAAGCAATAGTAGAGAATGTTTCCAGATACTTTGTGATCTTCATTGCTGGATTGGTTGAGTGGTATTTAGGTTTTAGTCTTCATCTACCAGCATTCTCCTGAAGAGTTCCCAGTGGGACGTTAGTATAGGCAAAGCTAAGGAATGTTTCTAGAGCAGAGTCACTGTCTTCTGGAGATTATGAGCTTTTAACAGTATAGACACGGACTGTTTTCTCCCATGTGGCCTCAATACCATCAAATGGGTCTGAGATTGTTTATGTACTAGTGTAGTTGTAGTTAGAGAAACTCATGATGTGTATGTAAATGACTGTTAGACCTTGAGGAAGGTGTTTGAATATTGCTATGAAAGATAATACCTGTTTAGCTTACTATTTCACTTAGCCATCACTATATAGAGGGAAACTGCCATCACTATATAGAGGGAAACTAATACTTCAATTATATTCATTTCCAAGATTTATACTCTTGCATAATCTTTCTTGGAGACACCACATAATCATGTAAGCGGCTGGTAAAATTACGGTATTCTGACTGGACTAGTTTGTCAGGCTGTTTCTTCTTTGGAATTAGTTGCTCTATTATTAATATTAATGAACATTTTGCTAAGAAAGGGCAATTTGAGGTGGGAAGGAAGCAAAAATATATCATTTAACAGTATCTTTTACAGCATTTTAATTTTTCTTGCAGTGTATCCCTATATCGGGGAAATTGCCGACCTCTCCGGTTTGAGCCACCAATGCTGGATTTCCATGAACAGTAAGTTGAAAAGTCTTCTGACCTGTTTAGTTAGACAAATAGAAAAAAACATCTCAAGAGCATTTAAAACTGATGGAGGAGGTTGTATACATAAATTAAATTGATAGATTGCCCATAAGTGTAGCTGACCTATGTGTTGCAGAGAGCTGGTGTACTCAGTCTTAAATATCATGTAGCGACCTGTCAGCAGCCATGGTTTTGGTAGTGTAGGTACTTGTACTTACTTTTTAAGTACTTGTACAGCTCTGCACAGTGGAAACAGTTCTAAGTCTAGAACTTAATGTACTGAGGTGAGGTTACCTTTCTGCTTGTACATAACCCATGTCAGAGAGCATCTACTCTAGTGTGTCCATTTTACAAATGCTTTGGTGGCAAAAAAACTTTGTTGGTACATCAGTAGATGTAGAGAACAGTAGTTCTCTATTAGAACAGTAGCGTGGAGTTGTGAAAATACAGCTTCAAGGACAACAAACAGCCTCCAGGAACCTAGCTCCATGCTCCACCCTGCAGCTGCTGTTTCGATTCTCAGTGACTGAAGGTAATGGTTTACAGCAGACTTACCTGTGGCTTCTCTAAAAGACAAAAGAAGGGGAGGAGGAAGGACATTTAACAATTTCAACAATGTACTTGTTTGTAACAAGTTCTTCTGAGAACGACTTCAGTCTTTAGTTTCTCTTACCAGTAAGTGGTTACTGTGTATAGGTAGCTACAATCATTCTTCTTACTAACAGTCAAGAGTTGGTGTACATGGATGCTGCCTCTGTGCATGATTGATGCTTTGACACAGTGTAAACTGCAGTGAGGGCATTTCAAACATTTTGTTAACAGTTCAGCCTGGAAGAAAGAGAATGGCCCAGGTGTGCCTTAGCGCAGTATTGCTTCCCCCATCCTCAGGCAGCACTGCTGATGGATGAAAGGCTGCTTTATTTACAGATAAACCACAGATTATTAATAAAAAATATAGTACCCCTGGTCTGTAGGAAAGACCATTGTACAGTGTGGTGACTACAGAGATGTGCAAGGAAGCTTCAGTGTATTGGCATGGTGTATACTTCTGTTTCTGAAAGAAGAGAGGATTTAACTGTGTATTGTTTGCACAGAGTAGTTTTCCAGAAATAATCTTTATACAAAAATCCCAAACATAATGCCACTAAATAGTAAAGCTATATGAAAACGCCTCATTTTATGAAATTTATTTGTGCTCAGTCTAACAAAATTGTAACTTTTACTTCTGAGTAAAGACATCGTAAATCACTCTGTCCCTTATTCCTTCAAAATTTCAGAATCTCTAGCTTTTGATGTTGCGTGTTTTTGTTGTTTGTGTTTTTTTTTTTTTTTTGTAATAATGAATGTAATCATGTAATGATGAATTTACCTGCTGTAGTTTAGGTCATAATCTCAGGCAGAAATTGTCTATGGATTTATTAAAACTTCAGTAATATGTCAAAAACAGTTTTAGAAAAGGTTTAGATATGGATCCATAAAGTTCAGTTTCAAATCTGTACTTAGGCATTTAAAGTGAATCAACTCCGAGAAATGCTGAGTAACTCAACCTTATGGTGGGAACAAAACTGCATGTGCCAAGCACCTTGGAAGTCAAATAATGCAGATTTAAGCTTTTAGCTTGTTTGCATTTCAAATAGACAGGGTTTTCACATTCAAATTCTGACCTTTCTTTCTTTGTTAATAATGGATTTTAGGAAAGGCATAAAATGCATATTTAGTTTCTGAACAAGTATTGTACCTAAACAGTGTTTTGTTAATAGGTAGCATGTAGCATTTAGTAGAGCAAGCTTGTTCAAAGTTCGTATTTATACTGAGCTATCATCATGTGTCATTCCTAGGCTAAATAAAGTTGCAATATTTAATTTCAGTTGCAAGCTAACCTGTTCTTCCTGTGAAATTTTTGGTCTGCCAAGAGTGTTTGGCTTTAATCAGGTGTTTCAAAAACATTCCAACTTAAGCAGGAATAATATTTATTAAAAGTTATTTTATCTAGGGATCTCACAAAATCAAAACCAGTATTAAGTTGATAAATGGGTGCTGTAGACACACTTCCTGTGTCCTACATGGAGATGAGAGTACAATGGCCTTACACTTCTGATTTATAACAGTTCAGGGTTTTTTTTAATGCTGCTTTAATATAAAATAAACAATACCATATCCTACCACTTTGAACGCAGTCCAGGTAATCTCACATTTATCAAAGGACATACATGCTGTATGTTAGCATATGCAAATCTTTAGCTCACTTGAAGAGATCCCAAAAGTTCTCCGTATACATTAAGCCTCTGGGAGTGGGGTGGAACTGAGGCAGGTTCTCCCGTATCACTGCTCCAGGAAACTGCTTGGACTAAGTGGAACACTCATTTGGTTATTTAATGTGAAAGCCGCCTCCTTGTGTTTCTGAAGCAACACCAGTCTTCCTCTGGAACCAATTCTGCAGCATGTTGGATATTGGAGATTCAGGGCTTTAAAGAAAACAAACAAGCAAAAAAACCTCCACCTGCAACCAACTCCACAACTAGTGACCTTTATTCTTAGCTGCTTTCTGTTCCTTGTACTCTCTCTTTTAATCTGTTACTCTCCCCTGTTGTAATGGGAATGAAATAATTCAGATGTTCTAAGGTGCAAGCACTAACCATTATGTCATCTTCCATAGCTTTGGGAGTTGGTTGCTCAGAGGCTATTTTGGCAGAACAGGCATTACCTATATGGCTGGCTTTGAGACGTTTCTTCATGTTAAAGCTCTTGCAGGTGGCCCATATGGGTGAAGACTGAAGAATACTGTTGTGGGGCAGTTTATATTCAGTTCTTGCACCTGCTTTGTGGGGGAACTTGAATCTTCATAGATCTTGATACATTGCCGTCATCTGTGTTAATTCAACTCTGACTATATCAAAAGTAAAGTTTGTAAGTTCTTTGCAATTAAATTTTTGGTAGAAGTAACATTTGGTAACAGAGCATTTGCGTACTGAGTATTTTAGGAAAGTAACACAATATAAGCTAGAACTACTTACCATCAAAATTTTAAAATGTGGGATTATTTTAAAGATTAAGTTGATATCTTGCCTCTGCCTCAGGGAAGTGATTGGTAACGTATGAAATGATACTTTTAAGCAAAAGTAATAGTTTAATCCTTCATCAACATGTGCTTCTGTGGTGAATGGAGGTTCTTGCTTGAGTAGATTTGAGCAAAGTCCCATTCCCTAGACAGAATTTTCTTGTTGGTAGGACAGTATTCTGAAAATCTATCTTTTGGTTTTCTGTTGATAAACGATCTTGCTTTGCATTTCCCTTGAAATGTTTTCCTTAGGGTTTTTTTTTTTAATGTTTTCATGTTTCTTGTTTCTGAGCTCTGGTATTTGGCAGGATATTCTGTGAAAGCTTAAGCTGCCCTTGAAAGCAATTGCTTGGTAATGTTGAAATATTTGAGAGCACCTTGCAGGTCTTGAGACCTTATGTTACTTGCAAGAACAGAAGAGGATGGGAAGTTTACCAAATTGGTCTATTTTCTTCAAGAACTCGAATAATATTTTAACAGTAAATAATGGAGAATTTTAGCAACTAGAGAGTTTATCCAAATCGCTAGTTTTCTTACATTTTAAACAAGTACAAATGGTGAAAGGACCTATAAGGTACCTATAATGTGCAGCCAAATGTTTACACAGTACTTTTGATACACTTTTAATGTGTGAGTGTTTGAGATTGTTGGAATTTTGAAAAAAAGTTGCAAAATGAAATTTTGATTTCCCTTGGAGTTTAAGTGTAAGAAAATATTGAGAGTAAATCGACATTTAGTCCAGATCGACCTCTGTTTGTATATCATACTAGGCTGCAAAATGCTAATAAAGCAAAATAGTTTATTACAGTCTTAGCTTCATTCAAATCACAGTTGGTGACACAATTGTATAAGACTACGACTGATGTTTTGTATGTGGGGTTTTGCTAATTGTTTGGAAAAGGTATGATTTGTTGTATGGGGTCTAAGTTAGATTCCTAACATAAAATGGGGTGTTTGCTCCACTTATGTTGCATGTTTTTGTCAAGTATAATATAAAAGTTCTTGATTTGTTAAAAGCCAGTGAAATCTGGAAGCTAAGAAACAATTGGTCTATAGGCTAGTGCATATAGAAAAAATACTCTTTTGCTTTTCCAAGTTAATGAGACACATTGACATTCTCAAACTTATGTGCTTCAGTTACTTTAACTTTGGTTAAATAAGCAACTTGCCTGTGTCATTCAACCTGTGATACATATAGTTTCATGTGAAGCAGGAAGAATGCTCTAGTCACTAATTCTCTAGTCTTGTACATCATGCAGGCTGCCTTCACATAAGGAACGAGCATTTTCTTCACAATGGGGTACAAAAGGCATTCCCTTTCAGTGTCTAGAGGTAACCTTGTACAACCAGTTCGCTTCATTTCATTAAAAGTAGCTGGATACATTACAAGTCAACACCCAAGTTCTTATTGTTGGAGCTCACTATCTCTGACCTTCTGACTGGAGAACCATCTGCATTGGTTCAGGAAGTTCCCAAGCTGCATATATTTAGAGGCTAGGAGGGTTTTCTGGGTACCTGGCTTTGTATGCTTTCCACATTATTACACTTTCGCTTTCTAGGCATCTGCTATTCACTTCTTTCTGATACAGGATACTGATTTAACCCACGTGAAACTTTTGATATGCTGTGTGACAACTGGTCTTACAATTGTTTCAGCGGTTGCCAAAGATGCTAAAAGAAAAAAATACTTCAGGGGAAACATACTTGCTCAACTCTCAAATTTATAAGGAATTTACCTGAATTAAATCTTGAGTATATTTACCTATATTCCCAGGATTCCAAAATCTAAGTGGGAAGGTTTTGGTTGACTTCCAGTCTCATTAGAAAGAATAGGAGATGGAAGAGGAAGAACGTATCTGCTGAATTTATATCCTTTGCTTTTCAGTAATGGATTTGTGTCAGTTTTTGTAAATCAAGCAAGCATTTTATAGAGGTGTCTAAACTATATGCAGTAAGAAAAAATATAGTTACTCTTTTTAAAAGAGCATTTCCTCAATCCATATTTGTTTCACAGGGAGTAGCTAGATATGTTTGCAAGTTAAGTTTGAGCCAATCACTCAAGGACTCATCTCCCCAACTTTTTGCAGGAGCTGGTTTCGTTTGTTAAGAGAATCTACCTCTTGACCTCTAGAGCAGCAATGAATTCCATTACAAAGATATGTGTACAATACACTGCAGATACTAACTCAGACTTTGGAAAGAACTGAGTTGCAGTGGTAAAGTATGTGAACACAGGCTTCTTTACCCATTTGAGCAGACACTCACCCCTGTTAATTGCCATCTACTCAGCTAGGTTGTGGTATCTGTTTTCTGTCAGTGTAGGTGGACCTAGCATTATGCAGAGACAAAAGATTATGAGCAAAAGTCTTACGTGCTTTGAGAGGTCATGTTTGCCTGAAGGTGTGTGTCTGTACCAGCTTCTTGCAATGAAAAGTGCTTGCTGTGTCTGCTCCAGGAAATTCTGTTGTAAAATTTAGCACCAGGTAAGACTGTACTTGTGCAGATCATTGTGGCTTCATAATTCGCAGCCTGGAGAGCACCCCTTCTGTGATTATTGCTTGGCATGTAGGTCCATTAAATGTGTCTGGTGCACACTGTTTTGCCTGCATTTTAGATGGCAGAAAAAACAAGTGAGGTTTCTATTTCTGTAGATTTGGCTAACATCAAGCTTCAAGAATATAAGGAAAACTGTGTCTGAGTAAAACATAATATTGGACTCATTGTTTCAAAATCAGAATGGTCAACAAAATAATAAAATAAAACATAGTCCTAGCAACAGAATTCCTTTTTAGTGACCTCTGCCTTTATCACCTATAATTATACTGTGGTGCTTTCATCTGGAATCTGAAGTTAGTGAACTGTGATGTCTGTCATGGCTGCTTCCCTACTAGTTGTTTTTATAGGCTTTAGTCTCTCAAATATACTGTCTTATGTTCCCCTCTTTTCAGAACTGGAAAAGCGTGAAGCCTTAAAAGATTGTTAATATGTGAAACATTTCCTGGGATAATGAGTTTTACTTCCAAACTACCTTTCTGACAGGAACAGGCTGGCACTTCAGTATTACCATTTCATTCCACAGTTTTCTTGGCTTTGTGGTGTTTCACATGTTGTGCATCATAAAAAGTGTCACTTAAGTCAATGCTGATCTTAGGTTATCAGTACACAGCTGGTTCTTTGTAAAGACCACAGGTGATATGCTAGTCATGTCACTTGCTCACATGTAATACAGTGCTTACATCTACCTCATCTTCTCGTGCTTCCTGCTCTTGTGGTTGGCAGGAACTGTTCTGCTTGATTCTTGTTTTTGGCTCTTAAGCTCCTCTTGTGAAGACCTGTTGGAGTGCATTGTAATGGAGGAGAAGGAGGATGGTTTCCCCTTCTTGGGGAGCTATGAACATGCTCTGGGGAAGAGAAGTATCCAGAAACTGCACTGTGGCAAGCAAAAGAGATGCATCAAGGTGCTGGCAGTATGTCTTCCACTGAGGAAAATGAGAAATGACAGTGAGAACTAGGGAACAGATAGCTGATCCTCAGGAGAGACTGAAAGAGCTTTCTTCAGTGTTGGAGGAGTTGGACTACTTTATTTCCTTTTTTATGTGTTGATAGAATCAGAAAGTACTTGTTTAAGGCATGACCACTTTCTCTAAGCAATGAATTCACTGTGAAACTGCTGACTGTTATAAAACCTTGCTTATGCCTTTCACGGTTACCAAGCAGGTAAAATACTCAAGCCCATCTGTACTGATGTCAGTGAAGGAGTGTTTGAAGCAGTAAGTTTAGAACTCAGGGGATGCTGGGTAACTCTGCATCAGCAGGCATTTTCCTCGCTTGTTCTTTTGTGAGTGTTTTGTTTGGGTTCTTTTTTCTTGCTGTGGTTGGGGTAGAGATGGGTAACATTGGAGGGCTGGTGCTCATTCAGATTCCTCTGGTCTGATAAGCTTTTTCCCTAGCAAATGGAGAACAGGTGTATAGGTTTGATTCCATTGATCAACAATGTAACAGTTACAGCAGTTAATGCAAAACACCACAGCTGATAAACCATTTCCCTTTCTAATCTCCCCATGTATACTGGCACCAGATATGAGTACTTTTACATTATGGCTGAACCTGGATGTTAGGTTTTGTATGGCTTTTAAAAGGTGAGGAGAGAAATTGTTGTCTTTGTTTCTAATTAAGTTAGAGAAGTCAAAATGAGATTTTTTTGACAGTGAAAGAAGGATCAAGAACAAGTGTTTGCTGATGGAGACATGAAATTAGGAGGACTTGGTAAGATGAGTGAAGAGATTTACAGTAGTAGAGTGCAGATATATTCCACTGTTGGTGATGATGCAGTTTATTGAAGGTTAATAGTTATATCTTTGAATTGCTATCAGTGTCTTTAGCATCTATCTGTTTAGCCCATGTTTCATAAGTAGGAGGTTCTGTCTGTTACCATAATCACTCTGTACATTGTGGTATAGTTTGATTACTGTCACTAAATCCTCCATTCAGTGCGACGTTTGATTTACAGCAAACTTATGTTGCTTTATCTATTGAGACACACCCACACCCAAGTTGAAATACTCTGCAACTACAATAGTGCTTATTAATTTGGCCTGTTGAAGTTAACTGAAGATGGCAGAACAACTGCCTGTTATTGGTCATCATCGCTTCAGGTACTACAAATAGTAATTCTTACCAATAGTTTTGCGGTCCTTGCAATGTTTGGAGCAGGTGATATGGGAGGGAGGGCTATATGGAATTCGTGTAGCGTGAAAGTTAACCATTTTGAATTCCAAAATTTAACTTGGAGCAAATTGTGATATACACGCTTTATTAGTGCTTTGGTGCTGATGCTTAACACCTGTGTGTTAAAAGACATGAAAATAATTCTGAAGAGATACCAAATTCTGAAAAATAAGTGGTGAAACAAAAGCATTTGTTGTTACATCAGCTGTTAAGCAAAACAAAACAAGCCTAAAGCTTGTGTGGAATAATTTGTTAGCATGTCTTGTTACTGAAAAAGTGTGCTGTTTAACTGTTTGACTTCTGTGTTTCAGACTTCTTATATTTTTCCTTAAGGTTTGAATTCAAATGCAATATACAAATAAAATAGTTGTTGCTGCACATGTCTGTGTACTTAATTCTGTAGAGCATATTAGAAAATATAATACGAGAAAAAATCCGGGTTCTGGGTAAGACTACTTACGTTGTACCTGGAAAAAAAATGTGCTTAGACTTTTGTCTAGAGTGTGTTCTGTTTATTTTAAGTTGCTGTGCGTAACCTCTCAAGATAATTATTTAGAGGTTGTAGCACAGGAATAGATAATTTTGCCTCTTCTGAAGTAAAAAACCTGAAAAGTAGAATTTCATTTTGGATAGGTGTTATTTTAGAGGATGATACAATATTAAGTAAGCCTTCAAGAAAAGTAATCAAAATAATGGAAAAGATGTCAACTAAGTAATTCTTCAAGGTAGAATTTACAGATGTTACTTGAAAAAAACATTTAATGCAACATTCTATCATTGCCAGTGTTCATCAATGCTATGTTCCTATCTGGTGTAATGGGACAAAGCTCAATGCTCTATTTACTAGAAGTCTAATGCTTTAAAAATATTCTCTCTTGACAGGCCAGTCGGAATGCCAAAAATGGAAAAAGTTTACCTACATAACCCTAGCTCAGAAGAAACAATTACATTAGTATCAATATCTGCTACAACATCACATTTTCATGCATCATTCTTTCAGAATAGGGTAAGTTATTCTGCTTTCTCAAAATGAGGTTTTCCATCCCCCTACCCACCCCAAATGGGAGCTTGATTTCCCTCCCTTCTTCAAACGAGCTACTTATTGCAATAAATACCTAAAAGTATTAAGACACTGCAGTTCTCGATCCCATGTCAGTTACCCAAAAATTTGAACTGATCACAGAAACACACACAAACCCTACTAGAAAAGAAGGAATGAAATACTGCATAGGACTTCTGACTATGTTGGAAGTGTGTAGTGTAACTGATGGTTTAACAGCAGATCTCCTTTGTGGCTGAAGTGACTAAGCGTACATTGCCTTAGAGCACCTACAGGAACAGGCTGTTCTTATATTTTTTTCTGAAAATTGTAAGTCTGGTGAAGTGGTGTTAGTGTGAAGCAGTTGCTCTGATACACTTATAACTACCGCAGTCATGTTACAGGAATTTGCAAGTTAAAAAGCATGGTGTCAGCAGGGTTAATTCTTAACCACATTACTGTCAGATACAGTCGTCCGGTTTCAGTTTTGTCTGCAGAGCCTGTGGCTTAGCAGGGGCCATGTAAACACTAAAAACTTCAAAACACCTGTCCATAAGGAGCCTTTCTCACGGAAGTCTTGTAGTAATTACCTTTCTCCAATGTTCTGTAAACTGTCAGTCCAAAATATTTCTATGATAAGCTGAAGTTCAGACTTCAACATAAAAATTCAAATAAAAATGATCCTGCACTAGGTAATAGTTGCAAAATATTGGTATTTTTATTATTTTATTACACATTTTTATTTGTCTAAAAATTCTACTCTTTTTTCCAAATCTGCAGTAGACTTTCGAACTTCAGTTTTGCATAAGGGACACACAGATATCATAGAATCATAGAACAGTTTGGGTTGGAAGGATTCTTTTAAAGGTCATCTAGTCCAGCCCCCCTGCAATAAGACATCTTCAACTACATCAGGTTGCTCAGAGCCCCGTCCAACCTGACCTTGAATGTTGCCAGGGATGGGGCATCTACCACCTCTCTGGGCAACCTGGCCCAGCGTTTCACCACCCTCATTGTCAAAAATGTCTTCCTTATATCTAGTCTGAATCTACCCTCTTTTAGTTTAAAACCGTTACCCCTTGTCCTGTTGCAGCAAGCCCTGCTAAAAAGTCTGTCCCCATCTTTCTTAGAAGCCCCCTTCAGGTACTGAAAGGCTGCAAGAAGGGCTCCCTGGAGCCTTCTCTTCTCCAGGCTGAATACAACCCCAACTCTCTCAGCCTGTCCTCACAGGAGAGGTGTTTCATCCCTCTGATCATTTTTGTGAAGTCAAAAATTTGAGAAGTTAAAAGGCATGGTGTCAGAGATCTTCCACAGCATAAAAAATATTGTTCATCTTCTGGATGGAATGTCTTCAGTAAACAGGTTAGCTTATTCTTCTGATTGCTTGCTTTTATTTTTTCCAGAAAATTCTTCCAGGAGGGAATACGTCCTTTGATGTAGTTTTCCTCGCAAGAGTAGTGGGAAACGTAGAGAATACTTTATTTATTAACACTTCTAATCATGGGATATTCACTTATCAGGTAAGATAACCCTCTCAGAAAAAGTTGTGAAGTGTGCATCAGCCAGAATAGTATCTATTATGGCATGCTTAACCATCCAAGGATATTTGCATGAGAGTTTGAGTTTTTTAATCAGCCCAGTTGAAGAAGTTTCCATCCCTGCTGCTTGTTCTAACACAGAGGTATACCATTGTAAATATCTGTAGGGCAGTACTGTAAGGCAGATCGATTAAATTATGTGGGGTTTAAAATCCTCCCAACAACTTTTTTGGCTGTTATTTTAGTGGCTCACTGCTGTGATCTAGCTCATTCTTTAGCTCTGTACTCATCTGATCTAGTGACAAGACAATGTTATTCATTAAACTGGCAAAAAATTACTCACTTGAGATTCAGAAAGAGAAACCAGACAGATGAGAGAGTCTGAAAAGTGAGAGAAATCCTCTTGTTGAAAGACTCTTACCATGGCAGTGTTTTGAAAACAAGAAGAAAAATGCTTCCCATATGTTCCATAATGGGTTGATGAAAGGATATTTCACATCTTTTTAACCTTTAGCTGGTTATCTAGCGTTTCAGAGTATCAGAAAAGAAGATGGTACTTTGACTTCCTGTGTTATGTCAGTGTAAGTAAGTAGTAGCTATGAGAAATACCCTTTTAGCTGCAAACTAAACCAGTTTCTTTATTTCAGTGCTTTAGCATGGTATTGGTTTTAAATGTTGAGTTAGAAGTATACTATAAGATTAATTGAAAAGAGTACTTTGTTGATTACTAAAATTGGCACACATGTTAGGCTCTGCAACAATTGCATACAGCTACTTAAGCTTGTTTTTCTTTTTCTGAACCAGGTGTTTGGCATTGGAGTACCGAACCCTTATCGATTGCGCCCATTTATTGGGGCACGAGTTCCTGTAAATAGCAGTTTTTCTCCTATAATAAATATACATAACCCTCACAGTGAACCTTTGCAGGTAAGCCTAAAAGAAAACCATTAAATGCTCATTTATGTTTATGATATTAAACTGAAGTTTTATTTTGGTACTTCTTAATATTCTGTTTGAACTTGAAAGCTATTTGAAGCCAAGTGTTTCACATTTATATAAATTTTTTTCTGTTTAAAAGCAAATCAGTTGTTCTAGAAATTGTAGATCATGCTCACACATCTCCTAATTTGCTAAATTGAGGTTTTACTATGAAATTTCCGTTTTTAAAATGGTTATCATTACTGCAAAATAAAGAATTAAACTTCACTGGTAATTAAGAAAGGTACTGAAGAAAACAAAAGAAAAATGGATCTTGTGCTTTTAATCCAGGCGTGCCTCTTAGCTTCCTTCTGCTTGTTCTGCACAGCGTGAGGTGTCCTTAACAATACATAAGGTGTATTCTAGTATGTAACGTTGGCAAGCATTCTTATGTTAAGGCAGGATTGATGTCTGTACCTAACCAAAACAAGTAAATTAATATTCCATGGATAAACATGATCTGATTCTGTTAAGTAAATGATCTACAAACTGTGAAATGCTACTGAAAGCACATAAAGTATAGCACTAGCAGATGGCTATATCATCATTAAAAGTGAATTTGTAAGATACTCCAGTGGTCAAATAGTTGCTAACCCATGCCATTGCATGTTAATAATACCTGATAACTAAACCAGGATCCCTTTCAAGTTGAGTGCTAACATTTTCCTGTTATCCACCTCAGGTGGTAGAAATGTATTCCAGTGGAGGTGATCTCCATTTAGAACTTCCAACAGGTCAGCAAGGAGGTACAAGGAAGCTATGGGTGAGTAGTCATGTCTTGCCGCATTCATTGTACTTGTTTAGGGTGGTTTTATTTTTATATGATTTTAGGTTTTGTTTTGTTTTTTTCACCAACTTTGTTTCTTGTCGTGTAATCATTAAAAATACCCAATAAAAATTGAAATGATAACATGATCTGTTAATTGTATGGTAATAGCAATTGAAGGGAAGGTTTAATTAAAAGAAGCCATCTGTATTGAGCTGTGCTTTTGAAATGACGTGAACAAGATGATTCCCAGTAGAATGAGTTACACCTACCTGAACATTCAGGACAATGTAGTCCTCCTGATGGCCTGTAAGTTGGATCTAACCTACAGGAAAAATATATGTTGGTTTTTTTCCTTTTAAAACTGAGAAAGTCCTTCCTGCAAATCAGTATGAGTGTATGCATGGGTTGAAAAAGTGGCTGAATGAAGTTAGGGAAGAAGAATCTGTTAAGAACTACTAGATAAAACAGCAGTGTGTTTAGCTACAATAAATGCCTAGATCATGAGTTGAGAGTGGCTGGAAACTTCTGGAAAATATTCCTACATGCATGCCCTGCAGGTACTCTTTACTTTTTATGTCTGCTGCTGGAGATGGGGTAGTGGGTTGAATGGACTCGTGGTCTGGCCCATTAAATCTGTTTTGTTTGTGTTCTTCACTTAATGTAGTTTTGAAGTAATACATACCAATATCTTTAAGTGAAATAAATTTTTAGAAACATCTTGAAGGGAAAGTATTAGATGCAAGCTGTATGTTATACTGTTGAAAATGTCCAACTAGATGCAAAACCTATTTTCCTCTTTAATTAGAATCACTCCTTTTTTTGATGACTGTTTTTTGTCTGGGAGGGACTTTAAAGTCATGGGGCTCCAAAACTTGTCTCTTGCTTAAGTGCATCATTACAGTCACTGACAGTTACATCTGTAATGAGTAAAGCCAGCATATTTGCAAGTGAGCTAAGGAGGAGGATCACAAAACTTAATTCCTGGCTTTTCTGGAGAAAGTCCATGAGAATGGCAGTATTTTAGTTTTAGATAACAAAGTTGCAAAGAAGTGAGTGTGATCACAAGCATTTTAAAAAGTGCAGTGGAAAGAATAAACAGATGCTGAGGGGTTAGATGGAAACATAAAAATGAATTTTAAAAAATGAAGGTAATAATGCTTTGAGACAGTTTTAGTCAAATGGCATTGCTTCTAAAGATAGCCCCTTCCTTGTCAAAAGAACTCAAGGGAAATGTTGAATTCTGTAGCTGTTAGTAGGTATATAACAAACATGTTAGAGCCACAAACAAAAGAATAGAAGATTTTTAAATGTCTGGTTTATTTCTGGTTCTGCTTCTTGAGCATGTAGATTTTCAGAGGTTGCCAGTTAATGATCATATGCATGTGAAAGCTTCCATGTATTGCATGGAAAGGCAATTAGGTTAATACTAGTCAGCATTAATCCTCTTGTTTTTCACATCAGCCATTGGTATTTCAAAACAATAAGGCAACTAGGAGAAATTAAATCGTGGGAGGAAACACCCAGATATATCATTATATTGGCTATGTCAAGAGCTGTCCTGCAGTTAGAAAAAGCTGCAAAGTAGATGAAATTATATGAAATATAGTGGTGATACTTTGATATATGGGTGTACATCATTGTCCAAAATAGTTTTGGTGCAAAATGTTTGGATGATTGGATGAAGTAGTCTGCATATGCAGGAGTATTTTTGTAATCACTGTTCAAAGTTACTTCAGGTATCTGAAAAACCTTGGTTCCCTGGTTACACATATGGAAGAGTCAAATCACATCCTTTGAAACATTAATGAATGGCTGCATTCTGTTAGGTCTGTGAATAAGTGCAAAAACAGAACTTGAAAGCTGCTTAGTTAGGGACTCACCAAGTAGTAGCAGTTGAAACTAGTTACTTTGATAATCAACAGTTTTCAAATAATACATCTACGGTCATTGTATCATGGAAAATACGGTTTGACCACCATAATGGCTTGGTATATGTTTGTACTACAGAAAACACAAGAGAGATGTATAAGACAATCAGCACCTATATGGGTTATGTCCTGTCCAGTTTCCTTCATCAAAAACACAAAAGCTGTCAACTGAAACATCAATCGATGCAAGGACATCTCATCAAAAATTCCTACTTTGTGCCATATTTATTTGCATTTAAAGTGGAAGAAGCTCCAAATTTCAAATCTGTGTTTCTGTTTAAAGGGGCGGGGGGGGCGGGGAAGGGGGAAGGATGAAAAATCCAGTTCCGCAGCAGTTAGTTATGTTAGTAGCAATGTTAGTATTTCAGCTATGGTTCTGAAGCTTGTGCTGCAGTCTTGTGGTACAGCTGTATCCAGGAAATACAGAAAGACTTGTCTTTGAAACCCTGAATGCAGATGGTGAAATAGGCTTGGGGCAGAACCTAGAACACATTTTGACTTTTTGCTGTAAATTGCTTGGTGACTAATATACCTGTAGTTCCACAGCCTTCTGGCTACTTGCAGTTCTGCACTACTTCAGTTTGTGTTTAGCACTGAAACTGTATGCCTTGTGTCTGCTTTGGAGAAAAAACAATTAGAATATGCAAAACCAATGTTTAATGTTACTGCACTGAATAACATTTTTATGAATAGATTTTGGTTTTTGGTAGATGCCTTTTTGCCACAATTTTAATACATAAAACTTAATCAAATGGATGTGAAAGTCCTCTAGCATATACTTATTTTTAATCGGTGTCATATTAGATGATTACAATTACCCTTACTAAATTTAATGGTAATTTTGATAACATGCAGCCTATCTCTTACTGCTATTGAAGGTTTTTCTTTTCATACAATTATATTCAATGCTTCTAGTGTAATTTTTTTTGGTGTGGCAGCTTTTTTTGTAATTACTGCACTCTCATAGGTGTTCTTTGATTATTTATCAGGAAATACCGCCATATGAAACAAAAGGAGTGATGAGAGCCAGCTTTTCTTCAAGAGAAGCAGATAATCATACAGCCTTCATTAGAATAAAAACAAATGCCTCGGACAACACAGAATTTATTATTCTCCCTGTTGAAGTAGAAGTTACAACAGGTTTGTAGAAAACTGGTTGGTTTTTTGTTGCTTTTTGTGCATTGTTTTTAGTTATTCAGCTTAATTAACTTTTAGTGTACTAAGAAAATGGTAACTTTTCTTTTTTTTTTCTTTTTTTTTTTTCCTTAAAGCACCAGGAATCTATTCATCAACAGAAATGCTAGATTTTGGTACACTACGAACGCAAGGTAAACAATACTTCAGGTTTCAAAAGTATTTATAAGGAGTAGGGTGCGGAGGGGAAAGCACAGTTATCTTTGTACTATTCAGGATTGCTTGTGGAATGATGCTTTTTAAAAGCTAGAGTTTCAAAAGCAGGATAACAATGTGTTAGGACAGTGCACAAATGTATTCACCTGCAAGTATACTTGAGATGTGTACAAGCGAACAGTAGTTTGCACATCCAGTTTAATTCTAGTAATAACATCAGTCTTACACAGTCGCACATGGCTTAATCTGAAGACCATTATCAGTTTACTTAAATTTGTGACCTTGTTTTGAAAGATTGCTTTACATCTGTGTAAGTTTTAATAATTTTCAGAGGGAATAGTGAAAATGTGCAAACTTAATAAAATTTGTTACTTATGATCTTTTTTCAAGTGTCACTTACACATTTGTGCCTAACATTTTACATCTTAAATTAATATTATTTAGTGCAATAAAAAAAAATAACATGGCAGAAAGTAGTAAAACTGAAGGTATCTTTTGAAACTGTAAAAGGGACTCACTACTGAAGAAAAACAGTGTATATCTTCTTTCAACTAGAAAAGGTAGCTTCTGAAGTATTTTTCCTTGCAACTTACTTAATATGTAAAAGTTCTAAAATAAAATTAGTTTCTGTTGGATATTGGTGCATCTGGCAAAATCATTCATTCTAGTATGTTTAGCCTGTTCATTTCTTAATGTGTTAGAAATATGAATGGTTAGCTGAAGCATGCAATATCTACTAATACACAAAAATGCAGTTTTTAAGTGTGTCAGGTTCTTGGGACTATCTATGTTGACTGGCTGTACTGTCATGTTAGTCTTAACTTTTTAACACTGAACAACAGTGGATTTATATGAGAAACCAGCTAGTGGAGATGACTTTGCATAAGGTTCTTATGTTAAAATAGCCTAATAGCCAGGTGTGTTTTTGTTCTTTAACAGATCTGCCAAAAATTTTAAATCTGCATTTATTAAATTCAGGAACAAAAGATGTGCCAATTACAGTAAGTTTTATTTCCTTTCAATTTGAAACTTTCTGCTTCGATTTACTTTCTCTCATAAAAATTGATCATTCACAGGTTCACCATGTAGTGTTCAGAATTAGAAGCTAGCTGATGTGCGACTGAAAATGTAACTTACTAGCAAGACAAATAATCTATATGCATGGTAAAATTCATTTGATTCGTAGCCTTCTTTGAACGGCTGCTTCAGCATTTATAGGCTGTGCCTGCAATATCTGAGCCCCTGGAAGCTTTTATACTTGAGAACATTAACTCCTGTTCAGTGAATGAGAGATTAATGCAGAGTCTGTGGGATTCTTTGTCCTCATCACGCACTCCGTGAGTGTGTATAAAGTGGTTGCCCAGTGTAATCTTCTAAGATGAGCAGAGTAGTGTTCAAGAGCAGACTGTAAAATGACCCTTATTTTCTTGAGGTTATCTGCTTTGTAGCTTGAAATAAGGAAAAAGCTGCAAACACTCTAGAGCACTTTCCAGTGAGATCACTGCAGCTGCACATAAAGCGCAGCCAGCTTTAGAATTCTAGGTTTTGCATTTTCTATTTTCTATTTTTATTACAGAATTTTGGCTGCAGTCTGGTAGTCTGCCTTTGTTCATTCATACCTTTTTCCTGTGTAATTTTTCTCATTGCCCAGTATTTTTCTCACTTCTTCCTTCTCCCCTTCCTGTCTTCCTTGTTTTCCAGATTTAGTTGTATAGCTAGCTATACCTTGTCCCAGTGCACTTCAAAAAGTGTTGAAAAGAAACCAGAGGAGCCAGAAGAATGACTGAAGGATTGGCAAAGGTTTCTTACTGAGCTCTTGGAGAGCATTTCTGTATTTTTAAAGCTTATAGCTCTAACTATAGGGAATAGTATTTTAATACTAGAGGTCTAACAAAAACGTAGAATAAGATACTGGAAACTGAGGCTAGGTGAAGTTAGAGTAGAAATAGGACACATTTTTAGTAGTGAGGATAACTTTCCACTGTGACAGTAGTCTATTGTGATGCTTGCTAAGTTGTTCACTAATAATATTCAAGTCGAGAGAAACTTTGAAGTGTTTAATATACTTCTTGAGAGCAATGCAAATAACCATGTATTCAAACCATCAGTATCACTTCTAATATCTGATAATGTACTACCTAATTCATACTCCTCCATTAAAAAAAAACCCTACCTTTTTTTTTTTTTAAACTGTGGTCTTTGGACCATAGACTGTAGACCATAGACTGTGTATGCAAGCAGTAAATTTGGTGGTTTTAAATCTTTTAAGTGTCACTTTTGCAATGACAAAGTTAGGACATCAGTTCAGATACGATGTATTTTTCAGTGTCACATATGGCACATCAAGTCAAGTGTTCATTTCATTAAGGCACAGTTTTGTTGTGAAGTTTGTAACCTTTCTAGCATTTGAAGCACTGTATGAATTTTGCTGCTGTGCCAGTCAAGGAATTTCAAAGTGGTAAGGAACCTGGTGAATAGCTTACTTGTAGGAAAGCTTGAGAAATGGATTTCTGACCCTTTAGAGCTAGGGTTTAAAAGCACTGAGACAGAGCTCTGTGACAAATTTCATCTTAATGTCAGAAGGAAAGGCCAAGGCTATATTTAGCATATGTTTAAGCTGGGTGCTGGAGGAACTAAATATCTTCAGGTCAATCCGTGTATGAGACCTCTAATACTGTGGCCAGAGTTGTAGTAGTTCTGCCTTTAAGTACTTGGTCATGCTGTGGTCCAACAAATTGGTTGAGGAGAGTAAGAATCACTTGCCTTTCTTTTTTGTATTCTAAAACTCTTTATAAAAACTTCCTTAACTATATTTTGAGGGGTTTTCTCCATTATTAGGGAGAACAGTGTTTATTTCATGACTGGATGAACTGTTGTCATGCTGCAAAAATTAATCCATGCTGTCAAAAATCTATTAGATGTAGACTGTTGAACACTTTTTTATCCCTCTCTAGGATGAAGAATTTGTGTTTACTTAAGGCAATTTAAGACCATTTGATTGCTAAAAGTGTATGCACACTTTAAGATTTGAGTTCCTGATCATGTTTGATTTGTAAAGAACCAGGAAGTTCAAGAGAGTGCTATATTGAAGCTGAGTTCTATCAGTTTGAAAATAAAAGTGTTTGTATAAGAAAGTATTTACCTCTGTCACAGTTCATATACTTCATAGTAGGTTTTTTCTCTTATCAACCTGCAAGAATTAATTTACTTCTGAGTTACGTTTTCAGTCTGCACATTCGAGTGCACATATCTCAAAGTTATCAAGGGAAAGTTACCTTAAAGAATTAAAATCTAATAGTTTATTCCATGACTGTTCTGGATGGTACTTTACGGTGAAAGTGAACTTTAGTTAGTTAGTTGTGTCCCTCTTTAAACTGAAGGCCAAGTTAAACTGACACAATAATTGTGTCTGTAAAAGCGACTAAAACAGTATAGAGGTGGGTCTGACACTCACTGAACCAGCCTTAGTCAGCTGCCTGTAGCCACAGGGCTTTTTCCTCTTGCA
Source organism: Phaethon aethereus (assembly GCF_964289735.1). Lineage (NCBI taxonomy): Eukaryota > Metazoa > Chordata > Aves > Phaethontiformes > Phaethontidae > Phaethon > Phaethon aethereus. Next base: position 147,895,863 of record NC_138575.1, read on the forward strand.
GCAGCATAGCTGTGTCTTTACTATCTGTAAGCAAAAGTCTACAGCCTGCTCAGTCTTCAGAGCAATATGCTAGGTGGACAAGACAAAACTATGCTTGGGAGCTTGCTGACAGGTAACCACTACAGATGAACATGTGCCAGTGTTTCAACCTGTACTCCTCCTCTTCAGTTTATTAGAATAGGTATAGTCTGAGAGTCACAGAATCACAGAATCACTAGGTTGGAAAGGACCTTTAAGATCATCAAGTCCAACCATTAATCCAGAACCACCATGTCCCCTAAACCATGTCCTGAAACCTTTGAAGTCTTTCCCAATAACTGCTGCAGTAGCACAGAGCTTTGAAGGTGTCTTCATACAGCAGGGTCAGAAATCTTACTGGGGCACTCCATGGGAGAGCCATGTGTTAATGAAGCATGTCTATTTTAAATTCTTCCTCACAGAAGTTGCTGTCAGGACATTTTCTGAGAACATCGGTGGTATTAGATTCTTGATGGAACTTGTTTGGCATGTTTTCTCATGACATGTCCACGTTTGATGATTCTTAAGGCACATCTCAAGAGAAGTTTTGCTTGGGCTTTATTTGAAATAAGTTAGTGGAAAGTGAAGTTGAAAGGATTCTTAAGGATGTTTGTTTTTCCTTTAGTTGTCTTAATTCTGTATTTCCTTTTATAGCATATAATTGAGAAATATATGAGAAAAAGTACATGATTTACTTAAGAAATTTTCAATGAAACAGTGCTAAATTCCTTCCTTAACTAAATTCATTAGTCGTAGGCATCTTGAGTAAATACATATAGGTTTGTTAAACTTGTGGTTTAAGAGATGCGTCTCTGAAACCTGCCGTTTTTCTAGCAACAGGCTGTCCTTTTGAATATTTCCCATTTGATTTACTGAATGAAATTAGCATAACTTTGAACTTCAATAATTAAAAAACCAGCCTGTTGCATGAAAAGAGCTACTAGAAATGGTTATCCTTTCTGCCATGCAAAAGCTATGAACTTGATTACAACTTTGGTTTTGTCTGCTTTAAGAGTTTTTTTTTTTTTTTAAACACATCTCAAGATCTCAGTTTTGTAGTATGGATTTCATAAGAACAGAATTTTTAATAATTATGAATTGACTCATAAAGAGAAATAGCAAATACCTGCACAACGTGTACGTAGATGGTTGACAAAGATCAATACTATAAATCCAAAATAGAAGAATTAAGTTAACAGAGATTATTTGTTAGCTGCAGGAACAGTGCTGCTTGTTTCCTCTAAGGATCATGCGGCCTGCAAAACCTAGTTACGTATGCATGATTTTATGGCTTTCATTTACATCAAGGACACTTTAGCATGGAAGAACTGTAATTGGTTTGTACCACTAGCTGTCTGCCTTGCTCCTCTTTGACCAAGAAAGGCTCAGCTGCTTATGAAGCAAGTGCTAAACCTGTGCAGCCCAGCATAAGGTAAACCAGCACTCATTTCAGTTTCCTTAATAGAGCATCCTGTAATTTGCAGTAGCTTTAACAGCTGCTATGTGAGCAGCTGAGCTCTTCTTACAGCAGAAGACGACAGCTGGAGAGGAGAAATCATGGCAGCCATCCTAATTTTTAAGCAAAGCTAGAATAAGAGCATTGAAATGCTCCACGCCCAGTTTCCCTCCATAGACTTTTTGAAGAGTTTGCTAGCAATCTTTATAGATACTTCTGATGTTGATGTGGAATCCATAATCCTGTTGCATAGCAATGAGTATCTCTACAAATCAGCTATGGCTAATAAGTGACACAATTGCTATTCCAGTAATGCCCAATTTACCTTTTCCATTTCGTTTAAAACAGTAATCCTCAGATTAAAAAAAGGTGATCTTGTAAAATGTTGATACAGCGTGGGTGTCATCTCAGATTTACAAAATTGTTCCCTATACAGTTAATTATTTTCCTGTGACAGCTCTGCAGACTTAACATGGGATCAGAGACAAGGTAGATGTCTGTATCATGACCAGTAATTACACAAGTCAGTTAACAGCTTTGTTAATGAGTGCACCAGAAACAAATAATCTAGCTATTGTAACACTGCAGCAGTAAGAATAAAAAATAAACCTTAATTTAAATAAATCTTTTTATTTTATTAACATGTTTCTGGCCATACTGTCACTTCATCCAACATTCCCAAGGAGAACTCTCTGTTGCTGACATTCCTGCATGGTGACTGAGTAATTTGCAGGACCTGAAAAAATTCTAAAGCCTCTTAAAACACTGCTTTGTTATAGGAAAGACAGACCTGTAAGAACTCAGCCAAAACTAGTTGTAGTTGTATCACTTTGAAGGATACATGAAGGCTGCACAGTGTTTTAACGATGATAAATTTACAGGTGCTTCATATTTTGATTGTTTGCAGAGTGTTAGACCTACACCACAGAATGAAGCTATAACAGTACATTTCAAGCCAGTTACGTTAAAAGCCTCTGAAAGTAAATATACCAAAGTTGCAAGTATTAGCTTTGATGGTAAGTACTGCTCCTGTCATCTTAGAACTTGTCAAGTGCTTCTTAAAACTTGTTGAAACTTCATGAATTATTTTCACTCTCTTAATAAAATGTTGTTTGTAATTTTGAGAAGGAAGTGGAATTTTCCTGCCTGGAAAAGGCTTACAGTTATTCTAACTTCAGTTATTTCTGAAACGATTGTCTCTGATTATAATCAGCATAGTAACTTAGCCTGGTAAATATTGGTGAGAAGAGAAGGAATTCTTAATTTTTCTGTTAAACATGAGCAGTATTCTTATATGAAGACACTGATTATTTAAAATGTATTGTTAGTCTAAATAGGCATTTGTTTTTGAGAAATCCTAACAAAACAGGAAGTGTTCCTCACAGTAATGTATATTAAAGGAGAGGATATCCCTTGGATTGCCCTTTGATCCATCCTAATTTTAAAAAAGAATCCAAAATCTTATTTCTAAAAAAACTTCCATTTTATGTTGGAATGCTTATGGAAATAGGACTCTCATGCTCTTCAGAACCTTACTGTGAAAGCTGGCTTATTTTATTTTGCTGCCTTGAATTCATATTAAAGAAAAAGGGAGATGAAGGTGGAAAAACCTTTTACTGGTAACAAATCTGTGTAGGGAAGGTATGTATGCTGATACTGACTTTCATTTATATGTTTGAAAGAACCATTGGGTCATTTTCCTCCTGCATAGTGTTAACTGTAAATACTATGGTAATATTTTGTAGAAAGGCACCTCCATATTTATAGAGACTTTAATCAACTGTCAGAATGCTGTTAACCTAATTGGATGTTACTGCCTTAAGATACTATTTGGTGCTGTAAGTCTTTCTGCCTAAATTGCTTAAAAATGGAAGTTTATAGATGCAATGTTTTTCATTTCAGGTAGCCATAATTTTAGAAGTCATGTGGATAGAGAGGAGAATATTGATTTTGATTATTTTTGCTTATTAATTAACACTTTAGATATTAAATAGCTTAACGGTTTGTAAGATGAGTGAAGTATGGTTTAGCCTATACGTAAATTCTAAAATAGCTGAACTCTGTCAACCTGAGGTGGTAATATGTCCAGATTTTGAAGCTGGAGGGAATTGCTCTATGAGGACCTACATACTAGCGTGTGGTAGATCTTGGAAGGAATGGTGGTTGGGGAAAAATACACAGTGAAGCTGCTAATGTGATTAAGGGATTGACTTGGTGAATTCTTTTCAGTGAAGCAGCCAGCCCTTAATATTTCCTATTTCAGCTGTCATAATACATGTAGGGGCTTTTGGGGGCTAGAGGTTTCTCCTAGGTAGTATTTGAATCCCTTGACTTTTGTCAAGATACTTGCTTGTTCTGTGATCTTGGAGCAAACCTGTGAGCGTCATTCTTGGTGCTTATATAGTTTGCGTTCTTGGATTCTGATTCTATTTCTCTAAAGTTTAGCATGTCTTTGATTTCTTCATTATTAAAGTGTTGCTGCGTTCCTAGCCCAAAGTCCTGCTTGACTGGTAGTTCTAAGTGATGAGTCCAAGCATCTCATTTCTGTTCTGTTAGTGGAAGGATAGGTGTACTAGGGAATTCAGCTCACCTGGGATCTGAATTATCCTCTGGACATGTCCAAGTTATTTATTTGACAGCAACAACCAGGCTTCCCTGTCGTAGATCAGCTTACTAACTCAGGCAGGTCAACTAACTGGTGTTAAGGGGGAAGAATTCAGAACTCAGACCTCTTACTTCCTAGCCTTATTCCATGTTGGTTGCTTCTGGAAATTTCCTTAAGAACCATTTTGCTCTTCGGTGATATTTCATTTCTGGATTAGCTCCGTGGTTTTCTTCTTCCACTCATGCTAGTCTAACCTAATGGATCTTTTTATTTTTTTGTCTGCTTTAACAAACTTCTTATATTCTTGTGTGTACAGCATCAAAAGCAAAAAAAGCATCACAGTCTTCTGGGAAAATAACTGTTAAAGCGAAAGAGAAGAGCTACTCCAAACTTGAAATACCGTATCAAGCAGAAGTGTTGGATGGGTAAGCTTGCAGTAATTGAACAAAGTTCAAAAACTAAATAGTGTAGATTAGCTGATGTAGTGGGGAATTTAGCCTTTTTAGGGGGAGAGGAGATACAAAGAGGTGATAGCCAAGTTTTCTAAATCTGGAGCTCATTTAGAACTACAATGACTTCTTTGAATTTTTCTGGTTTTACACCAGTAGTTGAGGTATTCTTAGTAATGCATAAGCTGGTTTCAAGGCTTGGGTTCAAAGTGACCTTAGTTGTTTTTCAGAGCAGCTGAAGGCTGCAGATGAGACACTTTAACAATGAAATATTGGAAATTTTTCCAGTTCTGCCTTTGCTGTTCTTTCACTATATGAAGTAAGGGTAGAGAAAATATTTTTGGTTTTCAGAAAAATTTTGGAAGAACTGTCAGTGCTTCCTTATTTACAAAGTATGGCTGAGTTGACTTTAAAATTATTGTTGAAATAAGGTCCTACTTTACCAACAGAACTGACAGAACATTTTAAAGGCAAACAAACCTATCAGAACTTTTGTGCTGCAGACACCTGATTTGGTTAATAAGGAATATGCATGATTTGCAAACTGTCTTAATACTTCAGCACTTCCTTTCAGTCCTCATAATATGCTGATTCACATATTTTCTTATTTTATTTGAATGAATTAATTCTCAATGTCCCTATAGTGCTAATAATATAGTTTCAGCATGCAGTGGGGTATGTACCTTTTTTGCTGTTGGACTAAATGAATTCTAGTCTTTTGTGTAAGAAAAACACTTTATGTTTGAGGAAAGTATTTATTTTTCTTATACTGTTTTCTTTTAATAGATATTTAGGATTTGATCATGCTGCCACACTCTTTCACATCCGTGACAGTGCTGCTGATTCCGTGGAAAGACTGATCTATCTAACAAACACGTTCAGTTTTGCAGTCCTTATACATGATGTTGTGTTACCAGAGGAAGCAAAACCAATGTTTAAAGTAAGCGCCATTTCAGTGGATGTTTTTACCTAATAGTAAATGTTTAAAGGTGCTGCTCTTTGTTAAATTGTAACATTGATGTTTATTGTTCACTGATCTAGGTCCAGAACTTCAGCAAACCAGTCTTAATTCCACCTAATGAATCCAGATGTATTTTTACACTTCATTTTATGCCTTCCACATCATCTGTTCATATAGATAATAATATTTTACTTATCACCAATGCTTCTAAATTTCACCTGCCTGTCCGAGCATACACAGGATTTCTAGATGTAAGTATTTTCCTTTTTTTTTCTAGCTACTTCAGTCTAATTAGAGGCAGACTTCATAGGACTGTTTTTAATTCTTTATTCTACTTCTATGGGAGAATGGCTTTTTTTAATTTAAATGTTATTTTACCAGTTCTTTCCTTAAGCAGGTTCAGTTACTGCTGAAAAATTCTTTTTTGTTCCCTTTAGTTTTACATAGAAAATATATAGAATTTTGAGATTGTCACGGTACTGTTGTATTAGACTTATTTGTTAATGAGCTTAGAGTTTGAGCACATTTTATATTTAACTTATGCTAAAATACCTTTATCAATCTTTCTAGTACTTTGTACTGCCTCCAAAAACTGAGGAACGGTTTATAGATTTTGGCATACTGAGTGCAACAGAAGCTACTAGCATTTTATTTGCAGTCATCAACAGCAATCCGATAGAGGTAAGGATGGAATTATTTTTAGTTTGCCTTTTTAAAAATTTACGTCAGTGGTGTTACTGAAAACAGTACCTTTTGTTCTTTTTAAGCTGGCTATAAAAAGTTGGCATATTATAGGGGATGGTTTGGCCATAGAACTTCTAACAACCGAAAAGGGAAACAGAACAACAATAATTGCAAACCACCACGAACTACAGAATGCTGGTGCATCTGATCAGTCTTCAGTAAGTAATCCTTTGAATCCATTGCTTAATTTGGAGTTGGAGGGCGAAGAGACAAAGCTGTGCAACTTCTTGCAGTTTCATTTTAACAGGGGTGAGAGGGTAAGAATTCTTAATTTTTGTCTGAATTTGAGTATGATAAAGCATGTAGTATTTTTAAAATTTATTTTAAGAAGCAGTATTATGTTCAGATTGGTAAGATTTTGAAAGGGGAAACTTCATAAACAATAACCTCCATGCCCTCAGATGATGCTCATCATTTATCTGGGAAGAGGGGAACTTATCTCAAGGAATTCTTAATTTTTGTGTTAGTAACTTATGTGTTTGAATTTTTCTTTTTACCACTGACAGTTGTTTCAAAAGGATTTTGATTCAGTTTAAAGACACAAGAGAATGTTGGGTATGGGTTTTTTAATGACATTTCTTTCTATAATGTAATACAATGGATGACTTTTTCTACCATTTACAGGCGATACTAGCATCAGGTTATTATGCTGTGTTTAGAGTAAAACTAACAGCGAAAGAACTTGAAGGAGTTCATGATGGAGCTGTACAAATCACGACAGATTATGAGGTATGTTTACTGTATATTCATGGGTGTTGCGCAAATTATATGTTAAATTATGTGTTAAATTTTAAGTGTGAAGTTTTGAGAGTTGTATTAGTGGACAGATTGCAGTATCAGGGGGAACTTGAGATGGAATTGATTTCTGGAGGTCAAGTTATCTCTGCAAGTTAAACCCTGCATCAGATGACAGTATTGCTACTTACACTGTGTCGTCTTTGAAGGAATGAAGAATGCTTTTCATTATTATTTTCATCTGGCTTTCAGATTCATTTAAATCTGACCTAATGCTTTGATGTATGGGTTCTTCAATGACTTGACACATCCTCAAAGCATCAGTGCATTGGTCTTTTTTGCATAACACATGCTGACAATGAGCTTTTTGGTACGTTATCAGTTACTGAAATTGAGATATAATTTTGGAGGTTTTTTTTCAAAACCCAATGTGAAAGTTGTTTTGGAGAAATTGCAGTTTGCTGACAGCTTATGAAACAGAGTTCTTACACTAGGATTAGTAAGGGAGAGAAGAATCATAGAATCATTGAATAGTTTGGGTTGGAAGGGACCTTTAAAGGTCATCTAGTCCAACCCCCCCGTGCAATGAGCAGGGACATCTTCAACTAGATCAGGTTGCTCAGAGCCCTGTCCAACCTGACCTGGAATGTTGCCAGGGATGGGGCATCTACCACCTCTCTGGGCAACCTGTACCACTGTTTAACCACCCTCATTGTGAAAAATGTCTTCCTTCTATCTAGTCTAAATCTACTCTCTCTTAAGTTTAAAACCATTAAGAACAGAAAAACACCCACAGAAAAAAAAACAACCAAAGAACAACCAGTTAATTCTCAACTTCATATGCCTTTCCTGTTAATAAATTATTTTGCAGAAGAGGCAAATTCTAATACATAATGGAATCTGTACTTAATATCTTTACGTGATATATGTAGAAAAAAAATGTGGTACACTGTGCTTATGAAGTCAGAAAATTGTATAGCTTACTGTGTAGTTTCTGATGCAGCTGGAAAAAAAGGAAATTCCTAATCTCTGTCAGTTATCTGAGATTTTAAGCTTTCTTTTAATATGTCCATGCATGTATGTGACCCTTCAGTTATAGAGTCTGAAGCATTTTATTTTCTTGCTTGTCCTTAGAGTTATTCTACTTGTATTGGTAGATTTAATAATACGCAGAAAGGATCTCACTGCCATCCCTTCCACACTTATTTTTCAAAGTCTACATCTGTCTCAAGGTCTCAACCGTGACTTCTAATGTTTTTTTGAGAAGTTCAGTACATCCTCTTCCCTCGTACTCATTTACTTTAAAGGTGTTATCCTCCTGTTTTCCAACAAAGTAATCCCTATTAGCGAGACCTATATAATGCCCCATTAGAGAGCTTAGATTTTAACTGTGCTTTTGTGTTCCATGTAGAATGGTTCTAAGTATGACTGAGCAAAGGTGTGCTTCCTGACAGTATGGAGTGAATGTTCTGAATATCATGTATTGAAATCTTAATTCATGTCTCCATGTCTTAAATGTGTATATAAAGCTCAACTACATTAATTGTAGAATTTCAGAGTTTTGTTATTCTGTGCAATTTAAAAGAGGAAGGAATTTAAAGGCTGGAGTTAAAGGGGTTTTTTTAAAACTTTTCTTGTTCTTTTTTTTCCCCCCCCAGATTTTAACTATACCAGTGAAGGCAGTGATTGCTGTAGGCTCGCTGACCTGCTCCCCAAAACATGTGTTTCTTCCACCTTCTTTTCCAGTAAGAAAGTTGGGTCATAGCATTAAATGTTTTCTTGCCGTGTTTTTTATTTATCTGTCCTTTTCAAGAGAAACTGCTGTTGTGAATTGTTGCATGTCAAATTGCTGGAGAGGTTGTGCTATTGAACTGTTATGATTCAGTCTGTTGCTGTTTTGGGTTTTTTTTCCCCCTCATGTGTCCCAAGCATGAGTTACCTCCTCTACTGCCCACTTAAATGGGGTCTTGGAATACCGATATGATCCCAAACCTGATTCTTTGCAGCTTCTTTCTAATGTAGCTGTGGTCACTTGGTTATTACCAATTCATGTGCATTAGCACAAAGAGTAAGAGGGGTTAAATTGCACAAATGCGTTTTTTGAATTCCTGAAGTGTAATACCAAAGACCAAAATCAGCTAGTAAACTGATGTTTTAGTATAAGAAGTCCTTGATCTCTGTGGAAGTATTATTGTGTTGTTTCTGCACTGAAAGCAGATCTTCTCAAGGGTACATGGTGGAGTACCTGAACAGGAAAGCAAGAAAGCTGTGTGACTCTACAGCTCTCTGTAAAAGTACGTAATGGCTGTTTTCATCCCTGCTCCTGCAGTAGTGTTTATTCAGTGAGTGCTGAAAGCAGCTTCTTTGCTCAGGGCTACAGACTCAAGCGGCAAGCTATTAAGCAGATAGTACTTTCTTCTCACTTGGCATTCAGCATAACCATGGAAGCGTGGGCAGTTAAGGCATATTGACTTTGCAATTGGTATTTCATTGCAGTCTGAACTTCATGTGACTTTCTGATGAGTGGGGAATGTAATATGATGGAAAATCATAGGGAGGGAGATTGAAAACGGGGCGGGGGGAGTAGCAAAAGGAGCTACAGATGGCAGTTTTCTGAAAGGATAAAACTAACTCCATGCATGTCGGTGGAAGTGGGTTTTGTTTCTTTTTCTGTTCTCCATATTCTGTCTGTCATAGAGCACTGTCTGTTTTAACCTCTTCTTCCTATAGCTCCTTAGTATCTCCTGCTTATATTACAATATGTGTACTCTTAAGTAGTAGTTTTTCACTAGCACTTATCAAATGTTTTACCTCATGTCTAGTAGATAAATGACAAATTTTTCAAAACAGTAATGCAGTAGGTCTCATAGGAGAAAGATAGGTCAGTCTGCCGGACTTCAGTAAATCATTGCTACCTTTGCCCCATTATCCATTCCATCTCCCGTCTGATCTACTTCACCAATTGTTCTGAAGTCTTTTGCTACTCTTGAGGTCAAACGGTCATGCCTACAGTGGCAAAAATCACGTTATTTTTTTCTTTAGGATCTATATTTCCTATTTGACTATATGGCCTCACCATTATATGGGTATTTATTACACTGACTCCTGTATCTGTAACTTCATCTATGAACTGCTCTATAAGCCTTTGATAAACTGAAATAACTTAGAGGTCCGTTTCCCTTTCTTCCACCAAAGATAAAGCAATTTCTATATTCTGTATCATAATTTATATTACAATGGCAGATCGAGGTCTCTCTTGAATGCCACATCAAAATATTTTGTTCCATTTTGGGCCATAAAGAAATACCACAGAACTGTTAAGGTTGGAAAAGACCTTTTAAGATCATCAAGTCCAACTGTCAATCCAACACCATCATACCCACTAAACCATGTCCTGAAGCGCCACATCCACACATTTTTTGAATACTTCCAGTGATGGCGACTCCACCACCTCCCTGGGCAGCCTATGCCAATGCTTGACCACTCTCTCAGTAAATAATTTTTTCCTAATATCTAGTCTAAATCTCCCCTCGAGCAACTTGAGGCCACTTCCTCTCGCCCTATTGCTAGTTACTTGGGAGAAGAGACCAACACCCACCTCACCACAACCCCCTTTCAGGTAGTTGTAGAGAGCGATAAGGTCTCCCCTCAGCCTCCTTTTCTGCATGCTAAACAACCCCAGTTCCCTCAGCTGTTCTTCATAAGACTTCTCCAGACCCCTCACCAGCTTCGTTGCCCTTCTCTGGACACGCTCCAGCATGTCAACGTCCTTCTACTAGTGAGGGGCCCAAAACTGAACACAGGATTCAAGGTGTGGCCTCACCAGTGCCGAGTACAGGGGCACGATCACTTCCCTACTTCTGCTGGCCACACTATTTCTGATACAGGCCAGGATGCTGTTGGCCTTCTTGGCCACCTGGGCACACTGCCGGCTAATATTCAGCCGGCTGTCAACCAGCACCCCCAGGTCCTCTTCCACCAGGCAGCCTTCTAGCTGCGCTTCCCCAAGCCTGTAGTGTTGCATGGAGTTGTTGTGACCCAAGTGCAGGACCTGGCACTTGGCCTTGTTGAATATCGTACAGCTGGCCCATCAATCCAGCCTCTCCAAATCCCTCTGCAGAGCCTTCCTACCCTCAAGCAGATCAACGCTCTCATCCAACTTGGTGGTGTTTGCAAACTTACTGAAGGTGCACTCGATCCTCTCATCCAGATCATTGATAAAGATACTAAACAGAACTCACCCCAATACTGAGCCCTTGTGGTCACTGAATTCATGATACTCTTACATCTGGTTATTCTGTAATGCCTCCAATTCTTACGAAAATAAGCCTAAAATAGCATCAGTTCTCCTTGTCGAGAAATTTGACAGCTATAACATCCAGGAATAAGGTGCTACAATTTTAGTAACAGTTGTTTTCAGTTCATACCTAGAACATAATTCTCCTGCACCTGCCCTATTCCCAGTGCTGTCTGTCTCCGTTTGTAATTTTAGTGTATTTGCACCTAAGTCTCATTTCTGGTATTCTGTCGAAGTTTGTCAGCAATACACTAACAGTGTATACAGGCCTTGTAAATATCAGGGTCTTGATTTAAACAGATCTTAGCTGTATTGACTTCTGCTTTATAATGGCATTTTTAGCTCACAGTGGCACCTCTCCTCTCTTCCCTGATCAAAGCTGATCTTTGAGGGCCTGTATGCTAAATAGCATTGTTCTATTTTTCTTATTACTGATGGGTAAAGTCATCTTCCCTTGTCTGTTGTTTCATGTCTAAATGTGGCGTAAGGTTCTTAGTAAAATACTGTTCATTTGTTCTACAGAGTTTAACAAACCTTTATCTTGCCCAATTGATGGCAGTTTGTTACTCATAGGATTCCATAGATGAAGCTCAGACATACCTCCTATTCAGTTTAACAGGACTATACTGTTGAGAAATTTATTCTTGTAGTTTGTTTCCCTCTGCAGTTGCTACTATAGAGACTGTTATAGTATGTGACAATTTCCTGAGGCCACAGTCAGTTCTGAACCTGCAAAAGTGCATCTCTCCTGACTCTCCACTTCAGTCCTTACCTTAGAGAAATTTTCAAAAAGCTGGAGGTTTTGGTTTAAGGGGAACATGAAAAAGTGTAGTCATGTTCATTAGTCTTGGGTATTTAAATTTGCTTGTGTTCATTTATTTTATATAAATCTGAAATCTTGTCACCAGTCCTGAGTTCTGCTTTTTCTTCTGTTTTTTATTTATCATGTAGTCTGTGCTTGTCAGGTAAGGTGTAAAACATGGCCACAGAATCATTGATTTACAAGTGAGGGCAGGGGGAGAGCTTGAGCATTGTAATGATTCTGATCCTGACAAACAATTAAACTACATGTGCTATGCTTAAAAGGTAAAATGATGTTTCGCTCAGAAGAGGAGGCAGGGTGTAAAGGTGTGGGGAAAAAACTTGCAGAGTTTTCTTTTTAAATGTTGTAATTTTAGTGCCTAGTGTCATAATTTGATTGGAGTGAGAAGGGGGGTTGTACCTATGTTTTTAAATGCCCTCTGTCACCCGTAGTATTTGTAATCTACAGCTTCACTCTGCTGATCCTTTCAGGTTATTTCTTATTACTAGCAGCTATGTACTAGATCTCTTACAAGAAGCTTGTTTCCCTTTTGTAATAGGAGCCTCAGAGAAAGTATTCTCTTGCCTTTCCTCCACTGGTACTTTTTAAACATGATTTGTAGGTAGTGGAGTCACAATCACTGGAAGTATTCAGAAAACGTGTAGACATGGCACTTCAGGACATGGTTTAGTGGGGATGGTGGTGTTGGGTTGATGGCTGGAATTGATCTTAAAGGTTTTTTCCAACCTTAATGACTTGGATTAAGCAGAACTGTTGGCCTAGCTCTTCAAGACACTTGAGGTGTACTTAATTTTGAAAGAGGGATGAACTGTGTTTGGAAGCAGATGGAGAAAAGAATAGAACTTCACAAACTTACTTTGAAGTGTTACAAATGGCATTTTTGAAAGAAAATAGCATAGCTAAAAATCTCAATTTAACATTTCAGCTCTGCTGTGATCTTTACCGGTCTGCATAAAAAAATACATGTGCTAGGGAAAATGCATATATTGCAGACTTTTTTATCCTTTCTTTTCTTTAGGGGAAAGTGGTTCACCAGAGCCTGAACATTATGAACTCCTTTTCTCAGAAAGTGAAAATACAACACATACGCTCCCTGTCAGAAGATGTAAGGTTTTATTATAAGAGGCTAAGAAGTAATAAAGAAGATTTAGAGCCAGGAAAAAAATCAAAGGTTTGTTTATGTCTTATTTCTACATGTTTACAAGTTCTCCCTTATGTATAGTGTATGTTAAGCTTCTGTGGTCATCGGAAGTCTTTCTTTTTTCTTTGGTGATTAGGTTTACTTTGCTGTTTCTTAATTGGTCTGCTGTTACCTGTTTTGCAGATTGCAAATATTTATTTTGATCCTGCTTTACAATGTGGAGATCATTGTTATGTAGGATTGCCTTTTCTATCTAAATGTAAGTAACCTTCAACTCTATTATGAAAATCTTTTAAAAAGTTTTCTTCTCCTTAAGCAATGATACTACATAAAGAGTTTAAAAAACCCATTATTTTTTAAAGCGGAATCTAAAGTTCAGCATGGTGTAGCAATGCAAGAAGATGCATGGGATTCTGACTGGGATTTGCATGAGTACTTATTTAAAGAATGGACAGAAATAAAAGAGAACAGAAGCCATAGGTAAGTATTTTATCCCTGTTACTTCCTCAAGTCTTAAATCACTAGATAATTTTGTGTTATGTGTGCTCTTATAAAAATGTAAGTTTTGTTAATATTGTAGTGCTCTTTGAAAGGGGGCCAAGAAGGAGTTACTTGGCCTTCTCTGCAAAACCTTTAAAGAGAACATTTTAAAATTTAAACAGTTACTAATCACTGGAGTATGCTGCAGTTCTTGAAAAGGTGGCAGCAGCAAGGCAGTCTCTACTCTGCAAAAATTTCTGAAAAGAGATTATACTGTTTGTGCAGTATCCCTGCTTAATCTGTTTTAAAGTAGTAACCTCCATATCCCTCTAAGATTTCTTAAGGTTTTCTTTTACTATTATTCTGAGATTATTGCATTTCAGTGGATTATCAAATTGTCTGGTAATTTTCCTTGGGATTTGCTAAATAGAAGGTGATTAATGGTTCCTATATAATATTTAGAAAAAGGCAAACTCTGTAGGCTGCTATATACCTTTTAAACATCTGCCTTCTCATACATAAAATGATTTAATCTCCAAGAGACATAAGTTAGCATTAACAGAAGGTGCATGTGTCTTTTGTGATGATCGCATCCAGACTACCATTTCAAAAAAGGTGTGTGTATTTATGGAGAAACAAAATTACTGTATGTAGCTAAATAAAATAACAAAAGCATACCTCCTTTATCACGTTTTTGTTATAATGCTGATATATTAATAACTCCTGAACAAATTTGATCTAAACAATATCCTCTATTTAGCTACACTGTTAACTTTCAAGAATGTCCTATCACCTACAGGGAGGTGACAGTAAAGGAAATTTCTATTAAAAAGCTGCTTCTGAATAAGTAGCAGTTCTAGCTAGAATATACAATGCTATTATTTAATGTAATACATTATCTAGAATATGTAATGCTTTTAAAGAGAGTATCCAAGGTAGCATTCAGCAAAGGAGAAACTGCTGCTTCTGAACGCGGAGGTGTTCTGACTTGGGCATTTGGAGTTTCTCAAAAATACTTCTCTAGGTTTGAAGTCTCGTGTTTCATCTGTTTTGCCGACTGGAGAACTCAATACTGTGAGTCTTGTTCCAGCTCATGGTGCAGAGCTTGTAGGAGAACAGGAATCAAGTATATTTTAGAGGTTGGTTAATAGCAAAGAACTTCATTCACAGATGGAAATAGTAGCTGCTTTAGATTTGTTACATGGGAGTACAGGCACATACTCCATGTATCCATTGCAGCTAGAGTACATGTATGGATTTACTGTACATTACACATGTGCAGAGACAATGTTTTCTGGATAGTGGATGTCTGGATGTTGTATTGGAAACGGATGGTAGCAGGACTGATATTTTTCCTTTCTAGTGTTTATATCTTTGCAAATCAACAAATATATTTTAGGTTACTTTTCTTACTGACTCAGTTATATTCTCAAAATTTGTTTCTGCAATAGTGAGAGCTGGGCACTTCATAATGAAAGATAAAATTTGTGTCTCGCTGTCCAGAGAGCAGTGATTTAAGAGAAATGCGAATACCAAAAGATTTGTGATGAAGTGCATAAGTCCAACCACGCTTTTCTGCTCACCTTTTATCCATAAATAGGCCATAACAGAACTTAGAATGGATTGATGTTGATGACAATACTTAACAGAGAAGATCTTTAGAATCTTTGGGTTGGTCGACTATAGCATGTTTTGGTGGTTTCAGTTGTGCTTTTTAGTAGCAGTACATATGGGCAGAGCTCAGGTGGGGTTTTTTAATTGCATATAAATATAATATTGAAAAATAAATATCTGGGCTGCATCCAAAGCAGCGTGGCCAGCAGGTCGAGGGAGGGGATTCTGCCCTTCTACTCCACTCTGGTTAGACCCCACTGGGAGTCCTGCGTCCAGCTCTGGAGCCCTCAGCATAGGAAAGACATGGACCTGTTGGAGCGGGTCCAGAGGAGGGCCACACAAATGATCAGAGGGATGGAACACCTCTTTTGTGAGGCCAGGCTGAGAGAGTTGGGGCTGTTCAGCCTGGAGAAGAGAAGGCTTCAGGGAGCCCTTCTTGTAGCCTTCCAGTCCTTGAAGGGGGCTTGTAAGAAAGATGGGGACAGACTTTTTAGCAGAGCCTGTTGCGATAGGACAAGGGGTAATGGTTTTAAACTGAAAGAGGGCAGATTTAGATTAGACAGAGGGAAGAGATTTTTTTATGATGAGGGTGGTGAAACACTGGCCCGGGTTGCCCAGTGAGGTGGTAGATGCCCCATCCCTGGCAACATTCAAGGTCAGGTTGGACGGGGTCTCTGAGCAACCTGATCTATTTGCAGATGAAGGGAGGAGTTGGACTAGGTGACCTTTAAAGGTCCCTTGCAACACAAACCATTCAATGATTCTGTGATAATGTACCATGCTATTTCTCAAAGTAATGTTGTTTTCAGGGTGCCTTTAAGCCCTCTGCTTTTTCCAGGCTTTTCCCGTTTTACTCCTGTAAAGTAAGTTTTTAACTGTTCCTCCAGACTGAATGCTGTATTTGAAGTAGACACAGATCTTCAGAAGGATGTCTGGTTGCAAATTACAGCAGAAATGGCCTGGCCTTCCATACTTAGTTCACCACGCCATCTCAGCTTCCCTCTTACCAATACGAACAGTTCATCAGTAAGTTATTTTGTTGATAGTAACATTTTGTGGGGACTGAATTTTAATAGGTATTTCTAAGTACATTAATGCTAATGTAAACTTTAAAAAAATTGTGTTTCTAAATAGGAAGAAGAAATTTTTCTAGAAAACCCAGCTGATGTTCCTGTGTATATTCAGTTCCTTCCTGTAGCTCTGTATTCTAACCCATCCGCCTTTGTTGATAAAATGTTAGAACGGTAAGTATTGTTTGAGAGTACTTTGGCCGTTCTCACTCTACATGAAAATGCATTTGACAAAAAAATGCATGCAGTATTTGGCAGTTGTGTTGGTAGTTACAGTGTTGGCCACTTCTAGAATTTCAATCATTAGGCCAGCTGAGAACTGAATCTAAGCTGATTGCCATTGAATGCACATCTGTATTTTTTGCTAAGCTAAAAAGATGTTTGCATTTCTTCCTTAACTTGGTGTAGGGTTGGGGATCGGGGTAAGAAAAATCAAGTTATTGTTTCAGCTGCATATTGTTTGAGTTGTATTATAAGTTCTTGGTATGTGCTAAAATCCTGAAATGCAAGTATGTCGTTATTTTCCCTGATCTGTGGGGAGAAAAAAATTTGCATGTCTTTCAGGTTTAATTTGAGCAAGCCAACCAATTTCAATCTGAGGACTCTAGAGTTCCAGGTCTTCAGAAATTGCGTAAGTGTTTCGATGCGTTCTTTAGATTTTTAGATTTGGATATCTTAATGTTTTAATAAGAGTTCAATTGCATGTCTTCAAGTTTAGATATTAGTACGTGTGAAAGACGTGATGTTTCTGATGGGTATTTTCACGGAATTGGGAAAAGTAATATTTTTTCAAATGTAACAGTTGAAATGTCACTTTTTCTGTATGTTTACATTATAATAGGATTGTGGAAGTTACAGGAAAACTGCATTTATTCATTCTCATACTGATACAGGTTTATTTTCTTCAGTGTAGTGGTTGCTAGTTCTAAAATTAGTAAAGTATTGAGTTTTCCATTGCTTTGTCCTTTATTTTAAATGATTCGAGTTTTGTGGACAACCTTCGAGTGCATGCTTTTTCATATAGAGCATGCCACATGCTGAACACTTTCTTTTCTCATCCAGTATATACGCCTTTCCCCTCCATTTGCAGTTTGTTTTCGATTAGCAATTCTATGCTTGCACAGTATCCAAAGGCAGACTTAGCAAAATACACTCTTTTCAATAGTTCTTCCATTTTAAGTTTACTTTTTCCCCTTTATACATTCTAAAAATGTTTTAACAGTGGAAAAAATTGAGGATAGAAAATATTACATAATGGCTTAATGATAATTTTGTGTTTAAAATACACATTTAAGAACTTCTAAATTCTTTGTTCTCCTGGAGCTTTATGAATTCACATGGGTGTAGTTTAGCTCAGTTCTGTCTTGCTGGGTTCTGCTTCTTAATAAACACAGATGATTTACTAAGTAGGGAAATTCTTGTGCTGTCAGACTTTCTGGTTAAAAAAACCCGGTATGTCACTGGGGAGTACACTTCTGATGACAAGACCAGTTTTCTAGCTAAAATAATTCTTCTGTCAAGTACATGTAAAAAGCTCCTATTTTTAAAAGTGTTACTTTGTTTTCTCTACTTTCTAAAGGTCCAGCCACTACAGAGCACAGTAGGACTTACAAAGAGCCTGGCTCGTCATTCAGTTTTAAGCCTAATATTAAAACCTGGTGAGAGAAAGTCTGTCAAAGTAAAGTTCACTCCAGTTCTTAATAAAACTGTTTCATCGTTGATTGTTATCAGGTATGATAGATATCTACAAAATGAGTGTGAGTTTTTTATTTATATATGATCATACTTGTGATCAGGTGTCAGTAAGAAACTATCACTTTTACAGGTATAATTACAGAATCATATGTGTCAAGAGACAGATTTAATTTAAGTGTAATTGTGATATGTTTTACAGTAGTTAAACTGTATTCAGTACATACTTTCTAATATAAATATACTGTTATCATAGAATCACAGAATGATTTGGGTTGGAATGGACCTTTAAAAGTCATCTAGTCCAGGTTCCCTGCAGTGAGCAGGGACATCTTAGATAGATGTAAGATATAACATAACTAGGTCAGGCTGCTCAGAGCCTCATCCAACCTGACCTTGAATGTTGCCAGGGATGGGGTGTCCACCACCTCTCTGGGCAACCTGGGCCAGTGTTTCACCACCCTCATCATAAAAAATGTCGTCCCTCTGTCTAGCCTAAACTGCCCTCTTTTAGTTTAAAACCGTTACCCCTTGTCCTATCGCAACAGGCTCTGCTAAAAAGTCTGTCCCCATCTTTTTTACAAGCCCCCTTCAAGGACTGGAAGGCTGCAAGAAGGGCTCCCTGGAGCCTTCTCTTCTCCAGGCTGAACAGCCCCAACTCTCTCAGCCTGTCCTCACAGGAGAGGTGTTCCATCCCTCTGATCATTTTGGTGGCCCTCCTCTGGACCCGCTCCAACAGGTCCATGTCTTTCCTATGCTGATGGCTCCAGAGCTGGATGCAGGACTCCCAGTGGGGTCTAACCAGAGCAGATTAGAGGGGCAGAATCCCCTCCCTCGACCTGCTGGCCACGCTGCTTTGGATGCAGCCCAGGATACGGTTGGCCTTCTGAGCTGTGAGCGTGTATTGCAGGCTTATGTCAAGCTTTTCATCCAGCAGTACTTGGAGACTTGAATTCTTGAATACATACTACACTGTCTTGAACATAGGGCCAGGTTATAGATGCCATTTGAAAAATCAAGCTGCAATGCAAATTCAGTCTTTCTAGTAGAGAGCTCTGTTTGAATAAGTTTCACTTTTGTAACAGGTGTGATATATTATGATGATGAAATAAACTTTAACTAGTACTTCATTGGGTTTTTTATCTGTACACTATGTTGTGATTTCTTAGGTTTTTGTCTTGCAAACACTATGTTAGATACCCCCACTATTTACTTCCATAGTGTTGGGAATTATCTGTGGAACTCCTTATATTTCTGTCCTCCAGATTTGGGATATAACTTCATAGTCTTTAGTGAAGCTTGTCGGAGCAGTAACCTGCATAATCCTTTTATGAATGTTTCCCCTTTTTCTTTGTCCACAGAAATAATTTGACTGTAATAGATGCCATAATGGTACAAGGGCAAGGAACTACTGAGAGCTTGAAGGTTGCAGGCAAACCTCCCGGTGCAGGAAGTTCTTTACGCTTTAAAATCACAGAAGCATTATTAAAAGACTGTTCAGAAAGTGAGTACTTCTTGAACTACTAAGCTGAACAGAAAAAAAAAAATACATTTTACACGTACAACTTGAAGTGTGTGGAAATTTTTTTTTCCCCTGTTCTAGTGCCCCAGAAATTTAATTCCTTTACATACACTAAAATTGCTTCTTCATTTAGGCAGAAAATGAAATATTTTACCTTTTTCATTCTATTGTGAAAATTAGGAAAGATGAAACAAAAGCCCTTCATCCACTAAAATTCAAAATAGAGGAGATGAAGATCCTAGTATATTTACTAGGATAATCTCTAATTCGTCAATTGGAAGTAAAATTGGATTGCAGATGCAACTTTCTGTGTGTGTATATATTTGTTTGTTTGTTTTTTCCCCCTCACACCTTCAGAATCTGTATGCACATAGGCAACAGGGAAAAAAAGGTAGGGTATGTTCCTTGATGAAAATTAAATCCCAGCCAGATTCTACTCTGGGGTCAGAGATTTTCTGCTCTGTGGCCCCAGGCTTGCTGCCAGGAGGAGACCTAAGAGTACCTGTATTACCAAAGGAACTGGTAAAAGAGGTTTAGTTGTATCTGGTATTAAAATCTGTTTTGTTACTTTGCAGACTTCCAGACATATTTGTAAGGTGCCATGTTAATTATTATCTGAGATTATTCTGCTTTTTTGAGGGATGAGTAAGGAAACTTCAAGCAAAGCTTAGTCATTACCTGTTACATGTTGTGGTTTAGGGATATTTTTTGCTAATAAGATACGTGTAGCTCAGACACAGATTTTTTTAAGACACAAAAAAATAAGCTTTAATTCTCCTCATGCTGGGACTTTTCACAGAATACCAGAACACTAAGCAGTACATCAAAGAACTTTGCAGCTTAGATGATTTTTTTTTTTTTTTTGGGGGTGAGGCGGCAATGCTATCAGAGGTTTGGAGGTTTGTGGTTTTTCCCAGATGAGTTAGAGTGCTCTGGAGCTGTATACAAGTGCCCTACCTTGACAGAGATAAGAATCTGGCTTCAGAGATCTGTTTCTGCAGATTACATAAAAATTTCCATGGGCCTCAATAGTCCCCTTTCCTGCTACAATACTGACAGAACTCTCTTCTACTGCAGAATATAAATACAGCAAAGGCTATCTGTTTAGCATCACGCTAACCACTTTCTGCTGTTTCTTTCTAGAAATGAAATACAAAGAACCGAATTTCACACTGAGAAGAACATTTAAAGTGGAAAATACAGGGCAGTTGCAGATTAATGTGAAAACTATGGAAATCAGTGGCTATACATGTGAAGGATATGGATTTAAAGTCGTTAACTGTCATGAGTTTGCACTAAGTGCCAATTCCTCTAAAGACATTGTCATATTGTAAGTGTTTTTTCTTACATCTAAATGGAGTCTTACATTAGGAATTTGGTATAACCGAATTCTGTTTCAGTGGAGAACTCCATTGTTTAAATTCTGATGTTTTTAAAGAGTTTTTGGGGTTTTTTTTAATACGCTTTCTTCTTGCAAACACTATTTGATTTTTTTTTTTTAAATAACTTCAAGTTTTCATGACGGAGTATAGTATTACTTTTATTACTACCCAGTAAGTATAACTTACTGAGTTGGAATAGTGTTACTATATGGTTTTTTAATACATTTCCTTCATTTGGGTTGTGAATGCACGCGAGCTCTAGATTTGGCTCAGTATGGTTTTGGTGCATTGCAGTGTGTAGAAAAGAGCCTTTAGACTGAGGATTATCATCACGATGCACAGCTGTCCTGGTTTCAGCTGGGGTAGAGTTAATTTTCTTCCTAGTGGCTGGTATAACGCTGTGTTTTGGATTTGGGAAGAGAATAATGTTGATAACATGCTGATGTTTTAGTTCTTGCTAAGCTGTGTTTATACCAAGTCAAGGGCTTTCCAGCTTCTCATACTGTCCTGCCAGCGAGGAGGCTGGGGGTGCACAAGAAGCTAGGAGGGGGCACAGACAGGGCAGCTGATCCCCAGCTCACCATAGGGTTATTCCATACCATATGACATCATGCTGAACATGTAAACTGAGGGGAGTTGGCTGGGGGGTGGTTGCTGCTCGGGGACTGGCTGGGCATCATCCAGGAGGTGGTGAGCAATTGCACTGTGCATCACTTTTTTGGTACAGTCAATTATTGTTGTTATTATTATTGCTATTTTATTTTCCCTTCCTTTTCTGTCCTATTAAACTGTCTTCATCTCAACCCACAAGTTTTACCTTCTTTCCGATTCTCTTCCCCCATCCCACTGTGGGGGGAGTGAGCGAGTGGCTGTGGGTGTTTAGCTGCCTGCTGGGTTAAACCACAACAACAGCATTTTAGTCTTGCATATTTTGTCCATTGCCTTAATGATAATGATTGTTTAATTATGTCAGTTTTCATTGCAAAAGATCTCTGCATCAGAAACTGATCTTTTAGCACTGCTTGGGTATAAGGTTAACAATTCAGAATATGGTATCGAGAAAGTTCAGAAGATGCTTCTGTTCTCTAAGGACGTACAAGACATCGCAGGCAGTGAACCTTCACTAGTATTTCTGCAACAATCTTAGTCTGTGATGAGATGGGAACATAGTGGTGGTGTTTTTGAAAAGGCATGCAGTTGTTACTTAAAGGTGAAATGTTTAAAAACTTTATAGCTCTCATAATGTTCAGTTCCATTGCTTACAGCTGCTGTTAATTTTTTTACTGCATTCATAGCTTTCTTTTAACAGATCTGGTCAAAACTTACTTTCAGTTATTATATCTTCATACGGTGTATCAGGGTAATCTAGTATCAGATGTGTTAAGCATAGGTGTTTATGAACTTAGTCAAACACATCTTGAGGTATTTGAAAGATACTCATAAGTATTTTTAGGCTAATTGCATGGATGATTATTAGTCATATTACTAGGGCTAATTGTTATAAATATTGGGGTGCCAGTCATGGCAGTAATTGGTGGAGTTGGGGGGGTAATTTATGAAAAATATAAATTCTCTCAAACTTTCATGCTGTTCATGTGAAAAGTTCTGATGTGCTTTACTTTGTTTTCAGGTTTACACCTGACTTCACTGCTTCCAGAGTCATACGTGAATTAAAATTCATCACCGCGGGAGGCTCTGAATTCATATTTATCTTGAATGCTTCCCTTCCATATCACATGTTAGCAACATGTGCAGAAGCGCTACCCAGGCCCAACTGGGAGTTGGCACTGTACATAATCATCTCAGGAATCATGAGGTAGCGTGTATATGTTTGTTCTTACCAGTATACGTGCAGGAAGTACCACTGCTGGAATACAGGCTACAGAGAGTTATGTATGTATTCAGTATGTGCAGTAACTGGTGTAAAATAACATAGGGTGAGGTGAAAAAGGAGAACAAACTTAACACAGGCTACTGTGAGCTGAGTGTGAGCAGTTTAAGGCTGAGGAGTACTGACTTTCTGCTCAAACTGAGGACTAAATAATATACTTCTTGCTTGGGCCTACTTCCTTAAGTGAGATACATACTCCTGTTAACCCTGGTAATGTGTAGGTTTGTGATAAATAATTAAGCCAGACTTGAATCACATGAGATATTAAAGCACTGCTAACCGTAAATTCCCACAGAAATTTAAGCACTCTTCTGGAGTGTTGCACTTTAGAGAGAGATGAGGCAGTGACTGTAATGAGCTGAGCAGATGCCTTGGATGAATTTAACTTTGCTGCCACTTGTATGTGACAGACAACTGGTGATACTAATAATGGGGTTTCTGAGAAGCTGAAGGGCATTGTTTGCCACATGGCACCCTCGGGGGTTATGTAGGAGCATATTAATGCACTTCTTTTCTCAGCAAACAGACGTGTGTTAGCTATGACCCGTTAATAAAACAGGAGTTGAAATTTTCATTGTGTTTTCCTAGCCTAGCATATTTATTTGAAATCTGAGGTTATAAACAGTGTGCCCCTGATCATCTCTTGGTTGTGAGACACTTTCCCCCACTGCCTTTATCCAGAGAAAACCCTAGCATAGACACTTAGCGGTGCAAGTTAGCAAGTGCAAACAACAAATGCTGTTTTCCTTTTTCGTTAGCGTTAGGCATATATCTTTGTGTGAGGTGGATTGCTGCTGTAGATGCCTGTGATGAAGAAGTGGTCTCTGTGTGCTGCAAATCCAAAGCATTATCCCAGATATGTAATGTTCCTGCATTCTTTTTCATATTAAGATAATGCCTTTTCCATTTTGCTGTACTGTATTATGTAAGTACTCGGTTGGGCTGTCTTTACTTGTAGGATTGATAAAAGAAATAGAGAAGATAAAGTTATAGCCTGCTTCATTTTCTTTTCTGATTCTTCAGTACTTGCCGAAGTAATGCAGTGTTACTTAGGAAACTGCATTTTCCTAAGCAACAGGAAAACTTCTGTTACTTGGGAAATTTTGTTTTCCTAACTCATATTGCATTACTTAGGAAAATGCTGAGTAAGTACTTAAGTGGTTTTCTTCCATATGTTTGCTAGAAATTTATAAGATCAGTTTCTCTTTAGTTCATTGACAAAGTGGATAATGCTTGTCAGCTCACAAGTGTAGTTTGCGTACATAATTTTATATGTACTTTATTTGTGAACTAGACTTTGCAGAAGTCCACAGAATACTAATCCTTTCCCTCACTATGTCTTTTTCCTACAAGTGCAAAACATCCTTCTTAGCAGCAAACTAGAGAAGAGTCCTAATGTAACCATTTTGTAATGTTCAAAGGATCCTGTGCACAGAGAGCCTCTAACTTCTAGGATGCCATCACACAGGGGTTTGCTAGTTGCCACTAAAACAGTATTTACAGACTGTTGTAAAGGTATCCTTAATTTCTCGGAATGAACAACTTCAGGAGTTTGCCTAGTTCATGTTTTTAATAAAGTGGTGTTTGTTGTTGCCTTCCCTAAATCGCTATTGGTTTGGATTGTTACTGTACTTGCGACTCTCAAGTTTTGAAGTCCATCTTGATAGGGTGTGTACAAACATGACGTAGGAGCCAGTCCTTTTTATGAAGAACTTAACAGCTAGGTGTATGTGTGCTCCAGGATAAAACCATGAGGGGAAAGAGGGATGTACCAAGATCATTCCTGGCTGTCTAAATGGTGTTACTCCCCACTGTGTGGTGTTCCTCACACTAATTTGTTTTGTAATTTAAATGACATGAACACTTCAGGCTAGTTATGTTTTTCTTTTTTTAATAATTTTTTTAAAAAGCAAAAAAAAACCCAAACCACCACTGCTCCCACCACCACACCAAAACCAGAAAGTACAGTTAAAAAAAACACAAACCATGATTAGTTTTTTTCTTCTTTTTCATTTCAAAGATGGTATTCGTTTATCAAAACACTGAAGTTGACTTATGTTGAGGGAGTAGAGTCCTTACCCAGAGAGTGGCAGAGGAGGAGAAGCCCTCAAGGTGGCCTTTTACTGCAGGCTCCCCTGTACAACCTCTGCGAGCCCAGCATTGGTACTGTGGGGCTGAGGGGGAAGAGTGCCTCCCAGCCCACCAAAACCATCCCAAGTTTGTGTAGCAGCCATGGTGGTTGATAGAGATGCAGTGCTGTTGTTGGTGTCACTCTTGTGAAACTTTGAAATAGCATCATGGATTACAATAACAAGTGAAAGAGATTATACTTTATTCCTTACATCCCAAAAGTCATTCCAGTTTTGATGGCGTGGGACCCAAGGCAAGCATTACTCTTTGGAGTATGAGGTTGTGTAAGCCTGTCTGAAAAATTCCCCTATTTCTTTAACTTTTCTGTTGTTTGTTAATGCCTTGGATGAAATTTATCTTTCCTACCTTCTGGCATCTGATTATGCATCTGGAATCCTTTTTAATCCCCAGGGCAGGGAAAAAAGCACTGATAACCAGCTATCACCAGCTCTGCTGGTCTCTAGAGTTGCTTGTGGTTTTGGTGACAATTAAAACTTAAATGATGTTTCAACTAGATTACTTAGCTAAAATTAAGCAAGAGGTATCTCATCCTTTTGTGTGAATTGGTGCCGGTTTTCATACATTTGTCTTAGAAAAACTGGCAGTCAGAACAGGGGAGAGAACAGAAACTGCAGTTGCTATTTTAAAGTTCTTATAAACTTTCTAGTATAATAGGCAAGGCAAGCTTTAGTCGTTGTCATTGTGTCTCCTCCCCCCGAAACTCCCACCTGTTAGAAGATGAAATCCATAGCCCTGTCGTGAAGGTCTCTGCAGTGGTTTTATTGCTTCATTCAAAAATATAGTTCACTGCAGTGTGTTATGTAAGTGGAGAACTCCTAAACACGGTATTGCAGCAGATGCAGTTAGTTGTAAATCTCCTTGAAATAATGCTTTTAAAATTTACTTCTCTGAGCAGCAGTATAGTTCTCTACAGAAGGTCTCTGCTCTGAAAATGGAATTGCACCAACAAGCTGTGAGAGCTGCTGACCGCTTGGATGCCGTTTTAATATTTTAATTGTATCTTTTTTTTTCTTTGACTAATATTCTTGGCAACAGTGTGTCAGGCTTGCATCTAACTTCCATTCTCAGTATTAGTGATGTATCTATCATGCCAGACTTGGGTATTTCATATTTCTATCAGGCAAAGTTGTGGTTTGAATGCACTTTTCAGCTTTTCAGTACAAGATACCAGCTTTGTCTTGTGTGATCAGATTCATTAACTTTAAAATGCTTGAAACTAAGAAATACTGAGGTGACTGCCTCTCTTCTCTGCAGTGTACTCTTTCTCTTGGTAATTGGAACAGCCTATCTAGAAGCTCAAGGAATATGGGAGCCATTTAGAAGACGTTTGTCCTTTGAGGCCTCAAACCCTCCCTTTGATATGGGAAGGCCACTTGATCTCAGGAGAATAGTTGGAATTTCATCTGATGGAAAGTAAGTATATGTTTGGGGTTTTTGTGGGATGCTTTCCCTTTTTTTTTTTTTTTCTTCTTTAGTTATAAGGCCAGTAAGAAAGTAATGCTGCTCTTTATAACATGTAAATGGATAAAGATCCTCCCAGTTAGTTATAAAAAGATGGCTTGGATAAAAAGATGGATTTTATGAGGAATATTTGTCCTTCGGAAAAAAAAGAAAGAAAGAAAACCCCCAACCAGTCAAAACCAAATCCTGCCAAGTTTCCAGTTAGTGTTCTTGAAAATGAAAGGTATAGACTGCAGAAAAATTGCAGGCCAGAACTTCCTACCTTAGGTGTCTTAAGTTAAAAAAGATAATCTCCTTTCAGCGCTCCCTCTAACATATATATTGACTGTCGTGTTACTGTGGTTTTGTTCCCATGTACAGTGAGCAAGTGAACATGGCAAAGGCTACTCGCTTGTCAAACAAGTTTTAGGCGTTTTGTTGGTTATATGCCAAGAACAATGTAGTTCAAGGTTTCTTTTGCACATGATGATTCTTTTTTCACGTGGAAGCATGGAGACCCTGTAGAGTATATTTAAACACTTGTTCTTTCAGCTTGAATGCGCTTGGATCAGATTCTAATCACGGTTCATCCAGAGGGATCTATGGAGCGGGCAGTTCGTCTTCACGATCCAGTGCAGGGAATCATAAACAATGCAATGCAGCAGCACACCTTCACAGCAATAGAAATGCACCTGATGTTGAAAACATCAAATCCAAAACCAGTTCAAGCATACCTAACAGGACTTCAGCACAAGCAGCTTCCATGCAGTCAGTGACCAGAGCGGGCCCCTTTACCTTGGATTCAGGTGCCACATCTCAGACTCATGCCGCAGGCAAAAGAGCCAAGGGGACGCGGCAGAACCAGCAGCTGACACCGCAGCAGGCACCGGCTGTGGCAGAGCAGCCCCTCCAGCAACCCCCAGCATCCGGGCTCCCGCAGCAAGAGCAACAGACTGAAAGTGCTTTGCCACAGCTGCCGCTTCTCAGCCCGCCTCATGCCGAATGTGCCAGCAGCAGAAGGCACAGCTCGGAGGATTCAGATCTCACTGGGCTCATAGAAACGATGGAAAAAGACTTTGACCACCCAGAATCCCCTTCCCCAGATGTGTTTACAGAGCAGCCCCCATCTCCGCTAGCAAAAAACAAAGGTAACACGATTCTGCTTTTTTTTTTAACAGGATGATTCATTATGTAAGCCACAGAACAAGACTTAAGATTAAGTATAAAGGTCATGTTTTCATAGTGTGGAAAGCAATAGCTTCTCAGCTGTTCCCTACCCTACTGTATGTGCCTGTGTCTTGACCACTTCCTCTACTCATTGTATGGCAGTGAAGTTCTCTGTACGATGCTAGATTGTGACTCTTTCTGCAAAATTTTTGGAACATTTTGATGAAAGCAAGGGTGAATATTTAGACATCTTACCCTCGGAAGAAGAAAGATGCTGTTGGTTGCTACTCCTTTGCCTTTGGCTTAGCATCCATCCCTTCCGCCTCCATCATTTGTGCATGGGGCTGGGGGCTGAGGAAAGAAAAAGGAAGCTGTTTGAGTGTATTATAACAACTGAGCTGGGAAGAAAGGGAGTGGGGGAAGAGAGAGGTATCTGTAAACCCCTGCGGTACTGTTTGAGAATGGAATTCTTTATGTTCAGGCTTGCAGTTGTTGTAGAAAATCCTTGATGTCAGGTGGTCAGAAAATTTATATACGGCACCTGTGTTTATCAGTTGCATTCATCTTTGCATGAGGTTAGAACTGCATTTGAATTGTTTATGCATCTTTTTGATTGTCTAATGCTTAAAATAACATATTGGGTTTCGTACAGTAGATACATTCAGACTTTTAAAATTTTATGTCAGTTATTTTCCTTCTCATAAACACTTCGTTAGAGTAGAACTTCTTACCATGCTTTTCATATTAGCCATTTCAGTTCTGTCCCAGAGTTACGTGGTTATAAATTTAATCTTAATGTGTTTATTTCTAAGCAATTTTTTACTTTTTTCCCCTCACACCACCCTTGTACAAAAAAAGTACTGATACTGGGTTGCTTGTTAGAGATAAAGTTAGAAAGATGAGTGGTGGAAAGGCATATAAACCCTGAAGCATCTGGATGATCACGCACCACCAAAGAGGAAGGCTTCACTCTGTTAAGTACTAATGAGCAGAAAGTTCCTGAATAGTTCTGAATGGATGTGATGATGCATCTGCACTTTCAAAGTGGAGACTCAGAAGTGATAAGAGGTTTTGGGATCCTGCTGAAATACGCTACGCTATTTCTGAGCTTCTTTGGTTTTAGTTTAGACAAGGGGATGTGGTTGGGGGAATTAATCTTAGGACAATTATGACCAGTTTGTCAGGTATTAGTTTCATAAAGGCTAAATGATACTCCAGCAAATGCCACGACTGTAAGCAGGCTTCATAGGCAGCGTCTGTATCAGAAATAGTGTGGCCAGCAGGAGTAGGGAAGTGATTGTGCCCCTGTACTCAGCACTGGTGAGGCCGCACCTCGAATCCTCTGTTCAGTTTTGGGCCCCTCACTACAAGAAGGATGCTGAGGTGCTGGAGCATGTCCAGAGAAGGGCAACGAAGCTGGTGAGGGGTCTGGAGCACAAGTCTTATGAGGAGCAGCTGAGGGAACTGGGGTTGTTCAGTCTGGAGAAGAGGAGGCTGAGGGGAGACCTTATCGCTCTCTACAACTACCTGAAAGGGGGTTGTGGTGAGGTGGATGTTGGTCTCTTCTCCCAAGTAACTGGTGATAGGGCAGGAGGAAATGGCCTCAAGTTGCACCAGGGGAGAATTAGACTGGATATTAGGAAAAATTTCTTTACTGAGTGGTCAAGCATTGGGACAGGCTGCCCAGGGAGGTGGTGGAGTCGCCATCACTGGAAGTGTTCAAAAAACTTGTGGATGTGGCACTCCGGGACATGGCTTAGTGGGCATGGTGGTGTTCAATTGACAGTTGGACTTGATGATCTTAAAAGGTCTTTTCCAACCTTAACAGTTCTGTGGTATTTCTTTATGGCCCAAAATGGAGCAAAATATTTTGATGTGGCATTCAAGAGAGACCTCGATCTGCCATTGTAATATAAATTATGATACAGAATATAGAAATTGCTTTATCTTTAGTGGAAGTCCAGATAGTTTTCTTGACCTCTTCATTGTCTCGGATCAATAAATCAGATTTGTGGATGTAGACTTTTTGTTTTGACAAGCTTTGTTAAAAAACCAAAACAAAACAAAAAAAAAATCCCACACAAACCAAAACCAACCAAACAAAAAAACCCTCCCACATTATCTGTAAACCGTAACTTGACTCACGAAAGCTCAGCACATGAAATAAAACATTCCTATTTCCATTTGCTCTCTTTAGAACCATAGGGAAAGTTCAGTTATCTATCTGGATCTACATATACACATACTGATACTTGTCTTTAGATAAATAGCTAGAGCTAGTCACGAACATCTGCAGAAGCAGCACCTTCTGGGCTAAAACTGGCTGTTGTAAAACCCTGTGCAGGATTCCCATCTTTATAGTCTTTGATTTCAGCTTCCCAATACCTGGGTCCTAGCAGACTGCTGAGGCTACATTAGATTTTTGTTAAACAGCTGCTTTACATTATATTTTTATGTCATGATAACATTTTAAATAGATTTTTCTAATAATGAACATTGAACTGTTTAGCAATCGTGAATGTAGACTAAACTTGAAGCAAATCTTAGAATGAGGCCTTCTGAGGCAAAACAAGAATACCCCCAATAAGCTGGGGGATGTCCTTTAGAAAATTTCCATACAAAGACCTGCTTGTATTTACACTTCTATTTGTATTCACACTAAAAAGAATATTTTATCTCCAATATTCTTCTTGTTCTTGATACTGCAAACATTAAGTCTGAAAGAAACACAGTTTGAAGGCACCGCCCTTTGATATGTATCTGGTATTTGCCAAAATACTGAAGGCAGATTTATGTTTTGGTACAAACTTTCCCTGAGGGACATTTTGCCAAATGAAATACGACAGCAGTCATCCTGCTGCCAGACTCAGTTCCAACTTGAGCTGGTACAAATCCCAGAAGGGGCTGAATCCACTTATTTGGCACAGGTTGATTGAGTCTTTACTTGAGTGAACTATTAAGTCCATCGTGGAAGCTGTATGCAGGCACAGTGTGGATTATAAATGAGAACGTTTAGTTTGAAGGGCAGTATCTAAGAAAGATCTTGTTGGTAAAGGCGTATTCCACCTAATGAAAGACCTAAGTATGTTGTGAATGCTCTTGTCCTGTACGAGAATAACAAGAGGCGATGGTAAGATGATGATGACTCCACACATGTGCACGCACAGTTTCTCTGTATCGATGCTTTTTTTGATAGCTTTTTTACTCCCCAGCAGCCTAATCCTGTTTATTTTGCAAGCCAAGACCTCTGGCTTGATTTTTGAAGGTTCTTAAACCTCTACATTTTGAACTTAGACTATGCTACATTTCAGTTAGCCTGTAGAAATTGCAGGAAAAACATAACCAATTGTTCAAGTAGTATTATTTATTCATATGTGGATTGCTTAAAAAAATTATTAAATATCCCCTGGAGTGTTTAATGCATTGTTTTCCCTACTTTGAGATGCAATAACATTTTAATGCATCAAGCCAAACTGTTTCACAGTCAGCTTCATCATCCCTCTTAAATAGTACATGACAAAAGAATAAAATATGTTAAGGGAGAAAGTATACTTCCGTGTGAGATTTTCAGGTTTTGGAGGTTGTGGTTTTTTACATCTTTGCTAGACGAATGCTATTAGTGATTTTTTTCATCTGCTCTAGTCTTACTGCAAGTTGTTTTGTTTTGTTTTGTTAACTGACAAGCACTGCTACTCATTTCTGTTCTTCATTTGCTTGGATGATAAAGCTTGTACTACCTTCTGAAGTTCATGTGTAAATTTAGTCTTACGCGGTTAAACTGCCAAATCGGATTCTAAGGTGCTTGAAAGGAATGCCAGGAACATAGTGAAGAAGAATTGTAGATAGCCAGATGTCCATCGTCTACAGAGAGGCGAGGGATGTGGGGCTCAGGAGCATGAATAGGACGGTAGAGATCAGGGTTCTTCAGGTTTGATGCTTTTGCTCACATTTGGTGTGAAGGGGCTGCAAACGGTTGGTGTATCATAATGGACAACAAACTTCAGAGGCTTAGTCATGTAGGTTCACCTCCAACATGAACTAGCCCATCTCTGAGTACTGCTCCTGGGAATCTGAAGCATCCGTATCTTCCTAGGGAAAGGGAAAATACTTCAGCGCAAGGCTAAGCCGCAGAAGAAGCGGGAAGAAAAGGACAGAAGAGGGAAAGGAAAGCAACAGGAGGATGAACTGAAAGACTCTTTGGCAGATGATGACAGTTCTTCAACCACAACCGAAACCTCCAACCCAGATACAGAACCACTTGTCAAAGAGGTACGACCCTGCTCATAAAAGGCAGCTCTTGTGTAGCTGGTGGGTCGCCCGTTAGAAGTACAGTCTCTTCCCCCACCCCCAGCTTCCATATACTGTAATACCTAACAAAGGAAGAATGTTAATTAAAAACCATCTTTCCCAGTCCTTGCCTTCACTTCTTCTCAATTAAGTTTGCTCCTCTGTGAGTGTGAACATGCTTGAATCATGTAGTCTCTGGACTGAGAGTGCCTGAGTGACTGTGGCTTGAATAAGCCGCCGGTTGTCAGCAGCGTTGTGGTGAATGTGTCTGCACACTCCTAGCCTATTCCACTTGCAGAATAAAATGCCAAAGTATGGACACTAATTTTACTCGATGATTAAGGTGTATGCTAAAACCACGCATTTCATCAGTTACAAAGGGCCAGTTTGCTGGTGGTAACTTGCCAGCAGGTAGTTAACTTAATTACCTTTGACAATACCCCTACCTTTATTTTACTCATTTTGCTTACATGCTTCTAGGTAATAAACTAAAGCCCTAACAATTTGTGTAGTGGTCGGGTTGTCTTAAATATTTATGTCCTAAAATATTCCATGTGCTAGGGAACCAAACAAAGTGAAGGTAATCGCAGAGAGAAGAAAACCAAGCCTAAATTTTGACAAGTCTTAAATTTGAACTTTGGAAAAGATATGGATTCTAGCTGGGGGGGAAAAAAAGAAGATAAATAAGTGTAATATATTTTAAAAGCTACAGTTTAGTAAAGTTTTCATTTGAAAATCACCTTTGATTTTTCAGGATGTCTATTTGATAGTATAGTATACTTCTACACTGTATAGTGCACTTGATAGTATATGGCCTGGGCCTGGGATAGATGCAGTACAGGTCTCAGTACGTAGATACGTAGACTGAGAGGCCATGGCCTGAGGAGCTGTGTATTTGCAAACATCTGATCTACTTGAAGCACATTAATTTGCTAGGTATTTCGATTTCTACTTCTCCAAATAGGAAAAAAAATAGATACCATGTTTTATAGGTGTACTCACTAAGTAGTAAAAAGATAGGTTCTATGCTGCAAAAATGCACGTTTTCAAATAGCATTCTTTCCTCAGCCCTATTTATACTATGTATGTTGTGATGCAAGAGGGACTTGACTTGTCATGAATATTAACATGTTGTTATAATGTCTTTTGTAGGAACCTGAAAAACAAAAGGGAAAAGTTATACCAGAAAAACCTGAAAATGAAATAATACAAGTAAAACAGAAAACTAAAAGACTGCTAACAAGTATCAAGAAAGAAATCCCTATAGATGTGAAAACCAGGTAAGCACAACAAAGGCTATTTAGTAGAGAAGGCATCGTGCTTGAAGGGAAGACAGATTGATAAAAATCTGTATTCAACTGTTATGGCTGCCAGTCTGCCTAATGCCAACAGCAGATCCCTTTAAGCAGCTTCCTTGTCCTGATATCAGGCAATATCTGAAGCTTATAAGTAATAAATTATTTAATGGGAATACAGTGTGTAAATAAAACGAGAGCTAAATCCAGAGAAGAAAATCAGGTTAAGCAACGTTAAGCTTTTTGTAACAGGTATCACATACACAAAATAGGGTTAATGTTTCTGCAGGAGCTTCTAGTGGCAGCACAGTAAGTCAGCGTTAAGACGAGTGCCTTTAGGTGCCCTTGATGAAATTACAGCCGTGCAATTTCCTTTTTTGTATCATAGAGCATATCATCATCAAGATCAGGGTCTTGGGTATGTTATTAAGGGCAATTGCTGCTGCTGCTGCCAGTGCCTTTCCCTTGCTGGCAGGTCGTTGACTGCAGATTATAGAAAGGGGAAAAATGAAGAACCTTAGTCTTAATATATCTAATTCATTCTGAAATATTATTCTGAAATTCTGAAATCAGACTGCATCCAAGTGCCACAAAAGTAAACTTAACCAAACTGAGGCATGGTATATTATTGGCTTGTTTTCCCTGTTGCTGTAATTAATACTAGACTAGCTGGGATTAGTAGTTAGTATAAATCAATTTTCTTCAAAATATTTCTGAAAACATTGCCTGACAAAATCTCCTCCTTATCTTATTTATTCTTACCATTATCTGCTTTCCTTTATCATACAAATCACAAGCTCATTACATGTGACAGTGCTCGGAGGCCACAGTAAGAGCTGGTTTGGAATTCTTCTGCAAGAAATAGGTAAAATAGTTACTCCCTAGAAAGTTTGAGAGACTTATCAAATAGCTGGAGAAAAAGAACAACATATAGCCAAATGAATTTGGTGGCGGGTTTGAATAGTTTTATGTCATCGATTAAAAGATGATCCTGTACATTCAGGGCAATAGCATATTGGGAATGTGATCTAACAAGAGTGTGTGGGGGCAGAGTAGAAAAACGGCAGTTGCCATCTCTTGTTTACCCCTGTATAATTAAGCAAGGTTTGTAATCCTGGAGCTCCAGGATGAAAGCTGCTCCTGGAAGGTGAGTGAGCCCTAATAAATGTGTGCGGCAGTGTGGGTAGAAAATGAGCCAGGGCTAGGAAGGGTGGAGTTGCATATAGGGGAAATACAAAACTCTGCTTATGAATAGCTTTGAAGATGAGCACAAGTTTGACATAAGAAAGCCACAGGAGACCAGTCTTTTGTAAGACACTATGGCGCATATATATGTGTGTATATGTGTGTATAAAAAAAGTCCTCTTCAGCACTTTAGAGAGCTTAAAAATGGATCTCTGTTTTCATTTAGTTCCTTGGAACTGTCTTATACTCCCCCGCTGGAAAACAAGCAGCGCAAAACCTTTCCATCCAAGATACCTACACAGCACCTTTTGACGAATGTGTCTAAATCAAGAAACCTCCCCAAAACGAGAGGTAGTGTGGGGCTATTTTTTATAAATACCTCGGGAGCTTTATTTGGTTGTTTGTATCCCCTCTTGAGTGTTTAATTCTAAGTCTGGTGTGAGAAGAAAGCTGTTTGATTTACTATCCATGGACTTGCTTTTCTTCTTTTGTTTTAATAGGTCCAAACAGTAAGCTAATGGAGAACAGGCCATCAGTATTAGCAAAATTTCTCCCCAGTGGTTCTGGACCGGAGCTAGGAAACACCAGCAGCTCAGAAGGGGAAAAGGATTCTCCACCACCAGAGTGGGACTCAGTGCCTCTTCACAAAGCTGACAGCTGTAAGTAATCACTAGAGGATGACAGAATTACTCTTCCACAATGAATAGCTGTAGGTAGGCTTGGTCTTGTTTATAGATCTTCCTGTCTTTTTTTTTTTTTTTTGCTGCGTAGCTGTGCTCGCATTTTCTGCTGTAGGCCTCCATTGATAGCACCTGGTGCAATCTGGGAGGTTTGAAAACCGCATGGGCAAAATGCGGACCATTCCACAGTTCTTTGGTGATGAACAGGACTCAGAAGCTGCTGGGGAAATTGAGGAAATGAGAATTACCACTCCCAAGCAAAATGTATTTTCTACAACAGATGGGGTTTTGTGTGAACCTCAAGGTCAAGTCTGCTGCAGCCAAAGTTGAAACTACGATTTGTCCTTGAGAGTGAACACTGAAAAGGCCTTAATGCAATGGTTGGCATGGGGCACTGTTAGAAGCTTTTTGGTTGTGTTGTTAAGTCCCTTGTGTGGACACCGGCTCGCC
This sequence comes from Phaethon aethereus, assembly GCF_964289735.1. NCBI lineage: Eukaryota > Metazoa > Chordata > Aves > Phaethontiformes > Phaethontidae > Phaethon > Phaethon aethereus. Next base: position 147,931,398 of record NC_138575.1, read on the forward strand.
TTGCTCTCGGTTGCAGGCGAACACAAAGTCATCCACAGTGCTCACTTAGGTTCTTTCTTATGTACAAATCAGTTTATCTTGGTGCTTATACTGCAATACAGTGTCTTAGAAAATAGGTAGTAAACCTGACTTAATGATAGGTGAATGTAGAGAAGGAGCTACTACTTCAATCGCTGGGAACAGCCTTTGTCATAATGTGCCTCAATTTGAACAGAAAGGATAGCAGAAGTTTGAGAAGCCTTTGTCTTAAAGTAAACATTACAGGAAGGTGTTTTGTGTTTCTCTTTATAGCTACGGACAACCTTTATAAACTCTCTCTGCAAACCCTGAACGCAGATGCTTTCCTGAAACAACGACAGCCCTCGCCGACACCCGCCTCTCCATCTCCTCCTCCTCCTCCCGCATCGTTTGCTTTTGGGCCACGAGGAGGCACTTACAGCAGCATTGTGAACAGCAGCTGCAGCAAGTGAGTCCAAATCTGTACCTCCTATCAATGTCCCAAGCACAGAACGCTTGTGGAACCTATGTGCTTCATACAGTGCATCTCCCTCTTCTCAGACCCTCTTCCCATGGAAACAGCTTTTTTGCAGATACTACTGTGCATATCCTACCCTGCTGTTTAAATTTTTCTGGGGTTTCTTACAACTTGGTAGATTGGAAAAATGTGGAATTACATGAACTGTTCAGCTGTTGCTAACATGTTCATGAATGCTAGCTTAAATTGCTGCTGTTTTTGTCAAACTGCTGAAGTCCAAAACCTTACTCTCTTGTTTTTTTTTCCTCCTCTCCTTTAAGTGAAACGAAAAGCAAGCAGCCTAATGGTACCAAACATAAGCTGGCAAAGGCAGCTTCTCTTCCAGGCAGGAATGGTAACCCCACTTTTGCTGCTGTAGCTGCGGGTTATGACAAGAGCCCAGGTACTAGAACCAGTTTGGAGTTCTAAATATTTCTCAAATATTCTGTTATTTTGGTGTTTTCTTATTTTACTCATTTTTATATATACATATGCTTGCAGGTGGCAGTGGTTTACCAAAGGTTTCTCTAAGCAAGACGGATGTTTCCAGCAATATCAGCGTTTCCCACACAGCTGTTGACAGTGATGGCTCTGACAGGTAACTTTTATTAATTTTAGGCAAATACCTAGGCCCCTAGAAAAGAAGTCTGTAAGCTGTTACTGGCACTTTGAAGGTAGTGACAGAATTCATTCTGATTCCTTTTTTTTATTATTATTCTTTTTTTTCCCTTTTGTTTTTTTGTTTTTTTAAAAAACTGGTTTTTAAAGCCTGGGCACAGCCTCTCTCACCTTGCAAAAAAAATTCACAACTTATGAGTGACCCAGAAGTAGACAGAAGGATGTTCTGGATGTGCTGGGGACTTTCTCCCCCTCATTCTCAGTAAATCCACAATCTTGCGTTCCCCGGGCATCCAAACAATGAGAAATAAGTTTGGCTCTTTCAGGACTGAGGTGTGTGAACCAAGGTCACTTGAAAGAGTTTACAGGCAGATTATCTTGCTGTACAGCACTATCTTTTACTCCCAGTTTTAACACCGAGACCAGAAGGATCACTGGGCTTTTCGTTATGAGGAGTAGAATACAGCTGCGCTCAGTGGTGTTCCCTAAGGCATGCTGTCTTTTCTGACATGTTTTGGCAGTGCACGTGTGTCTTGCAAAAAAGCAGTGAGTGTCTGGTAACCTTTCTAGAATAGGAAAGAGACTTGAATTCAAGTTTCAGTACACAAAGGAATTGCTTTTCTGAGCAAAGTTTGTGGGTGGGGTTTTGACTGGTTTCTGTAAATGTTTTATCACTGGTTCCAGTTAACTCATCTGTATTTTGGAGAAGCTTGTCCACAAACTAGAGCGTGAGCACTTGTATCCCTTCTGAGTCGCTCTACATTGTATCTGCTTGTCAAAAAACCTGTGCTGTGGCTCAGGCCCTATACATGTTCTGAAAAACTGAGCAAAAGAGCTACTCAGGTTTGTGTTGGAGCTCAGTCTACGAGTTAAAGAGCCTTATACGTAGAGCAGTGCGTCACACCAAACTAGATGTATACACTGGAAAATGGTATTTCATTGAAATCTATAAAAATAAGCTAATTTCCTAACTCTTGATCATGATTTTTTTATATATATATTATTACAAATACATATGTATATATGTACGTACATACATATGTTTGTATGTATATATTTTATATATTTGTCTATAGATTAATAAGTCAATATTGTTGGTAGTACTGTGTTAATGAGTTGCGGATTGCTTTCCCATTACTCCATAATATTTAGTTCAGGCTTGTGGAGTCCTATCAGCAATCCCAGCAGTCCTGACTTCACACCTCTCAACTCATTCTCTGCATTTGGACATTCTTTTAACTTAACTGGAGGTGAGTTTTTGTTTTCAAATATTTTCCATATTCAAATACCAGTAAAGAAATGGGGTGTCTCCATTCTGCAGGCACTGCTCCCATCCGTGCCCCGCAAAAGGGTGACTACACAGGAAAGCGTGTTAAAAATTCAGTGGTGTATTCTGTGTTTCAGCCCAGAGAGAGTGGAAACTCTTAAGAGTGCTTGTTGGGCTGGAAACACCTGTTTTTTGAAGTTTCTCAGTTTCAGTAAAATTTCTTGATACTTGGTTTTTTCCTTAGTCTTCGCTCCCTCCATGTGTGTGGGGACCAGGTGAACCCTGAGTGCTGGTGCTGCCCTCTCCTCCTCATAGCAGAGAGGCGGACTGGGCTGGGGCACAGCCACTGCTGCCTCCGGTACCAGGAATTACCTGGGAAGGGAGTGCTGCAAAGCAAACAAGTGCTGCGATTATAAGAGGCTCCATCAGCTGGGTCGCTTACTCCACCTGCAGTTAACTTCTTACGAGGAACTGCGAGGGCTCTCAGTATTGCCAAGCTTCTGCCTGGCTCCCTGACTGTTTGCTTTTGGGTAAATAATACCAGGAACCAAACAAATCCCACAGGCTGATACTGAATGATCTGAATTATAATTATCATTATACTGAATTATTCACAGTAAGCAGATAACTTTTTTCCTTACTATAGCCATGATTCTAACTTTCTAACTAGCCACTGTCGGATGTAGGGCACGTGAGGTGAGATCTGTATCACTCTGTCACCTTTTCTAATCTCAGTTCTTGCACTGCAGCAGGACCTGCTAGAAAAATATGTGAAATTATTATCAGGAGTATTAGTCTGCTGTGGTTCTTGGAAAAAGCGGCAGAGGAATGTACTCACGTTTTTTCCATTTTCTTTTTAGAGGTTTTTAGCAAACTTGGTTTAGCTCGATCTGCTTATGGGCAGGATGTTCAGAGGAACTGGAGTGAATTCAATAATGTTCCATCATCCATCTGGGATCCTTCAGCTACAGATTCTGTACCCTCCTGGCCAACAAGCTCGAGTTCCCCAACTCATACAACTGCAGTAAGTGTTCAGTCCAAATACAGCTTTATGACTGTTACCAACCTGTTCTGTATCTCCCGTCTAATATCATTTAGAGGATTTTTAAATTTGGGTGAACAAAAATCAACAGAAGAATAAAGGAAAAGGGAAGCTATATGTATTCCTCTTCCTGTGTAGTCAAGTTGAAATGGCTGTTGGACAAAGAGTGCTTAGTGCACTCGCTTGCGGATGATTAATCCATGTAAGTTGTTTCACAATAAAAATAACTCTCACAAGAGCATCTTGCAGCACTTACATGGGAATGGAACACACTTTTGTGCTTCAGGATTGTGGAAAGAGCTGTTCTGCTCCTACGCCATGGCTGGACACTGCCTCTATCACTTCCAGTTTGATGGACAATTGCAAAGTCGTCAATACGATAACTTTCAAGTTTTGATTCTGCTTCTCAAGTCCAGTGTTGCACCTACTTGTAAATTAACAAAAGGTCAAAAAAAAAAAACTTACCTAAGAGTAAAAAACCTCAAATGTATTCTTTTCAGCTTAGGAAAAAACACTTTAGACTGTGCATACAGTGAAGCCTTTAAACTGACAACTAATGTTGATGGAGATCTTGAATATAGCCAAAGAAGAAGAAAAAGCCCAACTTTTACGTAGCACTGTGCTCTCGTCCTTGTGCCTCTCTATGTGTCAGAATAAAACTTACACTGCAACAGCTGTCTTCAGTGCCAGCTGAAATCGTTCTTCATCTTGTCTTCTGAAAATGGTTCTGTACTGAGTAAGAGGCAGTGTTTACTTCACCTGGTAGCAGTTCAGATGGAGTGGGGGAAGGCAGGGGGCAGGGGAAGCCAAAGAAGGTCACACAGCATCTTATAGACACACACTCACAGATCACGCCTTTGTCATGTGGTTACAGAGACTTTTGGGTTTTGGTCACACAGAGGGCAGATTTCTCAGCTTTTGATAGGAGGGATTGAGGACAACCAGAACAATCTCTCTGGCTCCTAAACTATTTCCTGGCTGCTTCTGAAAAATACTTGGGAGTGTGCTTCAGAAAGTGTCAAGACAGAAGCCAGACAAATAGTATAGAAAAATTGTCAGTCTTTCCCTTTAAATACTTTGATTTTGGGAAAATAAAGTCATTTTAGGACCTTATTCAAGGAGAAGATCACTTAATAAACGAGCAGCAGCAAACACTGAAATGTTCAAAGCCTTTTTAATGATAATGATTTTTTTTTTTCCCCCAAGTGCTTATGGTGTGCCAGGAAAACAGGAAAACTTGGCTATCCCTGTCACTGAGCCCCCTTGCTCTAAGTGCTAGATAAGAGAGCAGGTACCAGGCAAGGGCCCCATCTTCTCCTTTCTGGAACAAGAGTCAAAGCTGTTCTTGCAAACAGCCCTTATATAGTGATTTCTGCATTACCTTCTTTTCTAGGAAGGTTTCTGGGGAGTTGATTTTGATCATCCTCCTTGCTTATTCCTTGTTTTCCCATTTTATGTGTGACTCCTTTCCTTCTGTACTAAATAGAATTTGACTTCTGGGTCCTGTCTCCCCTCAGGCCTTGCTGCATTGCTGATGCTTCTACCCAAGTTTCTTTCTAACCAGAGTCACTTATTCCTGTTTCCTCCATTCCCCTGCGTGTAGTTCTGTCTGATGGCAACTTTGTACCTCCCTGCACCAGCCTTGAAAGGGAGCAGCAGTCTGATCTAAGGTGCTCTTCTCTGCCCCTCCTTTCCAGGTTGCTTCTACTTTATGAGCAATTGCCTTTTTGTCAGGTTGTCCCAAGTGTTTTGGGGACAGGTAGGAATAGTTCCTGGCTCTGGCCCACGGCAGGAAACAGGGTGGACTTTTAGTGTGCTAGGGTTGGTGTCTGAGCAGCAGAACGAGTGTTTCCTGCTGTAGGCTTCATAGTCTAATGCTTCTTTAGCTTAAATATAACTGTTTGGTTACATAACAGTAATAAATGGTGACCCTAGTTTGTTACAACTTCTCACTGACATTGTAGAACCCCAGCGCTGGCCCGGTTAACCCCCGAGTATGCTCAGACCTCCTGCCCAGCCCTTGATGCCAACCTTTTGGTAACATGGGGGTGTC